>NC_139545.1:44392502-44992502 GCF_965153285.1 Podarcis tiliguerta | reverse complement strand
TTTTAAATGCAGGAAGTATTTCTCCAGGGCTTTGCTCAATCTGCAGCATGCTTGCAAGTTTGCCAAGCTGTCCTGCCCCTGATTTACTGTACTGCGAGCAGCACTCTGTCACTGTAACTAAGCTGGCTGCTTCGATCAGGGTTTTGCTCTCCCTTAGCATCTTGCTTACAGCAAAAAAATTATGCACTTGCTTGTATGTTACACATAAACGCACACTGTTTTTAGCCACCCGCATCGATCATGGAAAGTTCCTAACAAGGGCTGAGGGAAGGGAAGAAATACAGGTGTCTTCTTTTGGACAGTATGTACAAACACACACGCACACACACACGAGTTGTAGATGGTCAAGAAGAACACAGAAATGCACCAGGTCTTCCAAAAACCGTCACCAAAAGATTCAGTTTCTCTGGTCCAAATACCAGCATGAACACTCAGGGTAGACCTTGATATGATGCTGAAGGTGGCAGACCTCCCTTGTCCATAATGTGTAGCTAGGAGTGATGAGACACCATTCAACACTGTCCTTTCACCACAATGTTGGCTTGCGACAACTATGTCACACATTATGGAGACAGGGTGCCGAATGTGGCACAGCACTGCGAACACACCTCATTCAAGACGCAACATCTCTCGCCCTTGGAGATTCTGTTCAGTGGCATTCTCTAGCCAGCACAAACATGGAATTGTTTGGTTATCAGGGCTGGGGCCAAATGAGCAGACGAGGGCAAAGAGGTCAGAGGGGAGAGGGAGGTCTTTGATGTTACTCCATCGTCAACAGCGGCAAGAGTGTTGTTAGCCCAGAAATGGAAGCAAGAAGAAATTCCGACAAAAGAAGAATGGCAGACCAAATTAATGGACTATGCAGAATTGGACAAAATGACAGGAAGAATTCGAAACCTGCGGGATCAGAGATTTACAGAAGATTGCAAGAAATATATGAACTATTTGAAGAGCAACTGTAATCAACAAATTATGCTAGTAGGACTATAAGAAGTTTTGTAAGGAGAAATATATGAAACGTTATAAATTAGAAAAAGAATAGATATGTTAGTTATAAGACTTAAATGTAATAGGGAAAATAAGAAATGTATACTAAGTGATTAGACGGGGAAATTTTCAGACGACATTGATGGAAGTCAAAAACTTGTACAAGATGTAAATGTTTGTTTAATTATTGTTGCAAATGGTATGTTAAAATCAATAAAATTATATATATATATATATATATATATATATATATATATATATATAAAAGATGCTACTCCATCGTCACAATGAGGAGTATAGTTTGGAGCAAGAGTTGGGCGGGGGTACAAATAAATTATATTATTATTATTATTATTATTATTATTATTATTATTATTATATAGGACCAGCCAGGTCTCTATTGGTTCCATAAGTCACATGTTCCTGGCAAGCTGAAAAGCTGCCATTCCAGCTCAGGGATTGGCTGGTAATTCTTGAGAGCTGTCCTGGCACTGCATAGAATAAGGTCCCTGTGCTCTGTCACCTGACTCCCTGGTTCAAGTTCCCTGGTGCCTTATTTTCTTTTCCCAAAATTAAACTGCAGCACCATAAATGCCTGTCTCAATGGGAGTCCAAATTCACTCAAGTGGGTAACTGTGTAGTGTCCACCTTAAATGCAGGCATGTGGATGAGGCTTGTGTGGGGAGGTAGTCCTCACTTAATCCTCAAAACAACCTTGTAAGACTGAGACTGGCCCAAGTTCACTCAGTGAGCTTGATGGCTGGGTGGAGATTTGAACCATGGTCTGAGAATCTAACCACTGCACCACACTGTCCCTATCCTAAGCAGCCACACTGGTTAGTCAGTGCAGAAAGTCAATATTTGGTGCTGGAAAAAGAGAGGGAACAGTAAAAATAAACAATACTGAACAGCAATATAGAAAGACTTGAAGAAGCATAATCTCATCCCACTCACTCCAATTCCACAGTTGTTTCCTGTTTCCCTTCACACTTGTATGCAGATCAAAACTTTACCCCGCTGTGTTCTGTTTTGATCCTGACTCTAATGCATTTTCATGTTTTATTGCTCATGTTTTATAGGTGGCTTTTATTTGGGTTGCTTTTTTTTAAACCCGAGATTTTAAATATCTTGCTGTAAGTCGCTTTGTGAGCTTCTTGTAAGGGAGCAAAAAAACGAAGAAGAAGCCATTAATAAGTGAATAATTATAATAATAATCCACCCAGATCACAACTCTCCTTCCCCTTTTGCTGAGTGTCTGGGGTCTGCTTCAGCTTGACAGCTTCTGACGCAGAGATTCATACTTATGCTGGGAGTGGGGTGGAGAATCACATGTAAATGTGCCACACAGACACACAATTGTCTAATCTTCCAGGAGCCAGGATGTTTCAACCCACACTTGTTGTCAGATTTAAATCAACAGGTTGTTGTTGTTGTTGTTATTAACATTTCAGATGCATGCTTTATCAGGGTGTGAACCTGATAAACAGACATGTATGAAAAGAATTTCAAATGACTGCCCTAGAAATTGTTTCCCTTCTGCAAAATTCCAATCAAAGATGCAGTATGTTTAAAGCATAATTCTCCCTTACAAAGAATCTTGGGAACTGTGGTTTACCCCTCACCTAGCTATAGGTCGCAGCACCCTTAAACTACAATTCCCAGGATTTTCTAGAGGGGGAAGCATGCTTTTCATGCACGGTGTAAATGCAGTTGCAGTTTCTGTGATGTAAAAGTAAACATAACACAAAATTATTTCCTTTCCCTTCCACACTGTAGCTTCCCAGACAAGGACCATCCCTTCAGCATAGAAGGCGCCATAATTTCTGCTCTTCTCAGGTGTGACTGTGTGCGGAGTGTGTCTGGCACTAAATATGGGAGCTGCCTGGTCCCAGAGAAACAGCCCATGCATCATACTAATGTTATCCTGCCATCTTCTGTATACCCTTAATCAGCCGGCAGCTGTGTTTTGCTTGATTCCAGAAATATAGCAGCTCTGTATATATCAAGCAGAAAAAGTGGGGGTGCAAAAAGCCCTACTGCGCCACATATCTGTTTCCAAAACCTTCAGTGGGGCGGGAATGGCTATGGAGGGGGCAGCCAACCCCTCTCCCCTCTGTGTGTCATTTCCGTTTTCTGTTGTTGCTCGGTTTTATTTATTGCTACCGCCAGATCCTTTTGAGGTATAATTAAAAAAGATAAATAACCATATCATCGCCCATAAAGATAAATGGATAGTTTGAGGCTTTTTCTGTATGTATTGCATTTCCTCCTTCCTATGCGGGAAAATGAAGATTTGGGGCTTTTCATTCTCATCCCTTTTATAAGGAAAGTGGGGCAGGGGACACACACCCTAAGAAGCTAGATTATTTTGATCCATCTCCCTTGCACCGGAGCAACTGATTTTATGACAAACACAATGTCATCCATTATCTGTCTTCAGTGGCTATCCTGGCGGGCAAATACTTGGCTTTGTGTCAGGAGGAAAACACTGAACGCAGCACTGGAGCCCGCCATTAGTACCATTAATTGATCCACACATGACTAGAGGATTTTCCACCAGGGATAACTGCCAAACTACAATAAATGTTAAAACTGATAGCCACTGCTCTTGGGTGCTCGTCTTACCTCTCAAACCCCCAAACATTTCTGGCAGCTTAAAAGAATTTTAGTTGAACATTTGCCTCTTAGCCAATGAAAACCAGACCCAAAGTCCACCTAAGGCAAGCGTCCCATTACCAACAATAAGCAGACAGATGCTTCTATGAAGTCTACAAGCAAGCAGTGGAGGTCACTGTTCCCACCCATCTCTAGCAGCTGAAATTCAGAGGCATGCCACCTCTAAACACAAAGAATGGCTAGCACAGGTCCAGTAATTTCAGTGGGTCTACTGTGAGTAAAAACTAGTGAACACAGCACATGGCTTAGGTCCATGATATCTGGAAAACTGTATCCCTATTGGATGGATTTTGATAAGTAGGGGATGATATATTAAACTTAATTTATTTCCCCAGTCTCATGTGAGTGCGATTTAGAACTTTAGCCTTTGTTAAAATATTACAACCGCTTTGCAGAATTAAAATGGAAACTAGAGACTAGGCTGCTTAGCCCTAAATACACTTATCCAGACAGCCCCATCAGGCTGGGTCCATCCTCTTTCCCTCCTACAAAAATAATCAGGAAACAAACTGTGTAGTAAGCCTAAGAAAATATAAAAATTACTCACATGTAAGTCTTGCCAGGATTCAGCAAACTACAGTGGTACCTCGGTTTAAGAACAGCCCTGTTTACGAACTATTTGGTTTATGAACTCTGCAAAACTGGAACTTTACCTCGGTCTAAGAATGGAATCCGAATGGTGGAAGGGCACTGGCAATGGGAGGCTTCATTAGGGAAAGTACACCTCGGTTTAAGAATGGTTTCGGTTTAAGAACGGACTTCCAGAATGGATTAAGTTTGTAAACTGGCTGCTTTTAATGGAAGGATTGGTGCTGTGCTGATTTTTATTTTGTCATTATTTGTATGGTTTTAATAGATTCCATATATGTATTTACTCCTAACAATGTTTAATTAGTTCTTAATTATTGTTTTTTTCTATGTTGAATCACCTGTTGAGTCAGCTGCACTGGATGACGCCATAATATTCAAAAGCCCCCTCTCATGCCTCCAGCCATCATTTGTCCTAAACTAAAGAGCTCTGAATACATTCAGATAATTTTTGTTGCCATTTTCCTCACCTTTTCCAGCTCTTACAATGCCTTTTTTGAGATGTGAAAAAAATCACAGACTATTCAGAATCAGACTGCACTTTAGATTTGTATAAAGGCATTCTGAAACTGGTAGTCTTATTTTTACTCATCTATGCCCGATTACCTGCATATAAGTGCCTTTTGTGGCATTGTAGTATTTATAACTTTCACTTTAACAGCCAAATCTACCACTCATAATTAGAAGGAAATGCCATTACAGTCGTACCTCAGAAGTTGAATGGAATCCGTTCCGGAAGTCTGTTTGACTTCCAAAACATTCAGAAACCAAAGCGCAGCTTCTGATTGGCTGCAGGAAGGTCCTGCAGCCAATCGGAACCTGTGGAAGCCCCGTTGGATGTTTGGCTTCCAAAAATTAGTTTGCAAACCAGAACACTCACTTCCAGGTTTGTGGCGTTTGGGAGCCAAAATGTTCGAGAACTAAGTTGTTTGAAAACCAAGGTACGACTGTACTTTGAGTAGATGCCATACATTCCCAATACTCCTGGGAACTGCAGTTTACCCATCACAGAGCTACAGTTCCCTGCACCCTTAAGCTATGGTTCCTGGGATTCTTCGGTGGTGGTGGGGGAATGTGCTTTAAATGTAAGGTTCACTCACAGCTGGTCCATTAGGGCAAATACAGTGGTACATCGGGTTACATACGCTTCAGGTTACATACGCTTCAGACTCCGCTAACCCAGAAATAGTGCTTCAGGTTAAGAACTTTGCTTCAGGTTGAGAACAGAAATCGTGCTCCTGCGGTGCGGCAGCAGTGGGAGGCCCCATTAGCTAAAGTGGTGCTTCAGGTTAAGAACAGTTTCAGGTTAAGTACAGACCTCCAGAACGAATTAAGTACTTAACCCGAGGTACCACTGTTGAGCACTGCTCCACTAACTCCAGTCTGCCCTTATCCAGCCCCAGCCACTTTCTTACTTACAGCCAGTCCAAGGAGAGGGACAGCATTACCTCTCAGCCTCCTCTTCTGTAGTCTATGTGTTGCGCCTTATAGAACTCAGCAGCCAGAAAATGGGGACAAACTGGAATTAGTTTGCTCCACTGACTTGGGCTCTGCCTACTGTTTGGGCTACCTGAATTCTGCCCCATCTGTCCTGATGAGCACCAGCCACTGCTGAGATGGACCATTGCTCTGACTCAGTGTAAGCCAGTTTCCTATATCCCTGTGCTTCAGTATATCCCTGCAAATATTCAATGAGTCTCCCTATTTTTATAGGATAGGTAGATGGCATCTCTAAAAGGCAATGATTTATTGACTATCTCTTTCTTTCTTTCTGTTTTTTTTTTAGGCTCACGATCTTTCCCCTGGGGCCACTCATACTCACTAAGTGTCATTTGTAGTGGAAAACGCTACGTTTGCATTGGCTGGGATTTGTGCTTGCTTTCAGTATAGTCAGCATCCACATTATGTGCCTTAAAAAAAGTTGATGAAATATTTGACAAGTTAGCTGCTTTAGGGAGTTTCGTTTTTAGGGGGGAGGGAAAGGGGTGAGGTGGTCATATTAGGGTGAACCAAAGAAGAAATGGTCTCTCTCTCTCTCTCTCTCTCTATATATATATACTGCAGGATAAACAGACATGAAATGTTTTATGCACTCAAGCAAGATTCCCGAAGTCTAGCTATCAAAAAGCTTCACTAAGCCTCCCAAAAGGAGGTTCACAGGAATATTCTGAAGGCAACCATTGCGATTTCAGAAAAATGAAGCCTGAACATAAGCAGCTCTCTGTTGTCATGAAGATACAGGTGTTTCTGTTATTACGTTTATATGCCACTTGTCTTTCATTATAGACGCCAAATCGGCATACACAGAATTTCCAGGCACTTGCTTCTCCAGACATTGAAGAAACCACAGACTTGGGTCACATCTACACCATACATATGAAGCCCACTTACACCACTTCTCCTAAGGAATCCTAGGAACTGCAGCATGTTAAGAGTGCTGAGAATTGTTAGGAGACTCCTCACAAAGCTGCAATACTGAGCACACCGTTCCCAGGATTCTTTAGGGGAGAGAACAGAGATGTAGTGGTCCAGGGTCATGGGCAGCTGAAGACCTATCACTATTTCTGTGGCAGGGTCCATGTCCCCAGAGACCTCAAGCCACCCACTCAGCATGAAAGGGGAGCCTTTTAGTCACTGAGAAGAAGTCTTCCCACCCTTTGTGCTGATTGGAGCCAATCAGAGTGAAAGGAGGTGAGTTAGCCATTGAGGATTGGCTCCTAGGGTCCATCTGGAGAAGCACACCCCAAACACAAGGTGCTTTGGTTTCAAGAGAATGGTGTGTAAGTTCTGATATGTACAATGGAACTTCAAGGAAAATATAACTTAACACCCTCTGAAAGAAGATATTGGAGCACCCCAAATCTGCCCATGTGCATGTGTAGAAAACAGTCAATACATGGAGATCTGCAATGATTGAATCATAGAATCATAGAGTTCGAATAGACCACAAGGGCCATCCGAGTCCAACCCCAAGTCCAACCCCAAGCAGGAAACACCATCAGAGCACTCCTGACATATGGTTGTCAAGCCTCTGCTTAAAGACCTCCAAAGAAGGAGACTCCACCACACTCCTTGGCAGCAAATTCCACTGTCGAACAGCTCTTACTGTCAGGAAGTTCTTCCTAATGTTTAGGTGGAATCTTCTTTCTTGTAGTTTGGATCCATTGCTCTGTGTCCGCTTGCTGCCCAATTATTTTTATTGCATAATTACAAGATTATTGACTAATCTTCTAAGGGGTGTGGCTGTGAGGGACATGGCTGAGACTATCATGAAAGGACCCTTCATTTCTGTATTTTGCCACTACACTATTCTACTCATGGTGGGGGAGTGGCAGACGAAATTGATGGAATATGTAGAATTAGCAAACCTAACTAATCGAATAAGGGAACAGGAAGAAAGAGTCTTCAAGGTTGGAAGGTTGGAAGATTGGAAAACGCTTGTAGAATATTTGAAGAGCCATTGTAAACAGGTTAAAATATTAGCAGGTTTAGAGTAAATTCAGCAGTCTAAATTAAGTAAAGATATAATGAGAAAGGGGGGAATAGGGGGTAATTATAATATGCAGTAGTAATGGATAATTACGGTAAAATGAACAATGGGAGGGGGAGTGTATGGGTGTATGCATGTATTGATTGAATGTAAAAAAAAAAAAAGTAACAAAATTATAATAAAATTCTACTCATGGTGGAGGCAGGAGAGAGCCATGACTGGTCAAGTGGTATAAGAGTGCTTTTAATGTATGGTATGACCTTGCTCAGTGTCAGCAAATTCTCAACCCATTTTGCCTTCACTGGTCAACAACAGCATAAAAACTGAGGAAAGGTTCCTCAGAACTACATCAAATCTCTTTTGTGGTACCTAAAGTGAGAAGCCAGGATATTCTACAAGACACTGATAGAGGACATTATTACCATTTAAATGGTTTTCTTTTCTCCCCCCCCCCCCGCCCTTCTTTTCTTCTTCTCTGGAAAAAAAGATTTTCATTATTACAGTTTGGCTGACGAAGGCAAGATTGACCTGACTTTCACAAACTCGCAACTGACTTCTGCGCAGAGGTTATCTCAAGGGTACAAAACGGGAAGTGTGCCGTTTCTCCTCAGGTGCGCCAAGGTGAACGGCTCAGAATGCCTCCACAATCGCTCTCAGCTATTCTCATGTGAGACAGATTGCGCAGCTTCTGTTTGGCTTTGAGGACGTTGGCGTGCCAGTCACCGGGGCCAAGGAATGACAAATTACCTCTCTGCCAATATCAGAGCTGGGACAGTTCTCTCCACAGCCTCCACCAGATGGACCTAATTAAACTATTAGCCAATGAGCGAGGTCTGATGGCTCCATTAGGAATCCTCCTGCGCTTAAAACAAACAGCTCAAAATAAACAGTTTCCCCTCAATTAAAGTGTGGCTTACATGCCTTTCCGGGCTATTGGTTAGTAGGCAGTGCTGCTACTGCTCTCTCTCTCTCTCTCTCTCTCTGATGCTGGGGTCAGCATTTTAGGGGTAACAGTCAGTGTGGTATTAGGCTTGGACTGAGGAGAACTGGGTTCAGATCCCCACTCAGCCACAAAGCTGAGTTGACCTTGAGTTGGCAACACTCCTTCTCTCAGCCTGATTTTATCAGGAAATAAAATGGGACACCTTAACATATGCTACCGTGAGCTTCTCAGAGGAAGGGTGGGATACACGTGTCAACAAATAATGTTCCCAATCCCAGGGAAAAGGCATGGCTAGCAATCAACAACATCAGAAACCATTCAACAGCTAATGTGAGATCAGAATGCAGCTAGCAATGGGTGGTGGTCTTCAGCACAGGAGGTCACATAGAATAATAGAATTGTAGAGTTGGATGTTCTTCCTTTGTTTTTCTGAGGCAGGATGGCACACAACCCAGTTGCTGAGCAGCACAACTCAGGAGAGCACTGGTGTGCATGAAAGCCCTGCTTATAGTGTTCCCATAGGCATATTGTTGCCACTGGGAGAACAACAGTTGTGGTCATTCCCCCCCCCCCATCTCAAATGTTCACATGCACGACCTCAAACTTTTGGAAGTCCTCCCATACCAAGTGAAGAAACAACAACTTTGTGTGTTATATACAGTGGTACCTCGGGTTACATACACTTCAGGTTACATACGCTTCAGGTTACAGACTCCACTAGCCCAGAAATAGTACCTCAGGTTAAGAACTTTCCTTCAGAATGAGAACAGAAATCGTGCAGTGGCGGCGCAGCAGCAGCAGGAGGCCCCATTCACTAAAGTGGTGCTTCAGGTTAAGAACAGTTTCAGGTTAAGAACAGACCTCAAGAACGAATTAAGTTCTTAACCCGAGGTACCACTGTGTGTGTATGTGTGTGTGTGTCTGTGTATATATTACTACATTGCCATTTCATGATTGTTCTGAAAAGGGAAAGGCAGTGGTGTAGCGTGGGTTGTCAGCACCCGGGGCAAGGCAAGTAATTTGCGCCCCCTAACCCGTGGATTTGCATTCCCTAAGCCATGGATTTGCGCCCCCTAACCCTAACCCCCAGATGTTGCGCCCGGTGCGGCCGGCCCCCCCTGCACCCCCCACGCTACGCCACTGGGGAAAGGGCCACAGCAACCACAGATCTTGCAAGAAGCACATTCATCCCCCAGGATGACACACAACCCAAATCAATGACTCCAATGCACCCAGTTGCATGTCCTCCATACCTGTGAAGACCTTGAAGCTTCACCAGCGCAGCACCAACTTTTGGGGGGGAACAGACTATACTTGAGGGGATTGGATTGCTCTGGATAAGTTATTTGGAGACCATATAGAGGCCTCCAATAATAAAGTTGAACTTTGAGAGATGCAGAAGCATCCCACTTTGGAATGGATCTACTAATCTTTCAGTGAAAAAAAGAGAAAAAGATGGACCACCACATCATTTTCGTATTTGTGCTGAGCGATGCAGACCAAGATCCTTGGTGCAGTCAAGGATTGCTAACTCAGATTCTGATTTGTCACGCTATCAACTTTTTCTATTATTATTTTTTTAAAAAAGCTCAAATCCTAACCCTGACCAATGAGGTTTGATCTTCAAATATGCACTGGGTGAAACTCAGGAACATCTAACAAATTAGGCCTATTTTGGACTGGAAAACCTTAAACAGCAACTTGCTAATGCTCAAGCGGAATTACAACTCATTTGCTATTGATTCCACATTTACTCTTAAGTGGACCTTTGTAAAGATGCACTTATGTGTCTTCATTATGATAGAAAGGAAAACAAAGTTGTAGCTGGTCTGTGTTACTAAACAAACTGCATTGTGACTCCATAATTAAGTGTGGAGATGAGCAGATCCTCCCCTTTCTGCTCTGTTATGGTTTCAACATTCTGATATCCCTCTGGCTCAGTTTCATTTGTTGTCTGATAGGAATTCCAGATTTTGGAACATCATCTACCTATTAAAACACATACCACAAGCTCCAACCCATTTCCCTGAAGAATAAAAAGAGGGTTGGGTTTTTTAAAGCACCTATAGGAGCACATTTGCAATGCCTTGGGTTAAAAATGCAATGAAAATGAACAAATGGAAGGAGGCGGGGGAAAGAGGGGGAGGAGACAGGCAGCAAGGTGGCTGGTTTGGTGAACATGCACCAGCGGGAATACCAGATGGACCCTGCCATTATGTTTGCACTACACTGACCTCCCCACTGCCTTGCTCTCTCTGTCCCAGTAAGACTCAGCAATCCAAGAACAGTTTCAGGTTAAGAACAGACCTCCAGAACAAATTAAGTACTTAACCCGAGGTACCACTGTATAGGCAAGAAAAGAAAGCAACAACGGCAAAGATGGCCCATGAAAACGGCTCCTTCCCTGCAGACCTTTCTCAGGTGCTGAAATCAGCAGAGCGGGCCCTCTTGATAGCTTCTCCACCCTCAGAAGCTTGGGGGGTGGCAGCCTAGGAAAGGGGCGAGCCCCTAAGCTGTAGAACTCCTTCCCCATTGAGGTGTGTCTGGTACTTTAATTGTGTAACTTGTGGTGATGTTGAACATGTCCCTATTTACATTGGCTTTTGACACCTGAGGTGTATATTCTTAGGATCCCCCTTATGACTGCAAGTTGCTTTCAACTGTTTTTAATATTGTGTTTTAATGTTGTAATCTGCCCTGGGACCTGGGGGTGAAGGGTGGGTAATTAATAGCAATAATGAACTGGGTCCGAACTAGGGTAGGGTTAGGGCTCGGTTCAAAGTGAACTTGGGCAGGGAGCTCTGAGTCGCACAATTCTGAATGCAGATCTTGGGGTCTCAAATTTCAGCGCTGCCCTGTGTGACACCGAAATTTGACTCCTCCTGCCTCTTGCCTTCCATTCTACATAATAGTTGTGGCTATCCCCCAAGGCTCTGCACCAGTGGCGTAGCGTGGGTTGTCAGCACCCGGGGCAAGGCAAGTAATTTGCACCCCCTAACCCGTGGATTTGTGCCCTCTAACCCGTGGATTTGCGCCCCCAACCCTAACCCCCAGATGTTGCGCCTGGTGCGGCCGGCCCCCCCTGCACCCCCTACGCTACGCCACTGCTCTGCACCCAGCACCACTGAACCAGTCACATTCCCCCTAAACCTGTCTCTGCTGAATTTTGCATTTCAGAGCTACCACTAAGAGAGGCTCTGGAGCCTTGGGTTGTTTTACACTCTCCTGGCATACATATTTTAAAGAAAGTTACTTATGGCTCACTTCACTGTACTTTCAAGATAGTGCAGCATGGGTTGTTGGTCCTTGTCAATTCATCGCATTCCACTAAAGTTTTCTTCCCACCTCCACCCTTGAATGCCCAAAAAACAAAACAAAAACCCAACCACCATCGCCCACAAGTGGGAGAAAAGGGTTGACTTGAGATCAAATATTTTCTCCCCACTGGTTCTATTCAATTGAATTCACTCAAGTGGTGGTTAACAAACACTGCGGAGAGTATGACATGTCAAATTAGCAGCTTTGCAAATCTCCTGTTAATTGTCAGCCTAATTAAAAAATTGCTAATTATAATGTTTATAACTTCAAATAACTGCTCAACTATAAAGCACTGGCTGTCAGGTGTAAACATGGGGACCAAAGTCAGGGGAGGGGGAGGGGGAGAGGAAGGGGGGGGGGAATCAATCGACATCTGTTAATTTATCAGAGGCAGTACACTAAATTGAAAAATGGATTGCCTAATGCACTGTAAATCTGCATTACAATTAAAAAGACCAATTCATTTCAACACCTGTTTAATAAAAAGGATAATGACCATCTTTAGTGGGCAGCCCCAGGGTTTCTCCTGCCAATCAGACTTAAAATCTGTATTGCTTGCAGAAGACCATGGGCTGGCTGTAGGTTTTGCTGAACTTAAAAGGATATGCCAACAGGTCTTTTCTTAAAGAGATAAGCAATGGTGAAGGATTTGTCCAGAACTGATGTAATACATATTAATGATACGGCCGTAATAGACTGCAGAATAGAAATCCCAGCCTCGACAAAGAAGGAAGATATATTCAAGCTCGTAGTTACATTTTATTTCACAACTTCTTAACTTCCATGCAGGAAAATAAAATAAAAAAGATACTGAAATTCAGATATCGCCCTTTACCAAAAGGCCACAAGGCCACCACTTAATATGCATGCAACACAGGAACATAAAAAGCTTTCTCTCTGTAACATTCTCACACATGCACCAAACTCTACTTGTCTCAATTTGGAATCAATTTATAATTATGAACTTTCTTGGAAAGTGTTCCAGACAAATGTTGTCTGTTTTTCATAAATAATTTCCAGGCTTGTAATAATTTCCACACTGATAACCCAACACACACACACATCTTCCTATTGCACCACTGGGAAACTCAGTTACCACTAATGTCAAAACAAACACAACGAGAAACAAGAGAGGGTCTTGATGTCCAGACAAGGAACAAATGTGAAATGCTATCTGAGAGAATGGACCCAAAGAGAGAAGAGAAAGAAGATCATGGCCAATGGTCAGACAGGATGGGAGCTCAGAGTTGAACAATTTCTGGAGAAGAAGAAGAGTTTGGATTTGATATCCCGCTTTATCACTACCCTAAGGAGTCTCAAAGCGTCTAATAATCTCCTTTCCCTTCCTCCCCCACAACAAACACTCTGTGAGGTGAGTGGGGCTGAGAGACTTCAAAGAAGTGTGACTGGCCCAAGGTCACCCAGCAGCTGCATGTGGAGGAGCGGGGATTCAAACAAAAGGATGCTTGATCCTATAGCCCTTTCATGCACTTCAGAGAGATCCACAGAGAGTACAGGGTTAAGATTAGAGAGTGTATGTGCACAGCAGCTGGCGTTGAACTTCTAGAGTAGTGACCACACATACTCACAATCACATTTTGAATCCTGAACCAGAGAATATATTCCCTTTGAATAGGTATTCAGTTCAGAACACATCCAAGCATTATGGAGGTACCCAAACAATCTGGTATGAGCTTCAATGATACCACTAAGCAGACATCACGTATGATCATCACCTGGGAAGTTTTAAAAGTCCAGCGCAGGGTTGATTCTCCTTGAATTTTAGACCATATGTTGTTATTTTCAAGAAAATCTAGTCCTCTGGGAATTATGAACTTGGTAAAACATATGAGCTCAAAAGACCAAGGTTTTTGTTTTTTGTTTGGATAGTTTAATACTGAATGTATCTAACAATGAATTTGAACTTTTTGGTGAATCTTCCCCGTAGGAGCACCCCAAAACACTGCACAAGAGTCTATTTTGCTGTGTGTATAGGTAGCATTTGCAAGCACAATCAATTATGTCCACACTGGAGCTAGAAAAAAACTATGTAAAGCTGTTACACCATAGTCCTTAACTGAAATTACATGTTTGTATTCAGGACTTGGAAAGAACTAATGGGTGAACTTTTGTCAAAGCCCCAAATACTAGGGTCATCTCTCACGATGCACCAGGAAGCTGCTCTAAGAACTTCACTATGCCTTACAAAAATTAAAGGATGTACTGAATTGCAGCCAATATGTACTTCTGCATCATAAGACTTACCACCACGATCCTAGGCATGTTTATTTATAACTACAGCCTGAACCTACTACAGTACAGGGCAAATATATTTAAGATTGAGCTATGAATGGCTTATTGGAGCAATCAGTGTCCACGTTGCTATAGAATCTTTTGGGTTCTTTGATTATGTCTTAGTGAGATATAGCTCTGTATGGTTAACTCTACTGTTTATGCAGTTTAAAAAGAAAAGAAAAAACGCTTCTGTTTGGCATGTTTGCTTTAGAAATTAAAACCCCTTCTCTTTTTCATTTTTTAAAAGATGCAACTGGTTAGTACTTTCTAACACAAGGCAGCTGATGTCAGCATAAAGAATGCAGTTTTGTATGTGTGTTGTGTGTTAAAAGGAGATATAAAACTATTTTATATTAGTGGACACTCACATTGCCACTTCACATCCTCCTCCTTCTCTTGCCCAATGCCCTAGAGTGATTATTCCTCTCTCGTCCTGCCTGACCCTCAATTAAAGCCCTAATATTTCTTCTAAAGCATATGAAACCCATACAATTTGGCAGATGTAGGACAAACGCCCGCCTTTCAAGGCTATCCCATTAAAATTAATGTAGCAGCATGGAAGTCCATCTGGTACATCCGCACTAGCCAGGAGAAGGAGCTCACAAACTCAAAGAGTTACCCCTAACAAAATACATTCAAACCCTTTGCAAGTGACTCTGGGAATTATTTTTTTTTCAAAAGCGTCTCAACTTTGCCAACGATATAAATTCATAAATAAATAAATAAATAAATAAATAAATAAATAAATCTAACTTTCCTACCAAGGAGGAAGTTTGTATGTTTCAGAACAAGTTTTCAAAAAATTCTAACAAGACTTTCAGGTATCAAAATCCACCCCAGAAAGGTGGATGTGAATGCATGCCAGGAGAGCCAGGATTGGGCCAACTGGCAGGTCATTCCATAATTCTGGCTCCTTAAGCAAAGGCTGCTGGCAACCCTACCAAATTTCAATCAGTTTTACTCAACTGGAAAAGGGAAAGAAGGTTTTTTGTTTATAGTTTTTTAAGAAAAGAAAAGTTGAGAGAATTTATTTCATTTCTCCTCCCCCCCCCCAAAGTAACTGAAGGCAACATAGGTGACTTCTTCCTACCTTCCATTTGATCCTTCTAATAACTCTATGAGGCAGGTCAATCTCAGATATAATATGGGGAGAAAATTCTATTCAGTTTGCATCTAAAGCCAAATTTATCAAATTCACACTTTCCAAAATTATATTGGAACTGAAACACAGCCATCTTCAAAATTCACATTTATCCGAACTCTTGAGTTGACAGAAACGGACACATCCGTCCATCCCTGGTTCTGAAAAAAGTGGAATTATTATTATTATTAAACATAAACTTTATCCCAAAACATACAGAGTTATGGTCAGAATTATGGGTTCAGCCTCTGTTATAGTATAGTTCATGCCACAAAGTCTTGGCCTGGGTAATTCTTTCTTGAGCTAAGCTGTTTGCCACCCAGATTTTTGGCCTTCAGAGCCAGATCTGCAGACCTCATACTTCATCTCTGACTGTAGTTCCTTGGCCTCCCAACACAGCCTGGTGCATATAGCTGCTGTTGCATATTTAGGGATGGGATATGAAAAGTTCCTGTAGTACTGCTACCCTGTATGGGGATGAGAAGTCATACTGATGATTCCATTTGATGGATTTCATAAAATCCCAGAATACACTGCTCATTTCCCCTTTTAAAAAACACACCTAACTTTGCCTCAAACCAAGCTTCCCACTGACACAGATGCTTCCTTCAACAGCCCACACAATCACAAATCAGGCCATTTAGGAAAATGGTAACATCTTAATTCTGCTGATAATAAGGTGTCAAGAAAAGTTATTCTACATTTAGAAAGCAGGGGACTGCAAACTATGCATTTTTCAACAGGGCTAAAAAGTAAGTTTAGTTTCTGCAGCTAAATACTCAGTGGAATGTTTATTAATAATTGGAGACTCCCTGGCAGTTTAAAACATGTCAGTTTGTAATGTCCTCTCATGAAACTAACCAGGCAGGTTTGCTATCAGTGTATTCAACAAATGGAAGGCCACATTCTTTTCACGGGGAAACTTCAACTCCTCTTTCTATAGTAATGATTCTGTCAAGTTTCTAACTCTCATTTACTATTTCTGGGACTTTATTCAAAATTTTATGCCTGCAATGATGGTAACTATCATTTCATCTGCAGGCTAAGTTTTATTTACAGATCTCTTATGCTCATTTGTATGGGGACGCGGGTGGCGCTGTGGGTTAAACCACAGAGCCTAGGACTTGCTGATCAAAAGGTTGGTGTTTCGAATCCCCGCAACGGGGTGAGCTCTTGTTGCTCACTCCCTGCTCCTGCCAACCTAGCAGTTCGAAAGCACATCAAAGTGCAAGTAGATAAATAGGTACCGCTCCAGTGGGAAGGTAAACGGCGTTTCCATGTGCTGCTCTGGTTTGCCAGAAGTGGCTTAGTCATGCTGGCCACATTACCCGGAAGCTGTATGCCGGCTCCCTCGGCCAATAAAGCAAGATGAGCGCCACAACACCAGAGTCGGTCACGGCTGGACCTTTATGCTCATTTGTATTTACACCCATGACCTCCTTCTGTACAATAACTTGCCATTCTGTACTACAGGGTTGCTCAAAATGATAGACCCTCAGATCTTGCCTCCCCAGTGACCAAATTATTTTCAGGATTGAAGTAGTAAAGGTGCTCCACATTTGCTTAGCAATTTTGCATCCAACATATATGCAATGGACACACATTTGTATATAAAATGCTACCCATGAGGCAGCAGTCCATAACTGTGAATTATTTGCTACTACTAAAGGGCACCAACATTATATGATGTCTGACTCCTCAGTAAGGTGTTCTGTTTTTTTGTATGGACTTGGCGCTGTCGATCCTTTCTTTCTTTTTTTAACAATGTCCACATGAGCTCATCCTCATAAAAATGCTATCCCATACCCCATTTCCCACTTAATCTGGATTTATCATTTCTGCAGGTATCTTTTAATTCAGATTTTCCATGGAAACAAGAAATCTGGATCAAATGGGAAAATAACATGGGATGGGATTTTGCTGCGGGTGTCATGTGGTTGCTGTGAAAAACTTACAGGCCATGAGAAGCACTAATTTTGCAATAAATTCCAGCATGGAAGCAAGACAAAGGATCTCAGAAAAGTGGATTAGAGAGGTTTCTTGGTGGAGGCAGGCTGAAGCCAGAGGAGGTTAAGGGGTGATATGATAGCCATGTTCAAATATATTAAAGGATGTCACATAGAGGAGGGAGAAAGGTTGTTTTCTGCTGCTCCAGAGAAGCGGACACGGAGCAATGGATCCAAACTACAAGAAAGAAGATTCCACCTAAACATTAGGAAGAACTTCCTGACAGTAAGAGCTGTTCAACAGTGGAATTTGCTGCCAAGGAGTGTGATGGAGTCTCCTTCTTTGGAGGTCTTTAAGCAGAGGCTTGACAACCATATGTCAGGAGTGCTCTGATGGTGTTTCCTGCTTGGTAGGGGGTTGGACTCGATGGCCCTTGTGGTATCTTTCAACTCTATGATTCTATGAAACCTTTTGAGCCCAGAATGCTGCCTTGGTTGCTGATGCAACTGGCTCACCCTTATTTTGCACAGGCCTGATTTTAAACAGACTCACTCTACATTGGATGTGTGATGGATGGGTGGAAGGTCTATTTCTGCTTCATGCTGTGGTCCAAGGTCAGGAAAAAAAACCTGAGAACTTGGGCCCCCTGCTCTGCTATTTCAGTTCCCAGAATGCAAAGTGCTTCCCAGCTGCTGGCTAAGTCTGAACATTTCAAAACTGAGATTAATGAACTGATTAAGCCACATTAAGTAATCAATTAATGTCTCGAGCCATACACACTTCATAAGATCTCCATACTTTTCGGTGATAAGGAAAAGATAGATAAGCAGGCTGCAGGCTTGGGATCAGAAAAGAGAGACGGTTGCACATTCTTGGAGGATATAAAATGCATACCCAGTCTGCAGATTGATTTCTAGAGAGCTAGAATGGTGGTGCAATTCATGTGTATACTGTTTGCATGGGTCAGGAGCTGAGCTCTGCAGACTTCATTACCCATCGGCCCGAGCCAACATAACCAATGGTCAGGGATGTTGGTAGCTGGATCTCAGCAACATTTAGATAGCCCAAGGAGAGCCATCCCTGGCGTAACTGCTGAATGGATATTGCTGAACTGCACATTCAAGTTCTAATATCTCAATGTGGACTGACATTCTTCCCTGTTACAAGGCAGATAGTTGGCACACATTTGGGAAAATAGGACAGTTCCCACCCCACTCTTCGAAAGGAAGAGGCAGGGGGCAGGTATCTTGCTGAGGCAACCTCTCAGCTTGCACTTAACCACACAAGTCACCTGCTGTGCCTTTTGTCCTTGCCTTGCCTAAGATTCCTGCATTCAAGAATCCAGCAGAAACCAAAACCTGAGTTTGAGTTCTCTATCTGGCAGGACATTGAGCTCCAATAGGAGCCACTCTTTGCTTCCCCCTGCACTGTAGTGCTGAGTGGGAGCGCTGGTTGCATTTGAGTGTGTACCCAGTTCGCATGGGACAAGATTGTGTCTCAACAGCCATAGGCAGTTGTGAACTGAGTATACTGTACGTCCAAGAACTCCTTTGCAACTTGACAATATATCAAGGCAGACAAGATCAGGCACAGGTTGTTTCCTGAAGGCATAAAGGTCTACCAGCCTAATTCACTGTATAATTTTGAACAGCAACACCATTTTTTTTTAAAAAAAGGAGAACACCACCATAATACCCATATATGATTCACTAGTGTTGGGACCGAACTGTCAGTTTGCGCTATACGGTGTAATTTAATGTAGGTAAACTCTGTAGGTGCTGGGTGTGTATATATAAATATGCACACCACACCATGCATTTAATTACAATCTACAGAGAGCCACTGAGAAAAAAAGAGCAGCCCCATTCAAGAGAGTGCTGTGCACTTCTAACTACTTTTATTCTCCTCTGAAAGATGGAGGAGTGTAGACGCCGTCAGCTGGGAATATTATCCCATTAGTCACTTGCATTTGGGTAATTCATTTGCAATATCCAATTATCCACTATGTTAATGTCCCACATCTGTGTGCAAACCTTGCCAATGAGACCACATTTATTGATTTATTTTTAAAAAGATATCAGACGTGGACTGTAGCAGAACAAAAATCACATTCTTCCCACCCAACAGATTTAACTAGCTGTAAACACCGGCAACGCTCTCTTTAACCAACACCAGAGATATATTTACTGTTCATTCCCTAAAGATGCAGTCTTACCCGTGGCACATTTACTCAGAAGTAAGTCTCTTTGAAGTCAATGAAACTTACTTCGGGCCAAGTGTGATTAAATTTGCAGACGGGACTGCAGAAAGCTTTCTCTGGTCAGCACTTGATCAATCTTCAAAGTAACCCCATTAGTAGAGCATAATCCAACTAGAAGCAAAACTAGTTGATGGTGATGAAATGAGCACAGATGGGAAAGGGAGACTCGGTATTTCTTGGTATTACATGAATAGATGTAATAATAAATGTGATAGTATGGAGGTGCACGGATGTAGCTGGACTGACTGAATTTTTACCTACCATGCAGGTATTAAAAGAAGAGAGTCTCTAGCACAGGCATCGGCAAACTTGGCCCTCCAGATGTTTTGGGACTACAACTCCCATCATCCCTAGCTAACAGGACCAGTGGTCAGGGATGGTGGGAGTTGTAGGCCCAAAACATCTGGAGGGCCAAGTTTGCCTATGCCAGCTCTAGCAAGATAAAAAGTCACAACCCTGTTGTTAGACCCCCTAACAAAACTGCCTCATTTTCTGCGGTGACAGGGAATGTTCACAAGCCTTCTATGTGCTGAGTGAAAGGGCTACTTAATGACTTTGCCCACACCATGGTCTAGCATTTGAGGATAAACCCCAATGAGCCCCAGGCTCATGCACTTCCTTTACTCCCCCAGTAGGCTTGCAAGAAGCAATTCAGAAGCTTTTGCTTCTATTTTGGACTCATTCTGATGTCTAAAACCAGACAAGCTGTGGTATACCTTAACTATAGTGGAATCAAGCACCATTTATGAAGCTTTTTATTTCACTAACCATAGCTGTAAGCAAGACATAAACTAGGATTTATACATAACACTAATCTGCAGTTACCGTAATCTAAAATGGAAGCAGAAGCTTCTTGTCTTTTTATGGCCACGCCAGAGAAGGAGACAATGAGAGGGGGCTTTGCTGCAGCTCATTCCCGTACCACTAAAACCACAATTGACCTGTGAAATGGGCAACTGCTCAACAGTGCAGTTGCTATGAGCAGAAATGGCAGATCGGTTTGGTGGAAAAGGGTATTATTCCCAGAGTCTAGTGTTCTTGTGACCGGAAGATATAAAAAGCATGGCAGTTCAATGAATGGTTGAAAATGTCACCCCAGGCAGCAGGTAGAAGTCAGTTTTAGGCTCCAGAGAGCCAGTGTGGTGTAGTGGTTAAGAGCGGTAGACTCGTAATCTGGTGAACCAGGTTCGCTCCCCCGCTCCTCCACATGCAGCTGCTGGGTGACCTTGGGCCAGTCACACTTCTCTGAAATCTCTCAGCCCCACTCACCTCACAGAGTGTTTGTTGTGGAGGAGGAAGGGAAAGGAGAATCTTGGCTGCTTTGAGACTCCTTTGGGTAGTGATAAAGCGGGATATCAAATCCAAACTCTTCTTCTTCTCCTCCTATATAATAACAGCACAAGCCTAACCCTGTCTACTCAGAAGTAAGTCTCACTGCATTGAATAGGGTTTATGCACGGGTGAGGGCAGTTAGGATTTCATCACTAGCCTGCATCTTTACTATAATGTCACACGTACCCCTAAAGCACAGTGATCACCACTTGCATAAATTTATAGTTACAGAGCAATTAACCTCCAAGTTATTGCCCAAGACTGTCCTTACGAAGTATGTTAATTTTTCTCCCCTCAAAGGCCTACAGAGAGACTCCCAAGTGAGTGGATCACTGACCTGGTAGAATGTGATGCTCTTATTACCCATCGGGCCAGGGGCTCATTTGATGATCTCTGCTTTGTGAGTCATTTACTTTTATGGGCCAAGGTTTCAGTCCTCAAAACTAGACTTTGAAGTAGCACCATCAAAGTAAAATGAGCCTAATCTGGAGGAAGTGGTTGCAAGACCGACAGTCCTAAGGCATTAAAAAAATATACATTATGAGAATTTTGATAGCTTAATATTCTGGCCATGCTCAATAGCCTTATTTAAGAAAGCTCGTCCTGAGCTACTTACCACTTTGTGTTATACAGTGCATGGAATTCTTTGGTCTGGGAAAAAGAAGGAATGTGCTTGTCCTAATGTACTCCTGAGGTCTAGCTTATTGTCACCGATGCTTGTAAAAGCAGGAATCCCTAGTTACGCATCATTCCACCAGGTATTTCCTTTTCCCACCAGATTTCTGTAAAAGAAAGCATTATGGGCCATCGCTCCTCTTGATACTCCCCTAGATTATTTCAGGTGCATTTCATTTGCAAAGCATGAAAACAATGAAGGCATTGGCAAGGGCTGAGGATCACAGGTCTACATTCTTCCTCTTACAGGGCATGATGCCATGCAATAAGGGAGGGTCAGTGGTGTTATAGTGGTTTCAACATTGGACTAGGACAGGCATAGGCAAACTCGGCCCTCCCAATGTTTTGGGACTACAATTCCCATCATCCCTGACCCATGGTCCTGTTAGCTAGGGATGATGGGAGTTGTAGTCCCAAAACATCTGGCGGGCCGAGTTTGCCGATGCCTGGACTAGGACCTGGGAGGCCATGGTTCAAATCCTTGCTGAGCCATGAAACTCACTGAGTGACCTTGGTCCAGTCACAGTCTCTCAGCCTAACCTCCCTCACAGCGTTGTTTTGAGGATAAAATGGGGAGGAAGAGAACCATGTATGCCGCATCTTGAGCTCCTTGGAGGAAAGGTATAATATAAATGTGACAAATCAATCAAGAAAGCAAGCAAGCAAAAACCAAAAAACTAAAAAAAAAACAGATTGCCTATCCATTAATGTCTTTTGGCCTGCTCACTACTATAGCATACCCTCCAACATTTCTCTGATGAAAATAGGGACGTCCTATTCCATAATAATTATTTTATTATTTACACCCTGCGCATTGGACTGGGTTGCCCCAGCCACTCTGAGTGGCTTCCAACAGAATATTTAAAACACCAAACATTAAAAACTTCCCTATACAGGGCTGCCTTCAGATGTCTTCTAAAGGTTATGTAGTTATCCCCTTGGCTCGGGGGTGGTGTGGTGTGGAGGTGTAGCATAACTCCATACCCTCCAACATTTTTCTGATGAAAATAGGGATGTCCTAAGGGAAAGTGGGACATTCTGGGATCAAATCAGAAGCCAGGGTGGCTTTTGTAAATCTGCAGCTGCCCCTGGAAAATAGGGACACTTGGAGGGTCTACTATAGACTGTATAGTGCTTTGTTGTCACTGCAGAGGTTGCATTCTGGAAGACAACCCTGGACCTCTTGAGCAGCTTTCTGTCGGTTGGACTTCATTCTACTGGAGTTCAGAAAGCAGCCCTCTCTGATCCTGGCCTGATCTGACCATACTTTGGGTCCTGCTATATTTTTCTTTCATTAGATCACACTTATATTTAATATACAGGGTTTTTGCTAGTGGAGTTGGGCCAATAGGCATAAGGACGTGGAGAGAGAAATCCCGAAGCCAGTTTCTGTATGACTTAATTGGAGTTTTAAATCCGTTTTACTGTGTCCATCTTTGTATGCGCGTTTTAACAACAACTGTGAGTCACCATGAGCTACTGCGGGAGGCTGAGACTATGGATGCTGCAAAACAAACAAACAGCCTTAATCTAGCTGCTTAGCTTCCCCCATCCAAAATTGGAAACCCCCCATTTAGCTCATAAATCAAACTCTTTGCTCTGCTCTGCAAATGAGCTGGCATCTCCTTGCAAAGGTGGGCATATCTGCTTGCTTGAGATGAAATGGCAAGTTAACCATGCACATGCTGAAGGGTGCTCTACTTTTTCAGCATGCAAATCAATTCTGCCTTTGTTAACACACACACACACACACACACACACACACCAGTGGGTGAATTAGTCCTGCCAGGGCTGGATAGAAAAGATGGATAGGAAGGTGGGAGGGTGGGGGAAGGAGAATGAATCACTGTGTGGTGGTGAAGAATGGATATTACGAATCATAGAGATGGACAGGGCTTTGTAGACCATCCCATTTAACCCACTGCTCAATAAACTGAGCTTTGAGCATCCCTAAGAGATGGCTGTTCAGCCTCTGCTTGAAGTCCTCCAGTGGGCAATACCTCACTGCCCCTCTAGGTAGAGATGGGGGACAAATTTGGATCTATGGTAAGATGCTTCTCCCCTTGTAGATGCTGAACCTACCGTAATGATGGAGGTTGTAATTCAGGGCTGTACCCTTGGAATTAAGAAGTTGGTAATTTGAGGACTTCCAAGGGCCTGAAAGTTGATGCACAAGTTTGCCTTATAGGTCCCAAAATTGTTCTTAAGACATTACTCATTCCTCTAGTTTGTTTGTGGACCCAACATGGTGTCAGAAGTACAGAATGAGGAGTGCACTGAGCATGTATTGTGGCAGGTAGAAAGAGGCTCCTGATTCTTTTGAGGTGTGTGTTTGGGTGTAGGGGATAATCTACCCCCTGAGACCTCAAACCAACTTGGGATTAATTATTATTATTATTAAATTAATTCGGAGCACCTTGGGTAATTTTTGAGATAATCCGAAGGAAGCTTTGGAAAGCTTGCCCGTCACACTCTCACACAGCATTATTAAAGTTATTTAAAAGGAGTACACAAAAGATCCAGTAATATTTAGGCTCCAAATGCAGAGAAAGCCAGGACCACACTCCTTTGTACAAAGGAAGATATGGTTTAGCATTCAGTCCTTCTGAACGGATCATGTCAAAGGCCATCTTGGACTCAACTGCAACAGTGCTTTCCTCAGTTTTGATTCACAGCAGCTACTATTCAGAGGCATACAGCCCCCTGACGGTGGAGGTACAGCATAGCCTTATCCTTCATGAATTTGCCTAAACCTCTTTTAAGGTCTTCCAGGTTGGTGGCCATTACCACCTCTTGTGGGAACAAATTCCATAGTTCAACTATGCGCTGTGTGAAGAATCTGTGCGGAGACTGGACTACCCAATGGCATACATATAAAAGAGTGGTAACGGTGTTGGTACCCACCCCCTCTTTAATTACCTGTCATTGAATGGAAAGGGTGTTGTCCATCCCATTGCTGAAACCATCACACACACACACACACACACACACACAAACACACACACACACACTAAAAAAGCAACCTAAATGAAAATATGCACAGCAGAGACATATATATGGATAAATTAAATTTCTCTTTGGGGGAGCCCTAAAGAAGAACAATTTTGCCACTGAGTGGATTTTCAACAGCTACGCACTGAAGAATTTGCATACTGCAGAGCAGAATTTCTTTTTTTTTGGGGGGGGGGGAGAGAACTAGACAGCCCCTGAACTGTAGCTGCTGGTAATGGTGCCGCCAGAATTTCACAACTCATTTTCTTGGTATTAAGATGCTAAAGTGGTTTAAAGGAGATTTGTTCAAATGAGGCTTGGCAATTTTTCTGAATAATTTAATGCCCTGAATTAAGCGTTTGTGAATTTTTCACATTGCTGTGCGGCTCCCCCTTATGAGAGTGACACAATTCTTCCTCCTTTTGGGGAGGCGAAAGTTGTCAGAAGCAGATTGCATGAGTGGCGCAAGCAAATGGAAAACACTTCCGCCTGAATTACTCTCATTCAGAAAGATTAAATAAGTGGGCCCCGTCATTTTGGAAAGTTCCCTTCAATGGGCTAGTTACACTTTTCATTTTTTTACAAGTCCAATTTTACAGCTCTGTCTGCAGGAATTTCTCTTCTTCTTTATTAAATGCACTGTGCTGACGTCAAAGAGTTAACATCATCCTTTCCCACATTTACACTCCCTCCCCCCCCCCCGTAGCAATTACCATTTGCATAATTCAATTACAGTTATGGGGGGGGGGGGAGAAAACCCTGCTTGGCACAGACAATCACCTGCCCCTTTAAACTGAAACATTATGAGCCAACCGTCTCCAATCTCCGCTGATTAACAACAGCATATTCCAAATTTATAGGGTCTATTACCAGCCATCTGAAGAGCAGACAGTGTGCCAAATCTCCTTTCCCAACTTCTCCAGGGATTCCCTTCTCAGATGCTCTTTTCACAACCGGTAAACAACACTTTATATCTTTTGCACAGATAGCAGATAATTACCATATGCTTCAAAACATGCTTGCTCCGTTCACTTTCCCACAGTAAACTTCCTTCATTATGACAGCTAAGGGGCACCCAGGGATCTAAGCCTATAATGTAGACCCCTGTAGGCTTGGTGGTTTCAAAGGTCAGTGTCTATTGCAATAAAAGTTCGGAGCAGGAGGAAGCGACTTTGTAAGAAATTATTTTTATAAGCCAGCAGGAGAGAGGAGGAAGGAGATTTCGAGGCAGGTAAATGGGCGAGAAGAATCCACAAAACATCACCCTCAGTACCAAAGTATTTTTTTAAAACACTGCGTGAAGTACAGTAACAAACACAAGGATAATGGCCTGGAAGAATAGCTACAAAGATTTATGGAGAGAAGTAGATAAAAGAACTCTCTAGTGCCGCTGCACTTTCAGCAAGCTACAGAGCTTTGCCAACCGAACATTTTGCAAATGTTTTCATTTGCGCTGAAAGGCAAGGATACGCATCCCACAAGTTTTTTAAAAACATAAAGCATTGCCCTCATTCCCAATTCAATTGACGGGCTCTTGGCAATATCAATGGATAGCCAAGTCTGATCAGCTAACCATCCTTGATTAGCTAGCATCGTTCTATAAGGCATTATGAAAAATGGCACATAAGTAACAGGTAGGGGAGAATAATGGAAGCATGCAGGTTCAACATGGCGGGCATTATCAATGATCAAAGATTGGGGAGAAGATTCCCATTCCCTCAAAAAAAATATCACTTTTTTTTGCTTGAAAAGTGAAATGGAAGAACATTTGGTGAGATTGATCTATATAGAAGACTGCTGAGAAGATGATTTCTGGATGCTAGGGGCCAGAAAAGAGTCCTAGAGTTTAGTTTGAGGTCCCTGAGTATGAAGGCACATGCTGCAGTAATCTTGAGGAAACTAAGCAGGTCTGGGGGTCAGTGTCTGGATGCGAACCTTATTTATGCTTCCTTGAATTCCAGAATAGAGTGGGGTGTAAATGTAAGTAAATAGCAGTACTGAGATAGAAGAATGAATGATCTGACTCAGGATAAGGCAGCTTCCTATGTCCTGAAGCAAGAGGAATTATTTTTATTTGCTGGTTATTTTAAAGCCGTGTCAAACAGGCTAAAGAAATCATGGGGCCCAATCCTACGTGGCTCCCCTGAGAAGTGAGGCTGATTGTTAAACCATTCTGAAAACTAGCTGTGAGAAGAATAGGGGGCATCCTAATAACTTTTGGTACCCTTATTTCCCAGGATTACTTGGGAAGAAGCCAAGGCGGTTTAAAGGGGTACAGTATTGCTTCAAATGTATAGTGCTGATGGGCCCTGTGTTTCTGTTCCCACTGGAGCTCAGTGGGATTAGTCTAAGGAAAGTGTGTATAGGACTGTTGCCTTAATGTGCATAGAACTTTGTATATAGATTATAATTGTTATTGTTTATTTGTTCTATTTTTTTAAGGGAGGATGGGTACCCAGTAGGCACCAACTTGGAATTTATTATTATTTATTTTCAATATTTATAGCCTGATCTTCATTGAAGGTTTGCAAACCTGGAGCAATTTAATCGGGGGTATTTTTTTTTAAAAAAAGGTTTAAATTGATTAGTCTGATTAATCGATTAAAAATGCTGCCATCTTAGATTTTGGGGTATTTCATTTGAAAGTTTAAATACTGCCAGAAGGGATAAACAATAAAAAGTGTGAGGCTGTTGAATTAACAGATTTTCAGCACCATTTGATGCCAGTGGGTTTATGTAATTCAACACTCCTCTCACAAGGATTCTTTCGAACTAGTGATGATAATATAAACTAGAACAGTCCTAGGAGTGTTCATTAAACTTAGAAGAAACTTAAGAGTTAGATTTACTGTGTGAATGGGGAGCGTGGTGATGGAGGTTCTGCTTCTAGCCTCATGGTCAGTACATGAAGGTAGTGCTGAGGAATGGCTGTACAGAACAAGGAAAGTGGAGTGTCATGACCCCGGACTGGGAATCTTAAGATGCCAGATCCTCCTACAACAGCAATTGCTAGGAGGAGGAAACATGGACTCCCTGGTCCTTCTCACATGGATCTTCTGGCACTTCAGCTCACATTTCATGCCCATATCAACCTCCCTGAACATCAAAATCTTCCACTAAGGCCCTTCTTAGGAGTGTTGCCACCCCCATTGGAGATCATGCGAATGGCTGCTGTCATCTGTGGGACTCTGGCTATGTACCTCCCCCAGCCTCACCCCCCGGAAGTGGCTTTCCTGCTGCCCAGTGTTGTTCCTTAAGGTGTCAAGTTGAGGCATGTTTTATTCTCTCAGATAATTAAAATGTGAACCATTAAAGTATTGGAAGGATATAAAGGAAATGAAGCTCACCATTTTAATTGTTTCATTAAAGGTAAAGGCACCCCTGCCCGTACGGGCCAGTCTTGACAGACTCTAGGGTTGTGCGCCCATCTCACTCAAAGAGGCCAAGGGCCAGCGCTGTCCGAAGACACTTCTGGGTCACGTGGCCAGCGTGACATCGCTGCTCTGGCGAGCCAGAGCCGCACACGGAAACTCCGTTTACCTTCCCGCTAGTAAGCGGTCCCTATTTATCTACTTGCACCCAGGGGTGCTTTCGAACTGCTAGGTTGGCAGGCGCTGGGACCGAACAGTGGGAGCGCACCCCGCCGCGGGGATTCGAACCGCCGACCTTTCGATCGGCAAGCCCTAGGCACTGAGGCTTTAACCCACAGCGCCACCCGCGTCCCAATTGTTTCATTGCATATAGGTAAAAAAGGTAAAGGTAAAGGACCCCTGGATGGTTAAGTCCAGTCAAAGGCGACTATGGGGTGTGGTGTTCATCTCGCTTTTTGGCCTAGGGAGCCGCCGTTTGTCCACAGACAGCTTTCCGGGTCTATGTGGCCAGCATGACTAAATCGCTTCTGGTGCAACGGGACACCGTGACAGAAACCAAATCGCAGGGAAATGTCATTTACCTTCCTGCTACAGTGGTACCTATTTATCTGCTTGAACTGGCATGCTTTCGAACTGCTAGGTTGGCAGGAGCTGGGACAGAGCAATGGGAGATCACTCCGTTGCGGGGATTTGAACCACTAACCTTCCAATCGGCAAGCCCAAGAGGCTCGGTGGTTTAGACCACAGTGCCATCTGTGTCCTGTGTCCATTGCCTATACTGTACTGCTGTTGTTTGGTCTTAATCTGCATTGCAAACCTCCACAGCACAGCTGTTAAAAGGGGCAGTGTGTGCATATACTGTACTCCACGTAGAGTACAGTATGTAATTTATTTATGTATGTCTATTTAAGGTGTACACACACACACACACACAGACACACACACACACCCCTTATATATATATACTTTAAATAGACATACATAAATAAATTACATACTGCACTCTACGTGGAGTTAATCTATTGAGTAAAATGACTGAAAGGCAGGCTCAGAAAGCAGACGCCGAAAGGGGTTTATAATGATCCTTGTCTGAGCACTTCTTAGGTCGTGCATTTTGTACAATAACAACAGAGCAGCCGAGCAGCCAATTTGTATGAAACCAGGAATATGTTTAAGTAGTGTTTGCCTCGTATAGGAGATCTGCAGTTAACTTGCCAGTGGGCGGTTTACAGGAAGAGATTCCCAAGGACCCATTGTTCTGCTGGGTCAGCGTATTGTGCCCATTATTGCCAGACATCTCTTGCTACCTTAAAGGAATATCTCTTATCCGAGAGGGTCACATCCGAGAGAACGTGAAAGGGATGGCAGGACTTCAGAACCTCCGTTCTTCCTAAAACTCACCTGTGTTTTCAATTTTGATCTTGGCAAAATTCATTACGTACAATTTCAGAGGGAGGAGGAACAGGAATGACAACTGAGCCACACGTTCTTACTCCGTTCACACCTGTCTCATCCAAAAAACATTTTTGAACATCTTCTCTTGGGGGAGGACACCTTTAAGGTTATTGTTATAGCTGCTCTTCAGCTAAAGCTCTCAGAGCAGCTTAGAAACTAAAAACTTATTAACAGGGTGACAATAAAACTGATCAAAGCACAGCGACTAAAATAACCAGCAGGAAAAAAACCGTGTGTGCACATCAAAACAAGTCATTGTTAAGGGTGCTTGGATCAGTTTTGCCCTGAAAAGAAAGCATGAACAGAGCCTGGCAAACCCACTTGGTGAGGCAATTCCAATGGAGAGTTATAAATGGAAAAGCTTCCATTTGTGGTTACTATACATAATCTGTTCCTAGGGGTTTTGGGATGATGGAGCAAGAATGGTGTCAGGCAAGGAAGAGAAGCTTAGCTATGACTCCTGGATTGCAACGGGTTGGTCTCGATGATTCTTTGTGTCCCTTCCACACCTGTACATGTATTTTGTGTGTGCCCACTGATAGGGATCGGGGCATAAATTTGCAGTTCTTATGAAGCGCTACTAAATTTACATTTTCCAAAGCAATATGCAAACCAAAACACAGAGACCCTTTGAAATTCACACGGCTCTGAATTTTGCAGTGCAGTTTTCCAGCCAAGCAATATGGACGAAAGCAAATATATTAGGGGAAAGTATACATAGGAAAATGCATGGGATTAGAGGAAATTGCTTCTGAAGATGAGTATATTAGGAAGAAGAGCATAGGGGAAAAAAGCCACAAACTTAACGTAAGGTTAGAGAGAAAGTGAATCTGACAGATTTGTCCATCTTTACAGACAGACCTGCTGCTCACCCCATGGAACTGAATGGACAAATAGGAACCAAGTCTATTTCTATGATGACATTGCCCCAGCTCACAGGTAAAGAGCCATATCCCAGCAATGTTATTCATTTTTCAGGACACTAGGATCGTTACCCTTTCCAAAATCCAGGACCCTCTCAAATTTGCCTTCCCACAGACATGTTTCCATTCATGATGAGAATACAGTGGTACCTCGGGTTAAGAACTTAATTCGTTCTGGAGGTCCGTTCATAACCTGAAACTGTTCTTAACCTGAGGTACCACTTTAGCTAATGGGGCCTCCCGCTGCTGCAGTGCTGCCACTGTGCAGTTTCTGTTCTCATCCTGAAGCAAAGTTCTCATCCTGAAGCAAAGTTCTCATCCTGAAGCAAAGGTACTATTTCTGGGTTAGCGGAGTCTGTAAACTGAAGTGTCTGTAATCTGAAGCGTCTGTAACCCAAAGTACCACTAATTTGCCTATACAAAACAACAACAAATGAAAAAACCAGTCAAGGCAGGCAGTTTCAGTGTGCAACTATGCGTTGACCAAGTCTGAATGAAGTGGTTCAAAAGTGCACCTAGGTTACTTAGGTATACGCAAAGGCTTGCAGTAAACTTTGACAGTTACATAGGGAGAAGTAAACACAGCATGCCATGTTGTTTTATCCACTCACCAGCTAGATTACTACCTGGTAAAATAGGGCACTTGTCCTATTTATCCCTTAATTACAAGGCCCCTCTACTTGCTAATACCTTAAATTGCTTGGTAGGTGTCCTTGGCTCAGCAGGCAAGGTGGAATTTCTGTGATTATGGAAGAAAATAAGGAGAGGAGGTTTTTGCCCGCCTGTGGTGGCTGCCAAGGCTAAGCAGAGATGCTAGTCTTTTGTTTGTTTGTTTGTCTGACACAGGCAACCAAAGCTAGGCCTCTGAGTTAAGAGATATTTTACAAGTTCTGGGAGATGTTGCTCTATTATCATATTATGGGTGCTCAAAATTATCAAAGGTTCTGTGTTGAAAGCAGACCTGTCCTTGTCTCTCTGCTTTCCAAACAATCTTGCTCTGATCTGGAGAAAATTATGGAAAGCGGCCTAATGTACACCTTCCTTCATGTAGCCCCCATTGAAGTGGAAAGTTGCATCCTTTGATGGGTATGGTGATGAACTTTTCCTGCCAGGACCAGCAGTTTGCTGTGTTTGACTAGTTGCCCGCCATTGGAGCCAGATAAGAACTCATTAATGTAGTCCTAAAAGAAGTAAGTAAAATAAAACGAAAGGCCAAAAGAAGAGAGTTTCGTCCCAAGACAAAATGCAGTTCTGCATCTGTGCATGTATTTTTTTTCCTGCTTATTTTGAGGACGCTGCCAAGCGCAGAAGAGAGTTTGGATGAGAATACGATCCATGTGCAGATGAGAATGTGCAGAGCTCATTGGTTGGAACTATTGATTTTCTCTCTCCCCCCCCCCCCCCAATGTATTATTATTTATTAATTTATAGGGAGTAAAAATTGGGAACCTGTGGGCAGCAGTGGAGCAAGCCGATCTGGTTTCTTGGGGCGGCGCATGTGCCCTGCGCCCAGGGGCAGGGTCAGCCTCCTGTGAGGGTGGGACCAGCTGCCCACGGGGCTAGGTAAGCCGGGGCAAGATGTTCCGCAGGGCCTCTGAGGAGTCTCCTCCCCCTCAGCTGCCCTACAGCTGAGGGGAAGGCAGCGGGCAGACCATTTGGGGCAGCGAGGAGCCTGCGGGTGCCCAAGCCACCGCATAACTCTCAGGATAGATGCGTGGCTTGCGTGCGCTACAGGTCCTGTGGTGAGTGCCGCTCGCCATTTTGTCACCCCCCTCAGTGGTGACACCCAGGGCGACCCGCCACCAACGTTCCTTCTTCCTCCACTCCTGCCTGTGAGACTTCAGATGTTGTTGGTTGGACTACAAGTCCCATCATACTTGACCACCAGACTGAAGGGGTCCAACAACATTTGGAGAATTGCTGATTTCCACAAATGCAGTGCAGAGCTACCAATGTGTATACAACTCCATTGTGGTTAATCAACACAGCATAGTAAAATTAAGAAAGTCTCATTTTACGCAAGCATCAGCACAGAACATGAAGTATGAATCCAACCACCCCCCCCCGGTAGAATAAACCAAATATTTATAATTCAAATAACTTTGTTGTTGTTGTTTAGTCGTTTAGTCGTGTCCGACTCTTCGTGACCCCATGGACCAAAGCACGCCCATGCTAGACCATGCTAAAAGAGGCTGTTCCATATTACATTAATATAATGTACTTCTTATTTTTTGCTACTTGCATCTTTTAGTCATCTGGTATACACGGATAAGCAAAGTAGAAATGCTATATAGCTTGGTAACGTTTCATTTGTTTATTTATTTATTTTTTTAAAAAGAACATTTCTTTGGGGAACTCCTGCCCATCTCTAATGCTTAACTATCCATTGGATTTTATTAGTAAGAATCAAGGAATGAATGACATTAATGAGAACAGCATAAAACATTGACCTACTTTCATTAGATGAAAGCAAGCAGACCTTCTTGGGTCTGCTGGGTTTTCTAATTTACTTGCCCTTTTAAAATGCTTGATATTTTTCTTAGCAAGTCCATAAAATACAGCGTGTGCTTAACTCTGAGTGTGTCGCAAATGGAGTTCGCCATACAGCTTCTGGTGGTGCTTCAGATGCTCGGACTCTTGGCTGAAGCTGTTGGTTTTGCTTTGGTGGCCACAAGGAGGGGTCAGGGGAGAAAATCAGAATAAGGAAACCAGGAACATCATGGCCGCACACTTAATGGCAACTCCAGCAAGACACTACATTTTCCACACAATTATTCCACAGGCAATAAGTAGGGCAAGCTGGCTTTCACACTGCCCAAAAAGAGGAAAAGAAAAGGACAACAGAGCTCACTGATTTCCACATAGATGCACGTATGGAATTAATTGCTACCATTCAAATAGAAATACATCTATTTGAATAGGTGTTACCTGATGCCAAACTCCCTGCATCTCCCTTTTTACCAGTCTTCTTGAAACCAAACTTGAACCAAAGAGGCCTTCAAGCAGAAGACACCTTCAAACAGATGACTGTCCTTGGTAAGGTAAAGGTAAAGGGACCCCTGACCATTAGGTCCACTCATGACCGACTCTGGGGTTGTGGCGCTCATCTCACTTTATTGGCCGAGGGAGCCGGCGTACAGCTTCTGGGTCACGTGGCCAGCATGACTAAGCTGCTTCTGGCGAACCAGAGCAGCGCACGGAAACGCCGTTTACTTTCCTGCCGGAGCGGTACCTATTGGTCTACTTGGCACTTTGACGTGCTTTCGAACTGCTAGGTTGGCAGGAGCAGGGACCAAGCAACGGGAGCTCACCCCATCACGGGGATTCAAATCGCCGACCTTCTGATCGGCAAGACCTAGGCTCTGTGGTTTAACCCACAGCACTTCATATGAGAAAAAATTGCACCCTGCCTTTAGAAGACAGGACCATAGAAAACCACCTTATACTGAATCAGGCCACTGGTCCATCTAGTTCAGTACAGTGGCACCTCGGGTTAAGAACTTAATTCGTTCTGGAGGTCTGTTCTTAACCTGAAACTGTTCTTAACCTGAAGCACCACTTTAGCTAATGGGGCCTCCTGCTGCTGCTGCTGCGCAATTTCTGTTCTCATCCTGAAACAAAATTCTTAACCCGAGGTACTATTTCTGGGTTAGCAGAGTCTGTAACCTGAAGCGTCTGTAACCTGAGGTACTACACTGACTGGCAGAAGCTCTCCAGGGTTTCAGGCCAGGGTCTCCCCCAGCCCTACCTGGGGATGCCAGAAACTGAAACTTGGGACCATGCGAGGCCAATGATCAAGCTATGGCCCTTTCCACTTCCTAGTCCTCAAGGTAGGTTTCCGCATTGAAACACGACACAACAAACAAATCAGCTGTCAAATGCTGGGTGGTCATAAAATATAGTTTCAGCATGGCACCTACAGTACAGCAAATATGTCTGCGAAGAGGAAAAATTATTGATGTCTCTTCCTCACTTCATTTCTCGCTCAGGTCCAGCTCAATACGTTAAGCTAAACTTGTAAACAGCCACTTTTGCCGGTGGCGTAAAGATCTCCTCTAGGTGGCCAGGAAGGAACATTAATAAAACTTTATAATTTTGGTCTACAGCCTCCTAACAATGGCCAAGACCCACAAACTACATTTCCCAGGATACCTTGGGGCAAACAATGGCTGTTAAAATGACATAAAACCGATATACATGAATGGAGTGGATGAGGCCCAAGAGATTTAACAGTGGAGGCCATATATGGTGTGCAGGGTGTGCCCAGCAAATCCATAAATCTTAATAAATTATCATACACAATAGTGCAGTGGTTACATGATAATTTTGGTTTGTTTCATCTCTGATCAGAAGGCACATAATTAGTCACTGGTATATGATCAAACGAAATCGGGAGGTCTATATATACATATACATAGCAGCGGGGAGTGTCTGGCAATGCCTGGGATTTTTAGAAACCCAAAAAATCATGGTGTTTTTTAAACAGTGCAATCTAGGAGTTTGAACCCACCACATCACATTTTAGTCTGCCATGTTGATTCAAAATGGCATCCAGAGATCAACGAAGATCCCCACCCCACATTGGGAACCCTTGGGCAGAGGTTGGCAGCAGTATCTTGAGAGGAATCCAAATATATAGAGAACAAAGCAATGGACAGAGAGACAAACAGACAGAAAACCATTTTCCAAAATATACTGTAGATATTACACAATGGCTCCCGACAGATTCTGGCTGACAACGGAGATTTCTCAGGCCTTCAGAATTGCTTAACTGAAGCAACTGCTGTGGTGCCATGAATAAGGCCTTTGTTCAGTTCAGCACAAGAGAGACGGAGAGTGAGAAGAAATTAGCTTGATTTCTGTGTGGCTGTCCTCCCTTGCCTTTCCTCTACTCCTCACGCTTGATGTAAATATTTGCATCTGACTTTGCTGTAGCTCTGTTTTTTGTTGTTGTTGAAAAACACACACACCACATTTGCCATTAATTCAGTCCTCATTTCCATATGCTTTTTTTCAGCATGTCATTTCATCTCTTTTGATCCACTTCCATTTCTTTTCTTCCCTCACATCCTCTTCCTTTTCCTTGCCTTCCTACACTTTTCTGTATTTTGAGCTGGATTTTATGGGTTGATAACGGGTTGTTTGAAAAGCTTTCAGAGCCGGAGAGAGACGGCTGAAAAACACAGCCTTAGCAGATTGCTTAATCACATTTCTCACCTCGAACTGGTATAATAAGGGTGATCCATAGGGTGTGAATCAAGACACTACAAGTGGAGATGAGCTAATGGACCTTGGCCAGCCTTAATTAGAGTTTTCAAGCCAAGGCCTTTCCCCCTCATCTGGTCACAAGAGTGTCAGCCTCTTGGTTTTATAATAGCTGTCAACTTGCTCTGAGCAGTTTATCTTCATATTTCGTATTTTGTCTGTGTTGGAAAACACTCTGGGCCCTTTGACATCAAAGCAGTGCTTGTTTCTAAGGAGGAAAATGGAGAGCTCTATTGTTCTCTCTAACAGTAACTTTGTTCTACATAGCAGCGACTGTCCTGGGTTTGGGATCTTCTTCCTACCCAGCCCAGGAGACCACTAACCTTAGGGCTACCAGGAGACTCTTAATTTTAAGAGGCATAATTTCACATCACTCCTCATTTTGCAACATGGGACAAACGACTGACCCCCTTTTGCCAGAATATTCCTACCACATCTGGCCTCTCTCACCAGCTGGGGTGCCTCGCGCCTCCCAGGAAGAACAAGAGCAGAGGGCCTTCTTGGTAGTGGATCCTGCCCTATGTAACACCCTCCCATCAGATGTCAAGGAAATAAACAATTATCTGACTTTTAGAAGACATCTGAAGGCAGCCCTGTTTAGGGAAGTTTTTAATGTTTGATGTTTTATTGTGTTTTTAATATTCTGTTGGGAGCCGCCCAGAGTGGCTGGGGAAACCCAGCTAGATGGGCACGGTATAAATAATAAATTATTTATTATCATTATTATTACACCCTTAGTCCTGGCTTTGAGGGCTGCAGCTCATGCAAAAACCTGCAGTGAGACAGACTTTTGCCAGAAGATGACGCTGATGCTGTCAGTGATTTCCCCATAGCTCATGTCCACATGGAACCATGCATTCAGTATTGTGAGTCCACAATCTGCTTGAGGTCAAATAGGCTGTGAGGATATCAGGGCATGAGGGGATGGAGCAGCCCTGAAGGAACCATGGGACTTCCCTTAAGGAGGTGTGAGATGATGGGTGGGTTGAAGGAATCAAGAGGAGTTGGGGGTGCTGGGTGAGGTGTAAGGGCAGGGAAGTTGTCATGGATGGTGAGCAACATGATGGATGGTGAGCATTCCCTAGTTGTAGTAGTAGTGGGAATGATGATAATGATAATAAGGTGGTACCTTAGTTTAAGAACAGCTTATTTTATGAACAACTTGGATTAAGAACTCTACAAACCTGGAAGTAGCTGTTTTGGTTTGTGAACTTTGCCTTAATAAGAACATGTTTCGCTTCCTGTTGAGTGTGTTCCATTTGTAAATTGAGTCCCCCACTGCTATGGGAATGCACGCTTTGGTTTAAGAACAGATTTCTGGAACGGATTAAGTTCGTAAACCAAGGTACCACTGTATAGGGTGTTACCCAGCCAAGTCAAACTTGGAGACGACCTACTGAAATCTATGGACTTATGTTATGTAACTCCATTGATCCGAGTGGGTTCTATGCCAGACTCAAACTGGATGACCTTCTGCCATTTGTAAATCACACTGACAGGAAGTGGGATTGGAACCATGCTTATGTTGTTAATGAAGTTTCCTACTTCCTGTCAGTGTCAATTACAGAATAGGTGGCAGGCAGGGGCCTTCCAGGTCCACTCCCACTACTGAGATCTCAACCATCACTTTAAGCTACATGGCTGGAATTTTGAAGTTCTTCCACTACCATCCTTTGCACCTTAAAAATCCAAGATCAGCAGCTGCAGCAGCCTGAACCTTGGGCTTCATTTGCTCCCAACCCTCTCCCAAGTGGGGGTTATGGGGTCTTGAAGTCCTTGGTCCTGAAGTTCTGCAACTAACAGAGCCCCAAAACCCATTTTCAGCTATTGTATGTTGTCTACATGCCTTACAACGCAAAATAAAACCCATTAAATTGAAAATACACAAGGCAGAAACTGGTCCCATAAAGCTTCTTCAGAGGAACTTGACAAGAAACCCAACAGCCTCCTGATGTATTTCCTTGTAAAAGGCCTTCTCAGATCTTTGGCTGTCAAAGTAGAAAAAGCAGGTCTCTTGCATTCAACTGCTTATCAGCTCCTTTTCCTCTAAAAGTCTCTTCCCACTGCTGATTTGAAAGTTTATTTAGGTTATTTATGTACGGCTTCACATTTCAAAGAAAATCTAAAAACATCACAAATAAAGTCAAATACAAAAAAATTCAATACAAATTCCATGGAGGGGTGTAGCAAACAAAACAATTAATATGTTCTTAATGTAGCTTCCAGGTGACCTGGGTTATTGAACACTCATCTTGATTTATTTGCACAAAGTTATTTTTTGTTGGGGGGGGGGGTCAGACAATGTTGATTGTTGATTATTCATGAGTATTCGGTTGTGGAGAGGTTGTGGACATCAAGTAAATGTTATCTGAAATTTTCCAGCGCATTTCCCCATCACTTTCCTTACTACAAACAGCCCAATTTCAGGTGGGAAAACAGGTTTGTCGCACAAGAGATCCAAAGCAACTTTAATCACGCAACACCAAAGCTTCTTCCATTCTTCTTCTGTATCAAGATCTCTCAACATTTACAAGAGCTACGCCTCCGTTTTCTACCACTGAGTGCAGACAAGTTCTCCTGATCGTCATTCCTAGAGGAGATTCCATTTGCTTCATGCACATGGGGCATGCAGCACATTGAGGGGTGCTTCTTTGTCTACGAATAAACGTAAAGATCTGACAACGTCTATAATCCAGAGCTGCGGCTTCAGATTCTACTCAGAGACCACATTTGTGCCAAGCAATGCGTAAATCAAATTTGACGCGCTGGTCAGTAACTCACAATCAGCTAAGCAGATTCTTGTGATGTGGTAGTAGAGGACTTGGTGGCTTTTGAGTACGACAAATGCAAAAAGACAAAACAAAACCACACACACACAGAAAAAACACACAAAACAACCCATAACTTTCAGAAATGCCAACAACATCTTGAAAGGGTTGCTTTTTTCCCACCAAAAACCAGGTAAAAGAAATAAGGCTATCATTTCTCCCTATTTGATTTTGGCCTGAAGTCTTCACATTCAGGAGTTGTATTAGAAAGGTTTTAATCTGCCGCTGGCTAGCTGCCATACAGCTTTCTGTTTTCTTTATTAACTTGTCTGTTATTCCCCCCACCCTCTCCCTTCGATAGGTCTTTTTTTTTCCTTTTTAGGGGAGGGCTGAGTTGCACTATTCTAGAGCCAAGAACTGCAGGTTTGTGCTAGTTAATGACCGTATTTTCCTCTGTCTCTCTTTTTTTCCATGAGGGAGAAATAAAAGGAATTGACCTAAATGAAGGTCTACCTTTGCACCATCCAGACCTTTGTTTAGCACTTTTGACACACACACAAACACGGGAAAATTGCCCCGTCCATCCATATGCTCATCTTCATCCCTTCACCTCCACCAGACGATTACCTCAGCAGCTCAGCTGTGTTATTGAGACATTTTCAGCGTGAAATTTGTTTTTCCTCACTGAACTTTAAGCGGAATTTCAAGTGCCAAGTCTCTAAAGCCAAGTGGGGCTATTAAGAGATAATTACTAATTATGCTAATTTGAGAAGTTGTGCTATTTCTTTCCCTGGTCATTTTATCTGCAAAGCTCTCCTGAGAGAACAGTCCCCATTCAATGCTAATAACCTTTCTCTGCTAAAGCCTCTCGTGGAGGACGGTGTGTCCTAAACCCGGGAATATTTTACAGTTAATCAGGATCTGTGGCAATGAATGAGAAGAGAGAAGAGGAGCAAGTTGAACTCATGCTAATGAGTCGCTTTATTAATTTTCCTCAGCACCAGAAGCGTTGGTGCCCTCTACGTCCTTATATTGATACATGTTTTGTTAGCGGTTTCCATTTGAAATGATCAGAATACAGAATGCTTTCAACGCTTTCCAACAGCTGTTAGGGGAAGTGGGGGGAAGGATATTTCTGACCTGAGCTGGAAACAACTTGGAGGATATATTTTAAGCAGCTCAAAGATAATGAGCACAATGGAGCAGTGCACCTGGCTGTTAACCAAAGGTTGGTGGTTTGAGCCCACCTCAGGGATGGCTGTGGGCAGGATCCCTGCACTGCAGAGGGTTAGACTAGATGATCCTTGGAATTTTTGTCCCAACTTCACAATTCAAAGTGTTGGTGCTGACCTTTAAAGCTCTAAACAGCCTCGACCCAGTATACCTGAAGGAGCATCTTCACCCCCATCGTTCAGCCCACACACTGAGGTCCAGCGCCAAGGGCCTTCTGGCAGTTGCTTCACTGCAAGAAGTGAAGCTACAGGGAACAAGGCAAAGGGCCTTCTTGGTAGTGGCGCCCGCCCTGTGGAACACCCTCCCATCAGATGTCAAGGAAATAAGCAACTATCCAATGTTTTGAAGGCAGCCCTGTTTAGGGAAGTTTTTAATGTTTGATGTTTTATTGCATTTTTAATATTCTGTTGGGAGTCACCCAGAGTGGCTGGGAAACCCAGCCAGATGGGCAAGGTATAGTCCAAAAACAGCTGAAGACTCAAGTCTGGGAAACTCTAATCTAGGTGGACCAACAGTTTGACTTGGTACATCACAGCTTATATGTGCACTGCACAGCCTTCTTTGGAGCACTGTAAGATGCTTGCTTTGATTGGGCAGGATGATGGCCATGGTTGTTTGGCTTCATGAAGAGAAAGTGAATCCTGAAACACACACAACCCTCTTCTTTGTCTGTGCACAGCAGTGGAAGATTGACAGTAAGACAAGGAGACCTTCAGGAAACCTTGCTTGCCATCACTGATCCCATTTAAGACAATGTAGACAATACAGAACTAGATGGACCAGTGATCTGAGTCACTATCCGGCAAGCTTACTATGTTCCAAAATGTATAGTAAAACTGTCGTTTAAACTTGCTGAGCTCAGCCCCATCCCCAGAGGGAATTTATAGACCTGCTTATTTATTTGACATTTTTTATACCTCACATCAATCCCCACTGGGCAGTTCATAAAACCTATAAATCAATAAAATAAAAAGTACAATCAAAAATAGATTTAAAAGCAATACCAATGCACCATCAAAACCACATAAAACCACCCATCAAAGCAAAAAGAGCGAGTGAGCGAGCACAAGATCTGCATAAAACTAGTCTAAAAAATTGCAAGGGGGGAACAATTAGTGTCAAATATCTAAAGACACTCAAAACATACAACCTCAATGGCCTTGGAAAATAAGGAGGACCTCACCTGGTGCTGAAATGACCATAACATGTCAGTGGCAGGTAAGCCTTTCTGTGGAGGAGATTCTATGACCAGGGCACCATCACCTGTCTCACCTGAGAAGGCAAGACAACCTGGAGAAGGGTCTCCGATCTTATAGGCTGGATGGGGATGTAGAGGAGGAGATGTTTAGGGCTTTTAAAGGTTAACAGCAGCACTTTGAAGTGGGCCCAGAAACACAATGGAAGCCAGTGGAGATGGTTAAGTATTTGTGATCACTTCTACTAGCCTCCATTAATAAGTTCACTGCCCCATTTTGATATGCTTCCAAGTTTCCAGGAGGTTACCAGAGCATGGATAACTCTTCAAAGGCTTTCCCTGCTCATATAGGGTCATAGCTAATCTATCATTGTGAAAGCTAATGAAAGGTTCTCTGGGCTACTGAGGCCAGCTATGCTCTGATCCTAGGGCTTAAGAGCACCATCAATTTACAATTTCTCCTTTAATTGGGAAGGCCCGAAATGGGCTGAAAACCACTTAACCAACCACATCACTGTCTTGTTTGGAACGAGTCCATTACAGCATCCAATATAGGTTCAAAACTGCTACTGCCTCACCTGAATCTGACAAAAAAAAGAGAGGTGTACAGCCAGGTGTCACTGTTAATTGGCGACACCTCCACTCATACCCCAGATGACATTATCCCAGTGTTTTCATACAAGATGTTAAACAGCAGGATATACATATCTGTGGAAATCTATGCCATAATTGATGCAGGGCAGAACAAAATTTCCCTATCACTGCCTTCTGGGACCAGCCAGCCAAGGAGAGCAGTCCAGTACCTCCAGCCTTTAACCCAGATAGCCTATTCAGAAGGATATCATGATAGATGGCAGTGGTGGCCCATCCCACTTCATCACCTAAGGCAAAACACGATGATGTCACTGCTCTTGGTCCCTCCCCCGCCCCCCCACCAAAAAGCCTTGGTTCCTGGAGTCACATAGCTGCAGCAGCTTTTGGCAAAATCCTGTGAGAGTTCACCTCATGGGTGGGTCAGCCCTGATAGATGGCCCTGGAAATATTAGGACCAGTAATTTCCATACATTTTGTGAATGAATTAATCTGGAGTGGCTGAGAGCTTTCCTCCTTTCCTTTTTAAAACCAGCAAGAAAAAAAAGCGCAATTTGTCACTGCTTCAAGTTGCCCCTTGACCACTGCCTGGACAAAATACCCCTGGGGTATTTTGATGTGTTATGATGCAGCATCAATTTACTTTCTTAGCTAAACTTACTTATTACAGAAGAGACAAAGAAGGATGAGCACCTCGTAAATTTATTGAAAGGCGGAGCCTTTTCATAAACCATTGAAACAAACAAGTTCAAGATAATGTGTAGCCTCATTCTTTATTCCCACTTACCCGATATTATCTGTTCCACAAACTCTCTGGCAATTACATAAAGGTCGATAAGCTTAACTTTTAGATGCTTGCTGTTCCGTTGCCATATATACTTTTAACAACTTTATTATTACAGCTAAAGCAAGTGCTAAATCTATGGAAAACGGTTATAACAGTACAGATATGTCTAGTGCATTTTTTATCAGACAGCACAAGTATTTCTGTAGATATTTCTAATGTTCAGCTTTTATAATTTTTATATTGTAGTCGTATGTCACAATCTTTGTGCTGTAACCTTCTTTTATTTCTTTCTTTTTAAAATAACACCCAACCCTCTGACTGATGAATCTGGGGAGTTTGCTCCAAAATAGCGAAGTTCAAAAGGATGCACAAGCTTAAATAGTCAGCATCTGCTTCGTTTCACCCCTCTGCTCCCAATTTGCATCATCATGGAATGCAAGCAGGTAAAAAACAGGTAAGAAAAATGCCAAGATATTGTAAGATGATGATCCCGGAGAATGAAATACGGAATTGTGCTGTGGATGGGGTGGGGAAGGTGGAGGAGAAGGCCTGCCTGGACCTCTTGGTCAACACTTCACAACATGGTTCCTGCATCGCTGGGGATTGGACTCTATGATCCTCGGATACTTCTCTTCTCACTCTACAATTTTATTATCCTATGAATGTTGTAGACAAAGCACTTGTGCTTGGTGAAGTGAACCTTTTAAGTTCCAATGTCTGAGCATTCCCTACTTGAAATGCTTCATGTTGAATTAGAAGCCCTCATTCCTTGCTCTGACATATCCATAAGTGGTTTTGCTTTGGTAGCAAGTAAACAGTAATTGCTACATAAATTATGGGACATTTGGTGGGAACTAGTTCTTCCTAGATGGATAAATCTTATTGGTGCGCCCAGTCAGAGATGGAAACAGTGACTTAAAGTACTATAAAAAAGGAACAAGGAAATAAATATCAGGTTCATATTCGTTCTAGCGTGTTCTCGGGCTGGCACGACTTCACGGCAACATTTATGTGCCCTTGTTAGTGCTTGCATTGTAAAGAGTAAGTTCAAAAGGGGTACATCCTGACCCCGCTGCATGGCTACACAACAAATGTGAACCTGAGGCCAGCAACAAAGGAAGCCGGTGGATTTTAGTTCCGATGGAGCAGAACTACAGACCCCTTAGCATTATCCGCACACAAAAGAAGCTTTCCAAGTTCTTTCAGGGAGGTCAGATTGGAAGCTGAGGGCACCTCTAAGACATTTTCCTTAGCCCAAAATATTCTGGCCTCTGCAGTTTACCCCTCACAGAGCTACAGTTCCCAGCACGCTTAAACAACACTTCCCTGGATTCTGGGGTGGGGGTGTTAAATGTATGGTTTGTATGCAGCGTTAAGCCACTTTAAAGCCGTTTCAAATACAGGGCCTGTTCAGCAACAGGAACAGATGGCAAAGGGGTCTTCTGAAAAGGTTGGGAATTTGCCCTTCCCTATGACCCAAGGTTAATCTGCCAGATGAGAGGTCATAGAGACGCTGTGTTCCCATCTCTTATCTTTTAGGAGATAAAACTAAATGGTGGTTTGGGCAGCATTGGGCTGGGAACTTTATCCACTGATAGACGAACACACAAGGCAAGGGAGGTTGGGCATGTACGATAATAAGAATGGGAAAACAGTCAGGTTGTAAAAGAGGAGTAGGCAGGGGCCAGCTCAAGATCTGCGTCTCCTAAACTTGTCACGCGTTTCCTGAGCACCCTTGGAATCCTATGCAAGATACTAGAGTTATCTTGGGCACACTTTTTGTGTGTGATACTGGCCCATCTTGAAAGAGCCTGGACTCTTCCGCTGACCTTGCTTGTGCATCAACGGCAAGCCACAAATCACGGTTTACTGTGCAGGAGCTAAATTGTGCCTGCTTCACTCTGCTCGCTCCTCCTGGCTCATGCTGGGAGGAATCAAATTACAGTCCCTATGGCGGATGCAGGATGCTAAGTCAGAGATCTTGGCTTCCCCAGTCAACCCCAGTATGAGCAGAGAGGAAGGAGACAGCACAGCACACTGTGCACATGGTTAAACCATTAACTATGGTTTACCATGCTGTGCAAACGCGTGTCAAGCAAGGCAGGCTTCCCTTGAACTGTGCCTTGCCAAGAAGCCACATAGTTTGCCTGTCTAGATGCACCAGTTCTTGGGGTGGGGAAGGCAAGGCTTGGGGGGCCAAAATGCAGCCCCCCATGGGAGGACCCACCCCTCACTGGACCTGCTGCACACCCAGCTTCAGTGTTTCTGACTGGCTAGAATGTGTTCCTGAGCACTGATAATGCCTCTTATTTCATACCCTCCAACATTTCTCTGATGAAAATAGGCACATCCCATTACATAATGATAATTTTTACTATTTATACCCCACACATCTTACTGGGTTGCCCCAGCCTTTCTGGGCAGCTTCTGATATATCTAAAAACATAATAAAGCATTAAACATTTTTTAAAAAAACCTTCCCTATACAGGATAGCCTTCAGACAGCTCAGGGGATGGATAACTCCATACCCTCCAGTGAAAATAGGGACACACTACCATACCCTCCAACATTTCTCCAAGGAAAATAGGGACATCCTAAGGAAAAGCGGGGCTTTCTGGGATGAAATCAGAAACCGGGCTTCTCTAAATCAGGGATGCCCTGGAAAATAGGGACACTTGGAAGGCTTAGACAGAAGAAAGAATAATTAGCTTATTGTACAAAGATAAAATTCGCACCCACTGCTCTGCCCTCTTTCCCCCTGGCCCTGCCCCCTTTTGACACAAGGATGCTCAGAAGGGACTGTGCCCCTTGGGCTGAAAAAGTTTTCCCCACCCCAGATTAAAGTCAGGTTACAACAACCTGACAAGCGAAGTCCATTTCAGGTTCATCTGAGGCTGTGGACACACTAGATACTTAAAGCACATTTTCTCCTCCCAAGGAATCGTGGGAGCCCTAGTTCATTAAGGTTGTTGGGAATGGTAGCTCCGCAAGGGAAGTGTGCTGGGCATTGTAGTTCTCTACATGGTAAGCTACAGTTCCCTTATTCTTTTGGGAAGCAACGAGCTGCAAATGTGTGATATGAATGCAGCGTCAGTTCGGGACTCTTACCTCAAGAGTACATTTTAAATTTTTTAAGGATGTATACACCACCCATCATCAGAAGATCTGGGGACAGTTTATAGGATTATAAAGCAAGATAAACAGACAGACAAATGCCAGCATGCTATATTAGAACAAAACAGTGCTAAGAGCAACAATGTTTAAGCAGCAACAACCTAAAGCCAATGAACTAGAAAAATTCAAAACTCAAAATGTTTTTACAAGGCCTAAGAGAGTTACAGTAATATAATATAATATAATAATATAATATAATATAATATAATATAATATAATATAATATAATATAATATATAAAAATGGTATATATATACACACACACACACAGAGTGGTACCTCGGGTTAAGAACTTAATTCATTCCTGAGGTCCGTTCTTAACCTGAAACTGTTCTTAACCTGAAGCACCACTTCAGCTAATGGGGCCTCCTGCTGCCACTGCACCACCGCTGTTCTCATCCTGAAGCAAAGTTCTTAACCCGAGGTACTATTTCTGGGTCAGTGGAGTCTGTAACCTGAAGCGTCTGTAACCCGAGGTACCACTGTAAAAGGTTCTTGCCTGGCTCCAGAAAGAAAGCGATGCCAGAGCTAGGCCAGGTCCCCACAGATGGGATGCCATGATCAAAAATGCCTCTTCTCCCGTCGCCTCACCTGCGGACAACAGAAGCACCTGGAAGAAGATGCTGGCAGGTGATCTCATGGTACGAGTAATTTTTTTTTAAATAAATTGAGCCATTGATCTTCCCAACAATTACCTCAGCTCAGGGCACACAAAGAGATTTTGAAGGGGACTGATCTCTTTGCCCCATTTTACATGGACTGTATTCTGAACCGACTGCATGAATAACACAGCCAGGCTCTCTGCAAGCCAACACCCGCTCTTTGTCAAGCTGGCAAAAGAGCGATGCCTGCTCATTCTGGCTTCCGTCCTGGAAATCATGCTAGGAAGCAAAAGGGGGGGGGGGGAGAACAACATTCAAAAGGCCGAGTGATCTGTGGGGGAGAGGCCAGTTTTACATCCTACACCCTCCTCCTTCTGCCTAATACTAGGATAATGGCTATTGTGAATGGGCCTTATGAATGGCTGGATAAAAAAATGTGTGTGTGTGTGAGGGGAAGGGAACCCTCTTCATGAAGAATGCAAAAGATATGAGGTGATTAATTACAGGGCTGAATTTCCATCTCAGCTTTTCCGCCGAGGTAACAAATGGCTGAAGCGGGGTGGGGGGCAACGCCTGCACCTCAAATTGCTAATTAATCTATCAATTAACATAATAACATAATGGAATAAAAAGCAAGATTATATATGCAGAAAGGAATTCAAAAGCAGGAGATAAAACAGACAGGGCTAGAGGTGGGATGGAGGAACGGCTAAAGGATGTGTAAGCAGCCGTAATGTGAAAAAGGAAAGGTTATCATGCATCTGCATTTTGACGCCTGCGGTTCCTGATTGCAGGTAATTAAAAAGCAGGAAAACCCCCAACCCAAAGCCAAGTTTACACTCCAATATTGGTCCTAGTTTTCATGAGGCACACCGTGCTGGGTTCCTTTCAAAGCCAAGGGTAAAACTTTAATTGAGTTCTGTAATGTCAGGCGCTGAATGCGTTATGTAGGCTAACAGTCACGTCACTAGAAGGATACTTGTGAACGCTTACATTAATGGGGATATTATTAGATGACGTATTGAAGGATTCAGTCTATGATTGGTGCCTGGCTATGTTGATCAGCCCACAAGCTTTTGAGCTGCAGAACACTCACTTTCCAGTAGGAGAAAAACGGGAAAGCTAAAGGAAAAGCGGGAGTTTAAATGCAAGCCATATCCCCCACCACCCCTCATCCTTTTAAGAATAAATGAACATGGCCCTGTAACAGAAAGTAACTGCCCCACAATTTTTTGCCTGCTGAGAACCTGTGGCCACACCATACCTAAAGAACTCATATCTCTTTTAAAAGTCATGACTTCCCTGCAAAGAATTCTGGGAAGTTTAGTCTGTTAAGGTTCCCCTAACAACTCGCTGCTCCCTTAAACTACAGTTCCCAGCATTATTTGGATTGAAGTCGTGATTTTTATAGTACTGTCATGAGTGCTTTAAATATATGGTGTCGATGTGACCCATGCAGACTTTAGCAAGCAATGAAACATACCATACAGTGGTGCCTCGCAAGACGAAAGGAATCCGTTCCGCGAGTCTCTTCGTCTAGCGGTTTTTTCGTCTTGCGAAGCAACCCTATTAGCGGATTAGCGGATTAGCGGCTATTAAAATCTTAAGGGATTAGCTGCTAAAAGGCTATTAGCGGCTTAGTGCCTTAGAAAAAGGGGGTGGGGAGCAAAAAAAAATCGCAAGAATCGCAAGACATTTTCATCTTGCGAAGCAAGCCCATAGAGAAATTTGTCCTGCGAAGCGCATTGAAAAACGGAAAACCCTTTCGTCTAGTGGGTTTTCCGTCTTGCGAGGCATTCGTCTTGCGGGGCACCACTGTACTTTTCTGTGTATATGTTTTTTTCTTTTAAAATCATGCTAAAAAGTGGAGATCGTCTTATACATGGGTAGTGCATAGGATGGGCATTTGATTGGTTGCTGCCACAGCTGTCAGCGGATATTGTGTGTGTTATTGGTTGTTGCGTCAATGGGTGGTGTTGATTGACTGGCACACCAACAGTTGGGTGGGCGATTGGCGGCTTCTGCCGGCGATGGGACTGATGGGAGGCAGATTTTGCAACGCATGCAGGTGAGTGTTGAGTGTTTGTCGAGAATCCTGGGTAATTCGTAATCCCCCCCCCAAAAAAGCTCAACAACTCTGGGCCATCTCCCCCCATTTTTTTAAAATTTGAGCCCCCCAAAATAGGGGTAGTCTTATATACAGTGGCAGAGGCTTAGGAAAGTCAGGTGGTACCTGGTGCAGAAAATTTATTGTCACTCCCCCCCCATTGATTCTTCCCCCCCCCCCTTGCAAAAATGATTTTATTTTATTTCATATTTTCTTACAAAGGAATGTGGATTCTGGGCCTCTGATAACAAGTATGCAACTATAGACAGATATTTAAATCTACAGGATGGATTGCTTTTTGGCTTGTGTTATTTTATTTATACTTACTGTTTATTTAATAAAAAATATTTTTAAAAAACCTGCAAAGTGAACTTTTTTTTTGAAAATGCCTGCTCCACTGAATTGAAATTTCAGCCTTCACTACATAGGAAAACAGCCAATTAAACGGCTATTTTCGTCAAGATATTAACTGATATGCATGAAATTTCATATAGAACTATATAATCCCTAGTGTACTAAGATAAGACCTTTGGAGCAGGCATTTTAAAAAAGAAGTTTTTTCATGAACCGCCCTAGTAGGGCAGTAATTGTTCCTTGATAATTTGTCACCCCCCTCCATGATGGCACCTGGGGTGCCCTGCCCCCACTTTCATACGCCCCTGCACAGGGGCTTCTTATAGCCGGAAAAGTCTAAGACTTTTTCTTCTACCAAATAGGCTAATGGAGGAGGGGCCAATCACCCCAGCTCTCTCTGTCAGATGGTCAGATTTTCCATGCTGGCTGTGGTGGTCAAGGGGGCATTGCTTACTCTACATGGAGTCTTGGTTGACCACAAACTTGACATGAGCCAACAGTGTGACGCGGCAGCTAAAAAAACCAATGCAATTCTGGGCTGCATCAATAGGAGTATAGCATCTAGATCGAGGGAAGTAATAGTGCCACTGTATTCTGCTCTGGTCAGACCTCACCTGGAGTACTGTGTCCAGTTCTGGGCACCACAGTTCAAGAAGGACACTGACAAACTGGAACGTGTCCAGAGGAGGGCAACCAAAATGGTCAAAGGCCTGGAAACGATGCCTTATGAGGAACGGCTAAGGGAGCTGGGCATGTTTAGCCTGGAGAAGAGGAGGTTAAGGGGTGATATGATAGCCATGTTCAAATATATAAAAGGATGTCACATAGAGGAGGGAGAAAGGTTGTTTTCTGCTGCTCCAGAGAAGCGGACACGGAGCAATGGATCCAAACTACAAGAAAGAAGATTCCACCTAAACATTAGGAAGAACTTCCTGACAGTAAGAGCTGTTCGACAGTGGAATTTGCTGCCAAGGAGTGTGGTGGAGTCTCCTTCTTTGGAGGTCTTTAAGCAGAGGCTTGACAACCATATGTCAGGAGTGCTCTGATGGTGTTTCCTGCTTGGCAGGGGGTTGGACTCGATGGCCCTTGTGGCCTCTTCCAACTCTATGATTCTATGATTCTATGATCTACCATAGGGTTACCAGACGTCCCCGGTTCCCAGGGACAGTCCCCAGATTTGCAAATCTGTCCCCGGGAAACATGGCAGTGGCAGCCTCAGCAGCCCAGAGCCAACCTGGTAGCGCAGTTGGCTCTGGCTGGCTTCAGGAGCTGCTCGCTGCCATGGCACCTGCCATTTTTCCTGCGCCACAGCAGCGAGCAGCTCTTGAAGCCAGGAGTTCAGGGGAGGCTCAGGAGTCATGGCTGTTGCCCAGTTTTTTAAAAACTGCACATTTATTTTTTCACAGGTTGCGAAAGAAGGGCTTTGCACCTTTATACAATATGCATGTGTGCTTGGGCCCAGGGTCTTTTGCCTCACCATCCCCACTACTGACTCCCTGTTGCTACTCAGCTTCAAAAAAAAATTGTCCCCGGATTCATTGGGGAAAAAATCTGGTAACCATAATCTATCATGGAATCTGTGCAGGGTTGTGGAGGAGAGAGGGAGGGAGCAACCAGCTATCCTTTGAGACCCTGCTCATTAACCTGCATTGAGTTCCTCGTCACCTCTGGGGAGCAGTTGAGTTGTTAAATACAAAGCTGAATTAACACCTTCAGATGGTGCATTTTTGGTGGTTCCCCCAAGCTCTTGAGGTTCAGCCAGCCTTTACCAGGGGCTGAGCTTTTAGTAGGACCTGCCCTGTGGAACTCCTTGCTGGTAGAAGTTTGGTACGATTCCTCCCTGCTTTTTTCGGGCATTGCTGTTACTGTTCGGACAAACCTTTGGGAATGTGATTTTTTAAATTTGTTTTTAAAGTAATTTATTCATTCCATTATTGTAGGACTGTGTCTTTTTACACTGAATATCACCTTGTTTTATTTTCCATGAAAATGCCGTTTATAAATATGTAAATAAATAATGTGAAAAATCAACAACAACCAGGAATGTAAAACCTGAGCAAGAATGTGCACCTGCTCAAGGAGTGTGGATGTACAAGAAAAAGACGACAGTTCCCAGCCAAAGCTGGGTGTGGGCAAGATTATAAGAAGCATTTGCAATATAAAGCTAGCCTCTTTGTTCAAAGCCCCTAACGTAATGTGAAAAAGAGTTGAGACTTCCAATTCCCATTCCTATCTCTTAAAGTATTAAGCCGAATTTCCTTTCCCCACACATAGATCATCATGATCACTTTGGTCTGGTTCACTCACAAAAAAGAAGAAAGAAGATGAAGCCATTATAACTGTTCCTGAACTATAATAATTTTAATAATAATAATTTTATATTATCTGACTGAGTTGCCACCAGTTTGTGCTGCTGCAATCTAAGGTGACCATGGCCTTATCTTAAATAAATTATTTTCAAAATACAAATATATGCAAATAAATAAATGTACAGTGCACAAGTTGTCTGAAGAAAGAAGAACGAGAGAGGACCAAAAAAGGGCAAATAAATAGAGATACATAACAGTGTCCCCGACAATATTTGTGGCTCAACATTCTCTTGACTTTTGTGGCATCAAGAGGTTCATCTTTCAACAAAATAATTATCCACCTGCTTACTTTCCCTCACTCTAATAATTTACATCAGTATTACCATCTGAAGATCTTATTTTCACAATCCAGTTGTCTAATGTGGGAGCATGTATTTTTCTCCAGGTATAGCTGATGGTGTTCCTGGCATTGGGCAATTGGGACAGATTCCACCCTGACCCAATATTCAGGACCATTAGGCTCCGCCCCCTGTTGCTTGGCAGTGTCACAAGGATGCTTTTTCTGTGCGCTCTGTGAGTCTGCGGACATGAGTTGGCAGCATGGATGGGGAGATAAGCAAGGGGGAGCAGGGGCTTGGTGGGGCTGTGTACCTCCAGTTCTGCCTTCTGAGTTCCAGGTCCCCTCTGCAGTGGCATAGGAAGGGTGGTGCGGGTCACCCCAGATGTCATCACTGAGGGGGGTGACAAAATGGCAAAAATACAGTCATACCTCGGGTTACAGGCACTTCAGGTTGCGTTTTTTCAGATTACAGACCCACCCAAACCCGGAAGTACCAGAACGGGTTACTTCTGGGTTTCAGCAGTCGCACATGCACAGAAGCACTAAATCGTGCTTTGCGCATGCGCAGAAGCACCAAATCGCAACCCACACGTGCACAGATGTGCCACTGCGGGTTGCGAACATGCAGCAATCAGAGAAATGGCCTTTGTGGTAGCACCCAAAGTTTAGATGTCGGGCAAGCATCAGCCTTGACTGGTTTTGAGCACCAGTTGAATACTTTTGCATTTACTGAAGCATCTGCTTGTTATTAAAAAGGTAAAGGGACCCCTGACCATTAGGTCCAGTCGTGACCGACGCTGAGGTTGCGGTGCTTTATCTCGCTTTATTGGCCGAGGGAGCCAGCGTACAGCTTCCAGGTCATGTGGCCAGCATGACTAAAGCCACTTCTGGTGAACCAGAGCAGTGCACGGAAATGCCGTTTACCTTCCCGCCTGAGCGGTACCTATTTATCTTCTTGCACTTTGATGTGCTTTCGAACTGCTAGGTTGGCAGGAGCAGGGACTGAGTAACGAGAGCTCACCCTGTCACGAGGATTCGAACCACTGACCTTCTGATCGGCAAGCCCTAGGCTCAGTGGTTTAGACCACAGCGCCACCCACGTTCCTTCCTGCTTGTTATTACATAGCTTTTAAAGTTTGCATTTTTGTATTATGGCTTTTTCTGGTTTTAATATATTGTTTTTATGAAAAACGGTTGTAGAAACATTCTGGAAATTTCAAGGACGGGCACTATAATGTTTTAATTAAAAATAATAAAAAATAGGATTATGTGCCTAGCAGAGGGAGGCTTTTCCTATGCTCAGCTATTTTAAATAGGATGGGGCAGACAGAAAATGATACTGGGCTCAATTGTGAATAAGAGCTGATTTCAGCAGCTGTAGATTTTATGACAAGGTACATTTGCTGAAATTCCCTCTTCTACATATCTTTTCAAGGTGCTGGAGCCCTGACCTCTTTTACAACTGTCCAACCTAATCAGAAAAAGGGTCTACAAGGCTCAAAACTGACCATACTAACTGTAATCTTTTTTGGAGCCACTGAGTGATTTTTGAGCCAAGAAGAACAGAGACATTCAAAACATTACACTGGGAATTCTAGGAGATTTCAACACCGCCTCCCCCTCATTTCCTAGTACAAATTGGCAAAATGGATAAAGGAGGGGGCAACATCGAATGACAAAAGGAAGCAAAAGACCCACCAAAAGGGCTAGTCTTTATGGGAGATGTTTCTTAATAGCAGAAACTTAATATTGTGTCCTTGAGGAATGCTGCTACTAGCTGAAGCACATAGGTCTTTTTGAATATGTAATAGCCTTTGTGGAACAAAAATGCCCAATCTTGCCTGTTTTTAGCCTTTGCCCCCCCCCTTTGTATTTTGTTTCTTTTACAATATAGCAAAGCCATTTTTGTCTGCCTCAGTGCAAACACCCTTCTGATGGCAGATCTCATTCTTGATGTAATTTTCTTAAAAATGGGGAGGTACTAATGATGTGTTTGGTTTTTCATTTGAAAGTTCATCCGGACTGAACACTTGTTATCCCAATTGCTGCTTTTTATTTTTATGAACAACAACAATGCTTATTCCCCTTTACCTAATCAGAGATTATCACTATATTAACAGATGAGAAAAACTAACATTTCTTCTGCTTCTCATGCTGTTTAGGGATTGAAGTGAGACAATTGTGCCCCTTTGGACAGCCACTCTATCCTGCTAATGTTTTTTTGTTTTCAGTTGTTTATGCAGTGCTTATTTTGGTGGCTCACTGTTTATCGTGGGAGAGTTTTATTTGCCCAAACGAAGAGCATCTTTTAAGACTTTAAAATGTTGAGAGAGAGAGAGAGAAGCAAACCAATATTTAAAGGATAGCAAAATCACTTCCAAGTCTGCTTAGATTCTCACTTTTTTTTGTCACAGAACTCCCCCTCTCCCCAAATCAGGGGGAAAAAATAATCCAGAAAATTTCTTAGGGATTATTCTGTCAAATCAAGTGCCTGTCAAATCCTAAAACAGGTTCCATCTGGCGGAGAAACTATCAGAATAATTGTCTGGGCTTTCATCTGATGAATATGCATTGAGACAGCCAAAATGGAATTTACACTTTAATCTACATTATTTGGGCAAGTTGATAAAAGAATGCTACAGTGGGTGAAATTAATCTCAAACCGTGTACAACCAAACCTTCCTTTACCAAGGAATTACAATAGATTTTTACATCTATTTTTTATTATTGTATCCAAAGTATTTTAATGTATTCTTGAAGCTCCAGATAAAGTAGTGGTATGGTATATAAATCATCACTCCTAAAATTTGAACAAGAAAGCTTAAGATAGTATTCCATTTTGGGTTACAGGTATATTCTCCCCCCGCTTCTCCCCCAAAATTGGTGGTTTATCATTCTGCATATCAAACAGGCAAACATATTTTCAAAAGCAACAGCAGTTGTTCATTCAGAGAAACTCGGAGATTGCTGAACAGGTTCTTTTTCTTAGCCTTGTGCATTGTTCCAAATCAGTGTAACCTTCACTAAAAAAAAACATTGACTTGCTGCTGAATACCAGGAGAAAAGGAAAATCCAACATATGTTGTTTGTAAATATATCAACATGAGCATGACTGTTTTAATACTGCTTATATTTTCAGCCACACAGGCCAAAACTGAACTCACAAAAGCTAAAGGTGCCGCATCAAGGCCGGCGATCTCATCCTTACTCAGCTCATGTTTTTGTGTCTTGCTGTTCATGTACTGCAGAAAGAGCGGAATATACAGGAACTTTTGGATAGTTTTCAAGCACAGTGGAATCCTGGAAGGCCAAGGAGCTATGGCTGTGGTCCTTGGCTCAGTTACCTGGGAGTCAGGGGCTAAGGAAGGGGTGTGTGGTGGGGGTCGAACGCCCTGGGTGTCTTCGCTGAGGGGGGTGACATTTGGCGTGCCGCCTGCCCACGACTCCCAAGCCTACCCTGAGCCATCAGGGGAAGGGGGGAGCTGTGTCACTTTGCCAGCGGCATTCCTCTTCATTTTGACAGCGGGGGGAGGCTTGGGAGTTGCAGGCAGCGCACCAAATGCCTGCCATCTGTGCACCCGAGTGGCTATCCTGTGCCTTGCACGGCACCCTCTTCCCCCTGCCCCCCTCGGGAGTGTGCGCGCCCTGGGCATATGTTCCACCACTGGGCATATGCTCCACTGCTGCTGGGAGTAAAGTCCACCCAATTCAAGGATGGTTAGGACCATGGGTATAGACTGGGGGCAGGGGGGCAGCTGCCTCCAGTCAAGTAAATCAATACAAAATACTTAACTGAGGTTCTGCACCCCCTAACATTGTCCTGGCTATGCCCACAGTTAGGGCTGATGCCTTACAGCTCATCTACACTTCTGCTTATGCCATTCCCCCCTGGGGAAACCCACTCTTTACTGCTAAATCAGAGACAACATCAGTCTGGTTTTCTGAGGCTTAATGTTTGCTCTGATTCAGTGATGAAGAGCAGGTTTTCTGGGGGGAAGTGGCAGGGCTAATGGAAAACCTCTTAGACCTGTGTCTAGAAAGCATGGAAACAGCAGAAATCCTCTCAGCCCCATGCTTTCTAGGCTTTCTAGGCTGAAGGCCTTCTGGCGGTTCCCTCCCTGCGAGAAGTGAGGTTACAGGAAACCAGGCAGAGGGCCTTCTTGGTAGTGGCACCCGCCCTGTGGAACGCCCTCCCATCATATGTCAAAGAAATAAACAACTATAGTGGTACCTCGGTTTAAGAACAGTCCTGTTTACGAACGATTCGTTTTACGAACTCTGCAAAACCAGAAGTAGCGTCCCGGTTTGTGAACTTTTCCTCGGTCTATGAACGGAAGCTGAATGATGGAAGGGCACCAGCAGTGGGAGGCCTCATTAGGGAAAGTGTACATTGGTTTAAGAATGGTTTCGGTTTAAGAACGGACTTCCAAAACGGATTAAGTTTGTAAACCAAGGTACCACTGTATTTGACTTTTAGAAGACATCTGAAGCCAGCCCTGTTTAGGGAAGCTTTTAATATTTGATTAATTATTGCATTTTCATATTTTGCTGGAAGCTGCCCAGAGTGGCTGGGGAAACCCAGCCAGATGGGCGGGGTATGTATATACGTATGTATAAAAAAATAAATAAAATGGGGACAAGCAGAAGTATGGACAAGCCCTTAGTCTCAAACTATGTATCTAAGCCAGGTTTCCTTATTTTGAGAAGAGACTGGTCACAGAAAGTGTTGCCACAATTAGCAAAGCTAGGCTGGTCTTTCCTTTCCTTTTAAATGTTACAGTCCTTGCGATATGAAAATCTGAGCACCCGACACTAACCTAAGGGAGAAAGGGCACATCAATGTAAAAAGAAACAAACAAAGGATCCCAAGGGCCATAAATAGCTCTTCCCTTCCACACTGTATCCTCACAACAAACCTGTGAGTTAGGTTAGGGCGAGAGACAGCCCAAGTTCCTCCCTTTGAGCTAAATGGCAGGTCTTAGTCCAAAACTCTAACCATGACACCAAACTTGCTTTACATCTGGATACGTGTTTCAAAAAGGCCCAACCGCCGATTCTTGTATTTTATTCTTGTAGATTATGGAGCAGTCAGTCTGGAGCAGAGGGATGGCTTGATAGACACCTAAAACATCTGGGTGATCACTGTGAGAAAAGGATGGTAGACTAGATGGGCCATTGGCCTGTTCCAGCAGGCCTTCAAAATCTTCTCCAGGTGGTTAGCGGTGGACTTGCTGGAGCAGATTTCAAGGGCCTGCCGGAAAAGGAAGTCCCACTGCACAAGCAGATGTGACTCTTGCAGCATTGGATACAACCCTAACTAACTAAAGACACTTGAGAAGGAGATATACCCACCTCTGCAGTGCGTCTAAAGAAAAAGATCTTTTCACAACCAAGCTTGTCCTTGTGTAAATAGCAACTTGAATCACTGGTACTCAAGAGTGGCTGGGGAAACCCAGCCAGATGGGTGGGGTATAAATAAAATTATTATTATTGACAGAAGCTCGGTTGGTAGATTTCTGGGTGATTTGCAGTAGGTCAGCAAGGATCTCTGACTAACAACGGCAACAACAAAATGTACGCACACCCCTCAAATTATTTGTCTGAAATTAAGAAGGCTACAGAGCGGCATCTGGAGTGGATGTTCCTGTGGCAGGACTGGGAGCTGAATTCATGTTTGGCAGTCAAAATAAATTGCTGGGCTGAGAATTATTTCATTCTAGATATCTCATGCACCTAGATCCAGTTGGTGGGTCTCAGGATTCCAGTCAAAAAAGCAGAACGCATAAAATCAGTCCACTCTTAAGTGAGCCACTCTATCTATCTATCTATCTATCTATCTATCTATCTATCTATCATCTATCTATCTATCTATCTCTATATCTATATCTATCTATCTATCTATCTATCTATCTATCTATCTATCTATCTATCATCTATCATCTATCATCTATCATCTATCTATCTATCTATCATCTATCTATCTATCTATTATTTATTTATTTGGCAAACACCATCTACTGAAACTGAAAATAATACTGATGTAAAAATCCCTATTATCCCCCATATCTTGCTTTCCCTCGCTCTCATCTCCTCTACTGTCGTAAGTTTAGACCGCAACCTGCCCTTTCTATTGCTGTTCCTCTTGCTCGTGTCACTCTGCAGAGCACCCATGCACACGGAGAGCAGAACAACAGCAAACACCCTGAAATCTGGCTTAAGTAACCTGTCATCCACAAAGTGCTTTTCCCAATCATGTTCAAGCACATATTGGCAAGTGGTTGGAAAACAGTTAAGAGTGACAGCTTCCCATCACCTAAATAGCCAAGGAGGAATTTGTCTGAGCTCTATGCTTGGTGGACCTGTCTCAGGGAGACTTCCCAGCCACTTCTCTCAGGATATAGAATGCACACAGCTTCGTCGCATTTCTGGTACATTGTCTGAACCAAAAAGTCACATGCCTGAATGAAACACCCAAAGTTCAAGTGGTGAGTACAGTTACATCTTCTCCCTGTGAGGTAACACTTCTGTGCACTTCCACTAGTCCAGAGTTGTTTGCAGGCCTCTGCACTTTTTAGGTATTTGTGCAAGTGATGGAGCAGAAATTAAAGTTGCTTTGCATTCTTATCTCAGGCTGCCTAATTCCTGAAATGTGACACGAGCCAAAACACAAAATTCACACTTCCCCCAATTTTGCAATGTGGTGCCCCAGCTAAGTAACGTGTACAAAAAATGGGGGGAGGTTGTGCGTTTGATGCATATAGCAGTGAAGACAGCATATGAAATTGCATTAAGTTAAAGAAAATCACATGCAAATATGCGTGCGTTATTTAAAGGTCTATACCACCCTTCCTTCAAAAGGGACACCAATGTGACAAAACATCACTGCTAAAAATAGAATAAAGATAAAAGTGTGTGTAAACACAACAACATACCCTCACAGCTAATAATTTCAGGGTGGCCAGGAACAGTATCTTTCAACAATCAAATTGCTGGGTAAACAGGAATGTTTTAAAGTTGCTCCCGAAAGTTCATGAAGAGGGAGACAGACCCACCTCACCAAGGAGGGCATTCCACACCTATTAAGGAAAATTGCATAGCTTGGGTTGCATCTAACACAGTGGTGAATAATACGTACCACCAGGGCAAGGATTTCTGCTTACACAACAGGACTCCCCCCGCCCCTGCCACTCTTCTTCCCAGCACATCCCCTAAATCAGTTCTAGGGGTTCCCTCAACCATCTGGAGATTTGGGGAGGGTGCAGAAGAAGAGGTGGAAAGTCCCATTGTGCAAGCAGAAATCATTGCGCTGATGGGGCACATGAGATGTTTACCACCCAGAAACGGTATATTTGGATGCATGGGCACTAAAGTACTCCTGAATTTTTGGGAGAACTTGGGAAAAAACAACAACCCAAGAAACTGGTGCAGAAAGGTGGGCAGCCAATTTTAAAATTGGAAAACTGGGAAACAGAAATCAACAGATTTACCTACCCCTGCTTCGTACACACATCTTAAGAGCAAATAGGGAGAGGAAATGAAATACAACCTGGTCTTCATCTCTGTGTCTCCTGCCAACTTTGCAAAATTCTCCTGGGGAGTATTTAAACTGGGCTTTAAGCAAAAGGATTCTAGCAATGGAAGACTACAGAAGAACAGTTTTGATGGAGGGTAGTTGGAGGCAAAGACAATTATACTACGTGAATTATACATGGGTTTGGGGTTGTTTGCATGGGGGGGGGGATTTGCAGGACTTTGTTTTAATAAGTACCCACTGTGAAGAGAGCAGCTTCCTCGGCGCTTTTATATTTTAGGCATATATCTGGTGGTGACCAAGCTGCAATAGATTCAGGCAGTTTCTGCTGCGTCCTTTCCACATAGACCTTAGGTTAGCATTCTGCAAAGCCTTAGGAGGCTGTGTGTCTCAACAAATGAGGCAAAACAATTTGTCTTCTGCAGGGTGCTTATTTGTTATTATAAAATGAAGCTCCCCCCCAATGCAATGACCCAACTTAGATTCTTCATCTCACTTTCCCCTTATTTTGCACAATCAGAAAGAAGTTTCGCGATTAGTCATGCCACCTCCAGAACTCCCTCCTTTTCCTTTAAGATTCAGCAAAGTGACCTGTCCTCAAGGCACTACTTTAAATATTTTGCAACTTGTTCTTGGCCACTAGTGCAACCAGTTCTTGTGAGGAGATAAGAGACTCTTAAGAGAGAACGGTACAAAGTGTCCTTTAAAGAAGCAGTATGAATATTTAGGTCAGCTACCTATTTTCTGAGTGCTAAAGGAATTGATTTGACCAAAACAATAGCTCTATTCAGGTGCTATACCAGCGCAACATGTGAGTAGGGGGGCAAAAGTGCTGGTTATGTCCAGGGCTTTTCCTCCAGCTGGAACTTACCAGAATTCAGTTCCGGTACCTCTCACAAGGGCGTGCCATTTAAGAGAACGAGGGAGGTATTCACGGTGAGTTCCGGCAGTTCTTTTTCTAGAAAACTAGCACTGATTACCAATATGTTGAGGTATGGAAGTGAAAGCTGGACCATAAAGAAGGCTGATCACCAAAGAATTGATGCTTTTAAATTACGGTGCTGGAGGAGACTCCTGAGAGTCCCATGGACTGCAAGAAGATCAAACCTCTCCATTCTTAAGGAAATCAGCCCTGAGTGCTCACTGGAAGGACAGATTGTGAAGCTGAGGCTCCAATATTTTGGCCACCTCATGAGAAAAGAAGACTCCCTGGAAAAGACCCTGATGTTGGGAAAGATGGAGGGCACAAGGAGAAGGGGACAACAGAGGATGAGATGGTTGGATAGTGTTCTCGAAGCTACCAGCATGAGTTTGACCAAACTGCGGGAGGCAGTGGAAGACAGGAGTGCCTGGCGTGCTCTGGTCCAGGGGGTCACAAAGAGTCGGACACGACTAAACGACTAAACAACAACAACCAATATGTTCTCCTGGTCCCCTTGTCCAAGAATTGTAAGGCAGCCAATTGCGGAGGACAGCCTCCTGCACAATTGTGGCTAAAATGGAGATTTTGCATTCCTCCAACCTAGATGATGTGGAGACAGGTTAACAGGAAGCACAAGATCTCCAGTCTTGTGCGTCTGTCTATTTCAAATTTTCACAAGATTGGCTGAACTGAATGTGATTAAACCAGGCTCTTCTACAAGTACACTATTTATCTAAGCCAAATTTACACTAAGCTGAGGGTCTCGCCCTCTTTGCATTTTCATTTACTCCACACAGTCGGCAAAATGATAGCTTCTGTCTTTCCAGATTCGTGGGATATTTCATTAGGGAGAGCGGAAGGGCTACACCGGAAGGAAGAAACATGACAAGTGACTGAAGCTTCTGAATTGGAAGCTGGCTTACACTCTCTTTAGCAGGGATGGGGAACCTGCAGATGTAGTTGGACTACAACTCCCATCATCCTCAACCATTGGTCACACTGGTTGAACCTGTAGTCCATCAGTGTCTGGAGGACCACAGGTTTCGTAGCCCTGTTCTACAGGGGTAGACACACACACCTGGGTTTCTGCTGCCTTTCCATTCTGTCCTACAAAGGCCAAAAGTGAAACTCAAAGGCTTGCATTATCCTCCTTCAACCATTTACAGTTCAAATAGTCAAGTCTGTGCAATTCACCCATCATTCTTCTTGGGGCCAACGTACCAATTTCTTTCTACTTTGCCTTCAAATATTTAAATGCCAAGAACATCTTTTAAGCACCGCCATGGTAGACTTTTGACTTTTAGCTAGCCCAGTCTCTGTCTCCACTGCCTCATTCACACCCACACGCACACACCTCTTGAGGGAAAGTACACAGAAAAATCAGAGTAATTCATGCCATAAGTCACCATTCTACAAACACGCAAGTCACAGAGCCAGTAAAACTTGTGGGTGTCAAGTGCACTGAATCGCCTAGTGGAGATAAAAAGACAGTGTGTAAGTGCACAGAGGTCCCATGCCCCAAAGAAGACCACCTCCACTGCAAATGTACTGCATCGTGGCAATACTTTTGGAGTGCCGACACCTGAGCAAGCCTCAGTGAATGGCTTAGATCAGCAATAGGCAGTGGTGAGGCAGAGGTGCCAAACTGCTTGGACCAACCCTCCAGCAATACCCCATCTAAACAATAAATTCATCCCAGGACTGGGAGCAGAGCACATACATAATATCTCAAGAGATATGCATGTGTAACATTCGAGGGCTCTGCCACAGCTTTGGATGAACGTGTGGTGGTCACTCAGTCCCAGTCTATGCATTCCTATCCCCCAGGTACGTACATGAAGACTTTCAGTGAGGTGGACGCAGTTTGCACACACACGTTTCTGTGCTGAAAACAAATGCTTCCCAGTTTAGAAAATGCAACAAATAGCTTCAAATTTCTTTAGAGCGTATCCCTGTTTTTACATTTGCACATCACCTACATCTATTGATTAATGCTTATTTATTTATTTGGTACATTTTTATCCTGCTCTTCAAACCAGAAGAGTTCTCAGATGTAAGGAGGGCAGTGCAGGTATATGTAAATATACAAAAGACACATCGGGACCCTTGGATAATCGAGACTCCCAGTGCAAATTCCCCAGATTATACATACTCCCATGTGGTCAACACACTGTGAAAATGCAGAAAGACCCACAATCTTTTCCTATAACATGTAACATCCACCAGTGCAATCAAGCACCATGCTTGCATACCCCCCCCCCCCAGTTTGGGAATGAGTTGGTGTGGGTTTCTTTTTTAAAATCAAGAATCCGTGCTCATACCACAAATGGTGCATGCCGTGTTGGCTGTGCAAACTGCAGAGAGCAAGATAAACTAAGTAGCCTGGCTGGCTTGTGGCCTTAAAACCACGTGGGTGATGCCAACGTTTTGAATATTATCGTGACTTTGAAAGACCAGATTGCAGAAGCAAACATCAGATGTTTAGCATAAATAAATGGTACACCACAGATTAATCAATATGTCTGGTGCAGTGGTTTGTAGCTGCAGGAAAATCTCCCGTCAATGACATTAGGGAACATTTATTCCCACTTTCCCCTTTAAACTTAAGATGTAAACAGCAAGCACTAAGGTGCAATCTAATTACTGTCTGCTCTGCTTAACAATAGAGACCTCTAATGTTTTCCCACTGCCTCTGCGGCTTCCAGGTTACCATTCATATAAACTGAAGCATGCAAAGAGCTGGTAATGACTGGCAGAGGGGGAGGAGACCGGTAATGGCACCCGTATCAGTGAATACGACATAATTAGGTGGTGACATTCATTTACTCCATCTTACACAGTTTTTCATATGCAATTTCTAAATTTTAATAGTCTAGATTCCTTAACTGTACTTTGCACCCACCGTTTTAGACTAGCACATATTTAGAACACACAGAAAGCTAGAATTCTCTGGCGAAAGACCCGCTGAAAGCAGAGATTTTGCTTCAGTCTCCCCCAATTCCCAGTCCCTCAGGTGGGACCTGTATCAGACATTGTGCCCCATATTGCTTATGGCATCTACAAGCTACATATTATGAAATTCTCTGAAAATACATATGGACAAAGGATAGCTCTCCCCCTCCTGTTCTGCTTAATTTGATTAGGGGGTTTGCAATCTGTATGGATTCAATAAGGCTAAACAGAACCATGTTCATGACTGCACAATCACATTGTGTTGACAACTGGGTCACTGTCTCTCACAATGAACATCGCCTTGCCCAGAAAATAATCTCAGCTAGCCTGCCTGCTTCTATCAGGGAGGCTGCTATTCACTGTAATCCACCATTCAGCTTTAAGGCGTCATGCCGGGACGGCCATCCCTCAGGCTCATGCCTAAAACACAAGAGGGGCGAGATCTCCACAGTTTAAATACCAAACTTTTGGAACTTCTAAACAGCTGGATATGTAGTCTAAGTCAACTTTCCCTATCCTGCCCCTTGCACTGCCCAGCACCTTCAGGTGGCCTTGGCTGTCCATGGGGAATATTTCATATGGACTTGAAGAGGCAAGGATGCCGCTGATAATGACAGCAACTTTCTCCTGAAAATACAAATCCATGCATACTGGCAGCCTGTGGGTTGAAACTGATCTTTGCACAGCTTGAACACCCCACCCACTTCCAGCCTGCAACTCTTGATCTGACTGGCTTATGTTTGCAGTCTTAATTGAGCACCCAGATGCAGAGCATTCTTACAGAAAAGAAGGATGCTAGCCATTGAGCCATTTTACATGCCGGACTATTGCTCCCAAATCTCCGAAGCGACTGATGTACGGAAGAAGCACCGTTTGTGCAGCGCTAGTTCACAGATCCTCTGCTTCTCAACAATTCCCTTAACATGTGAGGCGCCAGAAGAATATGACTTGTGGATCAGGAAATTGTGAATCTAGATCTACTGGATTGCTTTGGCTCGTGGGAGAAGGTGATTCCCATGGAAGCAGGCTGAGAAGCATCCAAAGGTGAAGCAGATCTTGGAATAAGGTACCTGGAGGAAATGCAGGCTAGCAGATAAAAAGCTACATTAGGCATCAGGTCATGTGAGCTCCCAGTGGGATGCTTTTCCTTTCAGCACCAGACCTACAATATAGTGTCATATTCCACAATGGAGACTCCCCCCCCCCAATGTAAAAGTGGTATCGTCCCGCAATGCAGGAGGGTGGGGTGTCTCTATGTTTCTTGAAGTTCAGAGATGACTTGGATGTACCAAATTAATTGCATGGTTCCTGGGAAACTAGCTGTGGTCACCTCCTCGGAAATTGGAAGTGTCGCTAGCTTCCTCAGCTGGGAGAACGCAGCATTGCGCTGTGTGTCCCTGCCTACTCAGCTGTGGCCATTTGACGGGAAAGGGGAAGAACATAATGGAAAACAATGATGCTAATCTGCTTATACACAGGAAGCTTCTTTGTGAGCATATACGCTCAGTTTACTAAGCACAAGTACTAAGCAAGTAGAACTCTGATCCTATAGATCTACAAAGCTGAAACAGGAGAGCAGAGCTGTAGCCTTGGCATGTCCAAGTCAAGTTGAAAAGCAAGCCCCACTCCCGGCTAGAACGCCCAAACTGTAATTTTCCAGCCTTCCCTACTTTTGCTCAGGTGCTTAATGCGCCATGCCTTGCTGACCACAATGCTTTGGGGATGCCATGCACATTACCATGCCAGTTCTGCCCCTTCCTTTTCAACCCTGTTGTCACGCATCATGCTTGTGCATAAACCACTGTGCCATTGCGCATTGCAGGTGAAGGTGTCGCAACCTTGTGCTTTGGGCCTAGGCTAGCTCAAGGCACAGTGCCCCCGTCGTGATCTTCTGCTCACAAAGATGGCGGCAGCATCCTCAAAATTTATCAGCCCATTGACACGAGTGACAAAATTATTAATGGCACCTTTTGTGACTCGTGTCAATGAGCGACTATATAAATTATACAAATAATCATCATTATTATATAAATTATAAAATCATTATGATTAGTGTTATCTAGAACTGTGCACACATGGCACCCTGAAGTTTTCTACCCTATGTGTGAGGAGAAAAATGGTGGGGACCATTTCATCAAATTTCTCCAGGGGGAAGGAGAAATCTGGAGGTTTCTTAGGGATGAGGCCCATCATTAGTGCAGTTTATTTATTCTCTACCCCCTAGAAAAGCTTCCCTCTCTTTTTGCTACTGCAGGTGTCAGCAGCAGTGTTGGCCATACAGCCTCCAGTTTACACCTGCCCCTTTTTCAGGTCCTCATGTTCTTCTCAGGTGGCAGCAGGGCAGACAGAGGAAAATAGTGCCCCCCCCCCAGTTATAATAATGAAGATTATATATATATATATATATATATATATATATATATATGGAGGGATGATACAAAGTGGTATTTTTCAGGAGGGTGTGAGAAAAAGAAAATTTCACACATTTTCTAAATTTAATGTTACCTTCTGAATTTAATGTTACCCACATGCCAATTTCTTATTATTCCTGTTGGCCTTTTTATCTACTACTTGTTAGTACCAGTTCATTGCGAAGCCTGAATTAAAAGTTGACGGCAAATCGGTAAGAGTTCACTTTGCCTGGTTTCCTACTGCTCGTCCCAAAGCAGTGGCTTTGATACACCTAACATGGATTCCAGTAAACGCGTAGGCCTCTTTCCCTCCATGGCTGTTGAATTCCCCCACACTGAACAAGGCAGCCCCTCCTGCCGTGGAGCTATTGTTTTTTTTCCTTTTCTTTCAGTGACTCTCTCTTTGTTCTCCTCTCCTCAGACAGGAGAATCCCCTCCCAATTTACTTCCTCCACAACTACGCATCATTTCATCAGCGTTGCTGCCGTTTCAGGTTTTCCAGGAACACAAGCTGCTTCCACATTTTGTATTAATTTTTATCATCACCTTTTAAAAACAATTTGGCCAAAAGTAATGTGATATAGCCAAGGGCATAACACCCCCACCTCTCTCATTTCCATATTATTTTTCATTGAAGTCTTACTATAGCCTAACATTTTGGAAGCTTTTTTTTTTTGGTTCGAGGCAGGGAACTTGCCTTAAGAGATCTATCAAGCTGACTGATGAGCCTCTGTTCCTCATACCAACCAATTACATTTTTGAAGCCGAAATTAATAGCACTTTCATATACTGCAAGCAAAGCCTCCAACAGGCTATTAATAAATTAGTGATGTTATAAAGGCCAAGCAATATAAGCTGCCAAATTATTTGATGCATTCATACTAAAGGCATATTATTTGACAGTCGTGAGCCACCTTTGAAAAACTAGCAAATTGTTGCACTTCATCAGTCGCCGCAACTCGCTTTTCTGCAAAAATCTGCTACGTTGCCGGCGTTCCTGGACAATGCAAACAGACGGGAAAAGATCAGATAGAGGAGGAGCGTGTGTGCTTTTATTCCCCACTATCAGAAATTATACAACTTTTGCAAGAGTCAGAGGGGTTTTACATAGGAATGTGATAAGACCATTCCAGGCCCTTGAAGAATGATGGATCTTGCATTGCCTATCAAAACTTCCCCTCTGCCCAGATAACTCATCATCTACACACACACACACACACACACACACACACACACAAGTACCAAATTTGTAAACAGTTGGCAAGATGAGAGAGACAGTTGGGTTATAAAGCTGGGAAGAAATTCAAGTTCACTATTATTCACATCGCCCGGGTAATTCTGTAGAGGGTACTTGACCCATATGAAAGCACCTTCCTGTCCTCCTCCTGAATTTAATTATTCACTGTTACTTAGCAATGTTTCTTTTCTATAAAGGTCTAATGTGGGCTTCAGTGAAGTGCAGCAAGAGCAATGGGGTGGAGGATAACTTTAAGGCGGGAAATAAAAGAGGGTTGTTTTGATGGAGGGAAATATTCAAGCAGAATGCAGATTCCTACATTCAGTAATTTTCTTCCTGGGTACTGCAGTTCTGTCTATCCTATTGTAAAGTGGAAGGAAGAGGCATAAGGAATCCCAGAGAGATTTCTCTTTATAGCGTTCTGATCTTTCATTAAACATTTGTGCACAGCCTTTACTTCTTTTTTTTTAAAAAATATATATGCAGGCATTTCACACATGTCAGTATCAACGCAGGCACTCCCGTCACCAAATCTTGTAAATACTCTATTCATCTCAATTAATAAGCAAACTCCACTAGAGTAGCTGGAATACGGGTGGAGGGTGAGATTTCAGCTGATCCAAGAGGTCTCACTCATTTGAACAATTATTTCCTGAGTTTGGATACATGAAGCACCAAGTACTTGTACAATTATGAGGTGGAGAAACAAAAACAAAAACCCTTAAGAAACAAGACCAAATTTCTTTCGCTGTTCTTTTTTTTTTTTTTTTTTAAATGCATACTGGAAGGTAAAACAGCCCAAGTACTCAAATAAATGATTAATTTCCTTCATGCACATTTTAACTTGTACCCCATTTTCCTTTTTTTTTTGTTGCTGCCAGAGTACTTCATTTTATTGCTCTTTCCAGCCTTTCCCATTCATCTTATTATTATTATTTTTTGTTAGAAAGAGGCAGCTCTGCCATTGATGCAATGCTCCGCCACTGCGCAGATATGGAATCGTGAATTCCACAATTTCCCCCTCATTCTAAACGTTAAGTTAAGGCATTGCAAATTGCTACCTAATAGATCGCTAGAAATCAAAGGTGAAAGCCGGGGTGGGAGAGAGGGAAGGGAAAACCCAAAATAAGATGGGTATTAAGTTTTAATCAATTTAATTTTAATCTCCACATCCCAATCCTTGCTCACAAGCTGTCGGGGTTGTGGACGTGTAAGGTAAGATAAGATAAGGTGTACATCCCGAAGCCCGACATCCAGCCATTTGTCCCTGAATCTAGCTCAAGATGGAACACACACATTTATTACCTTGATGTAACAGGGAGAATGCACAGTGGTAATCCGCATGGACTCAGTAGCCTTTTCCTTAATTTCCTTAATTTCCACAGAAATTTCATTGCACCACAACCTCTTTTTTTACACACACACACACACACACACACTCTCTCTCTCTCTCTCTACTTGGCTGCACATATTTGGCTCCCTTGTTGCCAACCCTTTGTGCTTGCTCTGCCAGCGTTAACCTTGCCTCTCCTTCCAGATAGTAGCATTTAACTTTGTATGTTTACTTCTCTCCCTGCAAATGCCTCAGATTTAGTCTAACCCCCGGGAGCCCACATGCAAACAATGAGTCAGCTTAATTGCTGCTGGGGAACAAGCAAACAAGGAAAAAATTCAACCCCCTAACTAATATGTGTGTGTGTTTTACTACTAAGCGGTGTCTGAAAGTTTTTTTTGTTGGTGGTGTTTTTGGCATACATGCTTATATACACCTTTGCCATCTCCAAGGGCTTTGTGTCCCTAAACAAGCTATTTTTAGAAACCCTCACATGGCTGATACCCAGTTTTGTACAGTACATACTCCACAATTTCTCAGCACGTTTATCAAAATCTACCGCATTTAAAAACTCATCACCCAAAAAACTCTCCCAAAAGCTGAACTTTAAATCTAAACAACAGCAAATTCTTCCAAAGTGCTGGGCCCCGTTTTCCAGTGTCAGCTCAGACCACAGATTGACAATGCAATAAATTGCTGGAGAGAGAGAAATGTAATTCTATAAATTTCAGCACTCATTTACTTTAGATGGATTATGAAAAAGGATAACATATTTACCTATATCCAAGCTTCCCACCCCTCCTTCCAAACGATGGAGCAAATATATTGCATGCTTACAATCATGTGCCAATTGGCTGTCAGTAAGTAGTACCTTGTTTCTAAACATTATTCCGAGCAAGTTCTATTGAAATCCACAAGGTTTGCTTTCAGATTATGCTTTCAGATTTCAAGAGGCAAGCAGAAAAACTTTCAAGTTATGCATCTGTGGAAAGGGCATTTGGTAATGATTGAATTTTAAAATCTTCTGAATGATTCACTTTTATAAAGACGACAGAACAAGCACACAGCGAGAACATAATATAGCCCAAGCTAAGCACCTCTAATTTTAATTGATTAGAGCAGGAAAAGTTACATGTATCCTTCTGTATCCCACTAAAATCAGTGTGACTTAAAGGAACTTAACTTTGGCTGGATCGGGCCCCAAGAACAAAGCAATATTACTTTGACGTTTGCAAATCATGCGACAGATTTACCTCAGAATCAGTCTCAGAAGTTGAGAAGCTGCTCAGGCAGATCTTTTAGTTCTAAATATATACTGATTTTTAAAAACTATTTCATCCAATGTAGAATCAAGGTTTCTCGCCTCCTAAGCAAATTCACAATAGCAAAGTGCTTCTAAGAAGAAGCAGATACTTGGAGGTTGTAAATTACAAAACTAACTTTACACCTTTGCAGTGTTAGGGAATCCTAGAAAGTATATGGGGGGAAATAAGGAAACAGTATTATCAAATGAAGATCAGCCATTTTAGCTTCACACGGGTGGTTAAATAAACACCACACCTTTGCAGCATTAAATGTCAATCCATCACGCAGACATTTTCAGTAGAATTCTCAGTTTTCCAAATATAATCAATGCACATTTGTCAGCTGAACAGCGAGTGTATATGAGTCTTTTATTTTCTTTCGCTGTTCAAAGCAAAGCTGAAATGTATCAAGGTATCACCAAGCATCTAAATGATGAAGTGGATGTAAACATTTTTGCAGACATAGGTTGTTGCTTTTAGCACTCTAAAAGTAGAAGAGTATGCAGTAAAGTATGCTTCGGAGCATCATTAAATGTGCATATCATTAGAAATATTTCACCATTTTCCAAGAGAAAATGGTATGTATGTGACATAAAAGCACTTTCCCCCACTATACCATGTTGGCACATTTTTTTCTTGAAAAGCAGCAACAAATTCTTTTGTTGTTTACAGAGATCTGCTCTTATCTGCCGTTTATACAATTATTGCTAAATAAACCACTTCTAAACCCTACCTGGGACTGCTTAGCATTGCCTCTAAGGCAGACTAAACACCAATTTACAAAACTTATCAAACTATCAAATTCAACAGGTTGAATATCAACTGGGTTTAAAAAAATGATTATTTTTTTTATAAACCCAGTTTGTTTTTTTAAATGTAATTTTCAGTGTTGGGATACATCCATATCCACCTTGTTTTATAAACTGTAGGTCTTCAAGTAGAGATCTGTTTGTCAAATAAACCCTTTGCTTTTATCTGAAAAGGTAACACAAGCTATAAAATGGTCCTAGAACACAGCTCTCTTAAATGATCGAATAATGCCCTAACATAGTTATTAAGACTTTGAACTCCTAATTCCATACTCCTGTTAACTGTCCTCAAAGTAGCCAACATGTGTCAAACTTGTTCTTTTCACTAGTAATCCCTTGTTACTCAGTAACACTAAGAGAGATTAAGAGGAAAGTGTAAGAAATGAGGGAATCTTCATTACAGGTTTTTTCTTCTTCAAATGTATTGGCTTAGAAACAGAGCGGCCTTGTGAAATTTGCATAGGAAGCAATCTTAACATAGAGATATTGGCTGAAATGAATTATTGATTCCGTTCAAGAGACAAATTTAGAATGTCACTAAGTTTAAAATTCCTAGAAAGCAGGCACTGTTTAACTGACATGCACTTTGTACAATAGATACCTTTGTACAATAGATACCTTACAGGTGGAATGTGAAATCTCAGGCAGAATGCTGGTGTACAAGTATGCAACACTGGAGATTTAACAACTGAAAGAAACTCCAAAGTTTTATAGTTTTATAAATAATTTTTTTGGCAAGGCCCCCCCCCTCCCCGATGCTTCAAATACTGTATCTAGAACTCAGGACACTTCCAGAAGTTCCTTGTGCAACCAAAGTTACAAATAAGATTTTTACTTAAAACCCAAAGAGGAGATTAAGAGGGCATACACAAAACTTTTCATTCACTAACCTTCCTACAGACACATCTGACAGTTTAATTTGTCCATGGCTGCCTGCTGTGGAAAGTTTTAACTGACAGAAGATATAGCATAGAAACAGCCGAATTAAATAAGAATGGATGTGTTCATTCTAAGCATCTCCCAAAACTAGTCTAACCACCATATACATACCGTGGCCTTGATGATACATGAGGCAACAATTAAAACACAAACTTGTGCCCTCTATATCTTAGGCCTCTGACAGACTGACTGCTTAATTCTCAGAGATGGAATAAACATTCCCATCCCAACTGCAAAAAGAGTCTTGAGGTGATTGAGTGAGCCGACATAAACTTATCTCAGACAACTCTAGACTAGGTGGATTTTGCTGCTCTGATAAGAGACTTTGCCCTGAACATCTTTGCAGCAGAACATACTTCCCTGAGTGAGATTCTGCCTTACTTTGCGCCTGTCACTTGACTTTCCACTCTGATTTCACATGATATCTTTAATGGTAACTGTGGAGACAGCATTAGCAAGCTGCCGGCACCGTCTCATCCTTCCTTTAGGAGGAAACAGGACAGCTTTGGGAAAACCTTTAATCTCAGGCAGACTTTAGCTTTTTATGACATCCGGCAGCTTCTCTCCTTTCTTTTTTGGATTAGGATAATTATTCCTCTGCCATTTATAGAACGCTGGTCCCCTTAGAGAATCGGAGCAGCGTTAGCACACTCCCTAACTTTCAAAAAACACAACAAACCTTGGCAGGAAAAGCCCATTCACAGCAAGGACGAGAGAAACGGTAGCTGCCAGGTGCAGCCTGTCCCCAGATTGGGGGCCTTTTTTATTGCTCCCCCCGCCAACTGCACAAACCCTGCTTCTTCGCTTAAAAAATACAACCCCGTGAGGTGAAACGTGATCAGATGAGATGCCATTATCCTCACACCTTGTTAAAAAGCAAACAAACGACCAGCTTGCAGCAAGACTACATACTTACCCTGTCACAAGCAACTGGGACGGAGATTATAGTTATCATTTTATTTTTTTAAAAGGAGACAAATGAAAAACCTGCAATCTGGAAACCTTTCAGAGTCTCAGACTAGTCCAGTCCCCCTCCTCCACTTTCACCCATTTTACGAATCATGTGATAATTTTTTTGCCTCTGACAGGGTCAAAGGAATCACCTGCTAGAGATGTTTTGACTTGCGCTGCGGAATCTGGCTGTGTTGATGCCAGCACATGGGAAGGAGGGAGAAAAAAGCTCTTTCTCTTCCCATCACTCCTGGCTTTAGCCCTCCGCAAATAATCCCCCACGTAAAATATATACTGTAATCCCCCCCTTTACTAGCACACTCCGCCAGCCAGACATTTACCTGCCTGTTTGGGTGGTGGTGCGGGGAGGATTTCGGAGGTAAACGCAGGTGGAGTGAAACAACTGAGACAGCCTATCCCCGAAACCAGCCGCCCAGAAGATGCTCGGGGGATGCCACATCCGAACAAGAGTACCAAAAAGCCATCCCTTCGTCCCCGTCCCCGCAGTAAGTCGGCACAAGCAGGACGTCCCCCGCCCCGCCAACCTCTCCAAAATCAAACCAGGAACCAAACAGATGCAGAAGGCGAAGGCAAAAGGGAAATTTTGGGAAGGGGTGGGGAGTGATAAAGAGCAACGCTTACCTTTCCTCTTCGACCGCCTCCTCCGCCTCCTCTTGGACTTGCATTTCAGTTGGCTCCCCGGCCCTCCCGGTGCTCGGCCGGTGCCCAGGACGGAGGTCATCGCCGGTAGTTGAGGCAACAAGGAGAAGCAGCGGCAGCGCGTTGGCTCCGCGCTCGCCTGGCTCGGGGACCGCGCAGCGAGAGCGAGAAAAGTCGGCTGGCTGCCTGCGACGCCCCCTCCCTGCTCCCGATCGCCCGTGGTGGTGGTGCTGCCGCCGCCGCCGCCGCCGCTTGCGAGGTCTACGAAGCCGGGTGGGACTTTTATGAACCAGCAAACCCAGAGCAGCTGCGCGCGGATCGTGCGCCTCTTTTTAATTTTTTTGCTTTTGGCCAGCTGCGCTCAAGTGCCTGCGCTGCGACACTTCCCAAGCCAGGGACGGAGAGCGCGCCGGGCGCAGGTAGAGTTTCCAAATAAATGAATTAAAGGCGACGATCGGGAGGCTCACCTGTGATTCTCTCCCTCTTCTTCCTCCTCGGCAGCTTTCCCTCACTCGCAGGGTGCCTTTGCTTTATCAGGGGCTGGAAATGCACGGCGCCCACTTTTTTTCCTTTTTTTCTCTCTCTCTTCTTTCTTTCTGTTTCTTTCTCTCGCTCTTTTTTTCCCTCTCCTTTTTTTTTTTTTTTTGCACCTCTCTCCTAGTTGTTTGGCCCCAGCAGCCACTTTGAAGGCGATCATGCAGGGAGCGCGTCTATTTGCTGCTGCAAAGTCTAATTAGATCCAATCACAACTGTCTCCTGGCTCTGACATCAGCAGCACCACCAGCAGAAGCGCGCACCCCCCCCCCCTTCATCCCTACCACCAGCCACCCCCGGTCTCCATCCATCCATCCCTTGTCAGCTTGCACACTCAGCTCCCATTGGGGCTGATGGATGTGTCCGGGACCTGATAGGGAAAGAAGGCAGAACGGGCCCGGAGGGGAGTTGTTGTAAAGGGAATAAAAAGAAAACACAAAAGCCCCACCGGCAGCCTGCCGGCCAGTGTACTACTACGAGCCGGCGGGAGAGTTTATTATACAGTCCGATCCGATGCATCCTCCCCAGTAACGCACCGCTGCCCCATTTGGGAAAGAAGCGCGTCCCGCGGAGCTGATGGCTTTTGTGCGCGTGCGCCTTACTCCCGAGTAAACGCGCAAAGAGATTTTCAGTCTGATGGTGCCGTTCTTCGCACGTCTTAAGTCCCACTGCGTTCTACGAAACTTACCCGGGTGCAAGAATGTAGCCATGAAAAGGACAGTACACAAAAAATGGCCAAAAATCCCCAGCAACACCCCTTTCTTTCAGTGCTTAGTTTACTGCAAACTCTTTTTTTTTTTTTTTACTCCCCTCTTGCAATTTATTTATTTTTACGCATATGTTCCACTATGTTCAGTAAAGTGCCTGAGCTAGTGGCTTTACAAACCGCAGCACCAGAAAGTGCAATCTTTCGCTCAGTCACCAAACAAACCCCAAACCAAAACGCCTTCCTATGCAGTTTCATTCCTGGGCTTGTTTACTGAGAAGTAGATCCCACTATGTTCACTGGGATTCACTCTCAGGTAAAGGTATAAAATACTTAATAAATGATACTGTACCAAAATAAAAACACACACATAATCCTTCACACAGCATGGCTGAATATACACACATAATTTTCCTCGGGAAGGGTAAATCTGGATTAGATGGATGGGGTGCATGCGGGGAGAATATGGCAGCATAGGAATAATAGAATCTTAGATTTATGTCCTTGGAAGGGATCCAAAGGGTCATCTAGTCCAGCCCCGTGCAATGCAGGAATTGCAGCTAAATAATCCCCAATAAGGGGGCATCCATTCTGTTTCAGAACATCCAATGAAGGCAGAGCTGGATTAAACCCTGTGGAGGCCCCCAGGCAGTCGAAGTCTTGGCCTTGCAAATTATCTCCTAAAACTAAGAAAGCTCGATTGTAATTTCCTTGCAAGATCAAATCAAAATTATTCCGATCCATTGTGGGGCCCCTAATAATTGTGGGGCCCATAGGCTGGTGTTGAACTCTGCCCCTTTGGTAATCTGGCACTGACTGAAGGAGAATCTCCCACCTTCCTAGGGAGTCTGTTCCACAGTTAAACAGCTCTAAGGAAAATGCCTTACATTGAGTTCCAGTTTTGGGCCCATCTAACTCACTATCATCTACACAGGCTGGTAGTGGTTCTCCAGCGTTTTATGCAGCTCTTCTCGGAGATGCCACCAGAATACTTTCTGCATGCAAAGCTGGGAGGTAATTGGTAAGCAGGGAGGTAATTGATAAGCAGAGTTGTTGGTCATTGGCAGAGTTACAACAGAAGACCCTCTAAGTGTCCCTATTGTCCTTGATAGTTGTTTATTTCCTTGACATCTGATGGGAGGGTGTTCCACAGGGTGGGCACCACTACCGAGAAGGCCCTCTGTCTGGTTCCCTGTAACCTCACTTCCCGCCAGAAGGCCCTCGGCACTGGATCTCAGTGTCTGGGGTGAACGATGGGGGGTGGAGATGCTCCTTCAGGTATACAGGACTGAGGCCGTTATGGAATGGGACATCCCTATTTTAATTGGAGAAATGTTGGAGGTTATGCAACAGTCTAGTGCAAACCTCTAGGCCAGAGGTGGGAAATGTTGTTGAACTCCAACTCCCACCAGCCACAGCGGCCAGGTATGATGACAGGAGTTGGAGTCCAGCAGCATTTGCAAGGTGACAGCTTTCCCATCACTACTCCCATCTGCTTTATGTGTTTCTTTTAGCATGGCAAACAGGATGGGCTGCTGGTTGAGGCTGATAGGAGTTGTAGCCCAATGTGCCGTGCAAAAGGCTGTGCAACGGCTGGATGAGGATTCATGTGTTAACTGAGGTCATGTAATTGCCTCTCGAAGTTTGGAGGCTGTGGTCGTTGGCATGATTGGGGATGGTATAAATTCCAACCCTTCTTCTTCTTCATCATCATTCATTTGCCCCTCCATCCATTGTCTTCCCAGTCTCCCTCCCTTCTCCCAGCTCTCCCCCCTTGTGGTGCTGTTGGGAAAAACAGCTGCCAGTTTCACTTCTGAGGTGAAACAGTGTCAAGTCAGGATTCATAAAAAAAAGGAATGGAGACGTGTCCATTTCACCACTGCCATGCCTTTTCCTTTCCACGTGGTGTTGTGCAGATGTTGCGAAGAAGAAGAAGAAGAAGAAGAAGAAGAAGAAGAAGAAGAAGAAGAAGAAGAAGAAGAAGAAGAAGAAGAAGAAGAAGAAGAAGAAGAAGAAGCAGCAGCAGCAGCAGCAGCAGCTTGCTGGCACAACTAGCACCCATCCATCAAGGAATACCTACTTGGAAGCACCCTAGATCTACTTACTCCATTCATAAATAAGTCCCACTGTCTTCAGTACAGCTTGCGCACAGGTATGTTTGAACATACCTTTCTCTATTTTGACACAGCTAGGGAGGAAATGTGCTATTCTGTACAGAACAGGGTGACCAGGGTTTTTATTATTATTATTAAAGGACAAGGCTTATTTGCCTTCAGTGTCCAGTGAGATTCCAGCTGGTGCCAGATGTCTTGCTGGGGTTAGGAAAGCAGCACCAGTTGTGAAATAATAATAATAATAATAATAATAATAATAATAATAATAAACATTTATATACCACTAGACTGTAATAAAACCTTAAAGAGGTAGGAAAATAATAAAATACAGTTAGCAGGGGGAACAGTTAAAAGCAACAATAAGCTAAAACTAGATGAAAAATATGACAACTTCTACATGCCTGGGTAGGCTTGCCTGAACAAAAATGTTTTGAGCAGGTGCTGAAAGGAGTAGTGTCGTCAATAGGTAGGGAGTTCCAAAGTATGGATGCTGCCACACTAAAAGGATTGCTTTCTTACAAATTCAGAACGGTATGGCTTACTAAACCATAGTTTATGGCTTAGTGCTATATACAAACATGGCCGATGAGCTGATAAGGGAAATCTTTTTTGGTTTTGCTTAGTTCAGAGCAACGGATGAGGAAAAAAAGGGAGATGAAGAGGTTCTAAACTGCTGTGTTTAGGAAACCGTGTGATTAGTTGATGGGTACGGAGAGGCTTAAGCAAGCCAAGAAAGAAGGACAGAGAGCAGGAAAACAGCTGTCGACTGAGAAACTCAGAAACCATGAAATATAAACGTTGGCAAAACAAAAGTTAGGCAACAGATTTAAAGGCACAGAGGGCAACAAAACTGGTTTCCCCTTTAACCAGTCTGCCACACCACTGCTCTTTCCCAGGGGGCACCCTTGGGATTCTAGGGCTGAACCAAACCAAGCAGAAATATCCTCACACAAACAGTCACAGCTCAAATTCGCTTGCCTATGAAATTTCCCCGTCATCACATTACTCCATTGGGATCCTGCAGGATTTAAGAAAGTTAGAGAAAAGGACACTCAGGGAGGACAGGGATCAAGCTAGACCTGTTGGCATTCCTTCCTCCACATAACTATTTGAGGTACTGAATTCTGATTTAGTGCCAGATCCCACAACCGCAAGGCTGGTCAGAAGATACTGGACCACGGAGAGCAGCAAATGAGCAACTTGTTCCAACATATTAGGAGCAGACTGGGTCATTTAAGCCAGTGTCTCCAGACCACCTCTTCAGGGCTCCCTTTCAGAGCCTTAAAGGGGCATCCCTATGGCTTGAAGATGGCCACTTCTCCATTCCATAGCCTCCTTGCACTGCTGGACTGGTCATGCGCAGTGCAACCTTTGGGGGAGGCAAGATCCATGTCAGTGGTGAATGTGACCACCCTACTATCTTGTGCAGTATGTCCCGCACCCTATAGTTGATCAACTGAGCAGCTGCTAACTAAGCAGGGCACAGTGGTGAGATTTATACATTCCTGTCCATGCAGCAAACCTTTCTGATTTTCTCTCTCTTGTTGTTGCCACCCCCAAGGTCAGTGGGGTCTTGAGGGGGCAGGAAAAATTGCTTGAGCCAGGGGTTAGCCACCCCCTGCCCTGCCCTATATTGTATTCTTCTTGTATCATTGATCAGCTGGACTGGAGGGATGATGGCACAGCATTTTTCAAAACCATTCCAACCTGGTGGAGGAACAGCTGTTAGAACCTGTTTTGCAACCGTTCTATGAGGTGAGGGAAGCTGTCAGTTCAGCTGAGATAAAAACATCACATAGGATCTGGAGATAGGAGTGGTTTTGAGGAGCAGTTTGATTACTGAGAAGTGATCCCAGCAGGTAAAGAAGGCAAGGGCCACAACTGAGGAAGGGGGTCAATGGAGACAGCTTTCAGAAGTACAGGAACTTGAGGAAAAAGTAGGTGAGTGAGAAGGCTATTTTGGGAGAAAGAGATGAGGAGAATGGAGACTGAGGCAATTTCACATCCTGATTTGAGTTAAAGAGTCAGTAATTAGGTTGTGGGTTGTTGTTGTTATAGGAGAAAATGAGGGTGTGCCGTCTAATGGGCACAACTATCTGGTAAATAAATAGATCCTTGCAAAACAGCCATACAATATGTACTGTTTTAATCATCAGTTCCCATGAAGCCAAATTCAGAAGACTGCATTTTAAGTTTCAGATTTCTAACCAGGGAGAAGGTGGAAATGTTCAACACCTACTTAGCCTCAGTCTTCACCCAAAGGGAAAGCAGGACCCAACCTTGTGATAACAGAATAAATGATGCAAGGAGGGAGCTGCAACCCAATACAGTGGTACCTCGGGTTAAATACTTAATTCGTTCCGGAGGTCCGTTCTTAACCTGAAGCACCATTTTAGCTAATGGGGCCTCCTGCTGCCGCTGCACTGCCGCCGCACGATTTCTGTTCTCATCCTGAAGCAAAGTTCTTAACCCAAGGTACTATTTCTGGGTTAGCAGAGTCTGTAACCTGAAGCGTATGTAACCCGAGGTACCACTGTATAGGGAAAGAGGTGGTAATAAGGTGCCAATGAATTCAAATATCCTGGGCCTGATAAGCTGCACCCATTTGATAAGTCTGATAAGGGCCTGATAAGCTGCACCCATGGATGGTCATCTGTTATGTGTGAACCAGTTGAGATTCCTGCAATGTAAGGTGGTTGGTCTAGATGACTCTTGGAGTCCTTCCCAACTCTTACAATTCTATGTCATGAAGCACCTGTCAAAGTACTTCTTTATCCATCTCCTTAAAGAGCGATATTGGAAGCAAAATCTGCAAACTCGGAGGCAAGGAAAATTATGCTAAATTATTCACATTCTGATTAATCTTTCCTCTGCCTGCACTCAGTCTTGTGAGAACAGCCCGGCCATGTTCATTGGGGCCCCCACTCCTTTAGCCTAAATAAATAAATAAATAAAGTCAAAACTCTCTGGTCTCAATCTAGGTCATCTCCCCTGATGTGAAATGGTTTACTCTCAGTAACTTTCCGGTTATTACAAACTTGTTATTTCAAGTCCTTGATGTCCGTGAAGCTTCGCTGAGTTCTTCCACCCCTCGCGCAAGCTTTCATTTGAAAGTAAAATTGTACTCGCGTAGTCTGGGGACTTCGTTGCTCTTCTGCATCTGCGCAGACAGCACAGGTCCTATCCGTGTTGGCTCAGGAAGAAGTCCAATTGATTTCAGAGGAAAGGAAATAAGCCTCGTTGGTTTTTTTTTATTTTATTTTACAAAAAAAAATCAAATGTAGCTTGTGTCCTACTTCAGAGGCCTGTCCTGTATTTGAAGAGCCTCCCAGTCCCAAGTCTAATTTCAACACAAGAAAGCTTTAAATGACAGAGTGGGACCTTGAAGGTGCTCATCAATGGTTAGTTAGCAGCATCTGGTCAGCAGACTGAACAGACACATAAAACACCTGGTGTCTTTCAGTTATGGTGAGAGGCATTGCACTGCTACTGAAAAATCATACCAATTATTTCTAAAGTTGTGCCTAAACAAATAAATTACTACGTGCACATATTACACAAACTGATGTCCTCTTTTATTTTGGTGACATAAACCTTCTTTTTGGGGGTGGGGAATGTATAGCTGGCCAGCCAGAAAACTTGTGTGTGTGGACCCATTATTCCTTTGTGGCTATTTCCACACCATACCTTTAAAGCGCCAAGACAGCACTTTAAATAGTAATGGCTTCCCCCTATGAATTCTGGGAGCTGTGGTTGGAAAGGGAGCTGAAGGTTGTCAGGATACCTCTATTGTCATCCCAGAGCTACAGTTTTCAGAATGGTTTAAGAATCAGCCCCTCTTCACAGGGAACACTGAGAGTTGAAGTTCTGAGAGGGGAATTTAGGGGTCTCTTCAGTTCTGCATTAGGGACGTGGGTGGCGCTGTGGGTTAAAGCCTCAGCGCCTAGGACTTGCCGATCGAAAGGTTGGCGGTTCGAATCCCCGTGGCGGGGTGCACTCCCGTCGTTCGGTCCCAGCTCCTGCCAATCTAGCAGTTCGAAAGCACCTCCAGGTGCAAGTAGATAAATAGGGACCGCTTACCAGCGGGAAGGTAAACGGCGTTCCGTGTGGTGCGCTGGCTTGCCAGATGCAGCTTGTCACACTGGCCACGTGACCCGGAAGTGTCTGCAGACAGTGCTGGCTCCTGGCCTATAGAGTGAGATGAGCGCACAGCCCTAGAGTCTGTCAAGACTGGCCCGTACGGGCAGGGGTACCTTTACCTTTACTCAGTTCTGCATTATGTGCATTACCATGCTGTGTGGTTTCTCTCTCTCCACAAATGGTGTTATATTAAAAGAGTTCTTTTTACTCATTCTCCTTGCGGCCACCTCTTCACGATGTTTTTCAGAAAAGCAAAGTTTGATCCCCATTTTTGGAAATGCTCTGATGTTACCCAGATCTCTTTCATGCGGAGTGCACTAATAATAATAATAATAATAATAATAATAATAATAATAATAATAATAATAATAATTTACATTGATTATTTATATCCTGCCCATCTGGCTGGATGCATCAAAAATTAAATGCATCAAACATTAAAAGCTTCCCTAAACTTCCCTAAACAGGGCACATATTGCTGGTGAGGCAAAAACCAGCTGTAAAAAGAAACATGGAAGTCCTTATTTTGGTAAGACCGGAGGTTAATTTGGGGCAATGTTTCCGTAAAAGAGTTAACTGAAGACAAATTGCATAGCCTTGTCTAGTGGCTGGTGGGGATGTAATGTTCAACATGCAATTTCCCTCTTCTGGAGTTAGAAAACAATTTCCCTTTGATCATGGATCTGCCCTGAATGACTAGATTTGGTAGTCTCCAAGGCAACATGAAAAGCAAAGGTACCTGTGTTTTGTACATAAGGGGTGGCAGGAGAGAGGAAAGCACACATTCCAAAGTCCACAGGTGGGTTGATACAAGACAAGACATCTCAAATGCTAGCTGCTGTGGCATAGTGGTTGGAGTGTTGGACTAGGACCTGGGAGACCAGGGTTCAAGTCCCCACTGAGGCAGGAAGCTCACTGAGTGACCTCGGGACAGACGCTGCCTCTCAGCCTAACCTATTTTACAGGGTTGTTGTGAGGACTAATGGCCTCTTACCTGGTCTGGAGGCAGGCGGCATTTGCTACCCAGTGGCCCCTCACGCACCCGGGGGCAAAAGGACTTCACCATGGCAACTGGCTGTTGGAATGCCTCCATGGCCGGCTGCCATCCTGGAGTTTGAAATTGCCCTATCAGAGGGGGTGGAGCTTGGTTGGCAGGCCAGAGTGGAGAAGTCTTCACTCAGGTCCGCCACCTGGGAACGAAGGCCAACTGCGTCCAAGCATGGCACCTCAGGCATGTCCCTGCTTAAGCGTCAGCCCTCCATCTGGAGGCTCATACTGATTATGCACGCAATGCCTGATCCAGAGCCTACCTACATCTGTAATCAATAAACGTTGCGGCCAATTTTAAATTGTTTACCTGGGTTTCCCCCCTCTGGGAGTGGGGCACTGCAAGTGGGTCTACAAAGGAGGAGGGGGAGAACCACGAATGGGACAGAAATACAATAGACTTTTGAGCTCTCTAGAACTTTTCATCAGGCTGGAAGAAAAACAGTGTAGGGTGGGTGGGATGAAGCAAAATGCCAAAGCGCAAAAATTAGGCTGGTTATTATTGATTGATTGAGTTTATATACCGCCCTATACATGGAGGTCTCAGGGCAGTTCACAGGAATGATCACAACATATATAATCAGAATAAAAACAACAACCCAATAACACACACACACACACACACACACACACACCAGAAAAGAGCCACATTTTAAAAGGGTTTAGGATGACTCTGTGCCTTCAGTTTTGCCTGGCAGTTCACCCTGTTGCCTCACTGGGTGGGAGGTGGGGTGGCGCAAGGGGAAAGAAGCTGAGGTCTCTAGACTTTACGAGATAAAGGATGCCGAAGAGCACTGAAGCAGGGCCGAAATGCAGTCCTGAGCTCATACAGGTGAAACACCAGAGCTTCCCGCTACAAAATTCCTGCATTAATCCACTCTTGCCCTACTTTCTCCCAAAGAGCTGCTGACGGTGTGACTATTTGCAGAGAGAGCGCCTATAGCTCAAGAGGCCAAGCATCCAGGGGTTTCAGGGAAGAAAGAAGGGAGCGGATCCATACCCACTGGTTAACATTTGTCATCTGGAAGAAGGGGAGAAATTACTCAGCGCCAAGCAAGCCAAGCAAGCCTTTCTCTCTTTGAAGTTGATCTGATTCTGTACATCAAGTGTATTGTTAGGTCCCCCCCCACTCTCTTTTTGCAGCAATTGCAATTTGCAGGGTTTGAGGCTTTGATAAAGACCTTGTGAACTCTCATTAACCTGCAAGCAAAATTCAAAGAACAGAAGGGGGGGAAGGAACGCTCTGGAATACTAGCTGCCGGGGCTGCAAGAACAGGCCAGGTTTAAACTCTGCAGTCACCTGCCCCTTTCCCTGAATGAAAGCTTTTTCACTTTTCCTTGGCATTTTTGTATGAAATAAAAAAAAGGGACAGGACAAGAGAAGTTAAGTAAGCTCAAAGTAGAGAGCATGCAGACAGAGCGATGCACTTCTCGCTGGGAGGCCCTTATAATTTCAAACTAACAGAATGAACTTCGCTGGCGGACACAATATTAGAGGAAGGCAGAAGCAGAGGAAAATGAAAAGCTGCAGTGAAATGGCAACCTTGTCATTGCTTCTCAAGTGATAGGAAGCTGTAGGTAAGAAGGGGAAACTTTTCTTTTTTCTTTTTGCTTCGTCTGTTCCTCTCAGGGCAGCCTTCTGGGGAGCGCAGGCCAAAGTGGTGTTGAATTGTTTCTTTAAATGTAAAGGTTCATCATTGTTTCACCCGATGTGTATATCTTTAAGGGGCCAGAGCAAAATAACGAGATCCAGCTTTACAGCTGTGAAACATAGCAGGTGCTGCTGAGTTGCATTGATTAAGCTGTGTCAGGAATTGGGTGTAGTATATAAGGAGCAGCACCTAGCTCTGCCATTACCCTGGGGGATGGGTTGGGTCGTGTTTGTTTGTTAATGTATGTAGTGTTAAAGGACTTTATTGTCTTTGTAATAAAAGCCTTGTTTAAGTTAATTTTGAGTCCCTTTTTAATACATGGTCTCCCCAGCAAGCTCTCTGCAGTGCTACCATACTGCAAAAAGCCAACAAGTGGGTGGAGGAATGAGTATAAATGTTACCTTTGAGCAGTTGGCTGGCTTTTCTGCACACACTCACATGCCCTTCTGTGTCCTACATCCCCGCAGAACCACTCAATGAAGGTGTGAAGAAGAAGAAGAAGAAGAAGAAGAAGAGGAGTTTGGATTTGACATCCCGCCTTTCACTCCCTTTAAGGAGTCTCAAAGCAGCTAACAATCTCCTTTCCCTTCCTCCCCCACAACAAACACTCTGTGAGGTGAGTGGGGCTGAGAGACTTCAAAGGAGTGTGACTGGCCCAAGGTCACCCAGCAGCTGCATGTGGAGGAGCGGAGACGCGAACCCGGTTCACCAGATTACTAGTCTACCGCTCCTAACCACTACACCACACTGAAGCAGGAACAATGATGGGGTGCATCCTGGGAAGCATCCTGATCAGTGTCGAATTTAAGTATAAGCTTAACAAGCTATACCTTATGCCCCCACTCTCTTGGGCCCCCCAAAAAAAATTAAAGAAAAAAAAACTGGATGTACATTTCCAAAATATAATATAAAAAACAAATAAAATAAAACCTACATACAGCAAGTGATTTGTGTTGTGTAGGCTCCTATAATGTAAGTAATGGGACCCGCCTGCTAGCCTGCTCCCTAAAATATCACTGGTTTGTTCATTTTTATGTATAGGGTGCCTACATTCTGCATGTGCAAATGGCTTTAGATACCCAATAGATCCATAAATTACCATATAACACATATTCAACACAAACAGTGACAATTTGTTGTTGACAAAGGACAGGTGGACACATAAAGGGCCCCATTACCTTCAGTAGCTTAGGGCCTCATCAAAGTTAAATCCGACCCTGATCCCAAGTCACATAGAGGGGCTTGGAGGGCAACATTTGGCCCCCCCAGGCAGTGGCGTAGCGTGGGGGGTGCAGGGGGGGCCGGCCGCACCGGGCGCAACATCTGGGGGTTAGGGTTAGGGGGCGCAAATCCACGGGTTAGGGGGCACAAATTACTTGCCTTGCCCCGGGTGCTGACAACCCACGCTACGCCACTGCCCCCAGGGCTAAGGTGCCCCACCCCTGCTTTGGTGGAGAAGACCCAATCAGGTGGGGTGTAACTAGGAGCCACCCAACACCAGCGATCCTTAAAGACACATCTAGTCATATTTAGCTACGAGCTGAACAAAGCATTTGATAAAGGCTTTTCTCATCAGCTGAGCACATGCAAGCAAGAGAAATAACTCTCGGGTCAGTGGGTGCAGCTCATCAGTTGCACTCCCTGGGGACTGAGTATATCACAGGAACGCAAGAGAGTTTTGCCTGCTCAGTCCAGCCGGTGTCTACAGGAAGCGGGTCAGCAAAATGCTGTGGCCCACAATATCAGAGGCAGCTGACAGGTCAATAGGATTACACAGGGACACTTATTATCCAAGCATGGCTGCAGCTGTGGTTCCAGTCACACAAGTCTAATCTGTCTTGGGAGTTTTACCTGGTGGGAAGATGGGGAGTCAGAAAACCTTCGTGTTCTGGAGAACTCCAAGGCTGCATTCACATGGCAGACAGGCTTGCTAAAAAAAGAATTCTGGCTTACTACCTCCATGATGTTCCTGACAACATATCTGCTGTCACCAGAAATGTAGCTAGATTTTGTGCAATAAGCCATAAGTCAAAGAAAGCAAAAGAAAGCTCACAGTCAAATTCTTCTGTTTTTGAAAAACAAAACTTTTAATGGAGTATATATTTCCTTCTGCTCACTGGAAGGGCAGATCGTGAAGCTGAGGCTCCAATACTTTGGCCATCTCATGAGAAGAGAAGACTCACTGGAAAAGACCCTGATGTTGGGAAAGATGGAGGGCACAAGGAGAAGGGGACGACAGAGGATGAGATGGTTAGACAGTGTTCTCGAAGCTACAAACATGAACCTGACCAAACTGTGGGTGGCAGTGGAAGACAGGAGTGCCTGGCGTGCTCTGGTCCATGGGGTCACGAAGAGTCGGACACGACTGAACGACTAAACAACAACAACATATTTCCTTGGATACGTATTTTAAATCTATTTAATTAGTGTATTGATTGTTAAATTCCACTTGGACCGTTTTAATGTTTATGTAAAAATTATGCTGAAATTCTGGTTTTGCTATGCTGGCTGCTTAGCCATAATAATAATAATAAACAAGCATATCTGCTGTTATCCTCCTTTCTCTTCACAACGACCCTGCCAGGGTGCAAGAGAGTTTGTAATTTGGGAAATGCTTTGCTTTCAAAGTATTCAGCTAGTCCTGCTTACAGCTTAGGAATGTGCCACACTCACTCTTGGCGCACCCTTAAAAATAAAGCCTCAGTCGTGTGCTTGAAGCAGATAATGTATGAAAAAGACTCTTAAATAAAAAGACAAACTGGACAGACTCAAGTCAGGGTCAAGTCAGGAGAAAATGATTCCCTAAACTCTGCCAACCAAAGATGTTATAGTTCAACATGGTTTTAATCATTCCCTCCCACCCACCCAACCCCCCACGCCGGTACTAAATCAACTTCATTAGCATCATTCCTCAGGATTACAGGCTAAAGCACTTTCAGGAAAACGAAATTCTACATCAGTGCCCGGCTCAGATTCCATCCATTTTTCATCCCAGAGATGTATTGGTATCTTATATAAAGATGCCTTATTTAGAATCTAAAATTTATTTTATGCCTTCCTGTTGACAACCTGAGGCACTGGGTGGGGGAAAAATAGCTGAACAAAGGGTCCTCTGTAGATATTTCATGTTTGCTGACTCACTAGATCATCTCCCATGACACTGAATTATTGGTTTCAGCCAACACCGAAATACCAAGAGAAAGCTTCTCTTCTCTTTTATCTTCTTCAATTGTTCTCGGGTTTAAATGACTCACAACTTTTGAGAAAACAAACAGAAATCTCAAGAAAACAAAACTGTACATGCACTCAGGGGGATACAAGCAAAGGAAGCTGCCTTTTTGAGAACCGGAGCACTGCTCCATCTAGGGCAGTGCTGTCTACTCTGGCTGTCAGCATCTCTCCAGAGTTTTAGCCAGGGGCAGTGGCGTAGCGTGGGTTGTCAGCACCGGGGCAAGGCAAGTAATTTGTACCCCCTAACCCGTGGATTTGCGCCCCCTAACCCGTGGATTTGCGCCCCCTAACCCGTGGATTTGCGCCCCCTAACCCTAACCCCCAGATGTTGCGCCCGGTGCGGCCGGCCCCCCCCTGCACCCCCCACGCTACGCCACTGGCCAGGGGTCTCTCTCAGCCCTACCTAGAGATGCCGAGGACTGAACTGGAAACCTTTTGCATGCAAAGCAGTTGCCCTGAGCTATATCCTCACACCCTAAGACCTTTTACTGAAGAAATTTGCGAAAATTAGGTTTCACCCCCTAAAATGACACATCCTACAGTTTTCCCCAGCTGTGTCTGGAGTTGCCAGGGATCAAACCTATGTTCTGCCACTGAACTATAATACTTTGCGATCTTTGAAGCAGGCATGACAACTCACAAATGACCTTGAGGCCTAGTTGCATCTCACATCAGCCATGAGGAGGTACACTGGGCCCGTTGCCCTGGCAACAAAGCTGCCTCCACCCTGCTCAAGCCTGTCCTTTGCTGTAGAGGTCTGATGGTCCCACTGAGTTCAATGAGATTTTCCCTTCATAACCACCGAGTTCAGCAGTGCGACTGGTTTCCAAGTTAACATGGTTAGGACCAGGCTGCGAAGGCCTTACCCTGGGAGCACCCGTTACCCATAGCAACTGTGGTCGGAAACCTGGAGTCTTGGGCCCAGAGCAAAAAGAATAGTATACATATATATTTAAAGGGAGATAGAATTAATGGCTTGGTATGTTAATCAATGTGATAAATGGAACGGAGCTGCGGGAAACGTGTCAAGAACTTACCTGTGATGTTTAAATAAAGACAGGCTCGAAGAGGCATGCATTTCATTTAACGATGCATTTGAGCACTTTGCACCTGGGTGCCACTCATTTCTCTCCTTCTTTTGACTTACCAACAACTTGGCTCCCCCCCCCCCTTTTGCTTTAAGTGATTCATGCACATGAAGCATTCCCTGGAAAGACATGTGATGGGTGTTTCAGTGGATTTGACGAGAAATGACATGGGATTTGGAAACAGCTCTCTACTGCCCTTGAGGACTGGGCTACCCTTAAGGATCAGAGTGACTAGGGCTGCAGCTTGGAGATTCTCTGTGAACTGCCAACTCAGGAGAATAAGGAGGCAGCAGATTCCCACTGGTTGCCCCCCATAGTCCGTTTAATTTTGCCCTCCATCTCTGCACACCAGGGCTGAGATCCAGCCTCGGGGAGCATCTGCATGTTATGAGCTTTGGGGCTACTTTTGATGCAAAGTTATTGGCTATTTCCACTTGACCTTTATGCTCACTTAAATTTTGATAAGCTAAATGAACTGCTAAATTGTTGATATTCACCCATTAGTGTTATGTTGCAGTAATACTTTCTGTTACATATTGTTATTGCACTACTGTATTTAGACTGGTTTTTCTTTTTTAATGTGAGCTGCTTTGAGCACGGGTGTATTTGCAGAAAATGTGGTATATAAATAATTGACTATGACTCTTTATTTATGTTTAAATATCACATCCTGTCCTTTTGATGCCCACACAACACTAAGGGCAACTGGCAACAATTAAACCCAACCGTGTAATACAACATGATATTTTTTTAAAAGGCAATATAATAAAAACAGGCAGCTCATTTGATAATAAAAATTCCTTTGATAAAATACCTGCCTAAACAGTTTTCACCTCCATTGACACACCATAACAGACTGAGCCAACTGAGTTTCCTGGGGCACAGAGTGCCACAGTTTAGGTGCAGCCACAAAGAAGGCCCTTTCTCTGGTTCCCATCAGCTGAGCCTCCTATATAGATGAGACGCAGAGAACTGCCTCTCTGTCTTATGATCAGACAAGCTAATATGGAAGAAGGCTGTTTCTAAGGTATTGCCACAGCTCTGTCAGGCAAGGAATGTCCAGAGTGAGGAATAAACTCTTATTGTCACAAGAATACTTACAGCCTCGGCCCAGTATACCTGAAGGCGTGTCTCCACCCCAATCATTCTGCCCGGACGCTGAGGTCCAGTGCTGAGGGCCTTCTCGGTAGTGGCTGTGGAACACCCTCCCACCATATGTCAAAGAGATAAACAACTACCTGTCATTCAGAAGACATCTTAAGGCAGCCCTGTTCAGGGAAGTTTTTAATGTGTGACATTTTGATGTATTTTGTTGGAAGCTGCCCAGAGTGGCTGGGGAAACCCAGCCAGATGGGCGGGGTACAAATAATAATTTATGTCCATCAGTCCTACGTCTCTCAGCTACTCCTAGGTGTGCACCTTATGAGGCAGTTGCCACAACAGAGAGGCCCCGCCCTCAATCTCAGCTTATATATCTCCCCAACCTGAGTAGCACACAAGCAGGTGAAGACTCTGCCTGTGTGTAACCCGACTCTGCTTTTCCTCCTCCAATCCTCACCTCGTCCTGGGAGACAGTGGAGCTGGAGGGGTGGGGACAGGAGGAGGGAATCCTTGACCCTCCACCAGCCTTGCCTATCTCTCTGTCCTCCTGTGCCCGTTCTTCCCTCTCGAATCCTGCGGCTTCTCCTGCCTCTGACTCGCACCTCCTGGCTGCTACAGCCCCCCCCCGTTCGCTGATCCCTTCTTGCAAGTCAGTCTCTGACCCCCTTTCACCCAGTGCCCACTCATCAGCATCCAAGCACCACTCCTCAGTGTCCAGCCAATCCCTGACAGGTAGCCTGGAAGGAAACCACTTAGAGCTTTAAAGATCATCGCCAGCATTTTGAGCTGGGCCCAGAAACAAATTGGCAACCAATTCAACCCTTTCAGGACAGGTGAAATATGCATGATACATGTCCAACCACTGATGTGCACCCCTGCTGCATTCTTTTTACTAATTCTTTCTTTGTACACTTTAAAGGTAGTCCCATGTAGAAGGCATTGCAGTAACCCAGTCCAGGTACAACTAAGGGCTGGTCTGACTTCACCTGGAACAGATGCTCTTGGTGCACCAACCCAAGCTGGGCAAAGGCACTGCTGGCTTTGAAGGCATTATAGCTGAGGTCCTTGCCATCTTCATCAGAAGCCCTTCTGTTTAGTAGCTTCATCACAGGGAGCACCAAAGCAAGAACTCCTGCTTTGATCCTGAACTGAACTGGTAATTCCCAGTAACAAACAGTTATTACCTCTACAACTGAAGCTCAGATGGAGCAAAAAAACAACAACAAACCCCTCTTTTGAACGAGCGGTTTCCGATATTGCTGATGGCAGGAAGGAAAGCCAAAGACCACCCGTCTGATAACCTCCTTGACCTTCGCTTGCCTTAAGCAACTTCACAAATAATTTAGCAAACAGCAGGGAAGAGAGTGGCACCTTGACATTTTGGGCAAAGCAAGAACCAGCTCGGAGTTTGATGAACTGTGGCATATTTGCTGATGGTGGTGCTTAGAGTCACATTGGTTTCCAGGAGACAGTTTGCTGTGCCTCTGAGATCCCCAGGAGAAAGCTGACGACTCCTCTGAAGGGATATCCGTTGTGTTTGGCCACCTTCCCCTCCCCCCCCCCTCTTCCAGAGGACGGTCACAAGTGATCCATGTAAATTGCCGTTTGAGTGCAATCAATAGATGTGACAGGCAGCCCGACGCTGGCATCCAGGGACATAATGAAGGTGCGACTGTGTAAGCGGCTAACAGATAACAATGCTATCGCAAATTATAGGGCAGTGGTGTATTGAATAAGTGCAGTGCAAAATGAGCGGTGCCGCGCAGGTCATGCTTCCCCTAGTACCGAAGTGTCTTTCGCTCGTGTCCTTTGTAATTGCAAGTGGCAGCAGGGCCCGGCTGAATACGATGGTGGGGGGCAGGTGGTCAGCCCTCATTTATTCTGCATTACAATGCAATTCACGCTGTTAACCGCTCATCCGGCATGTGAGTGACCACCTCCCAAGTGGGCAAGACACCGAATCTCATTTAAATCAAGAATCCCCACCCCCACCCGTTGGAGGACGGAAACCAGGCAAATTATTCCATTGTGTGCAATTTCTGCACCAAGAAAGCAGATCTCTCCCCCCCCCCTTCACAAATGGCTCCTTTTTGGCACTTGCTCACCTGTGAGGGGTCAGACACACCCCTAACCAGGAATTTTAATAAGATTAGTAGCACTGCTGGTGCATATGTTCATTAAATTAATGATTTCTGCTTTAAAGAAAAAACCCCAAAAGGTTCTATGGAATGTTATTGGGTGCCTATTTGCAGCATCTCACAGTGTTGCTTAGGACTGTCAATTGACAGTGGACTTTTGAGTTGATTAAAAGCCTCCTTTTTTAATGGACTAGTCATTTAATTAAATTGATTCAATGCAAATGTCCATATAATCAGAACTTCAGTAGGGATGTCTTTCTGGAGAGAGTGAACGGCGTGTAAGGGTTCCTTAGAATCTGATAAACAGGAGGTAAAGGTAAAGGGACCCCTGACCATTAGGTCCAGTCGTGACCGACTCTGGGGTTGCGGTGCTCATCTCACTTTATTGGCTGAGGGAGTCATGTGCACAGCTTCCGGGTCATGTGGCCAGAATGACTAAGCCATTTCTGGCGAACCAGAGCAGCGCACGGAAATGCCGTTTACCTTCCCGCTGGAGTGGTACCTATTTATCTACTTGCACTTTGACGTGCTTTCGGACTGTTACGTTGGCAGGAACAGGGACCGAGCAACAGGAGCTCACCCCGTCACGGGGATTCGAACCGCCGACCTTCTGATCAGCAAGTCCTAGGCTCTGTGGTTTAACCCACAGCACCACCCATTTTCCCTCGAAACAGGAGTTACTACTGTTTAAAAAGGGCGCCACTTCTTATAGAAGTGTGTTTGCGGCATGAAATCCTATATGTGGAAGGGCCCTAAAAATAGCTTGGGAAGAAGGGGGAGGGTCGTAGCTCAGTGCTAGAGCAGCTGCTTTGCATGCAGAAGGTCCCAGGTTCCATTCTTGGCATCTCCAGGTAAGGCTGTGAGAGACTCCTGTCTGAAGCCCTGGAGAGCCACTACCAGATAGTGTAGAGCAGGGTTTCCCAAAAGTGGGTCTCCAGCTGTTTTTGGACTACAGTTCCCATCATCCCTGATCCCACTGGTCCTGCTTGCTATGGATGATGGGAGTTGTAGTCCAAAAACAGCTGGAGACCCACGTTTTGGAAACCCTGGTGTAGACAATACCAGTCTGACGCAGCATAAAGCAGAGTACTATGTTCCTAAGCAAATGCACAGGAATTAAAATATATAACGAAACCAAATTAGGTCTAGATTTGAGGGTGATTTTCTATGGTCAGAAAAGCAAGGTATATTGTTTATATGCTGCCTAGACTTTGGCTGCGTTGCAGCCAACAGATTATTGTTGTTTTCTTATTTGCCCCTTTAAAATTCATTAAGTGAAAAGTACCTGAACATATTGATTCCTAATATTATTTCAGAATACAGCCCTGTGAGAATCCTTTCTTTATTTGGGGCCTGACATTTGAGTTGAGCGTCAGCAGTTCTGTTCTGAAAATCTCAGCTCCCCAAGCTTTTCTGGCCTGATTCCCATTTATAGGTTTACGGATTAAGTTTAACATTTGACCCTGATCAAAACAGAGGAGGAAAACTTAAGGCACTCTGTGTACTTAGCTGATATTTCATTATCACTTATCAATGCTGCCTGCCATTTATGAGTTTATTTCCCCTTCTTTCAAATGTCAAGCTAGTTTTATTTATGGTTTTCTCTGCCCATCTTAACGATGATATGTGGCGTATGTCCCGTCCATTTAAAACACTTGCTCAAAAGGCCATTTCTCAATCAATTTCTAAACTAAATGACTAAAAACCCACTCAGTGCTTCAAGACTGGTTTCTCACATCATTGCATTGTTGGCATCTGTCAGTCTTGGTAGGCAATGGAGGAGTGAAGTCAAGCTGCTGGAAGGTTGCAGTATCTGCTGTGACTGTAGAGACCAATGTGGGAGAGACGTGTTTTGTTGCAGCTGGGGCAGGTGAAAGCGTCCAATTGTGCCACAGTTATAGCACAAAACAGCAATATTATAAATGGTGAAGAGGCCAATTGGAAATAAGTACAGTCTAATACAAGGGTAGCCACTGTCTATTTTTTGACATAATTCTATTCTCTAGGTCAGGAGCAGGGAACTTATAGCCTGCAGGCCAATCTTGGGGGACCACAAGGCCATTTCCCCCCAAATCATACCTGCCCACTTATCAGCTGATGTCACTCATGATGAACAGGAAGGCAGGGTTAAAGCCTATGACAGCTGTGTGTGCAGGGAATATGTGAATGAAGTCAAATGGAGCAGGATTCAACCAAATTTGGCCCTTGAGATGCACCTGGCTTTTGGTGCTGCGTGTGTGCATTTTTAGGACTCATGTTATTTCTGTGATTGTAAGTTGTTTTAAACTGTTTTTTTTTAAAATAAAATATTGTGCTTTAATTGTTGTAATCTGCTCTGGCACCTTAGGGTGGAGGGCAAGTAAATCATCATCATAGTAGTAGTAGTAGTAGTAGTAGTAGTAGTAGTCTGGGGGCATCAATTCAGATATGGCACCAAGGTATGCCCTGGTGTGACATCAATGTGTTCTGTGCCCTGTTCTCATGCCTTTCAAACTCCCTTTGATTAACAGCTTCCTGATTTTGGGCAAACCATTGTTGGTCATTACATCTGACACAGCAAACAATGGTGTCTGCAAGTACTTCAGACTGCAATAGGAACTAATGTGGAACCACACATTACCTCAACAAATACAATTTGTCAAGCAACCCCCGCTTTTTTTGCCGACGTAACACAAACAGAGAGTGTGAAGGGAGCATTCTGTAAGACTGAATCAGTGCAAAAGGAAAGGGAGCTGCTTGACTGTTCTCTTGCTTGCCAATTCTCCCCTATAAATACTCCCCCTGAGTCAAGTCATTTTCTTCTCAGCTGGGCTTATTTCCAGGTTCAGAGACTAATATGGTGGAGGGAGGGAGCACATTTGCTTGAAAGATTGGGTGGGTGAGTGAAGGTTTAAACACCTCTTTCTCCTTGCCAGTTCTCTGCCACAAATGCCCATCCCTGTCCCCCTGACCCGGCATTTTCCTAATGAGCAAAAATGCAGGCTCGGAACCCCTGTGATTTCCTCATAATGTGTGGTTCTGCCCTGTTAAACTGTAAGGGGAGTCATTTCCAGAATTCATTAAGGACAAATCCCCAAGGCCGCCTTTCTCAGCTGTTCCTGATGATCTCCATTACTGGGACAAAACAACGAGAGGCAATGCAAGGCTCGATCGCGAAAGCAAACAGATGATCAAAGCGCCATCAGCCAGATACTCAGCAGCACCAGATTTCCTTTTCTGGTGCTTCTTGTAAGGACCTGGTGCTAAGACAAGACAGATGGAACCCTGTCTTACTCTTAAAATATAAGTTATTAATTGAGTGCCCAATATAAGCTATTAATTGAGAACTCAAGGCTCCGAGCATCTTATAAAAGTATAAAATATGAGAAAATCTTTCTTGCTTACTTGTACTCTATTTCCCATGGAAGTTCTCTATAGCAGGGGTAGTCAACATCGTCCACTCTGGATGTGGTTGGACTCCAACTCCCATGAGGCCCACCCAGCATGGCCAAAGGTCAGGGATGATGGGTGCTCTGGTCTAACAACATCTGAATGGCACCATGTTGCCTACCTGTGCCCTACAAGGTACAGCCTACAAGCAGCCAGTTGGAAGGGCCAGAGGTGAGTATGGAGTCTAGATTGGACCAAACTCAGCCAATAAAGTTGGCAGGGCAAGAGGAAGGTCAAGGTCAGGCCGATTGTCCCAAAGCAAGGAAGACGGGATGTGAGACAGAGCTCTGCATGACTACTCTAAGCAACAGGAGCTGTTATTGTCCTGTTGCTGGAGTCCTTAGTTTCAGTTCCCTAGTACTGTTCACACCAATGCCTACACCCCTAAGGATGCTAACTAGGAAATAAGTCTCGCTGCACTCAGAGCTGAACCCTTACTGGCAGGGAGTTCCACAGGTCGGGGTCTGCTGTACTCAAGACTTGGTCCCTAGTCAGGGCCAACCAAAACTCAGGGGTGTGGGGAACCACTAGAGGTGGTGGGGATCAAGGTGAAACACGAGGAATCAGATGGTCCTTGAATGTGGATAGCTCAGTAAGTAGAGCATGAGCCTCAGGGCTGTGGGTTTGAGCCCCATGTTGGGCAAAAGGTCCCTGCATTGCAGAGGGTTGGACTAGATGGCCCTCGTGGTTCCTTCCAATGTTACAATTCTGTGAACATGGGACTTCCTGCAGATGCTCTACCACTGAGGTATGGGTACAAGAACAGTGAGAATGCATATAGTCTGGGGAGGTATGGTTTGCAGCTGCAGTCCCTTCCCTTGCAGAGATGGTTTCAGGGTAACACTGTTAGGATTCTTGCTCTGTGCTTACAGTCATGGGATTGTTGTTTATCACATAGCGGTGTATGTTTTCATTCCACAGTGTGGGAAGTGACAGAGACAGGATGTTTTGGTATTACTGTGTTCCGTGATGTAGGGCTATTGTCCTTTGTTCTTTCTCTCTTTGATGTCTGATGAGAAAGAGGAAGGAGCTAAGTCAGAATGCTCCGAGTGTATTATATGTAAATAAATGTCGATTAGCCAAAATGCTGTGCTACTGAGTTTTTTACGTGAACAGCTAATACTCTGCAGGTTCCGTAAGTGTGCTGATGCTTCTTGGTATCAGTCGCTGTGATGTTCGGGCTGGAGAAAGCTTTTGAAGCTCCCAAACGACCGACCAGGAGGGAGAGAACATGCCAGTCGGGCATGTGTCTCTGCCAGGGTCCTACATGCAAGTAGGATGATCCTAACATTAGCACAACTGATTCAGCTGCACAGTAGGGGGTGCCACAACAATGCTGTAGAACGGAGTGCGAGAGGCAGAGGGCACCAAATTTCAGTGTCACACAGGGTGCCACTGCAATTTGAGAGTCCAAAGTCCACCCCTGTTCCTTGCTGAAACCACACTGTGTACACAATTGTCATCCGAACAGGCCTTAGGACTGTGCTGAATGCAGTTTAACCATGCTCTGTGACAGGGTAGTCAGGCCAGATGCAAAGGAGATTTAATAATTGTACAGAAGAGGAAATAATGTTGGGCAAAGCACCCTCTGCTAAGATTCCCTATTCTGAGATCCCTGACCTCCTTTGTGCATGGACACCCTTGTCTCTTGCATGTTACTCTCGGCAGCTCTGCACTCATCTTTAAAACCATGGAGAAAATGATTAACTCCTAATGACTTTGCTGCTGCCTAGTCAATTGCACACTGGCATTATTGTTGTGCCTCTAGAACTGGTAACGTCCGTGGGATAACAAAGGAATTTATTGCTGGAAGCTGATCATACGTGCAAGTTTTGAATCAGTTCACCCTTCCTCCTCCCCTGCTTAAAGACCTCTTGCAAAACCCATTCCATTCCATGTAATGCACAGAGCCTTGTGATATTAATCATGCCATTCCACAGATTGGAAATAAGAATTATGCCACTTTTCTTGAGAAAATTAAATTTTTGACATTTGAAATAATATATTTACCAAGGTAGTTGGAGAAAGGCTGTCACCGAAGCCATTTTCTGTCTGTTAAAAAGCACGCTTTAGTGTAAAAAATTGGTTTTGTCTCCAGCGCCACAAAAGCGTGGCCAACATTGATTCTATTTAACATTTTATCAACTGAACTGGAGAAGAGATATTACCTCTTTGAGTACCAGCCAAAGGTCATGTAGCTAATGCTGACCTCTGTCAAACGTTACACATTGTACAGGAAGGATTGACAATTATTGTTCTACTGTATTTTGCCAGACACCAGGGGTCATAGCAATGGAATTGTTATGTTGTAGCACAGCAATAACTCAAAGCTTGTTTGCCTGTACTGTGTGCAGAGTTGCTAAGGTCAAATAATGTAGTTGATGTGCTAGGCTAGGACTGAAAATGGCATGGATTTGGGAAACGGATTGGTTTGGTTGACTTTTAATTTCTTTTTAAAAAAAAATTATTGAGGAAGGAGCTCGTGATACACAGAACAAATTGTGAGGCTGTGTTGCCAAACAATGTTCTCAAGTACTTTTAATAGCAGGCTCCCCCAAGACGCATGCATCATGCAGGGACTGTTTGAAATTTCTCCTGTATTATGACTGCCCCTGCCGTGTCCATAATAAGTACTGCTGGCTTTTGGCGTCTCATTTTTCCAACCTTAATTTCAGTTCACCCCATTTCAGCATCAATTTGTGATTCTTTTTTTCTTTTAAAAAAGTCCATACAAATTTTTTCTCCTCCTCCTCCTCTTCTTCCCACCCAGTCTTCCACAGGAGATTTCGGTGGAGGGAGGATTGCAGAAATTTTAAAATGCGGAATTAAAACAGTTAAAATATTAAATTCACAAGAGACTTGAACACACATATCTTGGGTGTCAAAAGCCAGGGTAAATATGTGTTGTTGCTGCTGCTGCTGTTGCTGTTGCTGCTGCTGCTGTGATACCCTACCCATCCGGCTGAGTTTCCCAGCCACTCTGGGTGGCTTCCAGCAAAATATAAAAACTATAAAACTTCAAACACCAAAAACTTCCCAATACAGCATAATTTTGCCCAACATACACATTTTTTTGCAAGTAATTCCCCCTAATATGACGAAGCTTGGCATATTATTTCCACTACTATATATACATTTTTGTACATTTCTGAATTGGAGAACCGTATCACAAAATTCAGAGAAGTGCGAATTTTGAATGAGAGCTCTGTTGCAGTTTGCTCATTGGGTCAGGAAGTGCAAATTGGAATGAAATTCTTCCCCCTTCCTACTGGAGGGACTCTGTCAGTCAGGATACACAATACTGAGCTAGATAGGTCTGTGGTCTGACTCACTGTAAAACAGCTCCCTACACTCCTACCTTCTTATATAAGGATGTCTACCTTAGCCTTTGTAGCTGGATGAATCACAAAGCATGCCTTAAACAGGCTTGGTAAAATACCCACAGCCATCGCTCTCTGACAATGGGCCTCACTCCCATCAAATGGAAATGGGTGGATTTGGCCAACATGCCCTGAATGTTCCCTACTACAAGGGGGCAGTTTGTAAGGGAAGGATTGCATAGTGATTCCAGTGGTCAAAGTTGGTCAAACACAAGCAGGGGGTACTGTGCCCCAGTCGGAATCAGATCCCAGGCATTCCTGTACACAGGGGTTTGAATTCCTTTATGACAGGTGGGGGACTGGATTTGGCTGGTGGGACAATTATGCTCACAATTATGTCAGGTGATGCAATGCTCTGAAGCCCCAACAATCCTTTGGTTGCTGAGTTCAAAGTATAAGGTTTTTTGGAAGCCCCTTGCAGAGAGCACGACACTTTGATGCTTTGATGTCCCAATGATCAGCTGATTGTCCTGCTGGACTGCATCCCACCCTCCAGCTACAAAGCTCAAACAAGAAGATAAAGTCCCTGCCAGAGAAGAATGGCAGATCAAGTCGATGGACTATGCCGAAATGGCTAAAATGACCGGAAGAGTCAGAAATCAGGAAGACCCAAATTTTAATAAGGAATGGGGAATTTTTTAAAAAAATTATCTTAAAGGCCATTGGAAACAGTTGAAATCGTTAGCAGGACTGAAATATCACTTGTAGTTTCATGGTGAATTTTGCATACAATAGAGAGATAAAAGATTTGGATTCTTATAAAAGAGGCAGGAGGAAATGATTAACAATAGGACCCAGAAAGGGGAGGAGGGAAGTCCAAGAGATCCTTTGGAACCTTGTTTTTCTGTTGTATGTTGGATAAAGGTAAAGGGACCCCTGACCGTTAGGTCCAGTCGCGGACGACTCTGGGGTTGCAGCGCTCATCTTGCTTTATTGGCCTAGGGAGCTGATGTACAGCTTCCAGGTCATGTGACCAGCATGACTAAGCTGCTTCTGGCAAACCAGAGCAGCGCACGGAAACGCCGTTTACCTTCCCACTGGAGTGGTACCTATTTATCTATTTGCACTTTGACGTGCTTTCAAACTGCTAGGTTGGCAGGAGCAGGGACCGAACAACGGGAGCTCACGCCATCACAGGGATTCGAAGAGCTGACCTTCTGATCATCAAGTCCTAGGCTCTGTGGTTTAACCCACAGTGCCACCTGCGTCCCTTTGTATGTTAGATATGCGACTGTAAAATTTTAATCTGAAAACCCCAAAATTGATCAAACCAGGTCCCTTAGTGAAACATAGAGCTCTGCCTTCTGCAGTGCCCAGATCATTGATACATCTAGCTCAGTACTGCCTACATGCGTTGGAAGAAGCTCTTCAGTCTTCAGGCAGGGGGCATTCCCAGCCCCACCTGGAGATGCCAAACTGGGATCTACATCTATCTACATCTGCCTGTGGTCTGCTGCTGTGCTGCAGCCTCTCCCCTGTTAGGTGAGTTAAGGATCAGGCCGTGAAGCTGTGGGAAGAACTCCTGGAGCTTTGAGGTGCTACTAGTTGCATGATCCCGTAAAGGACCTCGTCGAGATATGATATAAAAGGAAGTGGGGGAGGAAGGCATAAAAATAGATAATAAAAGACATCTGGTAAGAACAATAGCCTCCAAACTAGCTGATAGACGAGAGCAGAATCACTTATCACAATGAGGCCCTCTGCTATTTTTAAAGCAACTTAATTACTACTTTGGGAGGGGGGAGTATAACACAGAAAAATACAAATCTTTTGTAATGCAATGTGTTCTCTCATGTGCCCATGTCTAAAATAATGGGCCGCTGTGCGATAAACGCGTTTTAATTAATGCTCATTTTTGTTCTGCGTTGGTAGTGAGATCATAAAGAAGGCGAGAGCTTTTTTTAAAAAAAGTATTTTAAAATACATACCATGATTGTTTATCAATAAACTCCACAGAATACAAGATGAGATGCAGTGGTGTTAAGTCATAAACATTGACCAGCAAATTAAAGTTATAAAATATGTACAAACTGCGCCACCACTCACGATTATTGAACCATGCATGTCCTTGCCAGCTAAGCTGTCAGTAAATATTTTATCAGACACACACATTTAAGCTCGTGCAATTAAAGTTTAAAAAAATACTTAATCAACACACTGTTACATCTGGCTGCAAAACAAAACTAACAGCAATTATTGTTTTAAGATACGCTGTGTGGTATATGACATTACCCCAAGTGGAACTGGCATCAGAAAAAAATCAGATGGCTCCACGGTTTGTCACTCAGGTGAGAACGAAAATATCAGCTTTGGTAATTAAAACTGTAATGAATACTGTAGCATTTGTTCCTTAAACTGAAATTCAAACAGAGAGTCTTTTTCTTTTCAGCTACAAAACAATGCTATAGAATACAGATACAATACAGAATGTTTCTGGCTAGTTTATGCTCTGAAGTGAGAAGACTGAGCGCCATGCTCAGGAATATAATGTGGTGCAGTGCTTCCTGGACTATACCACTTCAGTCCGTAGGTGGAGGGGGGTGCCAAATATTTGAATGCCTCCCACATAACTACTTCAATACTTATCGAAAATTTGCATGAAAGGCAGATTCTTCCCCCCCTTCAATTATTACCGTATTTTTTGTCCTATAGGGCGCACCGGCCCATAGGACGCACCTCATTTTTTTTGGGGGGGGGGAAATCAATAAAAAAAATTTATTTACCCCCCCCAGCAGGCTGCCGCCCCAAGCCTGAAAGGCTAGCGGACACCCGCCCGAAGCACGGGGCGCCCTCTGGAGGGCGCCCCGTGCTTCAGGCTGCAGGCTGCCGCCCCAAGCCTGGCGGGACTTCCCTCCGGAGGGCTCCCCGTGCTTTGGGCTGCAGGCTGCTGCCCGCAAGCCTTGTGAGCCTGCGGGAACTCCAGCCGGGCTTGCAAGGCTTGAGGATAGCTTCCTGAAGCCTGGAGAGTGAGAGGGGTTGGTGCGCACCGACGTCTCTCGCTTTCCAGGCTTCAGCAAAAGCCTGCATTCGCCCCATAGGACGCACACACATTTCCCCTTCATTTTGGGAGGGGAAAAAGTGCGTCCTATGGGGCGAAAAATACGGTATTTAACCTTCCAGACAGACCAGCTTCAATGTGTAAAGAGATTTCTACATGGAAGAATGTTCAAACATCTGATCCTTTACCTATATCCGGAGTGGTATAGACCAGGAAGGGCTGTTCCATGTTAGACCAGATCACAGAAACAAACACGCCCAGGGTGGCTGTTTCAAAAGTATATTTAGATATTCTATAATACAGCTAAGTAAAGGTAAAGGTAAACGACCCCTGGATGGTTAAGTCCAGTCAAAGGCAACTATGGGGTTGCGGCACTCATCTCACTTTCAGGCTGAGGGAGCTGGCATTTGTCCACAGACAGCTTTCCGGATCATGTGGTCAGCATGACTAAACCGCTTCTGGTGCAACGGAACATCACGACAGAAACCAGAGCGCACGGAAACAGCATTTACCTTCCTGCCACAGCAGTACCTATTTATCTACTTGCACTGGCATGCTTTCGAACTTCTAGGTTGGCAGGAGCTGGGACAGAGCAACGGGAGCTCACCCTGTCGCGGGGATTCGAACCGCCAACCTTCTGTTCGGCAAGCCCAAGAGGCTCAGCGGTTTAGACCACAGCGCCACCTGCATAAATACATGAGAGGCAGTACCAGAAGCAAGTGTGCTACCTCCAACGCCCCACCATTCCATTCGCTCTCCATGTATTAGAGGGTGAACGTCTGAAGAAGGGTACCTCCTATTGTTCAGAGGAGGCACCCTGAACAATTTAGAACCCTGGAAAATCAGGATTCTAAAATATAGATATAGAGCCTACATGAGTAGAGTAGGTTCCTGGCTGTAGATCGCCATCCTCCAAATTGCAGTGGGTGACAGGAATGGTGATAAGGCAGAGCTAGTGCAATTGTCCACACTGCCCCCTCTGGGCGGGCGGCTGCATAACTTCAACTCAAAATGCCTGAAATTCATTTGCCTGAAATTAGAGAAAGTCATGGAGAAGGCTATCTGTGGTCAGGAACCAGGATGCCTTTGTGCTACCTCAAGTGGAGGAGACAGTATGCCTCTGAATGCCAGCTGGTGGGAATCACAAACGTGGAGAGTGTGGATGAGCCAATGTTCTGCTTGAGGAATTCCCATATGTATCTGGCCATTGTGAGAACAAGATGCTGGACTAGATGGCTTGACCCAGAAGGGTACTTCCCATGCAGTTATGGAGGGCTTATTCACACGGAAAAACATTTCTCTGCAGTTTCTTGCTGTGAAGAAGAGGCAACTTTTAGCAAACCACCACAGATCTATTTTTGACAGTTCCTTTGATGAGAATAGCTAGATTCTAATATTAGTTTAACACAAGAATGTTGCAAGACCTTTATTTCTTGACTTGGGAAGGAGTTAACACAATGGCTTTAGGTTGTGCATTTTTGCCTCTGTTAGGTTTTTATGCCTTTTTCATTGGATTTTAATGGGATAGTTTTTTAAATTTATTTTTAATTCATTTGAGCTTTTGCGTTACAGTGGGCTACACATTCAAATGAATGAACTGCCCCACGTACAACCCAGCAACCCAGATCTAATACTGAAGAGCGTCCTAGAACCCATAACAACAACAACAACAACAACAAAATCATTCAAAGACCTTCCTTGAAAATGAATGAATACAAAAAATGTATGAAGCAAGTGGTAGTGAGATCTATTCATTGATATTCTACCAGCAGAAAGAGAGTTAACTTTGTCAAATCATTCACTGTGATTTATTCATACGTTTCACTAATCTCCTGAATACTCAGCCTGACTCTTCCTCTCGAAGTCTGGACTCTGACTTGGTCATATTTCACTCTCTTTCCCATTCAGCTGATTATGGATTTATAAGTGCTATGATGGCATAAAAATTCAGGGCCATTCACACAATTGTTTGCCAGATGATAGATCCAAACACAGAGAACAAGGCTAACATTCTCAAGCATGTAACCTGCATTGTAATTACAGACGAGGAGTCACAGTTGTATGGGTCCATTATGTGGAATATCCATCCCAAAGTCTGAGCAGAACTGTCTTGAACAGGGTTGCTCAAACAGCATAGGTGATCATGGGGATTCCTTTATGTGGAATTGATTCATCTTCAAAAACGTAGGCAGAGCTGGAGCTTGGCGGTTGACTTGTCAGGACAATCTGTCAGTTTCGGTTTCTCCCCTTCTCTCATTTTTCCAATCTGAAAGTCAGTTCTCAACCTTTCCACATTGTTTTGCAATTTATACAAAAAATAGCACTTTAGTGCGAATTTCTCCTATTCTTATGCAATTTTGCCTAATATACACATTTTTGCAAAGCAATTCCCCCTAATATTTTTGTGTGTGCTATTTTCACTAGTAAATGCATTTTTATGCACACTTTACCCTAGTATATGCATTTTTGCTCACATTACTTGGGTGGAGAAGTGCATTGCAAAATTCAGAGAAGTGCAAATTTCAGAGGGTGGCTGTGCTTTTGTTCATGTGTCATTTCAAGAAGTTCAGATTAGGTAGGTATGCCTTGAGATGCATACTTCTCCCTCATCCCTAGCCAGGCACATATTTTGGGCTGGAAGGGCCCCACCAGCAGAATGAGAAGAAGTGCCCTCGAATGCAGTAGGATCGACTTACTACATTTTGAAGTAAGCAAAGTACCACATGCCACCATCTGAAGGGGGGGGGGAGGAGACACAGCGGTGACACCATGAAGTTCAAAGTCTAAAATTACCTAGCTGTACCACCACAGCTTAGTCCTACCTGGATGCTGTGCCCTTGGACCCAGAAACACTGCAGCCTTAAGCCTGATGCTTGGAGAGTTTAGGCTTTGAAATGGAGGGGCAGCATAGGATAATGATTAAGCAAATGCGCTGGTGGAACCAATCACTGCTTTAAATCTCGCCTAAGCCATGAGCTCATTTTGGCTTTTCAGTTATGGATGGATGCATCTGTCAATTTCAGTTTCTCTGTTTCTCATCCTTCCAGCCTTAATTTCGCTTTGCCATTTTTTCTGCACCAGTCTGTGATTCATTTTGTTTAAAGTCCGCAAGAGAATTTATCAGCATTTTAGTGCCAATTTCTCCTAATATACAAATGTTTGCGAGCAATTTACCTTAATGTAATGCATTTTTTTTGTATATTGTTGTCTGTCATATATCCATTTAATGTACATTTTTTTAAAAAATACATATTTTCACACACTTTTTTGGGTTGCATAACTACATCACAACATTCAGAGAAGTGCAAGTTTTGAAGGATAGTTTTGATTCGTGTATTATTTTGGGAAGTATAGTTTAGGTTGGTTCACATTAATAGGTGAAGTGAACTGAATTTCTCCCTCATCTCTAACCTGTCATCTGAGTCCATCGTATAGTAATAATAATGTGCTGGTATATGTAAATGGAGTTTATAAAGATTGCTGCATAAATATGTATAAAACACTTTGAAGATTTAGGAAAAGTAGCCTCTATTGATGCAATAGTATTACAATACTATGGGTATGCTCAGTTGGTAGGAGTGGGGGACAAATTTGATTGAGTTTGCATTTAAAGGAGAAACTTCCTCATTCACAGTTTCTGAAACGTGTGAACTGAAACACATATTACTTCAGTATTCACACATCTTCAAATCTTGCAAAGAAATGCTTACAGGAAGGATAAAGCATGCATACAAATGTCTATATTAGTGAGAATATGAAACAATGCACCATATTCTGCAAACCAGCATTGCAAAAATTAGGAGAAATCCACACTTCAAGGCAGATATTTCCATGAGCACTTTAAAAACAAAAACAAAACAAAACCACAAACTGATCTTGGAATGTAGAGAGCTGAACTTAAGATTGGAAAGATGAGAAACCAAAATACACAAACTGGTCCATCCGTGTCAGTTGCACTCTTTTTATGAGAATGTAAGTCCTGGGAAGCTGTGACTTTTAAAAAAGCCTAATCTCTGCTTCCCATGTACAGCTACTTGCCAGGAAAGCCAGTGGTCCATTGGGTGATCCCATCTACTCTGCACTAAATTCCCTGTTACCCTACAGCCTAGCTGTGGTAACTGGTGTGTCTACTGACTGACCAATGGCGCTTGCAGGCAAAATATGCTGGATGTGTTCGTGATCCTAGAGCAGTACTAGAGGTGATGGCTGAGACACAGTGACCAGGAAAGCAGGTCTTGAGTTCTTAATAATTGCACAGAAAGGAGGCTTTCAGAGGATGGTAAGAGGTGCCTGACTAAATTCGTTCCATTGTAAAGGAAGTAAGAGTACGGGAACATTTGCCTTTGATTTTGTTTTGTTTTGTTCTTGTGGGATCTGCTAGGATTGGGTCTCTAAAATGGGATGTCATCTCTGAAAACCTCAACCCCTGTTCAGATAAGCTCTGCTTCAGGGAACTGCAAATAGGAAACGCACAAATATTTCTAAAATGAGTACCAGGGACACCACTTCCATGCATGCCTTTTGTCAATTGCATTTAAAAAGACATCTCAAGTTAATACGTCTTCACTTTCTTTATGGTGCATTTTGTTTTATGCTAAGCAGAAGCCAAAAAAGCCCCATTAATGAAGATGGTTTAATGCCTATGCATTATTATAATGGACTCCTTTGTTCTACACTTTCTCTCTGTGTCATAGACTAAGTCATTAATCAATGGGTGCTGAAAAATAATTGTCTAGTTCTTTACAATCATCCATTGTTGAAACATTTGGAATTTTAAGATAAAGATGTAATGTCTGCTCTGGAAAAAAAAAAAAGTAGTTTAAGATTACCCTTCATGGAAGTGTGGGCATATTGTTAGGAATGCAAAGCAGATGACCTGGTTTTAATGTGTTTTAGAGCACTGTTGTTCAATTGCCTATTCAAATTGCACCGGAAAAGTAGACTTCATTAATGTCATGAAATAATGATTTTGTGTGTTATTTTATTATACTGGCACATTAATTAAATGGAAAAGCATCACAGAATTACACAGGGTTTAAAAATAGAAGGATAAGACCTTTTCGTTGGGTTTTTAAATTTGCAATAATAATAATAATAATGCTGATGATAATCACTCTTAGCCCATTTCCAGTTGGCTCCTATGCTGCGTTAAGCAGGTCTAGGTCAGCTGAAATCAGTGGGCTTAGGTGTGTCTGATTCTGCAAAGGATTGCAGCCTTTAAAAATCATCATCTGCCTTTGGGCTTCTGACTGCGATGCAAGCTATAAACACGAAGGACGTCTTTCTGAGCGATTAGGCGGCAGCTGGAAACACATGGCTACACAGAGCCATTTTAGTGTCCAGGCAGGGATGTTTCCCTGCCTGACAACCTTCGCACTGAAAGAGGAGATTTTACTAAAAACCTCTCTTAATAGAGAAAGAGAGGCAGAATTGACTGAGAATCTGCCTGTGGAAGGATACTATAAATTCTGCACAATTCCTATAAAGGTAAAAAAGGGAAAGGACCCCTGGACGATTAAGTCCAGTCGAGACACCTAGCATAGATACGCCATTGTGCATGAACAGCCCTCTTTTTAAAAAGCAGCGGCGGCAAATGCTGTTGTTCTAACATGGCCCTCTGAACTTAGTAGGACTTAATTCTGAGTAGGAATTTATACAATTGCAATGTAGGGCTGCTATCCTACCCATGCTTTCCTGTGAGCAAGATTTTCTGTGAGGAAGTAACCACGTTCTTGTACGTACTGATATTTATTTCCATTTAAATCTGCATGAGATGCTCTTGTGTTTTTCCATAAGGGGGGAAGCTCTTGTCAACCACACCTGGTGATCTCAAAAGGCTGCGCGGTATTCATTATTGTAGTATGAGAAGGCCCAAGGGCATGGCGAGCCAAAGTGTTGAATCTATTGCACTACCTGCCTTTTATTTTTTATTTTGTAATTCAGTATTTATTGGACTTTCATTTTAAGGATTGCTTTGTACAGTGGTACCTCCGGTTGCAAACGGGATCCGTTCTGGAGGTCTGGCTGCATCCCAAGGAATTTGCAACTGGAGGACTGCTTCTGCGCATGTGTGTGGCATGGCTTAGTGCTTCTGCGCATGCGTGTGGTGCGTAGAGCGCTTCTGTGCATATGCACATGGCGAAATCCAGAAACGTACTTCTGGGTTTGCTGTGTTTGCATCCTGAAGCAGAGGTACGACTGTATTATCATTTTTAAAATCCCAGAACTAGCTCACAAAAACATACATGAGTAAAACATGGAAAGCTAAAAACATAGAGAAGACAATAGTTAAAAAGTAATTAAACTATAATGAAATTGAAATGATATGAAAACAAAATGCAGATAGTGAAAACAGTGCAGCACTCTTAAAAGCCCTTTCCTTAAAAGCAGTTAGTTCCCCAAAGCCTGCGGGAATTAATTTGCCAGTGAAAGGACAGCAAGGAGGGAGCCAGTCTAGCCTTTCTAGGAGGGGTGTTCCAAATCTGGGAGCAGCCACCAAAAAGGCCTTGCATTGCTTTTATGATGCTTCATTGCACTTCTAATATTTTCTATGCCTTGACATCTTCTTATGTGAGTTGGCAGCGTGTGAATATTTTTATGAATAAAGGAAAGTAAATAATTAATTAATAAACAATTGATATAATTTACATAAATGCTTACAAAATACAAGTAAAAACCACCGTAAAATTACCAATAAAATTCCATAAGCCACAGAGCAAACAACAGGGCAGGAAAGCAGTAAAACAGAAGGTTAAAAAAACAGCAGCTCCTTGAGGAAATGGCCAGCAAAATAGGGGAAAAAAAGTTTACTCTTTTCTTAGAACTATGTAGTTTGGGAGTGGGCTGTATTTCCCTCAGGGTGGGGCTTCCAAAGTTGGGAAAATGTTCTGCTCTATGTCATCCCCCTCCTAGCAACTTGTAGGAGTGGAAACATGAAAGCTTGTGCCATCATAAATTTCTTCAAAACTCCTTCTGAAACTCTGTTCTAGTGCAACAGTCATCCAGCAATGTTAGTATAATAGTCGTAAATAAAAGGGGGAGGAAAGAAAACCCTGCTGTCTTCATCCTCTTTCCTTTTCAAATGTCCTGACCTCTTTAAGAAAAGGTTATTGTGTGTGTCACACATCATGGAGGAAAGGATAATTATGGTCCAGTTCTTAGCCATCTCCTATTGTCGACTTAATTTGAATTTTAAGATAAAGACATGCAACGTCTTGGAAAACATACACTGTGGCTTAACATTACCCTTTATGAAAATGTGGTCCTATTGTTGGAAATGCAAAGCAGATGACCTGGTGTTAATGTATTTTGCAGCATTGTTCAGTTTGCCTGTACAAACTGAATTAGAGGGGGGGAAGTAGATTGCATTAATACTGTAATGTAACAATGTGAATTTTAGTCCATCCAACTCACATATGAAGTAAAAAGAAAGCCGTAAACTCTTATACAATCTTTAGACAAATAAACTGTGGTTGGTATTCAGCTAAGTTGAATACCATGGAGGGCACCATGTTGGTTGGTTGATGCTTTTGAATTATGGTGCTGGAGGAGACTCTTGAGAGTCCCATGGACTGCAAGAAGATCAAACCTATCCATTCTTAAGGAAGTCAGCCCTGAGTGCTCACTGGAAGGACAGATCCTAAAGCTGAAACTCCAGTACTTTGGCCACCTCATGAGAAGAGAAGACTCCCTGGAAAAGACCATGATGTTGGGAAAGATGGAGGGCACAAGGAGAAGGGGATGACAGAGGACGAGATGGTTGGACAGTGTTCTCAAAGCTACCAGCATGAGTTTGACCAAACTGTAGGAGGCAGTGGAAGACAGAAGTGCCTGGCGTGCTCTGGTCCATGGGGTCATGAAGAGTCGGACATGACTAAATGACTAAACAACAACAACAACATGTTGGTTGTTGTGACTGGCATCATTTTTGAGTGCCTCAAAAAGACACTCTTCCCAGCCCTAATTCCTAAGATCCTGAGAACTGCAGAAGTCATGAACTGAACCCAAGACCTTCTGAATGCAACACATGGGGTCTGTTCCTGAGCTATGCTCCCACTGCTGTTGTCCAGGCAAGTCACAACCAACAACTTTGGTTACCTCTGTGTGTGCTGTATTTTCACTTTTCTTCCACTGGCATAACTCAGAGTAAACGAGTTGTTAAAACATGTAGCCAGCAATCTTATACCCACTCACCTGAGAGTAAGCCCTATTGAACTTCTGAATGAATGCGTAGAGAGTTGAGCTGGCAAGACAACAAACTGAAGGGAAGACTTTGAGACAGAATTGAGCCATACAACGTCCAGGCTGTAACTGAGTCAGTAGAAGTGAATACATTTTCCAAAATAAATGCTTGTTTTTAAAGACAGAAACATGACAGAACTTTTCAAACAAATCAGGAAGTGCCAGCCTGAGAGACATTGCCTAGCTGTTGAAGAAAAGTAGTAACTGGAGTTCTTCTCTGAATAATGTATAAACAGGGTTGTTGGTATTTTTTTAATTAAATGGGCAACCTGAAGTCATTAACATTCACCAGAGTCTATTGCAGGCATAGGCAAACTTGGCTCTCCTGATGTTTTGGGACTACAACTCCCATCATCCCTGACCACTGGTCCTGTTAGCTAGGGATGATGGGAGTTGTAGTCCCAAAACACCTGGAGGGCTGAGTTTGGCTATGCCTGGTCTATTGTATTGACCAAAGGCCATAACAATTTCATTACAATTTGCCAAACTGTAACCCATAATATAGATGGAGCATATGACAATTACGTAAGACAACGGTTTAACGAAAGGGAGTCAGATTTCATAAGTTTCATCCTCTAACTCATACTCATCTAAACTTCTGTTAGACCTCTGAATCTTCAGCTCAACTTCTTATGATATTGTCTATCTCTCTTTCGTATCTTTCTTGCAGCCAAAGCAAAAAGCACCACTTTATGAGCCACAAAACTGCTAGCGTCATTCAAAAGAAATTGAACTATTTCTGCCTTAGGAAATCTGCTTCCAGGAATTAGTAAAGGTTGCAGGAACCAGGCTCTTGGATCCCTATACAAAGGATAGATTAATAAGTAAATTGTGAAGTCTTCCACCTCTGATTGGCCACATATGCAGAGCCTGTCCTCATATGGAACCTTATTGTAGTGGCCATCCATGACTGCCATGGGCATCACCTGGAATTTGAGATCCATAAAGGCGTTTCTTAAGGTGGCAGGCATGAAGTTGGTCAAATAGCTTTCTCTGAAATGCATGTCAAAATGGTCCAACAAAAGAACTTCACAGGGAGACTTGACCTTGAAACAGCTGAAGCAGAATTTATTTGTAAGTTTAATTCTGTTTGAGTGGGATTTAATGGAGATCAAGGCTTTCTCTCCTAGGATTTAGGTGTTAAATTTGCATGGTGAAGATAGAAAGATTGTAAGGTGGTTCAGTCAAACTGTAAACAGTGGGATCAAAAGGTGACGAATTGGAAGTGTCCCCTTGTTCTATTGTCAATTCCTGATGTTACAAATTGTCCCAGTGCTGGTCTTGTACACATTTAGTCTTTCCACAGGAATGCCAAAGATTACATCTCTTGCATATTGTGGCCTTTTGGTCCCACTGTTTACTTTTCTAAAAACAATGAAAAGTAAAACAGTTGTCATCCATGTTAAATATATATATATTCACTATCCTTTTGGGTTGATTTTTTGTCCTTCATGAAAATCGTTTGCTAACCTTATTCACAGACTTTGCCAATTTGGGTCCTGTGCTATCCAGCCAAGGTTGAGATTTCACAGGGACTGTGGACAGAGCAGAAACATAATTTGTAAAATTTGGTCCTGCAAGTCCTCAAAGAAATGAAGTAATACAGAAAGAAAGTTTTGAGAAACTCATAATGAGAAAAGCATCCAAATTGTGTGAACTTCTCATTGTAGCCCATTGTATGAGTACAAAAATTAAAGTCCAGTCTTTAGATAATGATGTGAAAACTGCCAACTATATATTTAACCATGATTGGATTTCCCCTTCACTTTATTAGCAACCAAATAAATTTATTATGATAGAAGAACCTATTAGCATTTTTATAATTTTACCCGTGTCTAGCCAATGACATTGGGTCCCCCTAATTTGAGCAATCTTTTATTTAAATTTAACTACCTTTCCCACAGCAAACAACACCATTGACCTTAATGTCAGGCAACATTATCTGTTCAGTAATTTGCACCAATAGTCTCATTGTGTTCCTTTTAGCGCATGGGCTTATCAGAAGAAGTCAGGAGAGAGAAAAATCCACAGCTCTTTGTAAAAAAGAAATGGAAGTCATAAAACAAAGATAATATTATTAACAAGTCTATGGAAGAATTCTGTTTCAGCAGCAATTAAAAGGGAAAGGAAATGATGGGTGCTAGCCAGTGAAAGAGAAAAAAATATTGTTCAAAGGTTAGCTAGCCAGCGCAAAACAGGAGTCTCCTCCTCTTTTGTTATTTCTCCTTGGGCTCCTTTCCCCCCAAATGCCTCAAAAATGTGCCACCTTGTTGAAACCACTGTTATGGATCATTTGCTACAAGTCTGTGACTGGCTCCTTATTAGTTGCCTTCATCAGATCCTGATGTAATTCATGAGGTGGGGGAATCATAGTGAAGCTTTGGTGCCATAGCTGGACATCACTGCAGCTACATGTCAAAATTCTTTAGTGACTAGACTTATTCTTTGCATATAGACTTTTGGAAGCAGTGAAGGCAACAGAATACTGTTTCTTCTTAGTACTTGTTACTAATAGCTGTTTCTTGTTAGGACTAATTTCCTTCTTGTACAAAGTGCCTCCCAATTTTAAAATACTAAGCTGGCATGACTAACAATAATATTTCCTGCTATATAATATACTGCTATCATTATTAAATTTATATACAGTCATACCTTGGAAGTCGAACAGAATCTGTTCGGGAAGTCCGTTTGACTTCCAAAACATTCAGAAACCAAAGTGAGGCTTCTGATTGGCTGCAGGAAGCTCCGTCAGACGTTCGGCTTCCAAAAATAGTTCACAAACTGGAACAGTCACTTCCGGGTTTGCAACATTTGGGAGCCAAAACGTTCGGGAACTAACCAATGTATGACCGTACTGCTTAATGCCAAAATAAGACATTGTGTGTGTGTGTGTATTTATTAGGGCTGTACACAGCCCCCACATGCCTCATGGCCCACATCTGGGGTCTCAAATCAGGTTGACCCACCCTTAGTTAATCTGGGGACCGCCCACCCTGCCCTCAATCTGGTTCCTGATGAGTTCAAGGGCAGGACTAATCAGAATTTTAAAAATAAACAAAATTAAATCTATGTCAGGAAGGGGAGGGGAAAGGAGCCATTGCACTCCCTAGTGAGACCAGAGGGCCCAATTCTGTGACGTAGGCACCACAACTATGAAGTCCAATGGAAGGTGAGAGGCGGGGGCGCCCAGATTTTGATGTCACATAGGGCACCACTGAAATTTGGGATGCCAATGTCCACCACTGCACACATACACACAGAGATTATTATTTTTTTTGCTTTTCCACAACATCTGGGTAAAAGTTGGATCCAGTAGAATTAAAACGGATCCTCTTGAATTTGCATGTTAAGTGGTACCCCCAACCTGCAAACAAACAGAAGTGAATTAAGTTCACCTTGATGAGAATTGTTTGAGAACACATGAATTTGCCTTCCAATTCCCCTCCCCCCTTTGAGCATTTTGATGATGAATATTCTACAGATGTCCTCTGGCCTTCTAGCTGAAAAGAGCATGAAATAATCTGTGTATGGCGAAACTCATTTTGTGAGATGTCAAGAAGGTTGGAAATGGGCAAATGAGATCAGAACATTTCCCAAACTTTGGAAGCACTTTGTGTTTTATTGGGGAGGCTGGAGTGGTTTTTTTTAGTATTGGTGATCATTGCTATCCCACTTAAAAATGCACCAGATATTAAACAATATACCTAAGTTTAGCCAAGGAGAATCAATTCAGAGGTCTCACTCCATTTCCCATTTACTGCAAATTTCACGGCTGGAAATCTATTGTTGAACTTTGCTATTCAAGAGACACCTATTTTCCAAGTCCCAGAGAAGCAGTGCTGCTAGCATGTTGCAACAACAACAAAAAACCAAACGGATTTAGAGCTCCTGAGAAACTAGCAGTTTTATTATGGCAGAATGTAGACTAGAGTCTGCTTCATCAGATGCAAGATTTATCAGATGTCTTTTGCAAACTAAAGAGCTAAAAAGTCAATCCTTTATATGCACTAGCCTTTTTCAAATTTGGGCCCTCCTGATAAATTAGGCTAGAATTTCCACCATCCCCAGGTTGTATTTACTATGTTTCCCTAATTGTTAATTTCCATACAGTCGTACCTTGGTTGCTGAATGCCTTGTTATTCGGATGCTTTAGTTCCTGATCGCCACAAACCTGGAAGGAAGTGTTCTGGTTTGCAAACTTTTTTGGAAGCCAAACTTCTAACACGGCTTCTGTTTGAGTGCAGGAAGCTCCTGCAGCCAATCGGAAGCCGCACATTAGTTTTTGAACCATTTCGGGAGTCGAACGGACTCCCAGAATGGATTAAGTTTGACAACCAAGAAACAACTGTATTATATTTGAGCTTTCTCACAACATAAAAGTAAATTTCTGGAAGTGCAGTACTGATTTCCATGTTACTTGGCTTCCAGAAGTAATGTGCGACCACATTAACACGGGAAATCATAGAAGTAAAGTGACAAAATGGGGCCGTATACTGGCATACAGTTCTTTCCTGTTGTTTTCATGGGAGAATAACGGAGGAACAGAAGCACACATGGGCGGAAACGTTGGAGGAATAGCAACAATGTCCAATGATAGTTTGCTGTTGTGCCCTGTCATGCCCACTGCTGTGAAGGCCATTTCGTGTGACATGCCAGTGTACCAGTCAAACAGCCACAGGTCCAGAATGCAAGAATGCACTGCAGTGTGACAGGAACAGTAGAAAACATGATGGAAGCTCTAGCATTATCATCAGGAAAAATAATGCACCTCTAGTTGTCTGAAAGGGATGCGGGTGGCGCTGTGGTCTAAACCACTGAGCCTCTTGGGCTTGCCGATCAGAAGGTCAGCGGTTCAAATCCGCTGTGAGCTCCTGTTGATCGGTCCCTGCTCCTGCCAACCTAGCAGTTTGAAAGCAAGCCCCAAAGTGCAAGTAAATAAATAGGTACCATTCTGGCAGGAAGGTAAACTGTGTTTCCATGTTCTGCTCTGGCTTCGGTGTTCCATTGCGCCAGAAGCAGCTTAGTCATGCTGGCCACATGACCTGGAAAAACTGTCTGGGGACAAACGCTGGCTCCCTTGGCCTGTAAAGCGAGATGAGCTCCGCAACCCCAGAGTCGTCTGCGACTGGACTTAACTGTCAGGCGTCTTTTACCTTTACCTTTAGTTGTCTGAGTGCACCTCTAGCTGGTAGTGGTTGGTGCGGTGGCACTGGTGACCTGAACTTCCATCACTGCTATCACTGTGGTGTACCAGGCATGGGTTTGGGTGAGGTGGGTGTGGTGCAAACAAAGCAGCAGAGCCAATCCTGAAGTTCTGCTGGTGCATTTGCGCCACGTCGACCTCCCTGGCACTCCACCCCTCCTGGTATGCCACAGGGAGGCAGTGCTGGGAGTTCATGTAAACAACTCTCCCATCTGAGCTGTAGCCTCAGATATCTCAAGGGCACCCACTTGGGGAAAGCTGATACGCTCCTTTCCTGTTTTGCACAGATACCACTTTAAAAAAGAACCATTTGGAAGCAGCCGTCCTCCAATGAGACACGAGGCTACCCCGCTGGGAGCTGCTCTGGCTGGTATTTTATCCATTTACACAGAGTAGGATTATAATATTTAAGCACTAAAGTGTGATAAAGCAACACTTGGCAAAGTATATATTAGCTTCTTAAATATAAGCTTATAATCAGATATAATCACCATCTTAAACAAATACATTCTCTGGTAGGTGAGGTTTCAGCACACAAAGCAGGGAAATAAGTTCACAGGAATTTAAACTGACACTCTCTCGTTTCTTTTGTCTTACTCGTAAAAGCGGTGCTATTGTTTCAGGGCAGAATGTGAGGAATATTAAGTGAAAGGTTGCTGAGAGGTAGCTGGCAGCCGCACCCTGCCATTCATTGTTATGCTGTAATGTGGTAGTTTACGGCTAAATTCAGTTTTACCTCAGAAGACATATACCGTTCTCAGGGAATAATGTTACTAGTACCATAAGATGACTCAGTAAAAATTGGGACTCACTCCACACAGACACACAAACACAAAATGCTGTAGATTTTATTTTGACAATATATATACCGCTTAATTACAATAATCTCTAACCAATGCGTAGAAATTCAATTAAAAATACTGCTGGAATAATCATTTCTAAAAGTCTCCACTAGGTGCTGGACGTTCAGCAAGGAAGGGGCCTGTCTGAATGGTTACAGGTTCCCCAATCCTGGTCTAATATTTATTGAACGCTAGCAGCATTTCTTTTCTCAGCTACTCCCTTGATACTTTCTTGTTTCTTTGACATCCCCCCCAAATGTGAAATAAAATAAAATAAAATCTGGCATACATGTTGGAAATAATTAGCTTTTTCTTCAGTATTAGTGATTATTAATTTACCATGAAGGACAGTGGAATAAATGAAAGCACATCTGATGAGAGTAGCATGCCTACTGAGAAGAGTGTCTCTTGGGACCTCAAGTCAAATTTAACCTCTGATTTCAAATATTTCAATACACTGTAAGCCAAATTAATCTGGTTGCTGCAGACTCCTTCCAAATAAATGCTCATCAACTATTTTATGTAATCATTATTTACTGTATGTACAGCACTGGGGTTTTTTAAAAAGCTTTTTTCTTTTCTTTTCAAAAAAGCTTTAGTATAGAAAATAAATTGCTAGTGCATTACAGCTGGGGAGCCATTTAAAAGAGGCATGTTAAGCTAATGCTTTGATCAGTCTTAATTATCGCTGTGGCGTCTATGGTAGAACACGAGAGTCACAAATGACCTGAATCGTTCCTTGCCAGTTTGCTTACTTTCTGATCACTTGATAACTGCAACTTCAGTACTCAAAGCTACGAGCCTATAGTTTGGCAGAACAAACCAAAAGAGAACAAGGCAATAGTTAAGGGAAGGAATAGCATATCATGGGAAAGAAACAGATCAGACCTTTTGAAATAACCAGTGAAGAACCAGGCAGAATTAGCAGACTGAAACCCAGACTTTTTGTGTTTTTCTACAGGCAGCTCCCGATCAATACACATCCAAGTTACATGCAATTGCTGGCATGTGTCAGGAGCTCGTCCTACTCTTGAGTAGGACCCTGGCAGAGACACATGCCTGACTGGCATGTTCTCTGCCTCCTGGTCATTCATTCCGGAGCTTCAAAAGCTTTCTTCAGCCCAAACATCACAGCGATCGATGCCAACATACTTAGGGATCCTCAGAGTCTTCACAGCTTGCACAACAGACCTCAGCAACTCAGCATTTTGGCTAATCTGCTTTATTTACATATAAACACACACGGAGCACTGCAACATGGCTCCCTCTCTCTCCAGCATCAGACAGCAAAGAGAAAAGGAACAAAGGACAATAGTCCCACTTCATGGAACACATCCTGTCTCTGTCACTTCCCACTTTGTGGAGTCAAAATATATACCATCATGTGATAGACAACAATCCCATGACTGCAATCACGAAGCAGGAATTCTAACAGCATGTGCATGACGCTGAAGCCAGAAGTGACCCGAAAATGTCACTAAAAGGGCGGGACAGGGGCAGGGCAGGGCAGGGAGAACTTTTTATGTGGGTCCTTGCCAACTCATGTGGGTGTTTGGAATGTAACCCCGGTGAAAAACGAGGGTTGCCTGTTTTGTAAATCACCCTGTGATCCTCGGATGAAGAGTGGTATGGAAATCTAATAAAGAAATATATAAGGGCTGCAGGTGAGTTTTGAGCGGCTTTCAGGTAGGTGGGGCTGGAGAAGAGGAGCTGGCTGGAAGAAGAAACCATCCAGCCTGAAAGATGAGCACTCAGCTCTCTGTATTTGTTGGCAATGTTTGCCTTGTTTTCAAAGATGGCGTCATTGTAAGGATGTTTCATGCATTGACATCCAAAGTTATTGTCTTGATTTCACAAAGGAATGGCTTATATACGGTGGGGTGGGGCATCTCAGAAGTGTGGTCTGCGGACCGTCAGTGGTCCATGAGCTTCCTTCAGGTAGTCCTTATGGTTGAATGCAGCAGTCTACCTGCAAGATGAGTGGGATGGACCAGAAGTGATGAAGAAGGCTCTGCCTTTCTCAGAGAAATAAAGCAGTGACAGGAGGCAAGTCCCTCCGGAATTTTGCTTTTGTGAATTGTGCTGCAATAAAAAAACCCACGCAATTAAAAAACACACCATACGGCATCTTGTACAGCCCTTGTACAGTTGCTGCAACAGGCAGAAAAACCATTAAGTGGTCCATCAAGATCCTCAGCAATTTTCAAGTGACTGTGGGGGAAAACGTTTGGGGACCACTGCTCTAGAGAAGGAATCCTGATGAACTCCCCTCCCCAGAGCTTCCAAGGTTCTGTTATGGAAATGTTGGGCTTGGCTTTCCTTTGATCTGAACATGGCACGTCTACTTCCAGAGTCAACCCCCTGCTCAGAGAATGTTAACATTTACAGTCATACCTCGTGTTACGTTTGCTTCACGTTGCGGCTTTTCAGGTTACAAACCCAGTGTTTACTTCTGGGTTCTCCACATGCGCAGGCGCAGAAGTGATCTGCGCACTTCACGCACACGCAGTAGCGACGCTCTACTTACAGACTTTTTGGGGTGCGAATGGCACCCCAAAACGGATCGCGTTCGTAAGTAGAGGTACCACTGTATATGACAATTAAAGGAGAAGGGAATGGTAAGTTGCTTATTATAAATCTCACTTCATGCTTTATTCACCTCTTTAATAGCCGCTATAGTTTGACAAGCCACTACCATTGTGCCCGCAAGAAAACTGTGTGAGATTTAATCCTGTATTTTGATTTTAGGGGCAATTTGGAGCACTTGGCTGGCTGAATTCTCTGTCGAATGAGCTGTTCTGCTTGACAATCAAGTGACACAGGCTGGCCTGGACTTATCGGGGCTGAAATACCATTTTGGAACCACATTATAACTGTAACACACTGGGGAAGTGTAATTTCCTTTCCTCAGCATTAAAGAATAACCACATTGTTATCTAAGATAGAGAGCCTTGATGAACTCCCCATCTGCCGCTTTTGTGGAAATATGATGGGATGTGGGTTTGAGTTGTGAAGCAATTAGGGCTTCTATGCCCTCACATGCCACGGACTGGATGCAACCCAAAGGAGAGGTCATTGGGTAGTCCTAGGCAAGGTTATCAAATATCAAATAAAGTGACTGGAGGATTAGCCATAAAGATTTTAAGACATATTAACTCACATATGTGGGGAGAAACACACTCTTCCTCACACAGAAACAACTGGAATGTGTTATTGTTGTTGTTGTTTAGTCGTTTAGTCGTGTCTGACTCTTCGTGACCCCATGGACCAGAGCACGCCAGGCCCCCCTGTCTTCATATGCCTGTTGTCTTTGTCCATTGAGTTTTCTTGGCAGGGATACTGGAGTGGCATGAGCAAAGAATTAGACCAGGTTCCTGATGCTGGTAGTTTGGAGTGCACCAAACCTAAGGCTGGTGGTCCAGAGTCTGCAAAGCCTGAGCTGGGATCTTCACAGATGATCCTCTAGATCACCTGAGGCTGGTCCACCAGAGAAGCCTAGTGCTTCCTACACTATGATACTTGCCCAATGTTGCAAGGAGCCAGTGGAGGCTGGTGCCCATTAATTGGGCTGAAAAGCAGGAAGTGAAGCTGATGCCAGAGCCAATGTTAGGCAGAGCCAATTAATTCTAGTTTTGTTCCCATCTTCCTCCCTGCCAGGCAACACAAACACAACACAAAATTTCAGGAGGAGGGAGTTGACAGACACTGCCACACACTGAACTAAGAAGGCACACAGGTGGGGGCTGGCTGAGGACAGACAGACGTTGGTGGGGCAGTGCCCAATTTGCCCAATCTCCACTTTAGGTGGGCACACAAAGTGAAGAAGCAGTCACCTTCAACCCATGCAGCTGGCCCTTTAAGATGCAGTCTTCGGGTCAAGGTGGTGAAACTCTGGAAAGGTGGACTGGAGGCAGAAAATTATAAGGCCTCAGTTCTGGTTTTAGATGGCATCATCAACCATCAGTCTAACTTGGTTGAATGGGTACCTGATATGGACACACCAAAACACTGGTTGAGGTGGGTATTCATTGAACCTGCAAGAGAATGTTCAACTTTACAGTGAGTGGGGATAGTCCTCCATCACAAATTGAACATGGAAAAAGCCATGGGTTGTATCCAGTGCTGGTTTTTTTTACTCCAAATAGGTCCAGTGAAATTAATGAACCTAAGTTCATCATGTCTATTAACTTGAATGGGCCGGCTTGGCGCAGGATTAGCACTGGATCCACCCGTCTTTCTCTGAAGGAGAGGGGGAAAGAAGACTGATATTAATAAGGCTGCCTCATTAAAAAGAACAAAAGCTATTTTGGGAGGATTTTAAAAATAAAGCTGATGGAAGGCAGCCATGGAATTTATTTCACAACTAGACTGGCAGTGTGTTTCTGTCAGCATAAGAGAAAAAGACGTCTTGAATTGCCAAGAGTTGAAGACTGTCCAGATTCAGTTTTGAAAGGCAACCAAGACTGATCCAATGTGACGAGACAGTTCTCAAGGACCCAACCTCTGAATGGAGGGGAAATGTAAGGTTTCTGAAATGTTGATACACTAAGGAATTATAGGACTTTCCTTCTGTATACCTGCCACCAGGCCTTAGGGTTGTATTCAATTAGTTTTTACTCAGAATAGATCCATTGAAATGAATGAACATTAGTGCCAATGGGTCTACTTTGAGTAAAAGTTAGTTGAATACCACCCTCTGTAGCCCTCCACGCAGACATGGAGTTACAACAATACATCTTGACCAACCTGCATTCAAATACAAGATGGTAGCAAAATTAGGAAAATATTAGAGGGAAAATTCTCAAGAGAGAAGGGGTGGAAAGCAAAGCTTAGGATTCATTATAGGGTGGCTGGGGGTAGTTAAGGAAAGTCATTCTTTACTAAAGACTGTTGTTGCTTGTTCGTTTACCCCCAACAGAGCTACAATTACCAGCCTTCCAAACAAAGTGCAGTTCTAAGTTTTTTTGGGGGGGAAACTATGTTCTTTAAATGTATGGTACTATCCCCATTACTGGAGAAGGGATGCAACAGCTCAGTAGCAGAGCAGTTGCTTTAAGTTCCCTGATCCAGTCCATGGTGTCTCCAAGTAGGGCTGAGGAAAGATTCCAGTCCTAAAACCCTGGAGAGCCACTGCCAGATGGTGATGACAATACTGAGGGAGAGGGACCAATGCTCTCACATAGAATCGTAGACTTGGAAGGCGCCACGAGGGTCATCTAGTCCAACCCCCTGTGATGCAGGAATTTTTCACCCGATGTGGGGATCGAACCCACAACCCTGGGATTCAAAGTCTCATGCCCTAGCGACTGAGCTAGTGATCATGGCAGAAGACAGCTTCCTATTTGCTGGTGGTGCTTCCAGTCCCAGTCCCAGTCCCAGTCCCAGTCCCAGTCCCAGTCCCAGTCATAATGTCCTACCGCCTGACTCCAGAATTTCCACTTCTGCTTGGGTACTTACAAGCACCATTCTCCACTGCAAGATAGGAAGGAAGACTGTGGGTGGGTGGGTGGTTGGGTGGAGGGCACGGCACATGCCATGTGACCAGGAAGCTGTTCGGGGGGAGGGGGGGACTGCCAAGCAGGAAAGGCTGTGGCCAATACCCACATTCACTATTGAACTGCTAAGGCCTTTCTCCTCTTCAACATTCTAACAGCCTATCCAAGATGAACAACAGCCTATCCAAGATGAACAAGGTGAACAACAGTCTTATTCATGGCTTGCCCTCACCCTATTAATCCCTGGTGGCAGTGTATAGGCACACATGCACCAAAACCTTATGAGTCAGTTTAAAGGTAAAGATAAAGGGACCACTGACCATTGGTCCAGTCGTGGCTGACTCTGGGGTTCCGGTGCTCATCTCACTTTATTGGCCGAGGGAGCCAGTGTACAGCTTCTGGGTCATGTGGCCAGCATGACTAAGCCGCTTCTGGTGAACCAGAGCAGCGCACGGAGACACTATTTACCTTCCCACTGCACTCTGACGTGCTTTTGAACTGCTAGGTTGGCAGGAGCAGGGACTGAGCAACGGGAGCTCACCCCGTTGCAGGGATTTGAACCACTGACCTTCTGATCTGCAAGCCCTAGGCTCTGTGGTTTAAGCCCCAGTGCCACCCATGCCCCTTTGAGTCAGTTTAGGACTCTCTAAAAATCCAATCTCAAAAAAGAAAATCATTATTGGCTCCAGTACAATATGAGTGGTTTACCTATGTGTCTAGCTTTAAACCCTCCAAGAAAGCTATTTTTCTTTTTGTGCTGCTACAGACTATTTATTTTAAAATCCGATTCTGCCCAAATTAACAATTGAATATCTCTTTTCATCAACATACATTCGGCAAGATGCGTCTAAAGAAATAAATAAAAAAATCCCTCCCATTAATATGCAAGCTTTACACCTCAACAGTTTTGTTCATATGGCATTTTTCACTCTCTGTCATTCTGCATTAGCTTCCCTTCCTTGTATTTTTCAATCGAGAGGGAGCGGCGGCTGCCAATAACGTGTTCCAAACGCTGGAGCGTGGTAATGGTACGGCAACATCTGTTCTCCTACTTTGAAGGTGCACAGAGAGGTTAACTTTGCTTGCCGCGCAAAAGTTCCGATTTGCAGATGTTCATGTCTTCAAAATGACAAAAAAAAGGAGAGCTAACTGTTTAAAAATTAGGCGATGCTTTTTCTAGCCTGTCGGCGAAGTGTAATGTTCCTGAAATATGTTCAGCTTGTCTCCACTGCATCAAAGGTGTTAAGCCAGGTTTTTTTTTAATTAAAAACCCAACCCAACAATGAACACCCCAATCCATGATTGCATTTAACTGTTCAGTTTATCCTCCTGCCATGCTCTATGTGTGCTTCTGTACATGTCGCCTCAGGCAGCAGGCCAGAAGGTGGCTATGAAAGAATGGACCTTTTCCGTAATAGCAGCGGTCAGTGGCTCTAGTAACTGGGTGCTGCTTAGCCTGCCTGCAATGGGGGCTGGTCCATTAGGGCAAAAGGGGCGCTGCCCCACAACCTCAGCCTGCCTTCAGCCAGTCCCCACATGTCTGCCTTCTTACTTCCATCCATGTCAGGAGCTCAGCCTACTCTCAAGTAGGACCCTGGTAGAGACATATACCCAACTGGCATGTTCTCTCCCTCCTGGTCTTTCATTCAGGAGCTTCAAGAGCTTTCTTCAGCCTGAACATCACAGCGACCGATGCCATCAGACACCAGCACACTTAGGGATCCACAGAGTCTGCACAGTTTGCGTAACAGACCTCAGCAACTCAGCATTTTGGCTAATCTACTTCATTGACATATAAACACATACGGAGCAACATGGCTCCCTCTCTCTCTAGTATCAGACAGTAAAGAGAACAAGAACAAAGGACAACAGTCCCACTTCACGGAACACAGTAACACAAACATACTGTCTCTGTCACTTCCCACTCTGTGGAGTCAAAACATATACCGTCATGTGACAGACAACAATCCCATGACTGCAATCATGGAGCAGGAATTCTAACAGTGCAATGGCTGCCAGCTTCATCCTCCTTTGTCTCAGTGTTGTGTTTGTAGAACTCACCAGGAAGGAGGATGAGATGGCTCCATCTGATATTGGCTTTGGTGCTCCCTACTGTTGACCTCCCTGTTTTCCACCCTACAGGGGTGGAGCATATGCCTGCACTGCCCAGGGCGGGTGCATTCCTGAGGGGCGCAGAGGGTGCCCTCCCAGGCATGGGATAGCCGCGCGCGCACCCACCGATCCCTCTTCCTTCCTCTCCCCTTCCCGCTCGCCTGCCTCCTTCCCGTCCTCTCCCCTGCCTGCCTCCTCCAACTGGGAGCATGGGGGAATGGCGCACCACCCACCCGTGACTCTCGCGCCTACTACCAGTCATCAGCGGAAGGGGGGAACTGCTGAGCCACACTCCCGGCTGGAGGAGGCAGGCAGGCAGGCAGGGAAGAGGATGGCAAGGAGGCATGTGAGCGGGAAGGTGAGAGGAAGGAATCCGCAAACAAACGGCTCGCAGTAGGCGTGGGAATACGAGTCGTGGGTGGGCAGTGCACCGAATGTCACCCCCGCTCAGGGATGACACCTAGAGCGGTATGCCCCCCCTGCACCCACCTTCCTCTGCCATTGCCACCCTACCAGTCCCAATGAGCACCAGCCACAACTGCCTGTTTGCTGTGACATTGCAGAAGATACTAAGGTTCCTCTCTAAATAGGAAAACTCCTGAATGCTGACTGAGTGTATACATTTACTGGGTTCAATTTGAATTGAATTTGGCTTAGGGAAATAACCTCCCACCCCACCCCACCCCATAGACACTCACACAACCTTAATGCAAGGTACGCCCTGATTTCAAACCAGTGTCTACACCATAAACCTCACATTCTTTACATTTTTAAGTAGAAACAGTGACTAGAAACAAGGCGATAAATAAAACAACCTTGAAAGAAAAGCTGCTCGCACCCAGTGCACTCTCTAATCACTGCAATTCACTGTGAATTCATTTGAAAAGACTAAAATCTGTCACATTTAATTAGTTCTAAGCACTCACATTCTCCACAAGTGTTCTGAAAAAAACTGCTTCCGTATACATATATGTAACCTCTGAAACTAGATATTGCCTGAAATATTTGAAATGATCCACGCCCCCAGATAATGATTCCCAACTTTATCATAGGATACATTCCTTTTTAAAAATAACAATAAAAATAGACTTTGCACCCGGGCCTTCTAGGCTGGCTGGTGCAGCTCTTCTTGCACAAAATTTGCAGACATGTGCATTCTACATCCTTTCCACACAACATGCATTAATGTAGTGCCACTTGTAAAGCTAGCATTTTTGCATACTCGGTTTGTATTAGGTACTATATGCTACCCGGCTTCCCAGGGGTGGCTTGCAACAAGGATAAAAGCAAATTAAGACACACAATAAAACAGATTAATCTTATTTATTTATTAAGAGATTTCTGTAGTGCACTTCATCGTAAATGGTCACAGGGTGATTTACAAAAAACAACAACAACAAAACAACCCCCGCAAAAAAACCCTTCATAAGATAATATAAACACACAATACATAACAAACAAAAAGTATTAGAATAATTCTCATAAATTATGTAAATTGCCTAATTAAAAACACCATAAAACGATACAACCCACCAGGACTGAAACATTTAAAAGCAGCGTAAAAAACCTAGTGCAAAAATATTTTTGTTTAGTCTTGGAACAGAATGAGGACAGGTTTTCCCTGGTGTGTGCAAAGCCTCTAAACTTGCACCTGTCTTGGCCATGAGGTGGTTTGGGTGGCTACCTCCCCGCCGCCCTTCAAAAGTATACAGAGCTGATAGAGGAAGTTGGAAGAGAGAGACACTCCCTCAGCTTTCCAAGACTTGGATTTTAATGGATCTGACATTCATCGCTTTCCGGGCACCTTTTCACTCTTTCTCTGATTTGGGGAAGGGAGAAGACAAGGGACCAGAGGAGCTGGCAAGCATAGCACTTGCTCAAAAATCCAAAAGTGGACCCCTGGATTAAGGGTACAGTCCTATTCTGCCAGTCTGCGAAGGGCACTAGGATTTGGTGGATGAGGCACTTGCTGGCAGGAATGATCTGATGTGACTAGAAAATGAAACTTGTGAATGAGTCTAACAACAACAATGCAATTAGTGTTTGCAGTTATTTTAAGGCACAGTGCATTATTCTTTTTATTGAGGTGCATACCCAATTCACACAAAATAGCCATAGCCACTTCTCAGGGAACTGCCATCAGAGCCAGAAGGAGAGGGAGGGCTCCAGAGGGATTCCGGAGAGAGTCTCGGGAGGGAGAGAAGCAGCACATCTTCTGGGGAAGGAAATCAGCGTAGCACCAGTGGAGAAGGGGGGCAGATGGGCGAATCGGCGAGGTGGCTCCAAGACTCCTCGCCGGGGACCAGCGGGGAGAGCAAAGGGCCTTCCGATGCCCACACCCTCCCTGCGCAGAAGGCTTCCGTGCAGGGAGAGTAGGTGGCGACTAGGCGTCAAAGAACTTTTATGTTGGAAGAAGTTCAAGAAACGCCCACTGACGGATTCTGCCAGCGATTGAGACAGCCACGGGCGAGTGGCTGTCCAGACAGAAAGGCTTCACTCAGGCAACCCACCCAGGTGTGGCGCCGATTTACGCACGAGCAACCCCTAGAACCATTACACCACTGTTACATTCATTCTTCCCAAGGATGTGGAATCTGTAGCTCTTCAGAAGTTGTTGGACTCCAAATCCCATCTCCCCAACCAGCAAGGCCAATGGACAAGAAGGATGATGGGTGTCGTGGTTAAACAACAGCTGGAGGGTCACACGTTCTCCACCTGAGTTATATTTTCCCAGAGGTAAAAGCCACATGCTTCCATGTGCTAAGATGTAACATGCGATGGAGTGCATGTCACTTGTTCCAAGATGATTAAACAACAACACTTTATGAAAAGTAGTTCTAGAAGTCTGGTTCCAGGAAAGCACCTATAATATAATTTCCTAATTGTGATTTCTCCTTTTTTATATGTACACCAGAAACATAGATAAAACAAAAACGTCCTGTCCCCACTCCTCCATTCCCTTCCATCTTTTTCGGTTCCACCTCCCTGCTGTTTTTTATATTGAGGCCATGTTTTGCAAGGCCCCGCAGACGCGCTGCTTCTTTACACAGCTGTCTGATGCATTACTCAGGTGGGAGCCCTGGTGGTGTTTTGTAATGGAAGTAAATACAGGAATTAGAAAAGGGGAAAAAATCAATTTAGCTATAAAAGCAGAAGTGTCAGTACAGAATTCGTTTCAGTACCGGCGGCCCTAGGTTGCCAGAATACATATATATATTTAAAAAGGGAGAGAGGGAGCTCTATAAAACAACAAAAGGGATAATAACCAGCAGCGTGTCTTTTGTGTCATTCACAAACAATTGGGCAAGAGGGGGAAAGAAACACCCGCCCACCCTATGGATATCGCAGGTACTTTCATGTCCTGCAGGGATGGGAAATGTCTTTTGGCAAATAGGTGGCCTAACCGGATAAAGGTCTGATTGAAAGGGAAATATGTCACAGCGAGACACGTCCGCCAGAGGCGTCTTGTTGGGTGGAATCACCCGAGTGCGGAGGGGAAACGACACAACCTATATTTGACGGGATGCGACATGTAGTGCAATGCGAGCGCTGGCAAAGTGCAGGCAATGCATTGTGACATGGCGCATCCCCTTTGACTGTCAGGAGCAGAGGAAGTTGCAGCCGCGGTTAGAGGAGCATCTGCGGATCCTGGCCCAGAAGACTTTTTAAAGAATTGTCCTCCAAGTAGCGAGGGAAGTGAATTAATTTATACGTCGGTGTGTGGGAGACGCCGCAGCCCCTATTATCATGGCCGTCCACTCTGTAGCGCATTATATCTTCAGCTAGATTTAATTTAGCGGGGAGAAATCTCAATCTGTCATAGCTGCAATATATTCTCCCTTCTCTTTTATGTCCCTGTTCAGAAGAGGCATGTTAATTAGCCAGGGAGAGCTGCAAGGCCCCCACGAAGCAAGGCGGATATGGTGCATATTCATGATTAGGCTGCCGATCTGAATTGTATTCAACTTACAAGGCTGGTTGAGGTGTCTCTGTCTCCCAGATGCTGAGAAATCAGCATGTATGCTGCCCATCATGGAGTCAAGAGGGTGCCCAATGTTTCATCACTTGGAGTGGGATTCCTGTGTGCAGATTCTGAAAAGCTGCAGAAGGAGCCTCGTCACTGGATGGTGCTCTCTGACTACTTTGCAATGGTGTAAATCTGAGTTAAAAGGAGGGCATTATCAATAAACTTTTATCAGTACTGCAGTGGCCAGGGTTGATCCTAACAAGTGGAGCATGGGGAAAGATCTGTTTCTCTTTCTGTTTCTGCTAGTTTCTCGTTTCTCCTTGCTTCAGTTCGATTCTCTACATTTCCACATTAGCTGGTGATTTATTTTTTTAAGTTCCACATAAAAATTCACCTGTATTTTACTGCAAATTTCTACAAATATTTTTTTGGATGCAATTTTGCCTTAATAGATAATAATTTTTGCAACGCATATTTGCATGTTCTTTTCACTCTTGCTGGTGGCATCCATCTGTCTCGGGAGACAATAGAGGAGTGTTTCTTTGGATGTGAAGTCAAACCACTGGAGAGTTACAGTGCATGCTGTGGCTGTAGATACTGATAAGGGAGAGAGACATGCTTTGTTGCTGCTTGGGCAGATGCAAGTGCCCGGTTTTGCTGTTGCAGATGCACCATGGCGTTTCTTCTCTCTGTGGTCCTACAACTGCAAGGAGCGATGCCTCAACACCTTCCACAACACCTTCCATCATGAAGATTTTGGGCATCACATGGCAGGACAAAGAGTCTCAAACAAAGATGTGCTCTGCTAAGCCCACATTCTCAGCATGTTCACACTCCTGTCTCAGCAACATCTATGTTGTCTTTGTCATGTCCACAGAATGGAAGATGGCAGGACTCCCAAGGAAGTGCTCAATGTGGATCTGCTAAATTGATAACAATATTTTTAATATGCTGCTGTTTCTTTTCTTTTCTTTTCTTTTCATATGGTGGATGGTCTTTTGTTTATTCATTTCCTACTTGTGAGTTTGTATCTGCTGTGTACCAATAGGCTTGGTATGGAAAACCTCAGGCCCTTGAGCTGAATGATGGCCCTCTAGATTTCCCTCTGTGGCCCTTGGGCCTCTCTCCAGGCCATACTTCACTCTCCATGCTCAGAGCCCTTGCGTGTTTCTGCCTGGCTGGAATGTGAACTGTGATGATACCTCTTCTTGCCTGCCTGGGTAGAGGATGGAGAGATGGATGAGTGTGCATAGAAACCTCTGGATTGTGCATGATTGGGAAGTAGCTTATGCTGCTAAGGTCAAATCCATTGCTAGACCCACCTATTTCCCTGGCTCTGCTCACTTTGGGGGTCTGAACACACCCACTTCAGATCCTGGAATTGTAGCGCTGGAAACATGTGCATGGAGGAATGGCACTCTGGGTCTGAAAGGGTTCTCCATCACAGAGATAGATTACCATATTTTTCGTTCTATAACACACACCTGACCATAACACGCACATAGTTTTTAGAGGAGGAAAACAAGAAAAAAATATTCTAAACGAAACAGTGGATGTATGTTTTTTGTGGTTCATGCTGTGGCCACAGACATGTGATCTGACGGTGAGTTTGGGGTGACCCAGTGCAAAAATGCTGAGGATCCATGTGGATCCGTGCTTTGTAACCACGTTTTAAGTGGGGAGGGAAGGAAAAGCACTCAAGGGACAAGGAGCACGCGTGGGGTGTGTGGAGAAGGATGCTGCTAATAATGCAGGAGAGGCTCCTCTCCGGCTTTGCTCCTTTAAAACAAGCAGGCTCTGCTTCTCTCCCTCCTCCCCGGCAAGGAAACCATGATAGTAACCACTCTGAGACAAATCAAGAAAAATTGCGACCAACACTCTCCCCCAACAAGCGCAGTGAGGTCAACACACACACACAGAGCTGGCCCTAAAGGTGCAGGGGCGCTGGATGTCGCAGGGGCACTGGGGGAGTGAACGGGAAGCAAGAAAAGGAGAAGGAGCCCTCACACACACACACAGACACACAGAGTGTCAATTCTAAAGTCGCAGGGGCGCTGGGAGAGTGAAGGGGAAGCAGGAGGAGGAGAACAATAGCTCAAGCACACACACACACAGCCCCTACAGTGGCTAATCCAAAATCGGACAGCAAAAAACTGCAGGCAGGGACAGAGAGCAGGGGTTGTTTTAAAGCAGCCAACTCCCGCTCTGCTTCTCTCCCTCCTCCCCGGCTCCGCTAGCTGACAGGAGCAGCTTACACCCGCTTTGCTGTTTCAAAGCGAGCCACGGACTGCTCACGACTGCAGCAGATTCCCCCGCCATCTGTAGGCATTCGCTCCATAACACGCACAGACATTTCCCCTTACTTTCTAGGAGGAAAAAACTGCGTGTTATGGAGCGAAATTTACGGTAATAGATAAACAGATCATCACATTTCCTTAAATACATACATTATCACCATTAAGGAAATTAAATCAAAGCTAGGTTTTCAGCCTCACCTTCAACCTCCTTATGTAGACATTTCTTTCTCCCCGTAATGAAAGTGCTGCTGGCATTCTTATCTATCCACTCATCCTTTCTTCAATAAGGGCCCTTTCTGTGAAAACATTTCCCTAGCGTCTCTGTTTGGAAGCCATCTGAGTTCCCAGGAGTGTCTTGACGTTTATTGTATTATATCTGATCAATGAAAATGTATATACGTAATCCATGGTTTCTAAACTGAAGATGGAGGTTGGGTTTCATTATAACCGTGCTGCAGAATAATGTTTTTCAAGTGACACATTGAGAGCCGTTACATTTGTACCTGTAGCCACATTTCTGATAAATGGCATCTTTTCTTCAAAACTGACAATGTAAAGCAAAGTAATGGAGGCCGCAGCAATACCCCAACGCGATGGTATCACTTTCCTTAAAATAAATCGGAAGAAGAAATGAAGAATCTCAAGAACCTCATTTTAAAACATTGTAAGTGAAGGCAGGAAATATAGTGCTGGCATTTGCTGGAGCTATTATGCATGATGTCCCTGGATTTAGAAAGAGAGTGTATTTTCTACAGTGTATTCCAATACACTGTACTTAACTACAGATATTGGAAGTTCAAACTGAGATTAGCTGTAGTAGCAAGTTATGAGAAGTTGGCTGATGGTGGTATTGCATCTGAAGAATAATGTATTATAATTTCTGAGTGTTCCCAAAGAGTTTTCATCACTCATGGTAGGTTTGGGGTCCCAGACCCCTCATTATGATGGCTACTCTTCTCTGAATGTGCTCCAGTTTGTCAACGTCGTTCTTAAATGTGGCACCCAGAACAAGAAATGCTACTGGCTGCAGCTGACTCTTGATATAATAATAATAATAATAATAATAATAATAATAATAATAATTTATTATTTATACTCCGCCCATCTGGCTGGGTTTCCCCAGCCACTCTGGGCGGCTTCCAACAAAACATTAAAATACAACAACCTATAAAACATTAAAAGCTTCCCTAAACAGGGCTGCCTTCAGATGTCTTCTAAAAGTTTGGTAGTTATTTTTCTCTTTGACATCTGATGGGAGGGTGTTCCACAGGGTGGGTGCCACTACTGAGAAGGCCCTCTGCCTGGTTCCCTGTTACTTGGCTTCTCGTAGTGAGGGAACTGCCAGAAGGCTCTCGGTGCTGGACCTCAGTTTCCAGGCAGAACAATGGAGGTGGAGACGCTCCTTCAGGTATACTGGACCGAGGCCTTTTAGGGCTTTAAAGGTCAGCACCAACACTTTGAATTGTGCTCGGAAATGTACTGGGAGCCAGTGTAGGTCTTTCAAGACCGGTGTTATATGGTCTCGGCGGCCGCTCCCGTCACCAGTCTAGCTGCCGCATTCTGGATTAGTTGTAGTTTCCCGGTCACCTTCAAAGGTAGCCCCACATAGAGCGCATTGCAGTAGTCCAAGCGAGAGATAACCAGAGCATGCACCACTCTGACGAGACAGTCCATGGGCAGGTAGGGTCTCAGCCTGCATACCAGATGGAGCTGGTAAACAGCTGCCCTGGACACAGAATTGACCTGTGCCTCCATGGACAGCTGTGAGTCCAGAATGACTCCCAGGCTGCGCACCTGGTCCTTCAGGGGCACAGTTACCCCACTCAGGACCAGGAAGCCCTCCACACCTGCCCGCCTCCTGTCCCCCAAGAACAGTACTTCTGTCTTGTCAGGATTCAACCTCAATCTGTTAGCTGCCATCCATCCTCCAACTGCCTCCAGACACTCACACAGGACCTTCACCGCCTTCACTGGTTCCAATTTGAAAGAGAGGTAGAGCTGGGTATCAGATTATATGGGCATCAGATTATAAATCTCCTTCAAATGATTCTATGTAACACCCCTAAATTATTGTTTGATTCTAGATGGTAGCAGCCATTGCGACACTCCAGCTTCATAGCCCTATAATAACTTAAAATTCACTTTCATGTCCACCACTCTTGCAACAATTCCCACTGAAGCCAAGAGAATTTGTTTCAGAAGTAGTGTCTCTGTCCCACCAGGAATCCTCAACAGACCTTTTTCTGGCCTAATAAGCAGTCTGGTATGGTATTTTTTTAACTCATCAAGATATAAATGATTCACTAGCTAGGTAGGGATGTTCTTAATGCATCATATATCCTAGGACATCTGCTTTCAGGGGAGAACATTCTGGTTTGAAGGGCTGGAAAATTCAAAGAGGGAGTCTCTTAGGGTTTTGTGAAGAGCACCTAAACATTCTAGTAAGTTCCACTGACAACCATGGGACTTAAACCTTGCTGTGATAGAGACAGCCTTGCCTGTTGTCTGGCAATGTCTCATTACGAGACTCTCCAAGCAGCATGAGGCTGGGGGATTAAGACATAGCAGAATATCTTGGCAAATATTCTGTGTGACAGATCTACACAAATTAAAGCAAATGCAAAACCATCAAGAAACCTTTTTGGGAGATGGGAATGATAGTTTATTTCCCATAGTTTGCCTGTGCTTGCTTAGCCTAAGTCTCTGCATAGACAACACACTATTGGTGGAACATATTGAAGATGGTACAAGAGCAACAGACTGTGTGCAGCTGGAACACCAGCTCCTGCTTTAGAGGTCCTGCTTTGGAAGACCTGTCATGGAAGACCGGTCTACAGGTGATCGAAGTCCCGGCTGAGGACGGTGGGACCAGGGGCAAGATGGCGGGGTGGGAGCAGGAACAAGAATCCAGAAGCCAGGAGTCCAAGGGTCAGGAAGCAAGGAGTCACAAAGTCAAGGATCCAAGGGTCGAGAAGCAAGGAGTCACGAAGTCAAGAGTCTGAGGGTCGAGAAACAAGGAGTCAAGAAGCCGAGGTCCAAGGATCAGGAAGCAAGAAGCCAAACGCAGCAAGGCAGGAAATGTGTTGCTGTGGCAAAGAGCCGAAGGGAAATGCTGACCTTATATCCCTTCCCGGCTCTTGCCACCAGGTGCAGCAAGTTACCAAGTGGCCTCACCTGTGCGGCTGCGCCTTGCCTCTCCAGAACAAACTTTGAAAGGTGGACAGGGCTCCCTACCTGCCAATCACATTGCACCACTACGGCATCACATTTTACTCAGGTGGATTGCCCCACCCACCTGTCAAAATATCTTGTGCTTGCAAATCCTGTTCTGTGATGCTTCTTTCAATCTCAAATTTGGAGGTTGAAAGGATCAAAGGGTGGAGGAAGGCTTGAAAGGAGGGGCAAGGGATTTTGACAGGTTGGTGGGGCAGACCACCTGCCAGTTATGCTTGGAAAGCATTTTGCCATGCTGTTTGAGGCAAACTCACCCCTCTGGAGTTGCTTTATGGCAGACCCTGCTCTCCTGTTGGAGTCCAGGGACTTCCTTAAAGCACTTCTCCTTGAAGCAGGTGGCAGTGGCAGCTGGGAGAGGCAAAGGAGGCTGTACTGCACAGGCTCCTTCAGCCTTTCCTCCACTTGGAAAGTGTCAGATGGTAGCTGGGTGGGTTTGAGGCATAGTTTGAGGCAATGGCCTTGCAGGCAAAATTGGATCCCCTGGAAGCCAAGATTGGCCCATGGACCAGAGGCTCTCTATCACAGATCTACTCCTTAACTCTTCCTAACTAAGCAGTTTCAGGCTGGGGCATGTCCCTCTGTGGCCAAATTCATTTACCTTGGTCTTCTGCTGCATTTTCCCCTGCAGATGATGCCATTTGCCTTCATAACACAACGTCACTGGTTATGATGAGCATCTCTCAAATTGAGCGGAGTGTGGAGAATTTCTATTGAGAATGTCTTGAGCTTATTGATTTCCAGCCAAAGGCTTAAGAATATTCATCATTTACTTTGCAGTTTTGGCCTTTCTTAAATGCACTACATTCTTTCTTATAAGCCTACTGAGTGCTTTACAGGAGAAATTGTGACAGAGTTCCTTGATGCCTCCTCTGCTCCCCCTCTTCAGGTTCTGTTACCCCTTCAAGCATTTCACATGATTTCTCGGCACTTGCTAGCATACTGCCTTGTTAACTCCAATTTTTGTTTCTCACGGGTTGTTTGTTCATACTTACACTCTGACTCGCTCCTATCGGCTGCCGAGCTGGTAGCCCTCTGCCACTGCTCTTCCTCTGACTGTGAATCTGCCACTCGGTGCTTTTTAGCAACTCCTTCCACAGCCTTGTCGAATGCTCTGCACCAATTTCACAAACCCATTCGAAATTGTCCTCTGTCAGTTCATCAGCAGAACATGATGTGACGAGGGGCTTTTCCGACAACCTTCAACTTAACCTTCAATGATGCTATTAGGAAGTGGCGATCACTGCCAAGATCAGGCGTTTGCCTTTTTCAGCGGCACATTTTTCACATTGCATTTCAATATTTTGGCTTGTGAACCTGAGTTGCACTTGGAAGGGGGGTGAGGAGCGGGAATCATGAATCAGGAAATGAACAAAGTATGTGATTTCAGAAGCAAATCTAACTGTGTCTGTTGGAATTTGCTCCTAAGTAAGCATGCACCGGATTGTAATTTTGGCTGTCCTGGGCTGCAAACAAAGATGCTAAGGGAACTGTGGAGCCATAGGCAGATTCAGATGAACCCTTTCACATAGGCAATGGATGCATGAGAAATTGTGCCTGTTCCTCGCACCCTACCTATGCAGATGTGCCTGTTGGCTATGCCCCCTGCAAAGGATTCTCTGCTCAGTTAGAGAATCCTAGCCAATCAGGGATCTTCAACAGGTGGAGGAATCTTACGTGTACACAGCTGCATGTACACAATCTTCTACATCACATGTTTGTCGTGTGTACATGAGGCTCGGGATGTGCGACTTGGAGAGGCTCTGGTAGCTTTTTCTAAACTAGATTTGACCCAGCTTCCAGCCAGTGGTTTAGATGGTAGGTTTGTAGGAATGGAGAAGGCCAGTTCAATCCACTGGAATGATGGGTCACTTTTAGGTTCTAATCAGGAAGAAAGGCTTTCCCTTCCGAATTCATGAAGCGATTTAACCTGTTAATTCCAGCCACTCAGGAACTCAGATGTTCCGAGAACTGACATTTAAAACTGTACAGAGTTTGGGGGAACTAAAGCACTTTTTTCCCATCCTAACCCCCCAAAGAAGTTTTAAAAAATAAACAAACAAAAAACTTAAACCAAATTTAAGAAAAAGTGTGTGTGTGATATATATATTCGAGATTTAGTAGTTATGCACCCTTATGGGGAAAAATATATATAATATTGCTTAAATTTCTGGAGGTTAATAGCCTTCTTTCATGATTAGGGTTCTATTCACTGCAATAGTAGGCTTGGTAATTATAGCCTGCAAGCTGAGGGCATGCGATAATGACTACCTGCAAATGTTTACAAGCTGAGAGAAATGGTGAAATATGGCTCTCTTTCTCTCTTTCTCAGGAGATAGTAAAACGCCTTTCAAAATGTACTATATACTTAAGAAAGAATGTTTAGCTGTGCAGTACAATGCCAGGCCCTGCTAGATTTGAACTCCACTTATCAAGCAACCTTCTTCCTCATTGCCCTACGAGTCTGGGCCACTGAGACCAAGAATTGCATAGATCAACTCTGCTTTCTGCCTCATGGAGATTCTGTGGCTTTGGAAGAAGTTAAGATGAGTTGCCAGCTGATACTCAGGCCACCACAGATTGTACACCTGACAACAATACTATATAGCTCCCAGGATGCATCTGGCCTGCCAGAGTTTTGCCTCCCAACCCATGTGGTGAGCTTGGTAAGATCTGCAAGCATGCATTGTCTTAACCTCCTTAATAATAGTGAAAGGTGATAGCTCTGTGGTATCTGCTTTGCACGCAGAAGGCCCCAGATTCAACTAGCCACCAATTAGTTTCCAGGCCCAATTCAAAGTGCTGGTTTTGACCTATAAAGCCTTAAACTGCTCAGGACAACAATACCTCAAGGACCGCCTCTTTCCATATGAACCTATCCTGTCCCTGAGATCATCTTCTGAGGCCCTTCTTTGTGTTCCTCCTACTCAAGAGGTCCAGAGGGTGGCAACACGAGAACGGGCCTTCTCTGCAGTGGCTCCCCGTCTGTGGAATGCTCTCCCCAGGGAAGTTCACCTGGCGCCTTCATTATACACCTTTGGGCACCAGGCATAAACGTTCCCGTTTAACCAGGCCTTTGGTTGATCTGATTGACTTCCTATGCCCTTTAAAAATATGCTTTTTGTGTGTGTGTGGGTGGGTGGGGGCTATTGGGTTATTGTTTTTATATTTTATTATGTATTTTGGGGTTTTATATCTTGAGCTTATTCTGTGAACAGCCCTGAGCCCCCTGGGTATAGGGCGGCATATAAATTCACAACAAAACCAACAACAACAACAACAACAACAACAACCAGTATCACCAGGGAGGGCTGGGAAAGGGAGGTCTCTTGCCTGAAATCTCAAAGGACCAATGCCACTCAGTCTGGGTAATGCAGCAATGGTCATTCTATGGCAGTTTCCTAACTCCATATGAGTCTCCACACTATCTCTTGTGACTGCTGGGAATCTGGAGTGATAGTGTAAAAACTCACAGGTTTACAGTTAGGATTGCAGTATCTGCTGCCTACAGAACTTCCATTTCCATTTAACAGCAGCAGGAGAAGGTCCCTCCTGCCTGGAACCAGTCACTAGCCCTTCTCCCACTACCCTCAGTGCGGGGAAAAGAACTATTCTCATTTGTTTTGACAGGAAGTTGAAAGGAGGGCAACGGAAGCAAGAAATGAACAGGAAGAGAGATGCATCAGTGCTGGCTTTGCTGCATTTGGCTTGTTTGAGACATGGGTGGGAAATCACAGACCAAGGGCCACATCTGCTTCTGGGCAGCTTCCCAGGGGCCCCATGGTAGTGAGTGTGGCCAGAGACAAAAGTGGGTGGAGTAATGAATCCAAATTGTAGCTTTATACGGTAGGTTAGTTTTGCACAAATTTTCATATCCCTCTCTATTCTATATCCAGACCAAGAAATGGCAACACAAGAGTTTGAGGGCACATTCTGGCCCAGCAAAAACACTGAACAAGGGTGCAAAGTAGGGCAGGTGAAGGGTGTGGCCTTGGGAGGGTCTTGAGGGCCAGGTTAAAATGGAGCTTGAGGTTCCGCACCCAAGATTTAATATTATATTGAAATATTTGAGTCGCAACCAGTGTGACAGCCAATGTAGTGAAGTAGTTAGAAAGTCAGATGACAACCTGAGAGACCAGGGTTCAAATCCCCACCTGGCTATGAAACTCACTGGGTAACTGTGGGCCACTCACTGTCTCTCAGCATAACCAACCGCACAAGGTGGTAAGGTAAAGGTAAAGGGACCCCTGACCATTAGGTCCAGTCGTGGCCGACTCTGGGGTTGCGGCGCTCATCTCGCTTTATTGGCCGAGGGAGCTGGCGTACAGCTTCTGGGTCATGTGGCCAGCATGACTAAGCCGCTTCTGGCGAACCAGAGCAGCACACGGAAGCGCCGTTTACCTTCCCACTGGAGCGGTACCTATTTATCTACTTGCACTTTGACGTGCTTTCGATCTGCTAGGTGGGCAGGAGCAGGGACCGAGCAACGGGAGCTCACCCCGTTGCAGGGATATGAACCGCCGACCTTCTGATCGGCAACTCCTAGGCTCTGTGGTTTAACCCACAGTGCCACCCACGTCCCTTTCACAAGGTGGTAGTGGGGATTAAATCAGGAGATTTAATCAGGAGATTTAAACCTTGAGCTAGCTCCTTGGGGTGAAGCAGTGGAATATAAATGCAATATATAAAATAAAATAAAGAAACCTTGCAACATTCATTATGGCCCTGATCATTTCCTAATACTATGGCAGTAAGATGAATTAGTATCCACAAGGAGGCAATGTTCTCTCTTGGACCATGGCTTTGTGAGAAGATGGGTCTCCTACACCAAGCACCAGTCTCTCCCAGAGTCCTTCCTGGTGAGCCTTTTGCAGATTGGATTTTGAACTGCAGCCTTAACTCTCTGGGGAATACCTAAAACATAGTGTCTCTGCCTGGCAAGCCCCCTATCTGTTTCTCCCCTGCCATCCCTCCGATATATAAATGGGCTCTTTCCAAATATAGTGGTGGTTTGTGTGTCGAAACCTGCTGTTCGACGAGCCCAGCTGTATGCATCTCATTATCCCAGTGCTGATTACAAGATCCCATTGACCACAAGCTGCCTGTCTGCCTGTCAAGATGGCATGATTACTATATAATCAATCTCTAATCCAATCAGAAGTCTCACTGCCTGCAACTGATAAAGGACTCAGCAGGGGACTGATGAGGCCAAAACCTTGGTATCTCCAACGGGACACCTGCAGAACGAGAGGTGCTGTAACTAAGCAGGCAGATACTGGAGAAAGCAATTAAAGTGGTTTGTAAAGAATTCTGATAAACAGCATTTAAAGAGAGGCAAGGTGGGGGGGGGGGACTGAGGCATCTAAGCGACAGCTCTGAAGAACACTGAAGAATATTTTCTCCATTTCCACTTAACCTTCACCCAAACGCAGGATTACTTTCCCCTCTCCCCCTTCTAAAGGATCATCCGTGGCTTAACCTTTACTTGAGGGGGAACGATGTAGTTGGCAAAAGTTCCACACTCTGGTGGCATTTCATCCCCCAGCAGGAACCCCTCCTGTGCCATTTAGATTTCACACTCTTCAATTCTAGAGCTTTTCCAGACAGAGGGAAATATAATGTGATTATACATTTGCAAATTACAGTGCTGTGTAATCAGCGATTTCCCCCTCCCTCGCCCCCTTTTAACTTCTTGACCCAAATGAAATATCTCCTTTATCTTTTGTGTCCCTGTCTAATTCCAAAGTTTAAAACAAAGAACGCACTTAGACTGTTAAAGAAAAATAAAGTAAAAAGTAGCTGGAGACAATCTAAATGTGAATGTAGCGCTCCATATATTAATGATCATCTATTGCCTGCTTCAGGGGACAACTGACAATGATCTCAGTTCCTTAATACTGACTTATTATCACTGATTTTGAAAACTTAAGTAAAATGCATCCAGAGAAAATTGCTGGATTGTTGGGATTTTACAGGCAGCTGAGTCTGACTATTGGTGCACCAAGCAGAGAACAGGGGTCCTCAGCATAGCACCCATGGGTGCCAGTGTGCTTGCCAGCACCTTTTATAGTTCCTGTGAAAGGTCTCAGAAAAAAACCCCTTTAAAAAAGCATGTAATATGCATAAAAATGCTCATATTTAGCAACAACAACATACAGAAACGCATTACATCCGGGGAAATTGTTTTGCAATGATGTCTCTATTGGGCAAAATAGCAAGCAGAAATGTGTTTCTATTTGGAGAGATTTGCACTGAACACTGATGAATTTTCAGGATGATGGAAGGAAATCCCAAATTGCTGCAAAAATGTGGAGAACTGAATTTAAGATTGGAAAAATGAGGAGCTGTGGGTCACCCATAACCCCTTACCGATGGACAGCGGGGATGGGAGTTGAAGGAGCTGCGAGGAGGTGCAGGTGTGGCGGGTGGGTGGGTGGGGTTGGCAAGCAATGCAAGTAGGGGCACAGCCCCTAGTAGTCCAAAACTGCTGGAGGGCACCAGGTTGGCAAAGAAAGAAGACTGAATAGATGGAGGAGTGGCCAGTCTCAGTATAAGGCAGTCTCATGTCTAGTTTTCCCCAGAGTACTTGTCACCCATTTGAGCTACCTGGAGCAAAGCTTATATTTACCAATGTGCACAATAAAGCTGAGATATCATAATAAATAACTTTAATCTTTCTTCAGTATGTTATTCCTCCCCCCCCCAAAAAAAGCATCTATTTTTGATCTAATCGTTTCCCTGGTTTCAAAGCTTCTAATCAGCAAACAATAGACAGCATCACAGAGAAATAATCTAATTGTCACAGCTGTAGCATCGCGTAAAAGAAAGCTTTCAAAACTACTTTTTTACTTGGCGATTTAAGGAGGGCTATTGTTGGTGGCTTAGGATGCTTAAAAATAAGGGGGGGGGGAATAAGAAAAGAATCAAGTACATAGAGGGTTTTTAAAAGCCTTCACTTCAAAGTCTATACAGACTTCTGAAAACCATCTTTATCCCCCCAAACCTGATACATAGGCTTTAAATTCAGCATGAACAAAAGTCGTTTCTGTCAAGGAGAGCTGACAAAACCTCTCTTTTTTGGGTGGTAGAAATATGGAAAATATCTGTACTTCATAGACTATGACCTTCATAACTCAATTTATGGGTCATTTCCTCGTTTGTGGGAATATTCAGGGCCATAATTGTAAAGAAGAGAAAGAGAGGGAGAAATACATTTTTGGAGATTCTTTTTTCAAGACCCCCATTTTTATTAAAAGCAGAAATAACATTAGATGAAAATCGTTCTGCTGATAATTTTAATGAAATATGAAGTGCTTTGAATATAGTTTATTGCAGGCAATATAGAAGGGAAAGGCTGTGGTTTCTAACTGTCTCATTTAATGAAGGAGTCCCACAGTGATTGGCCATGCTGCATTGTGGAAAATGTGGATTTTGGCATTCCAAATAGTTCTTTGCTTCCAGTTAAGGTTCATTTATAGAAACGGGGGGCGGTATGCAGACAGCCAAACTATCCCAGGGAGAGTTTCTCCCCCTGGAATACTTCGGTCATCATCATCATTATTGTTATTAGGCATGGATTTGCAGCAAAGAGTGTAGTTAATTTTTTTTGTAAGCTACAGATAGCACAGTTAGCTGAATTCTCCTTGATATATCATCCAGTCAGAGAATTTTACATTATGAGACAAAGCCAAGCATGTCACAAATGAGCCTCAATTAAATGTTGAAGGGAAATCAAGGATCCAGTATTAGATCAGAGAATTCTTAACTTCAGCATCTCAATGGTCTGGTAGGAGAATAATCTCCTGAAATCTAAGGAAGTCAGGAGAAAAAGCACACCTATACAGTTTAGAGATCTGCTCCATTTCTGTTCTTTCCCTGTGGTTGTAGTACTCTGTAGTACTCTACAGAAACTGGAGCAGTTATATCCAACCTAGGTATAATTTAAAATTCAATGTCTCTCCCCGCACCCCTTTCATATATCTTACAAGCTAGACCTAGTGACGCAGCCATACAAAATCCTGGTAGGCCTCTGCTCTGGAATGGGTTAAGAGTGTGAGCTGAGCTGGAAACAAGGAGCTATGAGACAAAGCCAGCAGTGGAATCAAAGTTCAAACCAGGACACAGAAGCAAGAGAGGAGTCTGGGCCAAAGAGCATGTCATGGCTGAAGGACAGGATTGAAAAGCAAACCAGGACCAAAGCAAAAGCTGGGTGATAGGACCGAGGAGCAAGCTGTCATGGCCCAGACTTTGAGCTCAGAGTTGGGGGATTAGTGGGCCAAGTCTGAGACTGCCATGCTGCTGGCTGTGAAACTGAATCAGGCTCCTGTCACTGATGGTAGTCTGATGATTAGGAGACAGCTGAGACTGGAGTGTGTGGGCAGGAGCCTCCGGAATCAGGGCAAGGTCTCTGACAGCATCCCAGAGCCGCTGTGATGCCTTCCCAAGGCCAGGGGTTTGGGGAAGGAGGCATGAGGGCACTGTCCACTGTCTCCTTACTGGGAAGGTCAAGGTCCTGCAACCTTCCCAGACCCTGGTAAGCAGCCCTTCACCTCATGGACAATTTTACCTTTGCACATGGACCCCCAGAACTGAACCCTTGCATAAGTGGTGGGCCCACTGTACTGCCCTGGGAAACTTTGGATTGGATAACAGGATATAAATTAAATAAAGAATAATAGTTAAATAATAAGAAATGGAGACCACGAATCTGGAGTCAGGAACATCTTCAAGTCAGGGACTTGGCCCTTTAAGAATACATTCTTTAAGCAAAAGGGTGGAGCTGGAAGCAGAGGCACATAAGCACTCAGTTCACCTTCAGCTTTTGATGCAACAAGTAGTTTACTAGGAGCTGTCCACAGTGCTGCAACCACCATCCTGCCGTTCTGCTTGGCTGCCTGGTTGCTATCATGCCTTGTGGGTACTACTTACAGTACATACAGACTGGAATACAAGCTAGCAGACAGGAGCAAAGGATACAGAGACACGCTGAACTCTGCAAGACTGTGCTGCTCAAGCATGTTTTAACTGGGATGATAATCCCTATCATAGTCCTTCCTGTCTAGAAAGGTTTGATTCATAGCCTGGTCAGTCCAACAACAGGGGATACCAAACAAGGCAGATGCTGCAATCTGAATTTCAGTGTCTCGCCAGTCAGAGGAGATTCACGGTAACTTAAAAATGCTACTACAAGTAGAGGTTGCAATTGTGGGACATGGGACAGCTTGTGTAAAACTCTGAGCATTTATTTCCAAGTGCCTGATTTCAGTATTGTATGCTAAAGTTCCATGTTCCGCTGCTCCTCACATGACTTTCTCTGTTTCCAGAGATGAGAGCTGTACCTTTAGTACAGGCCAGAGCAATCAATCCAGGGGAATTGTGAAAACAGACACTTAGTGTGAAGTGCAAGGATTAACACTGATTTAATTCCACAGACTTCCCATGACAGTTTTTCATAGTCAAGTATGTAAACAGATTGAGCACTCAATAATCTAAACATCATCAGATAAAAATGGGGCATAAATCAGCCCAGAATCCTTAAAGCCAAGAAAACACAGAAAACAATAAATAGGCTTCAAACATGAGGCATATTAGGCCAGTTGTTGAATGTCTTGCCCAAAATATGTAAGGTAGATATTTAGTAAGAACAGTGGCGTAGCGTGGGTTGTCAGCACCCGGGGCAAGGCAAGTAATTTGCGCCCCCTAACCCGGGGCAAGGCAAGTAATTTGCACCCCCCCGCTGCACCGTCCCTCCCCCAGATAGTCCCTCGCTCTCTCTCCGCACCGCACCGCACGCCTGGTACCCTCCCCTCCACAGTGGGCGGCGACCCGGCGGCTCGGATCGGATTCGCACAGCCAGCACTGCAGTGAGAGAGAGTGAGTGAGCCAGGTAGGGGCAAAGAGCTGCAAGTGCCAGATGTTGTGGCCGGCCCCCCTGCACCCCCCACGCTACGCCACTGAGTAAGAATACTTTATATTCAATAGCAAACCTTTGTTCTCTTATTTCCATGGATTCAAAGGCCTATCAGTAGGACTTTTTTTATGTAGGAAAAAATATTGAACATGAAAATTTTGGTGATAGAGATTATGACACTTCTCGTTTTAAAGAGCTACCATGTTCGAAATATAGCAGGGTGCAAACAATATTAAATCTTGCTTCAATTTCACTGGTGGTGGTGGTGGGAATCCTGATTGGGAGGAAGCTCATTTCAGTATATATGTTCCCGAAACATGGCATGAATTTGTGTATAGGATATATGTATTGAAATTATTCAGAGAATTGAAAGAACCTTATCTGCATTATTGGCTGACATACTATTATGGAAATGTATCTACTCTCAGCAAACATTCCGTCGCATGAATTGATCAGCTCATGTTTAGTGATTTGGCTTCGCACGTTAACTCACAGTTAGTATAGATATTTCGGGTGATAGGATACCCTTTGAAACACATATCAATGTGCCTGCTTTAAAATGAAAGCAGCATAGGGGCTAAGAAATGGGGGGAGGGGGTTAGAGTCTAGCTTGGGCCATCAGCGCATCTCTTTCCAAGGCTACTTAGAGGAAATTTCAGAAACAGCCTCTGGGACAGTGGTGTTGTAGGCAAAGGAACAACCTTGGAACCAGGAAACTGAAAGAAATGGATAGTGTTGTATGAATGGCTTTGAAAGACACAAATTCATGGGGGATGAGGCTATCAGTGGCTACTAAAACAATGGCTATGTTCTAGCTTCACTGTCAGAGGCAATATGCTTCAGAATACTAGTTGCTGGGAATCACAGGTAGATATTGTTGCACTAAGGTTCTTCTTGTGAGCTTACCATGGTTGGCTACTGTGAAAATAGAGGACTGGACTAGATGGACCATTGGCCTGGTCAGGCAAGGCTCTTTTGATGTTCTTGTAGAGACATGTAGATTTAATGTCTACATCTTATTTAAAGAAGAGTTTTGTGAAAGCTGGAAGCACTGGCTCCTGGTGGAGTACAGGATCAGGTTTAAGGTGCTAGTTTTAACCTTCAAAGCCCTATATGGCCTAGGACCCTCGTACCTATGGGACCGCCTCTCCTGGTATGTCCCACAGAGGACCTTACGGTCTTCAAACAAAAACATCTTGAATGTCCCAGGCCACAGAGAGGTTAGGCTGGCCTCAACCAGAGCCAGGGCTTTTTCGGCTGTAGCTCCGATCTGGTGGAATGCTCTGTCCCAAGGGACTAGGGCCCTGCGGGACTTGACATCTTTCCTCAGGGCCTGCAAGACGGAGCTGTTCCACCAGGCCTTTGGCCAGGGCACAGCCTGACTCCCTCCTTTGGCAATCTTCACAGAACTTCTAGAAGAAGAGTTTGGATTTGATATCCCGCCTTTCACTCCCTTTAAGGAGTCTCAAAGCGGCTAACATTCTCCTTTCCCTTCCTCCCCCACAACAAACACTCTGTGAGGTGAGTGGGGCTGAGAGACTTCAAAGAAGTGTGACTAGCCCAAGGTCACCCAGTAGCTGCATGTGGAGGAGCGGAGACGCGAACTCCATTCACCAGATTAGGAGTCTACCGCTCTTAACCACTACACCACACTGGCTCTCAATGGTTGCCATTAATTTGATTGGAATTAAATTTATAATGAAATGATTTTAGAATGTTTTATCATTTTACTGTTGTTAGCTGCTCTGAGCCCGGTTTCGGCTGGGGAGGGCGGGATATAAATAAAAATTATTATTATTATTATTATTATTATTATTATTATTATTATTATTTCAGCACCCATCCAAACCGCTGTAGTAATCTCTCTCTCTCTCTCTCTCTCTCTCTCTCTCTCTCTCAGGGGATAGGGAAACCATGACCTCCCAAAAATTGAAGATGAAACATCCTAGGGGTTAACTCCAGATTCCTCTTTGCACGGACTAAAACAAAAGTTTCATAAGGTGCCTCAGCTCCCTCTAACAACCCAGAGGAGTAATGCACCACCATTCTTCCCAAGGTGTATGAGACGTATCCTTCCTGCAGTCGAAACAATTAAGCGCAAAGCCTTTTGTGAGTGTTCTTGCTCCTTTTGAAGCCAGCCCTTGTCCTGAACAGAAACCTGATTTTGACAAAAGGTCTTGGAAGACACTTCTCTCCCCCCCACCCCCACCCCACACCCCAGAAAGGTCATTTCATTTTCCGCATTTCATGGCCAAAACTTTCCACCAGGCTCTTAGGGCGCACGGAATCCTGCTACCCATGCAATTTTGCTAATCCCAAACACCAGATTAAGAGAGAGTGTTAAATCAAGCAAGAAATGGAGTTTTAGTTTGGAAGTGGCTTTTCTAATGAAAGATTGCTTGGCGGCATGAAGAGGCAATCCCAGGAGGGAGTTTTAAGTGGGATTCCCAAATCAAGTGTGCCGAAAACAGGACCACGCAAATTACAACCTGTGATGAAGAGCAGCGGTCTAAAAGAGCTTCCCTTGAGATGCTGTGCTCAGAATTATTGCCTTCTTGCTCGCTGAAGACAAATATTGACAGTTGGCTGAGCAGAGGCATTACTGGGAAAGAATGTTACAGGGACCTGAACTGGGTAACCCTCATGATCTGCAACTGAATCCCTGGTAGCCAAGTTGCATGGGTTACTTGCCCAAAGTAGCCCCTGTAGACACCTCTTTCCAGCAAACCACTGTCCTGATTTTGACCCCATTTTTGCCTTTTGTGAGATACACAACCAGGAAGGTGAATCAGTCCATCTAGCTCAGAGTCTGACTGGCATTGGCTCTCTGGGTTTCAAACAGGGATCTCTGCCAGCCCTACCTGGATATGCCAGGCTTTGAACCTGAGACCTCCGGCATGCAAAGCAGATGCTCTGAGCCTACAGTTTTTATGTATTGAGGTGCCTTTCAAGATGCCTTCTTGAAATTGACCATTAGGGTCCAGTTGTGGCCAACTCTGCGGTTGCAGCGCTCATCTTGCTTTATTGGCTGAGGGAACCGGCATACAGCTTCCGGGTCATGTGGCCAGCATGACTAAGCCGCTTCTGGCAAACCAGAGCAGCGCATGAAAACACCATTTACCTTCCCGGCGGAGCGGTACCTATTTATCTACTTGCACTTTGACGTGCTTTCGAACTGCTAGGTTGGCAGGAGCTGGGACCAAGCAACGGGAGCTCACTCCGTTGTGGGGATTCAAACTACCAACCTTCTGAGCAACAAGTCCTAGGCTCTGTGGTTTAACCCACAGCACCACCCACATCCCTCTTCTTGAAATTAGGGATTCTTCAAAAATTCTCCTTATCTGACTTCCTCTTTCTCTTTCTTTCAAAAATCCTGCTTACCTAGTTTTTATTCCAAAGTGGATTCCATTTCTGGAGAGGGTCTGTGGCTCAGTGGCAGAGCACATGCTTTGCATGCAGAATGCCTTATGATCAATCTGTGGCATCTCTACATAGGGTTAAAGAACCCTGAAGAACTACTGCCAGTCAGGAGACAGAGCTAAGGTAGGTGAACTAATGGTCTGACTTAGTATAAGGCAGTATGGCACTTAAGCTTGTCTTAAAGTTAGATAAGGGGTAAAGGGACAACATCGACTCCTGCTCTTGGTGGGCAGTATGACGCCTCTGCATTGCCTTGTCTGGTATCAGTATAAAAAACCTGAGCCCTTTTCAGATGTGTATTTGGGCAGAGAAGGGATGGGGAACCTGTGACCCTCCAAGCTGCTGCATAAAAAAGGTTCCCTTCAGATCTTCTGCTGAACACATTTTCCCAGTGGCGTAGCGTGGGGGGTGCAGGGGGGGCCGGCCGCACCGGGCGCAACATCTGGGGGGGGCGCACTCGCACTCGCAGCTCTCTGCCCCTACCTGGCTCACTCACTCTCTCTCACTGCAGTGCTGGCTGTGCGAATCCGATCCGAGCCGCCGGGTCGCCACCCACTGTGGAGGGGGGGTGTGCCAGGCGTGCGGTGCGGTGCGGAGAGAGAGCGAGGGACTATCTGGGGGAGGGACAGTGCAGTGGGGGGGGGCGCAAATTACTTGCCTTGCCCCGGGTGCTGACAACCCACGCTACACCACTGCATTTTCCTACCATGAGTTTTTTTCTTTGCAAATGGACTATTTGCTTAATCAGTAGAGTAACAGGAATGCATGGACTTCTGTCTTTGCAAATTCTGAAGCAAAGAATAAGAATAAGAAACTGGAAGAAACTGAAATTGTCAGATTCATCTGAACCTACTTGCTACAAAGACTTGCATATCCGTGGTGAAGGGGTGGGGAATGTATTTCAGAGACTGTTCCTTTCCAAATACAGTGGAACCTCAGGTTAAGAACTTAATTCGTTCTGGAGGTCTGTTCTTAACTTGAAACTGTTCTTAACCTGAAGCACCACTTTAGCTAATGGGGCCTCCTGCTGCCGCCGCTGCACGATTTCTGTTCTCACCCTGAAGCAAAGTTCTTAACTTGAGGTACTATTTCTGGGTTAGCAAGTCTGTAACCTGAAGCGTATGCAACCCGAGGTACCACTGTAAACTTTCATTCTAGCACATTTTTCTTTTTTTAAAAAAATAAGTTTAGCTCAGTGCAGTGCATTCTGCTTCTCCAAGAAAACTGGAATAAACTTGTAAATTGCTTCATATTTATAGCATGAACCAGAAACAGAAAAAAAAAGTTCAGGTTAGGACACCTGTAAACCAATGCAGAAGTCTGTTTCTCTCTCTCTCTCTCTCATTTATTTAAAAAGGCATCATGGCTATATCTATGTCTGTTTATATCTATATCTACGCGTGCACACACACACACTTTTTCACTTTATGCCTTTGCAAATTCCTCGTTTGTGATACTTTCCTGAGAATGAAGTATTTTTTCATGTCCCCCGATGAATACAGCAAATGCAGGTTATTATAAAGGCTCTCTGGCATTTCATTCTGACCCTTATTTCTTTATAATTGCTGCCTATTTATAGAAGAACAGCTGAACTGCATCTTTCAATTTGGATTCAAGGCTGTGGCGCCACCAAAATAAAAAAAATAAAAACCCCTCACACAAAACCCGGCTTTGGATTTAAATCCTGAGCTGAGAACTGCAATGTACGGAGGGTGAAATGTCAGGGGAGACAGACAGAGAGGGGGAAAAAGTGATGGGGTGGAAATAAGTGCCATACAACTGGAAAAGAGATTTGTTAAACCATTTGAGAGCTGCATGCATTGTGCTGAATTTTGCCTGTCTTTATCCAACATAGCCACCTATAAGAATACCTAATCCTTAGTATTTATATAGTGCCATGGAACGCACCAGGAAATTTGCATACATTATCCTGGTGATACTTACATGCCACCTGTCAGGTAGATCATTATTATTACCCCCATGTTGCAAATGGTGACTTGAGGCGGGAAAAGAGGAACTGAAAAAGAGTTGAATAAGGCTACCTACTGAGTTTGTGGTGGAGGTAAAATTTGAACAGGGGATATCCCAGCTCAAAACCATTACAGTGGTACCTCGGGTTACATACGCTTCAGGTTACATACGCTTCAGGTTACAAACTCCGCTAACCCAGAAATAGTGCTTCAGGTTAAGAACTTTGCTTCAGGATGAGAACAGAAATCGTGCTCCGGTGGCGCGGCAGCAGCAGGAGGCCCCATTAGCTAAAGTGGTGCTTCAGGTTAAGAACAGTTTCAGGTTAATTACAGACCTCTGGAATGAATTAAGTACTTAACCTGAGGTACCACTGTACTTCATCTCCGTATAAAAACACCAAATCCAGGTCACATTGATGCACCCCTCTGATTATTTATTTGCTCCAAGGTGATGGCTTGCTTAAAAATATCTCTTGCTTAATAACACCTCTCCAGGTGTGCTGGGTTTCATATTACCATGAGACAAAACCAAGAAAGGAATTCTTTAAATATTTGCATGTTTACTTAGATTTATTACTTGTCCTTTCCGCAAGGGCACTTGGTGGGTTACGGCAATGATGCATACAACTATAAAACAGTTGCAACCACAAAACAATACAAATGTGAAAACAAGCAAAGACAGTTCCATATATGAAAACAATACAAACATTTAAAACCAATTCCACATATGAAGATAGTTAGATGCAGACTGGGATAAAGATCTCCACTTTAAAGCTCAGTGTACAAAGTAGATAAATAGGTACCGCTCCAGCAGGAAGGTAAACAACGTTTCCATGCGCTGCTCTGGTTCGCCAGAAGCGGCTTAGTCATGCTGGCCACATGACCCAGAAGCTGTATGCCGGCTCCCTCGGCCAATAAAGCGAGATGAGCGCCGCAACCCCAGAGTCGGTCATGACTGGACCTAATGGTCAGGGGTACCTTTACCTTTAAGTAAGTAAGTAATTTTAAGTATGCAAGTATCACCACTCCTTTAAAAACAGTTTACAACAAAAGGAATATATTATAAGTTTTCAGAGGGCTACACAACACCACTCTCTCCAAAGTTGCTTGCCAGCAGCTTGTACTGAGAGAATAAAAGCTTGAAAGAAAATTCAGAAAAACTCAGAAACTTAGAGAGGGAGGAGATTCAGCAGGACTGGGACTGTGTGTGCACACTGTGACTCTCAGCTTCTAATCCTGTCCTGGAGGGCCCTCCTTCTCCTGAACTCCCTTGATTGCTCAAGTCTCCCAGCTTGTCCCTTCTGCTGACTACTCCTCAGTGTCCCACCACCAGGCTCCAGGCTCTAAGGTGCCATCTTCGGAGCTCTCCCGGGGGGGGGGGGGTGCTCTTGCGAGGCAGGCTCCCACTAGTCTTTTTCATCTAGCCAGTCCAAGCCCTTCCCTGGGGGGGCTCTTGGGCTGGTGGTTCCCACTACTATGTACTCCTCATCCAGCCTGTCCCTGGCATTAGGGCTGCCATACGTCCGGATTTTTCTGGACATTACCAGGATTTCAAAGGTGGAAGTGACACCCAGGGGGAATTTCTGGAAGGCGGCGGTATGTCCTGAATCTTCAGCAAGTAGCAGCTTTCAGAGTACCCTGGTTTTTACTTTTTGAAATATGGCAGCCCTACCTGACATTGAGCATTGGTCTGACTCCCTACATCCCTGTGTTCTTCCAGCTAGTGCTGCTGATATGGATAAATTTCTTTAGGGCATAGCTGTCAACTTTTCCCTTTTCTTGTGAGGAATCCTATTCGGAATAAGGGAATTTCCCTTTAAAAAAGGGGAAACGTTGACAGCTATGCTTTAGGGTGTGTCTAATGGAACAACTCTTATGATTTTCACTTTCTAAGAGTCATAAAGGTTCTTAGTTTGACAAGAGAGAGTGTGTGTATTTGCTGAGATGGAGTGATTTTCAAAAAAAACGAGAAACGTCTGTCACACCTTTTCCGGTAACATATGCAAAGAATACAAGGAAACATGCCTCATATTAGCTGGTGGAAGACACCTATTTTTAGTTGTTTTCCTAGTTTATATTCTACTTCTCTGCTTCCTTTTTGTTAATGCCTGAGTGGCGCCCTTGGGGAAAAATTCTCATCTTCATTAGAACTACCCTAAGGATTAAGTTGTCAAGTAACAACATGAATAATAATAATGTGCCCTGTGGCCAAATGCATCCAGGTACTCACAGATTCAGTAGAATATAGAATACTATATATAACATCCAGTAAAAATATTATTCCCCTCTGATGTTGTTGTGACCACAGATAGGCCTCGCCCAACATAAATGTGTAAAAAGAGTAATGGCATCTTAAAGCTGGGGGCTCACATCCAACTAAAAGGTGGAATTCAACCAATTTTTACTCAGATCCATGGAAATTAATGGACATGACAAACTGAGGCCTATTATTTCCACTAGGTCTACTCTGAGGAAAACCTGCTTAAATACCACCCAAACCTAGTTGAGCTTTTGTAGTGTTAGGTTGTGCCAAACTGAGGCCACATCCACACCATATATTTAAAGCACTATGATGTTACTTTAAAAAGTCATTGCTTCCTTCAAAGAATTCTAGGAGCTCTCCATGAATGTTGTTGTTGTTGTTGTTGTTGTTGTTGTTGTCTTATAATGCAATCTTGCACATATTTACTTGGAAGTTATTCTCATTAGGTTCAGTGGGGTTTACTCACCACTGACGGTGGCGCAGTGGTCTAGACCACTGAGCCTCTTGGGCTTGCTGATCAGAAGGTTGGCGGTTTGAATCTCCATGACGGGGTGAGCTCCCGTTGCTCTGTCCCAGCTCCTACCAACCTAGCAGTTTGAAAGCATGCCCCAAAGTGCAAGTAGATCAATAGGTACCGCTCCGGCAGGAAGGTAAACAGTGTTTTTGTGAGCTGCTCTGGTTTTGCCAGAAGCGGCTTAGTCCTGCTGGCCACATGACCTGGAAAAACTGTCTGCGGACAAATGCTGGCTCCCTCGGCCTGTAAAGCGAGATGAGCGCCGCAACCCCAGAGTCGTCTGCCACTGGACTTAAGTGTCAGGGGTCCTTTACCTTTTTTAAAAACAGTGTATAAAGGATTTCTTTAAACTGGTTCATCCCCCCATTTGTTTTTATTCTAAATCAACAAGCCACCAACATGGAGCCCTCCAGATGTGGTTGAATTACAACTCCCATCAACCTCAGCTGGAATGGCCAATACTCAGAGACTATGGGGGTTGTAGTCCAACAATTACTGGAGGGAGCCATGTTGGCTACGCCTGGGCTATTTTCATGGATGGGGCTGGTGCAAACATGCCTTCTTTATCAAGGAGAAGCTTCCAGTTAAGGTCTGGAATGGCTCACAGCACTCTGAACTAGCTGGTCTGATCCTGCAGGCTCTTCTGGCATTCTTATGTTCCCTGACAAAGCTCAAACACTATGCATGATTTCTTCAAGTGGATTATCCCACCCTTTTCATTTGTTGTTGCTGCTGCTGCTGCTCGAATTTCCTTTTGCTAGAATTATAGTTTCAGTCAGATTCACGCCATTTTCTTTTTTAAAAAAGAATGATCTGCAGAAATGCCAAACATTGTTTAAGATAGAACCCCCTGCCCAATCTTGCCTATGCTGACACTATAAAACGGGTTCAGAGAAAGGATGTGAAAAATAATATGGAGGCTATAAAACCCTTAGATGCAGTTAGGGTCTGTGTAATGTAATTACCAATTTTACTGAGCATATCCGCGTCGTAGGGGAGTGAAGGAGGCTCCTGGGCAGCACTTAATAAACTCCCTAAAGATCTATTCCATCATGTATGGCTGTCTACAGCTCCTCTGTTTTCCTTGAGATTGGAAGGCATTGCCCCTGTTTTGCACAGAGATGCACTGGAACAAGGAAACCAGCATCTATGGGTGAATCTCAATGGATCAGCTACCAAGTGGGTAACTTACCACAATGTACAAGTAACCACTTGGTAAATATGTCTAATATGTACCATCTTGCTGAGTGGCAAGAATTGCTATTGTTCCTGCATTATTGTGGATTTTTTTCAGCAGGGTAGAGACATATGGTTTTGAGCTGGCAAAGCCAGGTAGCTGAAATTTCAGCAGCTGGGAGTTTTGTGTGTGGGAGGGAGAGGGATGCATTTGTTTTGGTTTTAGATATTTTAAAATATTATATGGATCGTGTTTTCTATCTTGTCCACTGCCCTGGGCTCCTAGGGAAGGAATGGTGTTATCAAAATTAAAGAAATACATTGTACCTTTATAAAAAAGCCTTCCCCCCCTTTCCAATTAGAATCAAATGCAGTATGTCAGTGGTAATAACATTCACTTGAAAGGTTTCTGGATTCTGCTTTCCATAGCTGCCAAACCCTTCACTTCAGAAAGAGAAGCTCACCAACCTCTTTTTCATCTCTGCTTGTCTCCTGAAAACTCGATCTCCTTTCACAATAATCCTCTCCGTATTTCTCTCTTCCGCTTTCTCGTTCCCTAGGAAAGGTCTGGCTAGTCCTGTAATATCACCCATTCCAAATGTTTGTGTGCTGTCAGCTCTCCTAGCTTTGCTACTAAGCTTCTTCCATTTGTATATAAGCACTTTAATAACCTCACTCCTTTTTATCTCCCCCCCCTTTCACATTAGTATTTCTAAATCCCAAAGTTAATCTGACCTTTCTTTAACTCATTTTCACTGAAAGTGTCAGCTTTTCTGATGATCCATTCTTCATTTCCATTTCGGGGGTTTGTTTTCATCGTCCTGGCTTCTTAAGTCCTAGTTTTATTATCCCACTTTCCATCTTCTGAATTTGTACATTAACATGACCAATCCCGGAATAATGTGATGGGGAGATGGGATGGGATGTTTTCATTTTCATCTTCCTGATCCGAATCCCTTCCACTTTGATTCTGCCGGCAAGAAGCCCGTCTTTCTGGGATGCCTAGTAACCAGCTTTAAATGTGCTGCAGATGGGCTAAGGCCATTTTCTAACGAGGTGGTACTCTGGTGGTGAGTCTCTCATGCTTAAAATGTAGGCAGTACCACTTTTGAAATCAAATCCCAAACCATAACTTACCCTCCACAGCAATAACTCAGGAGTACAGTGGTACCTCCATTCTTAAACCAAAACCATTCTTGAACCGAGGCGCACTTTCCCTAATGAGGTCTCTCGCCGCCAGTGCCCTTCCACCATTCGGCTTCCTTTCTTAGACCGAGGTAAGGTTTGCAAACCGGGACACTACTTCCGGTTTTGTGGAGTTCATAAACTGAATCGTTCTTAAACTAGACTGTGCTTAAACCAAGGTACCAGTGTAGTTGAGGAATTCGTTCTTTATGGATTCCAGTATAAGTTTGGCCTGAACTTTATTTGCACAACAATATGCTCTGCGGTGAAATAATCTTAGGAATTGACTGAAGATGTGAAAGTAGTCATTTCTACTTTTGAGTCTTATGCTCATAAAGCATTCCTTCACTTTCTAGGGAAATCTCTCCATTCTATTTGTGTGTGTGTGTGTGTGTGCGCACGCGCGTGCACACTCACTCACACACACAGAGCTTTCTTCTGGCAGCTATATCTTCTGTGGTCCAAAATGGGCATGGATCCTTCCTTAGTCAACTCTGAGGATAAAAGTGAACCTCAGAGGCCTTGTCTCATAATCTGCTAGCTCCATTTCACAAATTGAAAGCAGGTGAGTTGCCTAAGCAGATTATGCAGTGAATAATTGGATGCTGCAGCAGAAAATGGTGCAGGCCAAAAGCTGCCAAACAGCTAACTGGTACCTCTTGGGGATCTCATGGAAGTTTTGCACAAGGAACGCTGTAAGATTCTTTTTGCACAAAATGAGATAGCAGGATTATATCAAACCCCACCCGCTTTTTACAATGACAGCAGGGGAACAATAATTAAGGTATGCTCTCATTATTTGTTTCTTCTTTCATATTTAATAAATATAGATCAGCACAGGTAAACGAATAAACCCAAAAGTCTTTTTACGGACCATGACCCTGATCTAGCTTTATGTATGCAAAGTAGCCGGATGGTACATATACCTATGAATGGCTTGATGTACCTGTTTTAATTTCTCATTTTTCAACCTTCAGCTCACTACATTTTAGCATCAATTCATGATTTTTTTTTCATTAAAAAAGACCTCACCAAAAATTGCATACAGTTTCATTCACATGTCTCCTAAAACATACATTTTGTATTCATTGTTGCCTAATAGATACATTTTTGCGAGCAGTGTCATCTTATATGTCATAGTTCTCCACATGATTTTTGTTAATATATGCATTTTGGTGCACACTTTTGGTTGGAGAACTGGACCACAAAATTCCGAGAAGTGCGAATTTTGACAGCTAGCTATATTTCAGTTCACTTGGTGCATGATGTAGGGAAATTTCTCATCCACCCCTAGTCTTGGTCAGATACTCTGAATAGTGCCGATCAGCTGTTTAGCAGAGGAGAGAGAAGAAAAGAAATAAAGGGATAATAAATAAAGAGAAGGAGGGGCAAAACCCCTTAACCCTCTGTCCTGAATAGCTGATTGACATCTTCAGAGTATCTAGCATCTAGTCCTCAAGGCTAGATTTTAATGGTGCAAATGCACCAGGGCCTTGCCTGCCTGCTTGCCTTCCTTGGAAACCTCTAGTCCTGCTAGAAGGAAAGTTATAAAACAAAATGTGCAGGCATCCTTCTAAGCACTTTCTGTGAGATAAGCCAGCCTAGCTCCCCTTACCTTTCAGTGCTTCAGCCAATGAGCGCCAAGACAGAACTGTAACTGATGAGTGAATTATTTGGAAACCAGGCTATAGGAATGCCTGAAATTCATGAAAAGAAACAAAAAACTAGTTAGCCACTGAAATGTCTCTCACCAGTACTGGTCACCAAACATGTACACATACCATTATGCAGTGTTAAAAATGTTTAGGGGTACTCTCATTTTCCTACTCATATTGAAATACTGCCCCTCAATGAGGCCAGACTTAGATTCACAAAATGTTTAGGGCATGGGTAGGCAAACTAAGGCACGTGGGCTGGATCCGACCCAATCTCCTTCTAAATCCGGCCCGCAGACAGTCCGGGAATCAGTGTGTTTTTAAATGAGTAGAATGTGTCCTTTTATTTAAAATGCATCTCTGGGTTCTTTGTGGGGCATAGGAATCCCCCCCCCCCAAATATAGTCTGGCTCCCCACAAGGTCTGAGGGACAGTGGACCGGCCCCCTGCTGAAAAAGTTTGCTGACCCTGGTTTAGGGGTATGTGTACACCTGCGTCCCCCCAGAGAAATAGCACTGCCATTATGTGAACATATAAGGCTATAATTACATATACACTTACAGTGGTACCTCGGGTTACATACGCATATGCTTCAGATTACAGACTCCGCTAACCCATAAATAGTGCTTCAGGTTAAGAACTTTGCTTCAGGATGAAAAGAGAAATCATGCTCCGGCGGTGCAGCGGCAGCAGGAGACCCCATTAGCTCAAGTGGTGCTTCAGGTTAAGAACAGACCTCCAGAACGAATTAAGTACTTAACTCGAGGTACCACTGTACATTGAAGTGAGTCCATTGAACTCAACCAGACTTGCATTTGAGTAGACCTGCCTGAGGTTGCACTTTGTCTTTAAGCTTGGGTACTAAAGACATGTAGGCCTTGAAAGTGAAAGTTATCACGAGCACTCGCAGGTTTCAGCAGTGCTCCTTTCCTCCTACAAGGCGAGATTATCCCTTCTCAGCAAAGTATCCATCACCTAATACAAGGGGACAAAATTCCAGACTGCTTATGTGGTGCTTGATTGAGCATTGCTTTAGTATTGCACAGAAGGGGGAAATCAGATGCTTTTTAATCGCCCAGAAAGGCCCAAAGTCTAAACTTATGCAGAAATGTCTCCTTTGCTAAGTGCCAAATAGCCGTTGCAGCAGTTAGATCCTTAGCAATAGTTTGTGGAGGGAAATTATTGCAGTTTAAGACAATTTTTCTTCTTTATAGGGGCAGGGGTAGGAACGGCTCTTTTACATAAATATAATGCTGCAGGCCTCCCTCGTTCCACTTCTCTCTCCCCATTTTACATTATTGATGGCATAATTTTTCATTAGGCATTTTTCTATACTTGTTAGAAATTCAGAAGCGTGCCCTTTTATTTAGAAGAAACAATGAGTTCTTAGCAATCGTCCCACATTGCATGCACTCACACCCTGAATTGATAACACTAAACAGCTGGAAAACTCCTTTGTGTTATACATAGACTCTTCACCTCCTATGTTATTCAAACCACCCTATTTATTTGTGGGTACTGGAAGTGGGGCACCTTCCCTCTGTAGCCTCCATTTTTGACGCCAAATGAGAAGAAGATCCAAGGGGGTGAGAAACACTTTGCATACCTAGAACCTCCTTTCTCTTTTTATTATCATTTCAAATTGATCCCACGTTCCCAAGTATGATTCTTTGGACCAGGCTGTTTGAGATCCATGAGAAACAAGAAACAGTGAAAACATGCTGTTTCACACCCCCCCCCAGTTTAGGATTAGTAACTTCAGTTAGTTCAGAATATGTCAGCCAGGCTGCTAATGTGGGACAGGGTAACACGAGCTCATCACATCAGTGCTTGGCCACCCAGAATAGCTCCTTCTGTTTTTCTGGGTCCAATCAATGTGCTTTTTTTTTTTAAAAAAAATGTTGGATTGGGACTGGAGCACCCAAAGGACTGCTCCTCTCTACATATTCCCAAGATCTTTTTGTCAGGAGCTTGTCCTACTCTTGAGTAGGACCCTGACAGAGACACATGCCCGACTGGCATGTTCCTTCCCTCCTGGTTGATTGTTCAGGAGCTTCAAAAGCTTTCTTCTGCCCGAACATCACAGCGACCGATGCCAACAGACATTGGCATACCTAGGGATCCACAGAGTCTTCACAGCTTGCGTATCAGATCTCAGCAACTCAGCATTTTGGCTAATCTACTTTGTTTACATATAAACACACACGGAGCACTGCAATATGGCTCTCTCTCTCTCTAGCATCAGACAGCAAAGAGTAAGAACAAAGGACAAGAGGTCCACTTCACGGAACCCAGTGACACAAACATCCTGTCTCCGTCACTTCCCACTCTGTGGAGTCAAAACATATACTGTCATGTGATAGACAAAAATCCCATGACTGCAACCGTGGAGCAGGGATTCTAACAGTTTTTTGAACATCCTCCTCAAACTGCCCCTGCCAGGTGAAGGGGCAGTAGGTGGTTTCAGGAGAGAGGGTTTTTTCAGTGGTGGTATCTCACCATTGCTATCTTGTTAATTCATTGCATGTGAGGATGATGATGATGATAATTTATTTTTACCCCACCCATCTGGCTGGGTTTCCCCAACCACTCTGGGAGGCTCCCAACAGAATATTAAAAACACAATAAAACATCAAACATTAAAAACTTCCCTAAACAGGGGATGCCTTCAGATGTCTTCTAAAAGTCAGATAGTTGTTTATTTCCTTGGCATCTGATGGGAGGGCAAGTTTTGAAGTAATATTGCTTTCACAAAATATGTGTATTTGTTTTATATATTCTGCCTCATTGTGGGCTTGTTTTCAATGTAGTGTGGGTGAGAAACTCTCTAAATAAATAGAAATGAAATGAAATAAATAATGAAAACAAACACTCAAACACATAACGTATTATAGGTGGAAAAGACTGAGTCAGCCACCAGAATTAAGATGATGTAGGCCCTTACCTGGGAGCAAGTCCCATTGAACTCAACATGCATTACTTCTGAGTAGACATGTACTGCACAACAAGTTTAGTGTTGACATGCTATTTGTGAATAACTATGTAATTTTCATTTTTTAGAATATTTCATTAAATATTCTGTGCGTTTCTGAAAGGATTTTTGTTTCTTGATTGGATGTTTTTGTTAATATATTTAAATATCAATATTAAATGCAATCTGTTTCCTGCATAATTATTAGAGGCACAATACACATTTTCCACCATAGGTGTTGCTATTATTGCTGCACCTGCGGGGGATGAATTTCACCTCAGCTTTGAAAAGCAAATACGTAGCATTTACTTTCATGAAAGAAATCTGTGGGAAGGCAAAATGGTTTTAACAGCTATTTTGAAAGAAAAGAACAAAACAACCAAATATTCCCATAACTTAATACCCCCCCCAAAGAAAGTGGATGTTTTATTCTAAACATCTCTGATTTTTAAAAATAAGCAAGTGCATTAGATGAAAACTGATGTCCCACTCTATTTATTTAGGGCATTGATACCTTGCTCTTTAACATGCTTTTTGTGGGAGATTTTATGCAGCCAAACAAACTGTGCATACCGTAATTACCAGTAAGGAAGGAGTTAAGGACCACAGAGCTGTAAATTTCTAGAGAAGTCATGGCTAGGTCACCTTTGGAGAAGGAGGAAGCATTGTTTGTTTTCTGTTCCTCTCTCTTTCCCTCTTCTGTATTTTGCATCCAAGAATACCTTGCCTGTATTGTTTCTCCTATAGCGTTGAATGATGCATGAGTGAGATCTGTGATTACTGTAAGTAAAACATTTAAACTTACCAAAGTTTGTGGTCTATTCACTCTGAGAGGGATAGAAGCAGGAAAGAACAGTGAGAGCTTAATACTGGGACATTTAAAGATCCAAAAACATATATTTCCCACACTTTGAAAATGCTGCATATATCTGTTTAAACTCTGCCAGGGGCAGACTTTACACACTTTTGTTTGTTTTTAAATTCAGGCAGTCAGCCACTTTTCTTTCTAGTTCCCCACACACATGGGAGGGATTAACTGGTGTCCCCAAACAGTTCTCAGGACAGTATTAAGCAGTATGTTGACAGAGGTCCCAAACAGGATTTGCTGAGACCAAACATCCTACCCCTGTATGTGTCCCTACTAATGATATTTAGTTTTCCATAGCTAAGATCTTCAGCAATCTGAATACAGTGGTAACTTGGTTCTTAAACTTAATCCGTTCTGGAAGTCTCTTCCAAAACCAAAGCGTTCCAAAACCAAGGCACGCTTTCCCATAGAAAGTAATACAAAATGGATTAATCCGTTCCAGACTTTTAATAACAATCCCCAAAACAGCAATTTAACATGAATTTTACTATCTAACGAGACCATTGATCCATAAAATGAAAGCAATAAACAATGTACTGTAGTCACACAAGCAACCAGTAGCTGAACTGAGTTCCACACAGTCAAACACACAAAAAAGAGCCACAAAAATACAAAATAAATAGCAAAAACAGACAGACCTCAGCGTAACACTTCAAATGGAAGTGTGGCACTCAAATCGGAAGTGTAACACTCAAAACGGAGCATGTTTGACTTCCAAAAAAAGTTCACAAACTGGAACACTTCTGGGTTTGCAGTGCTTGGGTTCCAAGTTGTCTGAGAACCAAGGCATTTGAGAACCAAGGTATATCCCTTCAGTGGGGAACGTGGGAATCTGCCTTATACTGAGTCAAACTATTGGTCCATCTAGCTCAATATTGTCTACACGGACTAGCAAGTGGCAGTCAAGGGTTTCAGACAGGGAGTCTTTCCCAGACCTACCTGCAGATGCTGGGGACCTTGAAGCTGAGATCTTCTGCATGCTGAGCAGATGCTTCACTGCTAAACTATGCCCCCTTTCCATGACTCCACCTATACTCCCAAACAAGGTTGCTTTTCACCTCCTTGAACCTCTTTTGAAAAGCCTCCACCTTTGCTCGTTAGTCCCCTCAGCCCCAAGTGAGCTAGGACCTAAACTAAATTTACTTACTCTGGTATCTAGCTCAGTATTGTATGGAGTGATCTGCAGGCAGGATTTTTCCCTACTCTAAATGTGGCTTGAACCTGGAACCTTGTGCTTTCAAAGAATGCACTCTACTGCTGAGTTCTGGCCCTTCCCCAGAGTGGTGAAGAAGAGATCAAGAAACAGAACCAGTTCCTGTTCGTGGACTGACTTTGAGCACTCAGGGTGAGTATATTCGTTTTCAATGTGTGTTGAAAAGGTTTGACTATCACCATAAGCATAAGCAGCGAATCAGTCTGAATAACATTATTAACATATTTCTGGACAAATCTCTCTCCTGCCTCCCCCCCCCCCTCCATCCTGGCCACCATGCACTTTGTCTATCCCTGCTTATGTCTCCAATATTCCTTCTCATAAAAAGATGATGGCTTGACAAACAGTACATTTATTCTATTAGCATGATTATTCCACATTTTAGCGAGCTTCAGCATAATGGAAATGGGCCTGTTCGTAGGCTGATAAGTGTATATTAATCCATTACAACTTACAGTAATATAAATTATAAATTTCCCCCACTATAAATACCATTTTATAAAAATGCAATTACACAATTAACAACCCCATTCTTCCTTTCACCCTTATGCTAAGAGCTCTAAATGCAGCTCTGTTCGAATTCTATAGTGGTAACCTGTTTTGACTGTGGCGAGAGCCCTGAAGTGCCTTCTTTTGAAAGAGCTCCAGTGATTAAGGTCACCTTGACAAAATATCAGAGTCCTGCTAGCTGCTTCACTAACACCTTTGAAACATGCCTGGCCTGGGTTCAGTAGCATCCATATATTCCTTTATCTGGTCACCACTCTTGAATCCATTTAGAAGAAGAAGAAGAGTTTGGATTTGATATCCCGCTTTATCACTACCCGAAGGAGTCTCAAAGCAGCTGACATTCTCCTTTCCCTTCCTCCCCCACAACAAACACTATGTGAGGTGAGTGAGGCTGAGAGACTTCAGAGAAGTGTGACTAGCCCAAGGTCACCCAGCAGCTGCATGTGGAGGAGTGGAGATGCGAACCCGGTTCACTAGATTACAAGACTACCGCTCTTAACCAACACCACAATGGCTTTTTCCAAAGTTCTCAGTGCAATGGGTCTCATGCTCACCCTCAGGTATGAGAGCCCCCTCTGCTGGGTTCTCACCTACATCTGATGAGCTTACCTGCTGACAATGAACAGAAGAACAAAAGAAGATGCCTTATTGGTCCATCTAGTTCAATATTGTCTACAGTAACTGGTAACAGCTCTCCAGGAATTCAGAGAAGGGGCATTTCTACCCTACCTGGTGACACCAGGGGTTGAACCTGTGACCATCTGCATGCCACAGAGCCCTTTTCTTAACCTGCTGTGGGTGCCTGTGATCCATACACCATATTAATTATTATGACCCCAGCATTGCATTGCTGAATGGCATAGTGGGGAACTAGAATGGTGTGCAGCTTGCAGATCCAGCCATCCTGGCCTCATCCCATTTCTGTCCTCCACGACTTCTTCTAATCATCCAAGTTGATGACCATCATTGTCTCCTGTGGGAGCGAGTTCCATGGTCTAACAATGCACTGTCTAAGATATGTATTATCCATCTCCTTATTGCACTGACTGTTAAAGACCATCAACATGGCAGGCATGCAGGCTGGGATATATGACATTTCCCTATCCCTGGGATATTGTCTGGAAGACAGAGTAAGCTACTGATGATACAGAACCTTGTGGCCATCTCTGAGCTACCCCAGTCATTTCATAATGACTCCTGGCTGCTTCCCATCCTCGCTCGCTGCCAGCAATTCAAACTCATCCATTCCAGAGCTTTCACCTATTTCAAATCAAGATTGACATTATGAACTTGGTAGCAGGTCTCTCGGAGGTATATTTCATCTCCAGAATGTATACCACTATGCGCTTGAGAGAACACAAAAGGGGGGCCATGTTTCATTCTAATGGATTTCCCAGCCATTCTGGTGCTTGATGCTGATGTTTTCTCAGAGCTGAGCCATGACTGTACAAAGGCTGGCCAGAGTAGTAGATGGTTTTGTTTCTGTGACCAGTATGCTATAACACTCCATAAATGCGGCAGTCACCTGTGTGTGTGTGTCTGATATCAAGGATTCTCAACCATGCGCTGGGCAATGTAGCAAACCCAACTGCTCTCAGATCTCCATTTACATGGAGCCATGTGTGGTGCAGCGGTCAGAGAGCCAGGTTAGGGCCTGGAAGACCCTGGTTCAAACTCCCACTCAGCCATGATGTCCACTGGGTGACCTTGGGCCAGTCAAAGCCTTTCAGCCTGGCTTGTGAGTTGAAATAAGGAAGGGAGAAACCACACACATCCCCCTTGAGGAAGAGTGGGATATAAATGCAACAATACACATTTTTGAAAAGCTGACAACTCTGCTTGATTTCGTTAGAATTGACTAGACATCTGGGGTTATGGGGTTTCCCCCTCATAATAATGAAAATCAAGTCAAGTGGCTGCTATTAAATTTCCCACACCCTAAAGGAAAATCTTGCCGTACTCTCTTTCCCCACCATTGTCCTTCCCCTTGAATTTGTGCTCTTGGCAACATGGGCATAGAATGGGAGTGACTGGGGACAGAGTCTTTCCTCTGGTAATGTCTTCATTATAGAATGCTCATCTCTGGAAGTTTGGGCCAGCAGAAACTTTGCCTACCATTGAGGCAGCAAGTGAAGACCTTTTATTCCTCCAGGATGTTTTTAACGGATGGTTGCTTCTATAATTGCTTTCATTAAAAAATAAACATGCTTTTAGACTACTGCTGCAGGTTTTAAATATTGTTTAATGGTGGGTTTTATTACGTGATGTCAGAACTAGTTGCAAACCATGTTGGGTGTCTTAACAGAAAGGCAGGAGTGAGGTATCTGAAGGAAATGAATAAAAACACCCAAATATGTACCCGATAATGGCTAGGAAAATCCTGGTCCAAATCCATTCTGCAGAGCATCTTCCAGCAGCCCAGGATGCCTCTTGGTAATGAGGCGAGATGCCTTCCTAATTGACAGGAAGACCAAGTCATTAAATCTGGGTAGAATGCAAAACTGTAAGTGGCTCTTAGCTGGTGAAATAGCCTCAGAAAGGAAGGCTATAAACACAGGGTGTGGGGAGATCCCAAGCACCCTCCATACAGGGCTGGCAGGCTATAGATGGAACAGGGGGAGCAGGAGTTCAACAGAGATGCTTTGCTAGAACCGTGTGTGTGTGTGTGTGTGCGTGTTGCACAATCAGCCAAGCTTGATGAAATCTTTCCCTGGTCCAATTATTGATGTTCATAGCAAAACATGGATTTGCATTTTCCTATAGGCAGTTTTTACACTCCTCCTGATTCTGTTTGAGCATCTGTCTGTTGTTGGGGTGGCAGAGATCCATAGCAGATGGGCGTTCTTTTTCATAGCTCAGGGATCTGTTTAGCATTTACAGCTAGCTGGTGGGGAAAAAAAATTCTCTTTCCAATGCAACACATCTGCTGCAAGGGAGATGTTGCAAGGTGGGGCTCACCGGTGGGGCATGTTCTAAAGATGTCAAGGTGGTAACTGTGAGTGAGACACATGTTTTGAGTGTGACGCATAGATCTCTTTGGTACATTGTATTCTAGCCCCAAGAGGCAGGACAGATGTTAGGGACAGAAGAAGTGTAAATATTCACTGGAACTTTAGAAACAATTACATTTCACGTTTCAGGCAAATAGCCTATTGTGTTGATACAACTAATACTTAAATCAGCAAGCTTAAATAGGGAATGCAAGTCACGATGGTGACACAAGAGTAAAATGATATACATGGAGGCAAAATATCCTAACTTCACACACATGCTTATGAAGTCATAACTGGTGGTGAGTGATGAGGAAAGAGATATTGGGGTCATAGTGGGTAGCTTGATGAAGATGCCAGCCTAAGTATGTGGCATCTGTGAAAAAGGTGAATACCGTGCTAGGGATCATTAGGAAAGGGATTGAAAATAAAGCAGCCAATACCTTAATTCCATCAAACAAATCTCTGGTGCAACCACACATAGAATACTATCAACAGTTCTTGTAACATCACCTCAAAAAGAGTAGCGGAGAGCTGGAAATGGTTCAGAAAGGGCAACCAAAATGATTGAGGAGTTGGAGAAACTCCTGTATGAAGAACAATTACAATGTTTGGGGCTCTCTCTTTTGGTTTAGAAAAGGGACAAGTAAAGAGGAAACACAACAGAAGTATATAAGATTATGCATGGTAAAAAGAAAATAGATAATACTGTACTAGAACCCAGGGTCATCCAATGAGGCTGAATATTGGAAGGTTCAGGATCAACAAATGTAAGTACTTTTTCCACACACAGCATTATGGAATATGCTCCACAAGAAGTGACAAGGGGCCACCAACTTGGATGGCCTTAGGATGAAATTAGAGAATGTTATGGAGCCATAAGGATCTCAATGGCTACTAACCACTCTGGCTATTTCCTACCTCCACTCTTGGAGGCTGGGTGCCCTTGAATGCCAGATGTTGGCAATCCCAGGTGGGAAGAGTGCTGTTACACTCAGTCCTTGCTTGCAAGCTTCCCATGGGGAACTGGTTGCCCACTATGAGAGCAGGATGCTGAGTAGATAGGCTTTTATGCTGGATCCAGCAAGGCTTTTCTTATGTTTTTTGTTTTCTGGTGTGCAAACTCAGTATAATCAGCTCAGTATTTCTTAGCATGGTCAGAGAGCATTTGGAAGTCTGCTTTTCTTGCATTGTATCCTGCCTAGTAATGTTCAATTTTTATTTATATTACAAGATTTATCTACCACTTGATCAACAGAAACCTCTAAGCAGTTTACATTAAGACTATATCAAAGGGTCATTTAAAATACTGATCAAAAGATGAATGAACATAGGATTTATGTTCATAAAATTTTATCAAGATGTAAATAAAACTAGTAGCTTTAAAACATATATACGTAATAACATTCAATGTGAAAATATTTCAAGGGAGAATTTGCTTGACCGCAATAAAGTATTTGAGGAATTTCAGAGGAAGCAAAGAGAACACAGAGAAGACTAACAAAATTTCTTAGGAGATTCTTCACCATTCTAAGAAGAGCAATGCTGAGGATGTATCCATGTGTTGGTTCCAGTTTCTGGTTTTTCCAATCTTAAATACAGTTCACTCAATTTTTGTATCATTTTTTTAACAAATCCACATACAGTGGTGCCTCGCAAGACGAAAAGAATCCGTTCTGCGAGTCTTTTCGTCTTGCGGTTTTTTCGTCTTGCGAAGCAAGCCCATTGACGGAGTAGCGCTATTAGCGCTATTGGCAGTTTAAGGGCTATTAACGCCTATTAAAGGCTTAAGGGATTAGCAGCTTAGCGCTTCAGAAAAAGGGGTTTTGGAGCGAAAAAAACCTTCAAAAATTTTCGTCAATTTTCGTCTTGCGAAGCAAGCCCATAGGGAAATTCGTCTTGCAAAGCGCCTCTGCAAACGGAAAACCCTTTCGTCTAGCGGGTTTTCCGTCTTGCGAGGCATTCGTCTTGTGGGGCACCACTGTATATCCATACACATTGTCATGCATATTTTAATATATTTCATAAAATTTATATACCTCTTGAGTGTAAGAAATAAAAACCTTCACAGTGGTTAATATGCACATTTTTGTCTGCATGTTGCCCAATATATGTGTTTTGGCAAGAAATTTTCCCTAACGTAATGCATTTTTTCTAACCCCCCCCCCCAAAAAAAACCATATATGCATTTTTGCATCACAAAATTTAGAGAGGTGTGAATTTCAAAGGATAGCTATGTTTCAGTTTGCATATTGCTTTGGGAAATGTGCATTTGGTAGATTCTCATTCAACTGCAAAACCAATGAATTTCCCCTGCCATCTCTATGGCCACCTGCTGAGGTTTATGTGGACCTCTCTTTCTTTCAGGATGCTGTTTGGGTTATTTTTTTAGAATATAAATGCTGAGCATGAAGCACTGTTACCTGATCAGCAGCCCTGGGGATGCAACAAGCTCAAAGTCCACATCAATGTTCATCCTGTTTCTGCTGAGCTTTCCAAAAAACCATATTCATTTGTGCTACTGGCTTTGCAACGTGAACAACTCATCACTCTGAAAGGGACTCGCCAACTCATTTAGTGCAAGTCAGACACCACGTCCATTGATTATTCAATAGCCATTGTTTCAATTACCATCAAACTGCCTCAAATTTAGCCTATTAAACTAGATGAAAAATGCTCCGGAGCAAACTTGCAAATCTCCCGTTCTGGTAATATCTCAAGATGGCAGGTATTATGTAACTATACGTATGAACTCATACTATACTCTTGGGGCTGCTTCAAGCATCACATGTTCAAATTTTTCTATGTGCAATAGCAATTGACCATCATCAGTGAGATAAGATGGACTACAAATGAGTTGCACACAACTCTTTGGTGCATCCTGTCCATATTACAGTGGACCCTCCGGATACGAATTTAATTGGTTCCGGGGGGTCCGCTCGCACCCTGAAAATTACGTAATTAGAGGTTCACTTCTGCGCATACATGCAGTGCAATTGAGCACTTCTGCGCATGCGAGCGTGGTGAAATCCAGAAGTATACACTTCTGGGTTTGCCATGGCCATAACCCAAAGATTCCGTATCCAGAGGGATATGTATGTAGAGGTACGTCTGTACAACACAAGCTAAGCCTACCAAGGCTCCTAGGAAGGGATGGGAAACACCTTTGTCACTGGAAAGTCATTGCAGAACTGGGGAGATTCAAACTCTTTCCCTTCCCACCCCAAGCATGCTGAGATCCTATCATACCTCACCCATTCTGTGAGGGCCAACTAACTGGTGCCTGAAACAGCTGACTGCATGGACCCATGTGCCTGCTACGCCTTAGATATTTCCTGCACCAATTAGGTGCTGGGCAGCAGGGAGCAGGAAGAAATATGATGGGATCATCTGCATCTTCTTCCTCAGCTGTTTGGCACTGAGAACCACAGAGTAATACAGAGATCTCTGTTTCTCAACCTATTTTATATTGTGCGTGCTCAAGCACCAGAGTTCTCTTCAATAAGAAGTAGTAGAAATGATCAATGTTGGATCTAGCAATTACCCAGCAAGTCTCTGGATTGGTTTTTACCAGGCCTCACCAGTCCACAGGCTTGCCTGGCAGTTGAAAGGACCAACATTGCACACTTCAGTTCCTTTTTGCATGTTCAGACCTTTAAACCTCCCCCTTAAATACATTCAGACAAGACTCAAATTTTGGTTTGGTTTTTGGCACAACTATTGATTACAGCAAGTGAGTGGTTGCATAGGCTCTAGTTCGACTAGCTCCCTGCACCGTTGCAGGTAGCGCTGACCCAGAGCACCTGCATAGGTCAGCCTAGGGTGAACACCTGGATAATCAGAAAGCCGGGAACAGGCTATCTCCACCACCCAAATGCCCCCCTGGACCCAGGCATGGGCACAACCCCCTCTCAGAGGTTGACCAAACCATTGAGTCCCTGGATTTCTTTAACGGAATACCCCTCACTTAGGGATGGCGAGAACATTCTCCCATCCCTATCACCTGAACCACAGCCTATCCGCAACCTTAAAAACTGTGATGATTTGCTACGTGGCAGGTGAAACCCAAATGGCAACAGCCAATCAGCCAAGTGGGGGAAATTCCTGCCGTGCCCGTCCCAACAACAGACGGCACACAACGGCACAGCAAGGTCAAGCACACAAGCCCTAAAAGTAGGGAGAGGTGGGTGGGTGTTCCAATGCACACACTAAAAAAGGAAGCTCTGGGTCACGTGCATAGGTATATATAGGTACCTTGATCCGTTTAGCTTGCGTCCCATTGGCCCGATTAAACTCTGCATCAAGGGACCTACCAATTGGGTGTTGTGGCTATCCAATCTTACCCACCCACAACACAGGGTTTGGTTGCCAGGTCTCACCACAACACGTGCCCTCTTTAAGGGAGGACCTGATTTACTGAAGAGGACACTAAAGCTTGAGAAGACATAATCCAAAACAGGCTTGATCCCCAAGCCTCATGGTGTCCTGGTATAAATATACTAAGCCTGCCTCTCCTCTTGATCCAGTGTGGGGCCAGTGGCGACCTTTGGTCTTTCGAGTTTGAGCAATGGTCCATGTAAGACAGGCATAAACAGACTTGGCTCTCCAGATGTTTTTGGCCTACAACTCCCATGATCCCTAGCTAGCAGGACCAGTGCTTACACCAGGCCTAGGCTGAGTTTGCCTATGCCTGGTGTAAGACACCCAGTGTGGGGGAACGGGTCATGCTGCCCTAAATCTGCCTCTGATGGGGCAACAGATGCTGTCCTCCCCAGCTTCAACAACTACCGTAAGCATTTGAGTATGTTTCTTCCCAAGGCCATCACAGTTGCTTGACCCTTTGGAAGTGCCAATACATTTTTGCCAGAACCAGAGAGCTTGTAAGGAATCATTTCATATTCTGTATTTTCACTTTGGTGTTTGTTTCCTCGAGGACATCCTGTGTTTGCCATGCATTTGATCACCTCCACTGTAATTTTTGCATTGAAGCAATTTCATTTCTAGGGTTTGGAGAGGCTACTTTAAGTGGACACTAATTCTAGAGTGGGCACTTCAAAACTGGCAGCAGCTGGGTGACTGGCACTGGCAGCGAGTCCTTATTCTGTCACATCTCAGAGAGCGTTAGCTTGAGGAACAGCTGTTGTACAAAACACAGGATGCACATATAGAGTATTAGCTGTGTGGCTTAGTTCAGTTTTAGGGCATTTCTCAGAGGCCATTAATTCAACAGAAGGCATGTTCTGTCACTTCCTTGCTACTTCTGAACATTTTACTCTTTAGATGTTTCACAAGTGCTAAATAAATAAAAACAGTCCAATGGGTTAAAGAAGAGCCGTGTAAAGTGAACACCCAAATATGAGGGCAAAGTTTGCAACTGCTGACAGTTTCCAGCTTGGACCAGTCACTATTTCTCCCTTCCTGTTTTTGGAGCACTCAGAACTGCTTGCAGCGGCAGCACGCAAGGAGAAGAGGTGCCTTGTTCAGTGCTCTTGCTGCTGTTGCTAGTGGTAAATACAACCTGGGGGCTAGTAGGCTTGGTGGGCCTGAATTGGCATACAGGTCATAGGTTCATCACCCCTGTGTTAAAGGCACAGAATTCAAAGCTGATAAAGTAAGAATTGTACTCCACCAGCCCTTGGATACCTCTAGACTAGTGTTTCCCAAACCTGGGTCTCTAGCTATTTTTGGACTACAACTCCCATCACGTCTACCTCGGAAGAAGAAGAAGAAGAAGAGTTTGGATTTGATATCCCGCTTTATCACTACCCGAAGGAGTCTCAAAGCGGCTAACATTCTCCTTTCCCTTCCTCCCCCCACAACAAGGTGAGTGGGGCTGAGAGACTTCAGAGAAGTGTGACTGGCCCAAGGTCACCCAGAAGCTGCATGTGGAGGAGCGGAGACGCGAACCCGGTTCCCCAGATTACAAGCCTATCACTCTTAACCACTACACCACACTGGAAGACCGGTGATCAGGGATGATGGGAACTGTAGTCCAAAACTGGAGACCCAAGTTTGGGAAACACTGCTCTAGACCAAGGTGCAAACGGAATCCAGGTGGTTCAGGTGATCCTGGCTTCCCCAACCATGCTGGACCAGTTTGATAGGTGGATGGGGCCCCACCTACTGTCAATCACTTGACATCACTATGCTGTAGATGCTCTACAAAAGAAAATCCAAATCAAGTGAAGCTTGAAGTTCCTGCCTATCAGTTGACAGGCGATGACTCCAAGCCAGCTTTCTTCAGGGATTGGCTGCATGAACAAGTTCCTGACCTGAGACTTTTAATGCTCATTCAGTGCAAACTTTTCATTCAAGTTCTGCGTATGACACAACATTTAAAAGCTTCCCTTAACTAGGCCCAGCTAAATAGGAAATAAACATATCCCATTTGAATTGTGCTGTTGAGGGCTCACCGAGCTGTAGTGATTATTTTGACAGCCATACAAAAATGTCCTGTTTACTGAATCAGAAGTGACATCGGATGACGCTGTGATGTTAAAAACAAGAAATGTTGCCTTAAGCCTTAAAGTGACAGTATAGTGACAATTTCCTTTTCTTTCCCCCAGGTGCTGCTGCATTTTCATTGCAACCATACTCTCTGATTTCTTCTCTCTCGCTCTCCTTTTGCATTTGTCTTGGAGGGAAAAGAGCAGGTTTTGTAATACAGCACAATTCACACACGAAACTCCTGAAGTTGAATGAATGTTGACATTCACCTGTGAATGTTGACAATCCAATATGATTTCTGTGAGAAAGTGTGTGTGTGTGTGTGTGTATGCGTGCGTGCATGCACGCACACACACACACTTCACAAACAAGCAAAATGTCAACACTCTCATTCAGGTGACTCTCAGCATTCGTATATCCAATATCTGTGGAACTTCCCCAAAGCAGTCTGAGAGTCAACATATCTTGGATGTTCACTACACATGATTACATTGCATGAGGGGAAGAGCACAGGCAAACCCATTGAGCCCCACCTTCTCCACTGTATTGCTGTAGACAGCAACATCCTCTTGCCTTTGTTTGGAAGGCAAACTTCTGCAGCGGATAAACTTTGCTGCACATGGAAGCTCGCGGTGTGGCTTAGAACTCTCATATTCCAAGAACATATATTGTGCCAGGAGCCTACATGAGAAGAGGGCTACTGCTGCAGAAATTCATCCCTCCAACTTGTAGAGAGTGATGGGGCTGGCAATGGAAGAACTCATGAGCTTGTTCCCACTCTCTCTCGTTCATGTGAAGAACATGAATCCCTATTCTCGTGATTATAGTGCCCCGTAAAGGCATTAAGAAGAACAAATGAAACCTGGTTAGTCTTACCTGATGATTTATGGCAGGCTTCCTCAAACTCGCCCCTCCAGATGTTTTTGGCCTACAACTCCCATGATCCCTAGCTAGCAGAACCAGTGGTCAGGGATGATGGGAATTGTAGTCTCAAAACATCTGGAGGGCTGAGTTTGAGGAAGCCTGATTTACTGGCTTGTGGTGAAGCCCACCTCTGAGAGATGGGCATTATGCATTCTCTGCTGAAATAGGAGATGTCCCATCTATATTGGCATTCCACCAGCTTTAAAAGATATACCTGTTTTCACAGACATTCCCTTGAACTCTCAGCTTGAGTCACCTGCTTTAAACCCAGGTTGTTTTGAAGGCAGCATCTTATTGTACATTTTAGAATTATTGTATATTTTGATATATGGGATGCAGCTGGCGCTGTGGGTTAAACCACAGAGCCTAGGACTTGCTGATCAGAAGGTTGGCGGTTCGAATCCCCACGACGGGGTGAGCACCCATTGCTCGGTCCCTGCTCCTGCCAACCTAGCAGTTCGAAAGCACTTCAAAGTGCAATAAGATAAATAGGTACCACTCCAGCGGGAAGGTAGACAGCGTTTCCGTGCGCTGCTCTGGTTCGGCAGAAGCGGCTTAGTCATGCTGGCCACATGACCCAGAAGCTGTACGCCAGCATCCTTGGCAAATAAAGCGAGATGAGCGCCACAACCTCAGAGTCGGCCACGACTGGACCTAATTGTCAGGGGTACCTTTACCTTTACCTATATTTTGATAATTCTGTATTTCAACAGTTTTTATTTTCTGTAAACCACTTAGAAGCAAATTTTTGCATTAAGCAGCATCATGATGACGATGAGAATTATTTGTTAACAACATGAACAATAGGAAACATGCTGCTTAATGCCGAAATATTGGTAATATTAGCCATTATTTTTATTATTCATAATAATATATTAGCCAAGATATATGTCTTAAAGTACAATACAATAAATAAGAGTGTGATAGCTGACAGAAGCACCCCAGGGAAGCTTTCCAGTATGACCCAATCACACAGGGGGAGAAACTCAATTCAGTTCACATCTAAAGCAGAAACCACATAATTCAAACTTTTTGAAACAAGACACAAACCAAAACAGAATCATCTTTCAGAATTTACACTTCTCTGAATTTTGCAATGCAGTTCTCCAGCGAAGTAATATGTACAAAAAATAATAATAATTCAGTACGGGGGCAAAGTGTGCATACAAATGCATGTATTAGTGAAACTAATAAACAAAAATGCATTCTATTGGGGAAAATTGCTTTTGTAAAATGTATATATTAGGCGAACATGTATATTTGGAGAAATTCACACTGCTGTTTAATTTTCATGAGAACTGTGTTTCTTTTTTAAAAAAGAAAAATCGCAAACTGATGTGGTGTCCCCCGCCCCCCATGGCTCAGGTGCACAGCTTATAATCACTAGAAGACATGCATTCAGAGTAGTGGGCCCAATCCTGAGGAACTCCCTCCCAATTGAAATTATACAGGTATCCTTCTTGCTGCACTTCAGACATATAGCTAAGACTTGTAAGGCAGTGCTCAGGTTTATGAAACATTTTTGTTTTGTTGTTCCATTTTCTGTGGGCTGTGTGGTGTAGTGGTTAGGGTGCCGGACCAGGACCTGGGAGACCAGTGTTCAAATCCCCACTTGGCCATGAATGAAGCTCACTGGGTGACCATGGGCCAGTCATTCTCCATCAGCCTAACCTAACTGAGGAGGGGGAGAATTATGTATACAGTCGTACCTTGGTTCTCAAATGGAATCCATTCTGGAAGTCTGACTTCTGAAAACGTTCAAAACCAAGGCATGGCTTTTGATTGGCTTCAGGAGCTTCCTGCACTCAATCGGAAGCCATGTGGGACGTTTGGCTTTCAAAAAAAGTTCACAAACCAGAACGCTCACAGGTTTGCGGCGTTTGAGAGACAAAACATCTGACTACCAAGGCATTCAATGACTAAGGTATGACTGTACCACCTTGAGCTCCTTGGAGGAAAAGTGGAATATAAACACAATAAACAAATAAAGATACACCGGTCTTGAAAGACCAACATTGGCTCCCAGTATGTTTCCGAGCACAATTCAAAGTGTAGGTGCCGAACTTTAAAGCCCTAAACAGCCTCGGTCCAGTATACCTGAAGGAGCGTCTCCACCCCCATCAAAACAAAACAAACGACTCCCAGAATTAATCAATCTGAAGATCCCTCTTTACCTTGAATGTCTTCCTGCCTCCCTCCACCCCTTTCAGCCTTTGCTCCGTGTTTCTTCATATTCTTCAGGCTTCAGTTTAATAAATAAAACACAGATGGATTCAGTGTTCCTGTCCCTCCCCCCCCCCCATTTTTGCCACATCCTCTCTGGCTCTTATTGCTAGTCAGCGCCTCATTACTCGAAGCCGAAACCTCACTCCATCCACGCAGTCTGTTCCAAGGCACACACACTCTGGGTCAGATCATTAGAGAAGCTTTAATCCTTTAGAACATTTTTTTCAATACTCTTTACACCAGGGACTTACTTGTACAAATCCTCTTTACACAAGACAAGAATAACACAGGAAGAAACTATTTGTCTCTGATCTCTGCAAAGGAGGAGAGCAAACCTGAGTCCTCAGGGGGGCTTTCTCTCACTTAAACTAACCAGGAGGGGATTAATCAAAGAGATCTTGACTGCCTGGTATACAGCCAGCTTCAGAGCTGCAACTGTCCTGATCAATGGGCCAGCAGAACAACAGAATCACAACTGCTGGTGTTTTGAAGGGAAGGAAATTGCACAGTTCCCATTGACTCCAGGCCAAAATATAAAATAAAATAAGGAATGCTGTCGTTCTGGAAGACAGCGGCTTAACAGCACAATCTAATGCATTTCTACCCAAAAGAAAGTTCTGTTACTTTTAACGGGATTTGTTTGCAGGGGTGTATAGGAACACACCCTAACTTATTCCACTGGCACAGGGGTCCTCATTTTTATTTTGCATGGGGGCACATTTGAAAAATCTAAGATGATGTTGAACAACATGCCCATTTCAGATAAGAAAAAAACCACAGATTTTTACCGCTCCTCACAAAACCTAAATCACAAAATCATAGACATGCCCCCCAATAGAGGCACATCCAAATTCGAACAACCCAAAAAAGTTCATTTAAAAAAATAAAAAATGGGAGAGGCAGAGGGCCTTGTGAGGCACTAACATGTGTGTGTGTGTGTGTCTGAAGACAGTGAGGGATCCATGGACCCCCGAGTTAGCACATCTGGAGAAGCATGCAGAGTACCATATTTTTTGCTCTAAGACTCACTTTTTCCCTCCTAAAAAGGAAGGGGAAATGTGTGTGCGTCTTATGGAGATTCAGAATTTTTTTTTCTTGTTTTCCTTCTCCAAAAACTAGGTGCGTCTGGTGGTCTGGTGCGTCTTATTAAGGGAAAAATATGGTACTTCAAGAATCAGATCTTTTGATAAGCAGAAATGCTACTTTTATAAAACCCCATAAGGAGCCTCGGCACACACTAGAGATGAGAAGGCAGTCAGAATGGTGCCCAAAGGCCTCTTCCCAAATATCTTATGGACCACACCTGAAGCCAGAATCATGCCTCTGAATACAAGCTGCTGGGAATCACAGGTGAGCAGAGTGCTATAGCAATCATGTCCATCTTGCAGGCTTCTCACAGGCATCTGGTTGGCCACTGTGAGAACAGGATGCTGACCTAGATGTACCACTAAGGGGCTCTTATGCTCAGACACATGGGAGTGTGGTCCAAAATGCATCTGCAAGTGAAAGAACCTTCAAATCCAGGCAAAACATCCAGCCGTTGCCAATTCTGCAATAACTCAACAACATTTCCTTTCCTGCTTATTGAGTGGAGCTTGGGAAGGACATGTTCTGGATATAAATCCAGGCAAGCAGCTTTCTGTGTGTGCCTTGCTTATAATGGTGACTGTGAGGTATATGAGGGGCTTGCAGACCTCAAGTGAATTAGTTCCCATTTAATAGAGAGCACAACTAACAGTCCATTCTAAATATAACTGATATTTAAGATGTCACATTCTAATTCTAGTTCGATGGGGGCTTTCTCTGGGGGGGGGGGGACATCTCAGCGCACTGAAGCAAGTTGTTCATGACTGAAGATGGTCAGCCTTTATAGTTGCCATGGCAAAAACTGGGATTTGTTTTGCATTTTTTAACTTTATTCCCCAACTTGACTTTTCCACCCACAGTGATTCGCGAAAGCCTGAGATCCTCGAACAGGGAACTAGTCAAAGGCTGTTGACAGCAGCAAGATCTCCCAAGAATTTTTAATTTGAATAATGAAAGGCAGTTGACTGCAGCACTGAAGAAGCAGAAAAGCAACCTGGGATATTAAATAAATACTCTTTTTTAAAAAAACAACAACAACCAGCAGAAAGCTCAGGTTTTAACGCACTGGGTTTTTTGCTTTTTGTAAACATGGGACATGCATTGCTGCGATTTTTCAGCAGATGATTCCAGGAACCTCAGCCTACTGGATCACAGTTAATTCTCTTTTATGTGCCAGAATATCTCCTGCACTCTTTTGACCATTCTCAAAATATGGCAGCCCTATCTTACTTCTTAGATGGCCAAGGCGCATTTATGACACTCCTTTCCTTCATTTCTAAAAAGAGTATCTCCAATGGTCCACACTCTGCAGCCTTCCTGGGTGCCAAAGCTTAAAGCCTAGGGAAAGACATCATGAGGCAACTCCTCCTGTCGCCCCCCCCCCAAGATCAGGGAGTGTGGGCAGCCGAAGAGGCTGCAGAATGCTGGAGAAACAGGTAATGGAAAGGGAACACACACACACATCACTCTCATCCATTTTGCAGCTGCAAAATAAGCTCAAAACCTGTTCCCAGTGAAACTCTAAAAGAAATTCTAAGTAAATCCTCAAGTGTTCTGAGAACAAGGCAGAAAAATGGAAACACACTTTTGCAGAGAAATTGGAAGGCAGATTTCAGCATAGCACTATCTGGCGGTAAAGGGTAAGCCTTTGCAACAGGGAACCCACTAATATGTGCTTTCTGCAGTGGCCAGGAAACCCGCAAGATGCTTGCAGGGAACCCACAACCAGGGCTTGGAGACAACAGCCCCCTCTCTTTGTTGTTTCCCTATATGGAGGCTCTATATTAAGGATATCACAAGGTATCAAACTTGGGTGCTTGCAAAGGCTACCAGCCATGCTTGACTCCTTGTGAGAAGGGTCAAGGTGAGCAGGAGCCCATACGCCAAACTACCACGAACAGGCTGTAAGTAGGCTTGCTTTGCCTACTGTCTGCTGTTACTTCCACCACCATTCCACATATGCGTCACTTTTGCCAGCGGAAGGTGGGAGACAACATTTGCCAGTTCCCCTCACTCTGGGTCCTCTAGCAGCACGTCCTACCATGTTCCTCTGTTGGAGAAATGTGAGCAGATTGGAACCTTCTACCACCTGTGACAGTTGTGTGGAGATTTTAGAAGACAATCATCCAGGAGATTAGCACAATTACCCAGCAGTCAGTTCTTTGTCCCCCACAATAACCTCTGTTGACGGTTTTGGATGGGGAGAACAGAGACTTACTACATAAAGCTTTTATTACATTTCGATTGGTGGCAGCAAGGTGTATTAAAAAGTGGTAAACAACTGGAAGAGCCTGGATAATTTATTGAAAGACTGTTGGCATCAACAAATTTGCTCAGCCGCTCTTGTGGAGAAACTTACCAAACAAGTATGGGCTTTAAACAGGGGAGGGGGGGCAGGTTACAACAATTGAAACACAATAGTCACAATATTGATTTTATCAAGATTTAGTATGCATTTATTGCATTGTTTACAATAGCTTTTGGCAAAATGATCTTAGTTAACTCTTGAATTTTTTTATCTGAGAGTCAGGGTGGGGACCAGGGATGTTAGTTTTGTTTCTGTAATGGTTGTTATTGCAATCAAAATGGGGGGGGGGAGTGTGAATTATAGGTATACATTTAAATATGAACTCAAAGGCCTTCAGTGGATTGAAGGAGTCTTTCGACCCACAGAAGGCAATGTGCTGATCCATCCTAATATAATTAAGGCTCCTTCCCAGACTCCTGCAAACCACACACACACACACACACACACACACACACATATACAGAAAGAGCAAGAGCAGAAATGGAATATACCCATTTCACAAGCATAGATTGGCTGTTTGTTTGTTCTAGTTTGTGGATGTGAAGTGTCTACCAAATGGTATCTCTCATTTCCAAGGCACCAATTTCAGTTAATGCATTTGGATTTAAAATTGTGCAAACTCATTTTATTCATTTTAAGTAGAGGTTTGAAAAACGAGAATATTATGGGAAATAAAATGCTCATTTTTGAGGTGTTGACTGGATGGCAATTACTGGGCATGCACAGAGCAGTAAACAGAAAGCATGCAATAGAGACTAAAAGAACTTGCATTCTGATGGACAAAATGATTACAGGAAAGCGATGGTAGTTTTGATTGTGCTATTCTTTGGCTCTTAAGAAAGTGATGGAACCAGGAATTGTTTACACTGTGCTCCATTTATTCTTCAAGAGCACAAGGCAGACTAAGGACCATTCCCTGCTGCCAGTGCCATCATAATGGCAGCAGAGACGTTAACAAATCAGAGCAAGGGGCCCAATCCAGTTATGTGAACAGTTGGGTCCTGTACATCAGTGGTGACTGGTGCTCATTGGGAGCTGATAGGGCAGAGGTCTGGAAGACCAACAATAGGTAGAGCTGGAGCTAACGATAAGCAGAGCTAATTTGAGTTTTGTTCCCATTCTGCTACCTACTGATCTCTACCAGGCAAAATTGAGATTAAGGAGGAGGAAGATGCCAGCCAGCACCCCCTTCTGGAAGCAAGAAAGAAGAGGCTGGCGGGGCTAGGCTTTTCGGCTTTGCTTGGTGAGGGGTAGAGAGACTGGCTGGGGAAAATACTACTGACTGTTAGGATATAGTTCCGTTCCACCTTAAAAGGAACAGGCATGACTGTTGTGTGTCACATGCCTGTTTACTCTCCAGCACAGTCTGCTGGGAACTTCCGTTTGTATATTGCTTTTGCTATATTCCTGTTTGCTTAGAGACGAAGGGAAGCAGACATGTTTTTCCTTTGTTCCTGATGCTGAATCAACGCTTGTAAATAATGCTCACACATGTCCCTGTCCGCCTCTTCTGTTGTGAGAAGTTATTCACTCTGGAGATAAGAGCGTGCTCAAGTCCTCTGAAGGCTTCTGAGACACGAGTCGCTGATTGATGCTGTTCCGGGAACCAGAGTTCACCAGGCTGCCAGCTGGTGGCTGGAGCCAGCTGGGGGCCTGCCAAATGCCCCCGTCTCCCTGGACGCACCCCAACACTGACAAGCCCAAACCCTTTCATAAGCCAGGATCAGTGGCAGATTTTGGCTTCTCAAATATCAGTGGTGCCCTATGTGATGCCACCTCTGTCGCTCTGTTCTACAGTGTTGGTGCTCCCTTCAGCAGCATGTCACCCAGTGTGACCGTGCTGCTTGCACTACCTTAAAACTGCCTCTGCCATGATTGAGCTTATAGTGGAAGCAAGGCTTTCAAAACTGGAGGACTTCATATTGTGAACTCCCCTAATTCCAAATTCACCTCATCACTATAGCCAAGGGCTTCTTATGTCTTTCACAGACAGTACTGAAGTCTTCCTTTGGCCTCCATCTTGGCCCCTTATGCATCTAATTTAACTGTGACCCTCCAACTTTCAAAACCATCTGCATTCCACTATTCCAAGTGGAGCTTATTTTAGCCAATGGGAGAGAAATATCCAGGCAAACTTTCTACTTCCAACGATTTTGCAGTAGAACTGCTCACGAGAAACAGGTAGTGCCACAACCCAATTCTGTTAATTATATGAGCTTCTGACTACTATTTTTCTGATTAAATTTACATGAATTTGCATAAAACTGTATTTCTGAATCAAGAAGCATAGTTTATTTTTAAAATGAAGCACACATGCGCCATGGCAGACTCCATCTTAAGAGAGGCATTCATCCAGTGCTGAACAAGGCTGGTCATGGCCAGCATGGTGAAGGGGGCTAAAACCAGAATTCGAATCCCAACTCAACCAAATCTCTCAGCCTAACTCTACTTCACAGGGTTGTTGTGAGGATAAAATGGGGGGGGGGGGATGACCACGGATGCCACTTTCAACTCTTTCAAGAGAAGGTGAGGTACAAATGTAATAAATAAAATAAGTATTTCATATAACCAACTATTTATATCTCTATGCTGCTAATTATTCTAATTATTTTAATTAATGAGGCAATTTTAATCTGTTATTCCAACTGATGAATTGATTGGACCTCCTAGCCCTAAAAATAGGTCATTAAAATTTCTTCCTCTTAAGTCTTAAGTCACATTCACTCACGACCGACATTATTATTATTAGTAGTATGAGTTAGTCATTGCCTGGTACTTTGCTAAGTTTCTGCCTCACTTTGCTGCGTTCCTCAACTTCCTCAACTTGGGAAAGTTTTCTCCTTGCCGTGGTTTGCTTATGCAGCTCTTCATAAGTTGAGGTAACCTAGCCTACTCAGGTCATTGCAGAACTTTTTTTTATACGATGGTAATAAAGTAAGCTCTGCACAGCCAAAAGCGAAGGGTGTCAAGAGTTCAGGAACAGCTGCTACGCCCCCATAACCAGTTAGAAGCTCTACTCTGAAGCTGCTACTTTGTTTTCCAGAGTCATGTTCCTTTTCTTAAAAAAAAAAATACTACCTAGTCCTGATCATCAGAGCATTATTTTTTCCTGAGTCCAATTTGTCATTATCAGCTCTGTGCAAATTTACATTATTAAAGGGACCCAAAGACAGCAAGAGCAAAAACCTGAAACAAAACAAAACAAAACTATGACTCTGGTTAGATCAAACCTACATAAGAAACTTTGCTTTAGCATAGAATCATAGAGTTGGAGGAGACCAGTACAGCCCCCTACAATCTTTTTGCCCAATGTGGGGCTTGAACCTACTTGCGTGCTGAGTTCCCGCCTCCCAGCAGTAGGAATAAAGACACATGACACTGTTATTTTAGGTTAATGGGTCGCGCTTTCCTTAAGTGAGGCAAGCCACACCCCCTGAGCCAGCAGATTGGCTGGCCAGGGCATGAAGCGGCCCGAGGACTCCCTAGATCATGCGGGGGCTGGGAGGCAGCCTCCGCGTGTGAGGTTTGATCTTCTTGCAGTCCATGGGACTCTCAAGAGTCTCCTCCAGCACCATAATTCAAAAGCATCAATTCTTCGACGACCAGCTTTCTTTATGGACCAGCTCTTACTTCCATACATAACTACTGGGAAAACCATAGCTTTTACTATACGGACCTTTGTCGGCAAGGTGATGTCTCTACTTTTTAAGATGCTGTTTAGGTTTGTCATTGCTTTTCTCCCAAGAAGCAGGCGTCTTTTAATTTTGTGGCTGCTGTCACCATCTGCAGTGATCATGGAGCCCAAGAAAGTAAAATCTCTCACTGCCTCCATTTCTTCCCCTTCTATTTGCCAGAAGGTGATGGGCCCAGTGGCCATGATCTTTGCTTTTATGATGTTGAGCTTCAAACCATATTTTGCGCTCTCCTCTTTCACCCTCTTTCACCTATTCCCCTTACAAAGCTACAATTTTCAGAGTGGTTAAGCTAGCAGACCTTCTTCCCAGGGAACTCTAGGAATTGTAGCTGGAGACAAACTACAGTCTCCAGGATACTTTGGGGTAAGCCATGGTGGTACGATACTGCTTAGAATAGTGCAGATGGGGCCTTAGTTGATGAGGACTACATTTATGTCCAGCACTGATGGCAGAATTTGATTAAGAATGGTCCCTATTTCCACATTATCTATGTCCCTAGGGAGGTCAGGTTGAAAATGTTGACAAGCAATTTGTGATAAAATCTAAGCCTACTTACTCATGAGAGGAACAGCCTGATCTGATTTGCTCAGTGGGACTTGCTGTCGAGTATGCAGACATGCCCGTTATCCATGGAGATAGGCTGATCGCCGATGCTTTTGAATTCTGGTGCTGGAGGAGACTCTTGAGAGTCCCATGGACTGCAAGAAGATCAAACCTCTCCATTCTGAAGGAAATCAGCCCTGAGTGCTCACTGGAAGGACAGATCCCAAAGCTGAGGCTCCAATACTTTGGCCACCTCATGAGAAGAGAAGACTCCCTGGAAAAGACTGTGATGTTGGGAAAGATGGAGGGCACAAGGAGAAGAGGACGACAGAGGATGAGATGGTTGGATAGTGTTCTCAAAGCTACCAGCATGAGTTTGACCAAACTGCGGGAGGCAGTGGAAGACAGGAGTGCCCGGGGTGCTCTGGTCCATGGGGTCACGAAGAGTCGGATACGACTAAATGACTAAGCAACAACAAGGGGAATAGGGCTCTCCTAACAACTCTCAACACCCTCAACAAACCACAGCTCCCAGAATTCTTTGGTAGAAGCCATGACGGTTTAAAGTGGGATGATACCGCTTTAAATGCATAGTGCAGATGGGGCCTAATTGGTGATACCGCTGGGAAGGGATACTGAATGTAGTTCCTCCTGCCTGCAGAACAGCTGCAGAACAGGTGTTGACCGCCTGACTGGAGCTACTCACCCACAGTTGTGGCTTGTGTGCATTGTTGGACTGGAGTCTTTGTCTCCTTTTTTGGAATATGTCTGGTCCCAGAATGGTTTCTATGGTGAAATCTGAAAGTGTAGCTCTCCAGAGGTTGCTGAACTACAACTCCCATCCTCCCTCATCATTGGCCATGTTGTTTAGGGCTGATGGGAGTTAGTTCAGCAGTGTCTGGAGGGCTGCAGGGTAGCAGTTCTTGGTTTAATGTATCACAATTTATTCCTCACTGGAAAAAAAGCTCCTTTTGCCATCCCTATAGGCAAACTGTGGCCCTCTAGATTCTGCTGGACTACAGTTCCCATGATTCCTGACCATTGGCCATGCTGACCGGGGTTGATGGGAGTTGGGGTACAACAGCATATGGAACGCCACATCTTTGATGCAAAGAAACAAAATTCATCCACGCATTCAGTTTTAACCTTCCATCTGGTATCTTTTTACAGAAAAGTTGTGGGAGAATAGGTTACCTTCAAGGAGAAGCTGCCAAATTTCTATTTTTGATGCATAATAGGTGATCAGGGCATGTATTTTGAGCAGGGTTTTTTTTTTTTTTTTTGCACCTTGTCCCATGTTGTTTTAAATACATGGCTTATTTTAAAACCCCACGGAATGTTGTGATTTATGAGCAACGAAAAGAACATTAGGTCTGTTTAATATATGCCGTATTTTTAGTTCACACCTTTATATAAATGAAAATGCTTTTCGCTATTTTTTTTTTGCAGCTGTATAAATAAAGCATTAAAAAAACACACAAAAACAAACATTCCATTAGAATCAAGACTAATAATCAGTTAAGAACATAAGAAGAGCCTTGCCAGATAGGCGAAAGACACACTCAGTCCGGCATCATGGTTCTTATACAGTGATACCTCGGGTTAAGTACTTAATTCGTTCCGGAGGTCCGTACTTAACCTGAAACTGTTCTTAACCTGAAGCACCACTTTAGCTAATGGGGCCTCCCGCTGCTGCTGCGCCGCCGGAGCACAATTTCTGTTCTCATCCTGAAGCAAAGTTCTTAACCTGAAGCATATGTATTTCTGGGTTAGCGAAGTCTGTAACCTGAAGCATATGTAACCTGAGGTACCACTGTAATATTTCCCCCCAGAACAAATATTAAACTAACTGGCCTGCAATTTCTAGAACAGGAGTCAGCAAACTTTTTCAGCAGGGGGCCGGTCCACTGTCCCTCAGACTTTGTGGTGGGCAGGACTATATTTTGAAAAGAAAAAAAAAAAAAAGAATTCCTATGCCCCGCAAATAAAACAGATGCATTTTAAATAAAAGCACACATTGTACTCATGTAAAAACGCCAGGCAGGCCCCACAAATAACCCAGAGATGCATTTTAAATAAAAGGACACAGTCTACTCATCTAAAAACACGCTGATTCCTGGACCATCTGTAGGCTGGATTTAGAAGGCGATTGGGCCGGATCCGGCCCCTGGGCTTTAGTTTGCCTACCCACATTCTAGAATCTCCACTGGAGTTATAATTGTCCACTTCATGAGGTATGGAGGGTGATCTTAGGGTTGTTACATGTTTTTGTTAGATGAACAGCAATTACACAATTGCTAAGAACTCTCGTGTGGATGTGATCTGGACCCAGTGATTTGCTTATTTTAAATCTGTCAGTAGGGCCCAGAAATTCATCTGTTGTCACCACTTTTTATCTCAGTTCCTCAGACTCTCTTCCCAAGAAAGTTAATTCAGAAACAGGGATTTGCCCTACAGCTTTGCCACTGGAGACAATTTATTCTACTCTCTGCAATCTGCACCCCCCCTTTAGCTGAGAAAAAGCTTGTTGTCCAAAGGTCCAGATGCCTCCCTATGCAGTTCTCTGCTTTTAATGTATTTTTTAAAAAAATTCTTGTCCTTAAAGTCTTTAGTGATGTGCTCCTCACATTCTTTTCTTCTTTGCATCCCTCTCTGGTCTCCGTCATATTTTTTTCTGCATTCACCCAGAAGTCCGCTCCATCTCCTTTTAAATATCCTCATATAAATTCATACTGTATTTAAATATGTATTTTCAAGCATACTGTATCTACAAATACACATTTCTAAACGTATTTGATCTCAAAAACATGCACTTATAAACATTTCTGATACATTTTGTGAGCTAAGAACCAGTTTGGAAGTTGAGAACTGCAGGGCTGAGAATATCAGAGCTGAGAACTGCATTCAGGAAATGCAAATAACAATGGATAATGAAGTTCTGAACCACATCTTTGTCTAGGAGGTGCAGATCAGGTGAGCTTGTATTGAAATCTTGAAATACTGAATCCTCAAGCATCCCTAGGTCTCTACCAGCAACCTAGAGAGGCTGTGTCTTCTGATCAGCTGATTCTTAAAAACACAATTAACTCTAGGCAGTGTGTTTGCAGCTGTGTGCATGCAGTGGTGGAGCTAATCTGACACTCCCCTCTGTGCACCATGCAACTCTGACCTCACTGCCACCTTGCCCTTCTCCAGGTGAGCTACAGCTGTGCTAGTGATGATGATGAAGATGAATATTTGTACCCTGCCCATCCGGCTGGGTCTCCCCAGCCATTCTGGGCAGCCATTCTAGGCAGCTCCCAACAGAATATTAAAGACACGATAAAACATCAAACATTAAAAACTTCCCTAAACAGGGCTGCCTTCAGATGTCTTCTAAAAATCAGATAGTTGTTTATTTCCTTGACATCTGATGGTAGGTGTTCCACAGGGCGGGCACCACTACCAAGAAGGCCCTCTGCCTGGTTCCCTGTAACCTCACTTCTCACAGTGAGGGAACCGCCAGAAGGCCCTCAGCGCTGGATCTCAGTGTCTGGGCAGAACGATGGGGGTGGAGACGCTCCTTCAGATATACTGGACCGAGGCCGTTTAGGGCTTTAAAGGTCAGCACCAACACTTTGAATTGTGTTCGGAAATGTATTGGGAGCCAATGTTGGTCTTTCAGGACTGGTGTTATATGGTCTCGGCGGCCACTCCCAGTCACCAGTCTAACTGCCACATTCTGGATTAGTTGTAGTTTCTGGGTCACCTTCAAATGCAGCCCCACACAGAGTGCATTGCAGTAGTCCAAGTGATAACTATAACTAGATAACTAGAACATGCACCACTCTGGCGAGACAGTGATGAGAGACTCGGTGTCTCCACCCCATCCCACTGGCTGCTGCTGGCAATGTGGTAGCTATTTCAGCCCTGTGTAGACAGGCCTGCAGGTAATCAGTGTTGCTCGTTCAGAAAGAAATAGTAAATCTCACCCCCAAGCATTCAGTTTCTCACTTTCTGTTTTGCAGGCCAGAATGAAATAACCCAGGGCATCCAGTTCATCTTGGGGCTAACACCATCCACTTTGCAGAGTTACCCCAGGGATGTGCATGGCCAATTGACCTTAATATCAGAAATTTTCAAAGTGATGCTGAGCACACATTTGTGTAGCCCAGCCCGTCCCAAAGGTCCTTACAAATTGATTTCCAAATTGGAAATGGACATTGGGCATGGCGAGATGTTTCAGCGGCACAGAGCAGATGAGATGGGGAGCAAAGAATCCGGGACCAAAGTGGGGGAGATGGCAGAGGGGATTTAAGGAAGCAGACGGCAATTTCCTGAGAGCACTGTATGGAATCCAGCCAAGCCAGATCCTCTCTAAAGCATTCCAGAAAGAGGAAGAAGTTTGTGGGTGTTATGGAGCTGCTGCGACCAGTACTGTATGCTGCAAAACAAACAGAAGTGGTAAAATATTATTTTTCTCATCTGTAGCTGTTAGGGCCTTCCCTGTTTTTTAAATATATTTTTATTTGCTTTTCTGTTATGATTTGTCATCAACACATGCTATGCTACTGTCATACATTTAAAAAAGATAGCATAGGTAGAAAACATAAACGTATGATAGCGGTAATAACGTATCTAAATTCTTCCAAGATTCTTTAAATCCTCTGTCTTAAATTATACTTCCCTTCCACTCTTTCCAGGGTTTCCTCTCTACTACCCTTTTAACTGTGTTTTCTTATTCTCTAAATCAGGAGTCAGCAAACTTTTCAGCAGGAGGCCGGTCCACTACCCCTCAGACCTTGTGGGGGGCCAGACTATATTTTGAAAAAATAACAACAAACAAATTCCTATGCCCCACAAATAACCCAGAGACGCATTTTAAATAAAAGCACATATTCTACTCATGTAAAAACACCAGGCAGGCCCCACAAATAACCCAGAGATGCATTTTAAATAAAAGCACATATTCTACTCATGTAAAAACACCAGGCAGGCCCCACAAATAACCCAGAGATGCATTTTAAATAAAAGGACACATTCTACTCATGTAAAAACATGCAGATTCCCGGACTGTCTGCGGGCCGGATTTAGAAAGCGATTGGGCCGGATCTGGCCCCCAGGCCTTAGTTTGCCTACCCATGCTCTAAATTATTTTCATTACCTTACATAATCTCACGTTATAACATCTACTGCTGAGTATTTTTTCAGCCTGATATGATTATTTTCTTGTTATAATATTTTTCCATATAATCTGTATATAACATCCAATCCTCCTTCAGTCTCATATCATCTTTATTTCTTAATCTATCTGTCATACTGACTAGTTCTATGCAATCTAATATTTTGAGATGCCATTCTTCTCTTGATGGTACTGTATCTGTTCTCCATTTTTGTGCAAACAGAATTCAAGCGGCTGTTGTCACATACATCCATAATTTAATTTGGTGGAGGTTTTTTGTGGGGGATTTCTGTCATTACTATTCCCAGAAGAGAAGCTTCTGGATTTTTGGGGAACGTTCTTTAAAACATTTTCTCAAGTTCATTATACACCATATCCTTGAATTCTTTTGTTATTCTACATGACCACCATAAATGATAGAATGTACCAACTGTTTCTTTACGTTTCCAACATTTGTCACTTTTAGATTTGAACATCTTGGCTAATCTGCTTGGTGTCAGATACCACTTGTGGATCATTTTTAAATAGTTCTCTTTTAGTGAATAACAGAAAGTAAAATTTAAATTTATTTTCCAGAATTGCTCTCACAGATTTAAGTCAATATTGTGACCCACATCTTGTGCCCAACTGATCATGGATGGTTTCACTAGTTCTTTCGTTTCCCACTCAAATAATATTTTATACATTTTAGATAGATCATTTTTACCTTAGATCTTAGGGGCAGAGTGAGACACAGAACTGCTGTTGTCCATGCCTGCCACGCATCTTCTGCAACATCTGCTTTCAGATTTCCTAGACTCTTTGTTTTTCTCATAAGATATACATATGTTTTGCATGAGGAGGAATTTACACTTGATACCCCACAAATTCTCTTCAAATGCTACCTTTTTTGTGATCCAGCGGTGAGCCAGAGATGCAATGTGAGTGGCATATTGATTCCTGAAGCCAGATATTCTGAGGAATTCATTCTTTCCAGAATCATATTTGATATGGCCTAATGTACACCTCTTGAACTACTCAGCATCCAACTGGCATAGTACTTTTCCAAATTTTCCTAAGCGTTTCTCAGCAGTTTTGGGTGAAAACACACATTCCGCTGCTTATTTTGAGATAAATTATGCAATATGCGTTTAAATTGAAAAGAATTTTTAAAAAACCAATTGCCAATTGTAGTTCAAATAGAATGGAATTCTGGGTAAAATCACATGAAAGTGACTAGGACCAAGAAGGGATAAACTCATCCACAAAGTTTAGAAATTCCTTGATGAGTTCCATTGATCTTTCTGAAATTCTTTTCAGTTCCCTCACAGTTTCTACAGGAGTGGGGAACTCCACCCAGATAGTCTGCAGGTTTTGTGGTATGTTGAATGGCAGGAGATACATTCCAAAATAAAATAAATGTCCATTTCCCATGTGGATCTGCCGTACGGCTGCAGGAGACCAGAGCACTGGCCTAGATGGACCTTGAGCCTGCTTCAGGGAGGCAATTGTCATCTTTTCGAAACACAAAAAAGTGCTGCAGCACCCTAGAGACATATGAGCTGTCATAGGCAAGAGCGAACTTCACCCAACGTGGGATGCAAGACTAAGAAGTTGGTCGAGCCGCTAGCACTTGACTTGACAGAAGTGAACGGCTATTCTTCCTAACCAAGGAAGGGAAGCAAGAATGAAAGGGACTGCATCAAATAATACATGCAAATTGAACTCCGTGTATGCTTATTTTTTTTTTTTTAAAAATAAGTCCCTGCAGTGATTCATTATTATCAGTAGGTGAAATATTAACACCCTGCATATGCTTCCAGATAGCCTGTTTTCCTCTTGCATTAAGAGAATAAATCACTACCTAGTGCTATTACACTCCGACAGCAGCAGGCCTACAATGGGTTTTGACTGAACAATATCAATAAAGCTCATGGAAAGATTTGCTGCCTAACTGCCGACGGCAGGAGAAATCAAAATGGCGGGCCTCCCTCGCCGGGCTTTCTTCTCCGATCAAAGCCAAACAACAGAACGGCGGTGCCCAAAACTGGAAAAGTCACCTCAAAAACTTCTTCATGAGAGTTTCTACCTTCTTTTTTTTTTGGGGGGGGGGGAGAATTGGGCAACTTTGATTAGCTAGCCCAAGAGCATTTTTTTCCTCCTCTCAGAGATAGCCAGGAAGGTCAGATGTCCCTTTCCTAAAAGCTTTCTGTTTTAAGACTCCTTTCATTTCAAAGCATTGCTAATGTTCAGATCTGCACCAAAAGACTGGAACAAAAGGCCAAAAGGATCTCCTCCGCGACGTCACTGATGAAAACAGGAGCACTTTGTAGCATTCTGAATATCACACCTGAGCTCTGCGCTTGCCCATGATACGCCGCCCCGGAGCTTTTCTCTACCTACGGTTCCTTCACGCTATTTATTTCGAGAATTTATGTGCCAAGTGTTGCTTTTAAAAAATGTGCAATGAGGTGTATGGACCCCACTCCCTATCCCAGCAACCCAGCAGAACAATCCTAATCATGGTTATCAAAGCTGCTAAATTAAGGCAACCCCCCCCCCTCCAAATCCAACATAATCAGTATCAAATCATAACCACAACTAACTTACATGATGTCCGGAAATGGCCAGGCAGATGGGGAAAACAGATGTTTGCCTGCTACTGGAATGGCACAGAAGTTGGCACCAGGAGAGCCTTTCTGTGGAGGGTATTCCACAGAAGGGGCACAAACCAACCAAAAATACCTGTTTCCTTTCTCCTGTCAGGTGGTGGAGACTCTCAGATGATGACCACAGAGTTTGGTGTAAAAGTCAACATTGTTATGTTTGGCAAAGAGAAAATATAAACAGCCAAACATTAACACCACAGATTGGCAAAGCACACACTAGTGGTATATTTAAGTAGCACCATTCCCTATAGACTTCTAGCAGGGAAAGAAGTCAGACAAGTTATCAGAAGTGGATCTCCAGCTGGGGCAGAGCTGCTCCCTCAGCTTCCTGACAGGTGGGTCATGGTAGCTCATCAGAAGGGAGAGGCAACAGGGAAGACAGGGGGAGGGTTGGCAGACAGTATGTCTAAATCTGTCCAGATTAAATGCTTTCAACCAGGATAAACTGTTTTTCCTGAAATGCATGAAGAAGAGGAGGAGGAGGAGGAGGAGGGGGAGGAGGAGGAGGAGTTTGGATTTGATATCCCCACTTTATCACTACCCTAAGGTGTCTCAAAGCGGCTGACAATCTCCTTTCCCTTCCTCCCCCACAACAAACCCTCTGTGAGGTGAGTGGGGCTGAGAGACTTCAGAGAAGTCTGACTAGCCCAAGGTCACCCAGCAGCTGCATGTGGAGGAGCGGGGAATCGAACCTGGTTCCCCAGATTATGAGACTACTGCTCTTAACCACTACACCAGACTGTCCAAGTTAAATGCTTTCAACCAGGATAAACTTTTTCCTGAAATGTATGAAACAGCCACCAACAATAGCATCATAGCATTATCAGAACATATGAAGAGCCTGCTGGATCAGGCCAATGCCCCCATCTAGTCCAGCATCTTGTTCTCAGAGTTGCTACCAAGATGCCTGTGAGAAACTCACAAGCAGGATTTGAGCACATTACTGCCACTGATAGTCCTTTCCTCCTTGATCAGGATGGATTTTCTCTCCTTCAAAAGCACTTTGCGGTGTGATAGGGCCAAAGTCTGTTGCTCAAAGACATAAAATGGTGGACATTTCACTGGACAAATTCAAGGCCTCAGACAGGCCTGAGTCACTCTCTTGACAGAAGGGACTTTTTTCCCCTTCAAAAATCCTGCACATAATGTTTCCTATCGTCTTCTTTTTTTTTTAAAAAAAAGAGGCTCTTAATTTATTGGGCTCTTATATAACCATAACAAAGCTCATCAATCCGATTCAACAGCCGGGCCCTCAGGGCTTATGGTAACCAGTGTGAAATGGATAGCATAGCAGGACGTTTCCTCAGGGAACATGCACGGTTGTCAATATTACAAAGATGAATTAAAATGTATATCCCAGCATTATTTTCCTTTTAACTCCACCAGTTAAGCAAACAGATTATTCTGCTGAAATGTTAACAAAGTGTACTTTTGCCGTTCAACAGGATAAACTTGTTCAGTGGATAGAGTTGGGCCTTGGTTTCAATTCTTCTGCATTCATTACCTTCCTGGTATGTGATGAAATGGTGAAAGGATAGAATGAGGTGAGAAAAGTGCTGTAAGGATGGGTGTATGCCAGTTGTTTTGGGACTCAACTCTCATCAGCCCCAACCAGAATGGCTGGTGATCATCAATAATGGGAGTTGCGGTCCGACAACATCAAAAGGATCACAGCATCCTCATTCCTGGTAGGCATGGTATTTCTATCTGGAGATACACCCCATACCACCCAACATTGCTCAGATGAAAATAGGGATATTCTGTGCTACATCAATATCACTGCCGCCACCAAAGTTTTCCATGATACAGGAAATCCCTGCAAAGCCCAACTAGCTCCAGCATCCACCTGCGACCCTCATAACTGCCTTGCCCCCAACACAACACTCAAACTCCAGCCCCTGACAGGCCTGGCTATACCCCACCAGCTATATCTTTCCCTCCAACCCCACCACACCCAGGGTCTCCTACAGCCACCACCTGGTCTTCAGGCCTTCTCTGCAATATAATTTGATATATTGCTCGATGATGATGATTTATTACTTATACCCCACCCATCTGGTCAGGCCTCCACAGCCACTCTGGGCAGCTCCCAACAGAATATTTAAAACACCAAACATTAAAAACTTCCCTAAACAGGGCTGCCTTCAGACGTCTTCCAGAAGTCAGATAGTTGTTTATTTCCTTGACATCTGACGGGAGGGCATCGCACAGAGAAGGCCCTCTGCCTGGTTCCCTGTAGCTTCACTTCTCACAGGGAGGGAACCTCCAGAAGGTCCTCAGAGCTGGACCTCAGTGTCCGGGCTGAATGATGGGGGTTGAGACGCTCCTTCAAGTATACTGGGCCAAGGCCATTTAGGGCTTTAAAGGTCAGCACCAACACTTTTTAATGCTCAGTTTATGCCAATTGTTCCTAGAAAATTTGGGGGGGGGGGGACTGGCAGGGAAAGGAACCTGAAACAGTTATGTAAGCGCCTGGCAGCTTCTATGAGATGCTGAATCTAATCCTTTGCTAACCTGGGGAGTGAGGGAAACCTGCTATGAGGTTATGTTGACTTGAAATGCCATAGCATGCTTTGCATTCATGGATCGACACACAAGTACTGTAAGGGAGTGGGCATGATCTTCCCTCCCTTCCCTCCATAAATCCATCACATGCTACCGGGGATAAAGAAGCCTGACACAGACATTCAGCTCATGTGCAAATCTATACACAAGCAAGTAAAGTGGGTATGAATGTGATTGGCTTCTCCCACAATTGCCCTCCAACTTACTGTGCTGGGCCCAGGGTTAACCCGAGTAACACGGTCCAGGTCCAGGTCCAGTCCCAAATCCAAGGGTTCTGCAAGGAGTCAGTCCAACAAGACCGAGACAGAAAACCAAGGAAGGTCAGGCACAGGATCGCAGGCAGGTTCTGGCAAACAGTAATGTTGCTCCCACAACCTGGGGTGGGGTCCAACAGCCTTTTATCTCTGATGGGGTAACGGCCAGTCCTGATCCCCTGGTGACTCACCTCCATGTTTTGCCCAAAGGCGAGCACTCCTCCTGTGAGTACTCAGGTCTCTCCTTCTCTCAGACCTTAGTCTCTGCAGCTCAGGAGATGTTGGTGGGTTACTAGACCCAGAGGCCACCTCAGCCTCTCCTGACCCAACTGGTAGTGGAGCAGCTGTATGTGATTGCCCAGCTGAAGGCAATGAGGTAATCCCCGCATCTGGAGCCAGGGCAGGCTCAGGCCCCTGACTCAGCCCAGCTGGTGCTTGTTGCAGGGGAACCTGCGCAGACTGGGGCTCTTCAGAATCAGGCCCCAGACTTGGTCCAGATGCCACCTGAGGCAACGGATCCGGTGTGGACTGAGACTCCTCTGGTTCCGAGTCCGATCCCGAGTCCCAGGCCATCACACCTACAGAGGTAAAGGCCCAAAGTGAGGAGCTTCTTTTACTCAGAAAGGAGCACCCACCTGATTTGGAACCCTGTTTCTGAAGGGTTCTAAACTGGGTGGGAAATTCCTATGAGTAGGGAGGCTCTCTGCTTCAGACCACCTTTGCCATCCACAAGTTGGAGAACGATGGAGATGGTTATGGAGCTGAGTATACCCAACTTTGCTCCTGTGCATGTTCTACACCCAAACAGGGGAGGAGGAAGGGAGAGGGAGGAGCAGGAGGTGGAAGAAGAGGATATTGCTTAAATTTCAAGGCAAGCCTACTAAGGTCCATCCGGATGACCTGTTTACTGAGGGTGCATCCTGATTTGTTTGCACAGTAGCTTATGTGGAGGTTAGACTTCGTCTGGTCTTTACTGAGTATTTGTTCTGATTTGTTTGTGGAGAGGTTATATGACAAAGGACACTCATCTCAAATTCATCCTGAGTTGTTTGGGGCACCCCACAACGTCTTCCTATTTGTCATTTGTTCAACCCACACTTTTCAATGCCTCCAAAGTTTGTTCTGCTAGGGCAACAGAATCCTTTTAACCCACTTTTACTGGGCAAACCACAAATTCTGGTATGTGCTTGAATGCCTCCCATAATTTTTTAACAGTCAGGGTACCCCTAACTGCAGTATTGCCAACATACCTGGAGCAAACTGAGAGCAATACTTCATTTTCAGATACTTGGAAAATGAAAATGAGCCCTTTTTTAGGGGGGGGGGAGGAATAGCCTTCGTTGGGGGGAAAACACACACCCCTGCTTCAACATAATTCAGCATTTGCATTCACAAGCTTTATTTGTGTGCCTGCCCTTTCCCAGACACGTAAGCAAATAGAGATATGATTTGAGAGGGGTAATGACAGTCTTGTGCTTCTAATGCATTTGCCCAAAGGTGTACTTACGCATATGCTTCCTATTCATTTCTGTTCTCTATTGCACATTCCCCTCCATTTAATTATTCCATTGATTGTAATTAAGCTCCCTCTAAGCTTGCGAGTGTGGCATGCATTTTCGAAATGAATTGGAGGGAGCTGATACGCCTCGCAAGCACCACTAAACCCTCACAGGTTAGAAAAGGCACTTTGTCTGGGAAAACAAATGCATTGTGTCTTTCTCTTTCTTTCTTTCTTTCTTTCTTCTTTCTGTCTAGAACTATTCCTAGGCCTTTTATACCTTTCTGCTTTTTCTTCCATCTGTGGGAAGGTAAAGTGCTTAACTGCACATTAAGACTGAAATGATGACCGCAGCAGCATCATTCCTACGGCCATTACTCTTTCATGAAATTAAAATGCGTATCCAGAGTCTCTCTCTCTCTTTCTCTCTGTGTGTGTGTGTTATAGATATAAATTTGAGATAGTTACTACAGTGGTACCTCAGGTTACATACGCTTCAGGTTACAGACTCTGCTAACCCAGAAATATTACCTTGGTTTAAGAACTTTGCTTCAGGATGAGAACAGAAATCGCGCAGCGGCGGCACAGCAGCAGTGGGAGGCGCCATTGGCTAAAGTCGTGTCTCAGGTTAAGAACAGTTTCAGGTTAAGAATGGACCTCCGGAACGAATTATGTACGTAACCAGAGGTACCACTGTATTGCCATTTGGATCCTCCTCATCCTAGAGACACCATCTGTCCCTGTCTTCATAGGTAAGAGCAGAGATGTGAAGAGACTTTTTCTCCTCTGAGAAGGTTGACCCACCTTATTTTAATTCAGGGGTGCAGGCCCTCTTGTGGCAGAGGCCTTTCACATGGCTGTACCATCTCAGAATGTGCCCAGCATTTGCTCATTTGAAAGCACCAGAGGAAGCTCCATTATCCTGAGTCAGACCACTGGTCCAACTAGCTCAGCATTGTTTGCAACGACTGGCAGTGGCTCGCCAGGATTTCAGGCAGAGAACTGTAAGTTCAAGTCAGATCAGCTCCCCTCTGAACACAACAGGGGTATGACCAGCTGTGCCTTGAGATGTTGACCCTGGGACCTTCTGCATGCAAAGCAGATGCTCTGCCACTGAACTATGGCCTATCCGCAAATGTCAAAACCTCCCCCTACATGGAAAACCTATCTGAAGGCTTCTGTTTGTGTACTGCCTATCTGGATTTTGCGAACTCCATCTGAAGTCATTCTCTGAGTACACTCACCAGGTGGTCACTGAGGATGGGGTATTTTCATTGGTGGAGCCCTATTTATGGAATACTCTCCTAGAAAGGCTGGCTTGCTGCTTACCTTTTAATGATAGGCAGAGATCTTTTTTTAAAAAAATCCAGGAACTGAGCCTTCCCCAATTATTTTCTGCTGCTTTTTAATCTCTCTCTCTCATCTGTCATCTATTGATCTATTGATCTATCAATCTATCAATCTACCTACCTACCTACCTAGCATCTATCTACCTACCTATCATCTACCTACCTACCTACCTATCATCTATCTACCTATCATCTATCTATCATCTATCTATCTATCTATCTATCTATCTATCTATCTATCTATCTATCTATATCTATCATCTATCATCATCTATCTATCTCTATCATCTATCTATCTATCATCATCTATCTATCTCTATCATCTATCTATCTATCTATCTATCTATCTATCATCTATCTATCTAATCTATCTATCATCTATCTATCTATCATCTATCATCTATCTATCTATCTATCTATCTATCTATATCTATCTATCATCTATCTATCTATCATCTGTCTGTCTATCTATCTATCATCTATCTATCTATCTATCTATCTATCTATCTATCTATCTATCATCTATCTATCTATCTATCATCTATCTATCTATCTATCTATCTATCTATCTATCTATCTATCTATCATCTATCTATCATCTATCTATTATAGGCTGCCTTTATGAGTAATACCCCCCCAGGAGGTTTACACAATTACAGATGTAATTTGGACAATAATCATCGAATTGTAGAGTTGGAAGGTACCACGAGGGTCATCTAGTCCAACCCCCTTCAATGCAGGAATCTTTTGCCCGTGGGGCTCGAACCTGCAACCCTGAGATTAAGAAACTCATGCTCCATTGACTGAGCTGAAACAGAGTACAATGCAAAACCTTCCATAAAACCACAACATTAATACAACATTAAAAGAGCATTAGGCAAATCCATGGAAGGCAAAACTATCAGTGGCTACTAGACATCCTGGTTATGTTCTGCCTCCACTGCTGAAGTGCTTGGAATAACTGGTGTGTGTGTGTGTGTGTGGAGAGAGTGATCTTGCACCAAGACAGGTCCTTCTTCTGGGTTTGCCATAGACATCTGGTTGTTCACTGGGAGAAACAGGATGCTGGACTACATGGGCCATTCATCTGACCCAGCAGGTGATGCTCTTAGGTTCCGATGTTAACCAGCAATAATAAATACACATGCAGCCCTCATATGGAACGCAAAATCCCTGCTGTTGCTTTTATTCTATGTTGTATTTTTTAAAAACCACATTTTCTTCTTTCCTTGTTTTTTACTATTCCGTTTATATAAGTCACCTTGGGAACTTGTTGAAGGGCAGCCTGTAAATGCTTAAAATACAAAGGCCTAAAATAAATGCATAAAATCATCTGTGTAACCTGTTCCTCCTTCCAATTGTGAACTCAGCTGCTGAGTGGGCCACTGAGAAAAGAAGAGGGTTGTGTGCTTGAAGATAACTCAAAAGCTTGTGTAAGTACAAAAAAAAAATAAAAAAAAAAATACCCTAAAGAGCACAATGAGGATGCTGGGGGCAGGGGACAAAAACCAGTGAAATGGAATGAAGAATTCTGGGAAAGGATATGGCTGGTTGGCACCGGAAGTGGCAGCTGGCTTGTTGTTGCTCACTGGGAGAGAGACGACCTGACTACACCCCACCCACAAACTCTGTAAGCAACAGTACGTTTCCGAGCACAATTCAAAGTATTGGTGTTGACCCTTAAAGCCCCAAACAGCCTTGGCCCTATATACCTGAAGGAGTGTCTCCACCCCCATCGTTCAGCTCGGACACTGAGGTCCAGCTCTGAGGGCCTTCTGGTGGTACCCTCCCTGTGAGAAGTGAGGTTACAGGCAGAGGGCCTTTTGGGTAGTGGCGCCCGCCCTGTGGAAGGCTCTCCCATCAGGTATCAAGGAAATAAACAACTATCTGACTTTTAGAAGGCATCTGAAGGCAGCCCTGTTTAGGGAGTTTTTAATGTCTCATGTTTTATTTTGTTTTTAATCTGTTGGGAAACCCAGCCAGATGGATGTGGTATTATTAATAATAATAATAATAATAATAATTACAGTGACCCACCTGCTAACAGTAGAACTCATGGATATCCAGTGAAACAGAGTGTTGGGACCTTCAGGGCAGATAAAAGAAAGTATTTCTCCATGCGGCCCATAGTTAAACTATGAAACTTGCTCCCACAGGAGGCAGGAATGGCTTTAAAAGTGGATTGGACAAATTCATTGAGGATATCAGTGGCTACCAGCCACAAGGGCTATGCTCTGCCTCCACAGTTACCAGGTGCTGGAAACCACATGAGGCGAAAGTGCTCATGTGCTTGGACCCTGCTTGTGGGCCTCACACAGGCATTTGGGTGGCTACTGTGAGAACATGAATACTGAACCAGATGGGCCATTGGTCTGTTCTATGTTCTAGTGTACTGGCTTCACCCCATCTGATGAGCCACTTCTGGCTTGAACGCTGAACAGGAGCAACCCACAATGCTCCCATTCTTCCATGTCGAAGAAGAAGAAGAAGAAGAGTTTGGATTTGATATCCCGCTTTATCCCAAAGGAGTCTCAAAGCAGCTAACAATCTTTTCCCTTCCTCCCCCACAACAAACACTCTGTGAGGTGAGTGAGGCTGAGAGACTTCAGAGAAGTGTGACTAGCCCAAGGTCACCCAGCAGCTGCATGTGAAGGAGCAGGGAAGCGAACCCGGTTCACCAGATTACGAGTCCAGATTAAGGAACAGAAGCTGACGTCTCAGAATTCTTCCCTTATCACATGCACACCGCTGCACTAATTCTGCTGATGATTTTACGACCTACAGAGGCCCGCGCAGAGGAAGTGTGCCGGGCGCCATTAAACAATAAATCTGTCCGAGGAGATTTATTGGAAGAGATCGAACTCAATAAACAACAGATATGAATGTGGCCATTGGCAGCAGACTGTAGCTGCTTTGCTGGCAACCGTCCCTCCTGCCACCCCACACCCATACCACAACTGAACTGATTTGGGTGTCTTCTGCAGGATTTATGCCATCATGGCTGTTGATTCCTCCATTTGTGGCTTCTGGTCTTAAGTGCTGTATTTCTCTACATGTTAGTCTAAAACCAGAGAACTTTATATATTAAAAAGCCCTACAATTTGTTCAGTGCACATTGTGAGCCCAGCATGTATCGCGTTTCCGAGCTTCTGATCAGGCGTCTCGCACACAGCCTCTCTTTATCGCATTGTGCCATAATTATACGTGCATTTAAATTTCCACCTTGGTAAGTGTTCTCAGTGGGTTTTCAAATATCCATGTGTGTGTTCCATTGCAATATGTGTTATTAAGTCTCATTCCAGCCATTTTAAATATTAGTGGCATAAGAGTTTCAGGTGAGTGAGTGCCAGGGGACCGAGCTTTTATGCTGTGCGTCAGGATGCAGATTCTTTGGGAAGGAACATTAACGGAAGTGTTTGTTTAAGTGAAACGACCTCACTGCACTAAGCAATCAGGCTGTTTGCCTTTCTCAGGATGATTTCTAATAGCATTGTTACTGCATCGGGAAAATTAATTAAAGCAAATTGTTTGGCACGTGAGGGACTGGCAAGCAGATCAACATGTTATTTAATCTGAGGCAACACTTGCTTTTTTACATTGCCATGTTATTTAGATAAGAAGTTGTATTTCCATTGTGAATCTGAGAGCAGTCTAAGATTGTCCTTATGACGCTCTTGTTGGATGAATCTTGCCACGTCAGTCACAGGGAAAGAGGCAAGACACAAATGGGAAAGCGATAAACAAAATATAAACATCCAAGCAAGATTTTGAATTCCACCCATTTCCCAGAGTGATGGATGGATCAGCCTAGTTCCATTCCATGTCACATGTCTTTTTGAGCCTGTTTCCTTTGGATTTGAAAATTTGAAAAGACATACACTACATCTGACTGCTTTGATATCAAGTGGAGCATGATTTCCTTCATCATTTCCCTTTTCCTTCAATAAATTTTGAACTGTGAGACAATGACCTTCTGGAGCAAAGTGGATATGTTAGCTTCCAATCCTGCAAGCACTCAGCCTGGCTTTGAATAAGTTGCAAAGCCCTCTGAAGTTTCAGAAGAGATGCCATAAATATGCAATGTGCAGTTGAGTAAGAGGGCGCTCTGGTTTTAGCTCTGTATGACAATGGCTTTTGAAAGACGCTGTCATTGAGAAAGATGTGGAATTTCATGAAATGTCACTACCATTTTGCAATTCTTAATTTTCGCCTCAAAGACGTCACAACTGTTTTGACATTTCCCAACATTAGAGCATCGTAAACTCCAATTTTTGTTCAAGAGAAATGTCATTTCCATTTCATTCAAAAACTGTGAAACTTATTTTTAATTTTTCATTCATATAGCAAGTGCTGTTTTGACCAGTTATAATGACAATGCCAATTAGGATTTTCCAGCACATGGAAATTTTGAAATGACATCCACAATGCTTTTCGTCTGAATATTAAACAGCAACAATGTCTGCTTCTGTTTTCGTTTCAGCGAATGGTGTCTTCCGTTACATTCAGAAGCCCCTTCCCAGATTCCAAAGACAAAGGTGTGAACGCTTCACACATTCATTGAAAATACAATTAGCAAGAAGATATATTTTTTTAAAAATGATGCATGTTCTCCAAGCACAGTATTGTATGCACATGAGACTGCTGTTCTCCCCAGTTACACTAGACATAAACGAAAGGTGTGAGCTTTGAGTGGAGTCTCATGAACTAATTGAATTTCCTTAGTAGCAGTAATGAAATCAGACAGTTTGAAATTACAGGGTCACCACAAAGACATTGGGAGCAAAATGATCCTTCTGTCTACTCCTGCACACAGCTGCAATCCAGAAACTACTTGCAAATCCCTCAGTTGTATCTAGTTGTGTCATCCTGGGCCTGTTGTTGTTCAACATCCTTATAAATGACTTGAATGAAGGAATCAAGAGGATGCTCATCCAATTTGCAGATGACGCCAAAGTGGGAGGGGTAGCTAATGCCACAGATGACAGAATTTGAATTCAAGATGACCTTAACAGATTGGAGAACTGAGCCAAAACAAAATGAATTTCAGTAGGGACAAACGTACAGTTCTACACTTAGGCAGGAAGAACCAACTGCACAACTTTAAGATGGGGAACATCTGGCTTTCCAGTAGTACATGTGGAAAAGATCTAGGAGTCTTAGTAGTCCACAAGCCTAACATGAGTCAACAGTGGGATGCAGCAGCCAAAAAGCAAAAGCTATTGCAGGCTGCAGCAACAAAAGTAAAAGGTAAAGGGACCCCTGACCATTAGGTCCAGTCGTGACCGACTCTGGGGTTGCTCATCTCGCTTTATTAGCTGAGGGAGCTGGCGTACAGCTTCCGGGTCATGTGGTCAGCATGACTAAGCCGCTTCTGGTGAACCAGAGCAGCGCATGGAAACACCGCTTACCTTCCCGCCGGAGTGGTACCTATGTATCTACTTGCACCTTGATGTGCTTTCAAACTGCTAGGTAGGCAGGAGCTGGGACCGAGCAATGGGAGATCACCCTGTCGCGGGGATTCGAACCGCCGACCTTCTGATCGGCAAGTCCTAGACTCTGTGGTTTAACCCACAGCGCCACCCGCGTCCCAGCAACAAAAGTACAGTGCCCCAATCAATAGCACCACTCTATTCTGCCTTGGTCAGACCACATCTGCAGTACTGTGTCCAGTTCTGGGAACCACAATTCAAAAAGGATATTGACAAGCTGAAACATGTGCAGAGGTGGGCAACCAAGACGGTCAAGGATCTGGAAACCAAGCCTTATGAGAAACGGCTGAGGGAGTTGTATATGTTTGGCTTGGAAAAGAGGAGACTGAGAGGAGTTGTGATAGCCATCTTCAAATATCTCAAAGGCTATCACATGGAAGATGGAGCAAGCTTGTTTTCACCTGCTTTGGAGGATAGGACCCGAACCAATGGCTTCATGTTACGAGAAAAGGAGAGTCCAACTAAACATCAGGAAGGACTTTCTGACAGTAAGAGCTGGTTGACAATGGAACAGACTCCTATGAGAGGTGGTGGACTCTCCTTCCTTGGAAATTTTTTATCTGAGGTTGGATGGCCATCTGTCAGGATGCTTTAGTTGAGATTCCTGCATTGCAGGGGTTTGGACTAGATGAGTTGCTTCCAACTCTACAATTCTGTTATTCTAGTTTAACAGGTTCAGTGTCCCCCCCCCCCTTCCTTATTGATATGAATCATTTTCTGTTTATGTACAGAATCTATATTTAACACTGGGCTTTATTTAGCAAGTATGCTTATTTTAAGAGAGAAACTGTGGTTTGCTTGCCTTACTTAGGAAGCAGGACCCAAAGCAATGTTTATGGAAGTACATTCGTACAAAAGGAATTTCCCAGTCCTTCTCCCCCAGTTCAGCCTCTAAGTTCTCCTCACAAAAGTCATGCATTGAAGAAGGGCTGCAGATGGTGGAGGAATTGAAAAGAATGAGGCAGGTATAATCTGCATCTTAACACACACACACACACACAATGGAGAAAACCTGGTACACGGACCCAGCTCATATATTCTATATAGCTTATTTTATACAGTGGTACCTCGGGTTACAGACGCTTCAGGTTACAGATGCTTCAGATTACAGACTCTGCTAACCCAGAAATAGTACCTCTGGTTAAGAACTTTGCTTCAGGATGAGAACAGAAATTGTGTGGTGGTGGCACGGCAGCAGCAGGAGGCCTCATTAGCTTAAATGGTACCTCAGGTTAAGAACAGTTTCAGGTTAAAAACGGACCTCCAGAACGAATTAAGATCTTAACCCGAGGTACCACTGTATATTTATTTTAAATGCACCATTTGTGACATTACACATGTGAAAAAGAGGAAGAATTATAAGCGAATATGTTTAAAAATGGCTGTGGACAGTATACTCTGCAAAAGCACATATATCTTGCAATCCTATTACCTGGGAATAAGTCCCATTGAACTCTGTGGGGCTTACTTCTGGGTAGCTATGTATAGGATTGCAAGGTAATTATTCTGAATTGGAGAAGATCTTTTCTGGGGGAAATGATGCTCAGTTCCTGTTTCTGCAGAGTGCTGAGCTGCCTGCGCTCACCTTACAAGCCAGGTAATGACAAACTTTGGCACCATAGTTAGTTTCTTTAATCACTGGTTTATAATGAGGCTCTTTTTCCACTCCATGTGCAATGCCTAATTCCACTCCAGTTGTCAGTGCTAGGTGCTGTTACTTTCACTGACTGCAGCAAATGGATGGATAGATAAATAAATAAATAGATAGAGAAACAGATAAACAAACAATCACAGCTAGAAAATCTCCAAGAAAACCTTTCTGGAACAAGTACTTTCAGAAAGTTTTTTTTTAAAAAAAGTCTTATCAAGCTCTTCAAAAATTTGGAATGCTTATCTCTGGGTGCACCTTGCAGTCTCACCAGCAGTCCAGTAACCAAAACAAACAAAATGTTTTTTAAAAGAAGAAGAATCTTTTCCAGTATTTGGTGTTGACGGTCAAGATGATGAGAAGGAAACCTCAATCATTTTTAGGTTACAGTTAGAGAAAGTTAAATCATTGTTCCTATCTATAAAGCCAAACTGCTTCTCTACCCAATTGCTGATGAGATCATCTTATGATTCCTTTTATCAACAATAGAAAGTTTCAAAGAATAGCTTTTACATTGGGGCAGTGAATAGAGTACAACCGGGTTTAACATCCTTTCAATTTTCATAGATGAATCCCACGATGTAAGATTTAAAATGAGGGCCAAGCATCCCTTCTGAGAGAGATAAACTGAATTTTCTCCCTAGTGTGTGTGATTAGTTACCAGATAAAAATTGAGCAAAAGGTCATAAGAATTATCATTGATAATGCAGAGCTATAATCAGCAAGGCAAAGAAAATCTGATAAAGGGTCAGAAAGTGTGAGTGGTAAAATCATAGATGAGGGATTTTGGGGGAGAATCTGCGTTCCAGGCACAATCTGCCTGCAGGGCAACGTTGCCCAGTAGCGTTGGGACTGGGGCTCACATATCTCCATCATGTCCTTGCAAGGTCTCATGGGCTTGCAAATACCCCACAACACCCATCCGTACTTCTTCTGGAAGGTGCAGTGCTCTGTAAATGGTATTCACCTACCGACACTCTGCTCTCACATCAAGGCTGGACATGTGCAGCCACACATCACAGATGGACTAGATCTTCCCCCTAATTGATTAATTCAGGGGGAAGGGTTCAATTTTAATCAACTAAGACAAATGCTTATCAGTGAGGCTGAGATTTAAGTGCACATTTGTTTATTTTTAAAGGTTATTTTTGGCGTGGGCATGTTAGTGTGATTAAGGGGATGGAAATAACAAAAGGTGACCTTTTTCTTCTAAAACCGAACGGTAAGTTGCAATTTAATAAACAAAAGCTTCCTAGCCCCCTTCCATGAGTACCTCAGATGGGAAACCTGTTTTGGTTACGTGCTAATGTATCTGAATTTCATCAGCACATTCATTGGCTTAGAGGCAGTGATCAACAGCAAACTTCCATCATTTGACAGCGCTCCTTAAAATTTGTGAAGCTTCTGTGCAGAAAGGATGAGGAGTTCCATCCAGACAAGTGTGCTTCAAAGTTTAACTTCTGCCCCTAAAGTGGTGGTTTCTAAAATGCATTCCAGTGACATCTTGAAAGATCCTTGGAAGGTTTCTTCAATGAGATTGGTAATGGCAGACATGATTCCCTGAAAGACACATTGCCAAGCACTACCAGTCTTCCCCTGCAGTGTGCAACCACTGGTGAGTATTAGGTATGTTTTAGGATGGACCTCCAGTTCATGAGAAGCCAAACAATCTTGGCCTGAATGAAATGAGTGACTATCTTACAATACTCCCAAGAATGCTCTATGATACTCATATAAACTATCATATACTAAGTCAAACCATTGGGGCATCCAGTAAATTGACCACAACCTGATGTTTTGGGTTTCAGTGTCCATCATCCTTGACCACTGGCCATGCTGGCTGGGGGTGATAGGATTTGGAGACCAAAATCTGGAGGGCACTGGATTGGGGCACGCTGATCTAGCTCAATATCATTGACATTGACTGACAGCAGCTCTTCAGGCAGGAATCTTTTAAAGTCCTACTTGGAGAAAGCAGAGGTTGAACCTGGGACCCTCTGCTTTTCATAAGAGCCAGTGTGGTGTAGTGGTTAAGAGCAATAGACTCGTAATCTGGGGAACCGGGTTCGCTTCCCTGCTCCTCCACATGCAGCTGCTGAGTGACCTTGGGCTAGTCATACTTCTCTGAAGTCTCTCAGCCCCACTTACCTCACAGAGTGTTTGTTGTGGGGGAGGAAGGGAAAGGAGAATGTTAGCCACTTTGAGACTCCCTAGGGTAGTGATAAAGCGGGGTATCAAATCCAAACTCTTCTTCTTCTTCAGATACTCTATCACTGAACTTCACAAGCTGGTGTGGAATGGGAGTTGATGGACTCCAACTCCCATCATCCCTGACCATTGGTGGCTGGTGCTGATGGGAGATGATTGAAAGTGTTTCTGTGTAAAATGGAGATTTCCCCAAACTGACCAGATTCAGATGAAAATCATTTTTCCTCCCACTTACAAGGTAGAGGCAAGAGGTTTACTGCTGTTGGCGTCTTTAGAAACAGCATGTATTCTTCATAATTCTTGGGAAATTGGGCTGTATATTTCTTGCTAATAAAAAAAAATAAGCTGATTACTTCTCCCTAGAATACCAAATGTGGAGTATTGTTTCGTAACCCTACATCATTTTTATCATGCTGTTATTGCTCTTTACATTCTGCCATAAACATCTCAGTAGGGCTGTTAGTTCTTTTAAAGCATTGCAGTTTTAAGTTTTAGATGCAACAATTAATAGTCTGGAGGTGTTGTTTCTCATATGTTTATGAAAACTGGTGTGCAGCATGTTTACATGTCAAGAGCACTCTTGTGTTATCCCCCCACCCTGCCCCAGACATAACCACTAGTCCTAGGTTCATATCCAATTCAAACTGAATCTATTTGAATAACACATTAATTAAGAAGGCATCTATTAGATATCTGAAATTAACATGTTTTTCAATGAACCTCTTCAGTGGAAAGCCTCTAGCCCCTATGCAACCCCTGATGTAATTTCACAAAAATCTGAGAATGATTCTAGGCAATTTTAACCTAGATAGGGCCATTCCTATCACCACATCCATTACTAGAAGCTTCCAGCTTTATTGCATTGATGGGCATCTTGGGGAGTATGATACCACCCAGAAATCTCCCTATACTCAGCACTTAACCAAGATAGAATTGTCCATCCCATCCCGTCCGATTTATAACCTGCTTCAGGGGTGATTACTTTTTGGTCCAAGGATTCCATTCCCTTCTGGGCCACCTTCTGAGGGTCTCCTGCCAGTGGTTTGGAGGGGCCAGAGGCAAAAGTAGTTGGGGTGGTGAAAATAAAAATTACCTTTGTACTGTAGGCTAATTTCTGCACACACTCATACACCCTTCTCTGGTCTCCATTCAAAGAGAGGCATTAGAGTTCAAGGTCAAATGCATGGTGTGGCCACTTCAAGGGCCAGATAGAGAGGCTTGGAGGATTCCTACCATTGTAGGAAACCTGAGCCTGAGGATTCCTACCATTGACACTGAGAATGAGGAAGCCAGTAGGCTGCAGGGAAGTCTCCTGTGCCCATCTTGGATGTGCAAGGCATCTGATCGTCATGGGTATTGTAGTTGATCATCAGGAGCATGCCAGAACCGATAAGTCTTTTGAACCTATCTGGAACAATTTTGGAGCCTGAGACCTTTACATGTGCTCAGAAAAGAAGTCGAACATCCTTGATGTTCGGCGGGTGAATCTGAATTCTGTTTGGATCTTTCTCACTTTTATGTGCTGCTGTAATTTTGAACCCCCACCCCATGCCAATTAGTAAACTACAACCAAGAGTGCTTCATTTTCATCCAGCTGTTCCTTGGAAGCCTTCTCTAAGGACACTGATAGTTTGCCATGCTCTGTCCTTTTTGCAACTCTAATTTGTTTGTGGCTCTGTGAAGTTTAATTACGCCTTTTCATCCTGCTGCTGCTTTTGTTTCATTAGCCTGTGTATCATGAACAATTTTAAATAGTTATGACTGCAGCATGAGAGCCTTTCTAGATATGTCTAAATGCCTCTTTTAAGACTTTCCATGCACTGCCAATGAACCGCGTATCCATATGAGCTTTCCTTGATATAGGCGGAGTTGGGCTTTGTGGGGGTGGCTGTATTCTGAGCTTTGCCTTTGGTTTGCCACAACCCCTTCATCTTTCCAGTCCACCAACATCCCTGAACTGCCAGTAATCAAAGTAAATGCAGCATTTTACAGGCACAGACTGAGAAGTATTGCCAGCAGAGGGAGGCTGTGTACAAGGGCGGGCTCCTTTGAGAATGCTCTGCTGCTCTTTCCAACTTTGGTTTTATGCGTCTATAATATTCATATCCCACCTTTTACTATAGAGAGGGTTAAGGTGGCCAGAGAGCAGCAGATGAAACATAAAGTTTGTTTTTAAACTTGTTTGGGGGTTGTGAAACTGGTCTGACCTTACAATTTCCCTTTGCACTTAATGGAGGATTTTGGGCACTGAATATCCATGGAATCAATCAAGACATGTCATGCCACGGAGAGTTATGAGTGTAACACATTCATAGTGATATATGGGGCCAAACATGCTCCTGGCAAACACATCCAAAGGAACCAATCATGGAGACCTGGTTGTAAATCAGGTTGTGATTTGGCCCTTGGACTACAGCCGCAAAGCCGGATATCTGTTATAAAATACATGCCTAGCTCTGCCGTAAATTTAAACAAAACCAGCATGAATTTTCCTTTAATCAGCGCATGCCACCTACGCCGATGGGGGCTAGCAGTCCTTGCAAGTCGGATGGATGGCCGTTGTCTGCGAAATCCATAGCACGAGACAAATCGCCAGGGAGGGGACTATAAATGGTGTGCCTATATTAATGCACTCGTTTCAGAATGCAATTTAGATGCTAATTGATGCTAATTTGGCTCAGCACTGGTGCAAGTCAAGTTGCACCATTTCTGTAGATGCTGGAACGTTGCTAAGGGGATGATGATTGGAAGTTATGTGTAGCCTAATGAATCTGAGGCTCGGGAGCAATTCAGTTTATAATGCCATGTTTGTTGGCCTTCACTGATTATTATACTCGCTTGCTAATGAGCTCAAGGTATAATCAGCAAAGGACGTTAGCAAGCGCTCCTATGAGTAAAGGTCCTTCTGGCTTGAGTGCCACTTTCTCGGTGGATCATGCCCATGGGTATGCATCAGACTGCTTAAACCAGGGAGGTGGGTGGAGACCACCTCCAGGACCAAGATCTTGAAAGAAGGAAGATAATCCAAGATTCAGAAATGACCTAAGCTGGTAGGGTGCAAAACCTACAGAGCACTAGTTGCAACACTCAACTGTATGACCAGGAACAAGGGGACAGTCAATGGCTGTACCAATGACCAGGACAGATGGCTCAGATAACTCCTTGCCAATGATGACAGTATCAGTGTAGGAAGCAGGGACTCTCAGCACCAGGGACAGCTCCAAAGCAGGAGGCAAGCTGTTGCTTTTCTCTAGCTCAGCTCCCAAACAACATTAGGGGATTTTTTTCTGTGGTGCAAGCCTGAAAAAGATAGCCCAGATTTCATCTACTAATGTGCTGAATGGCATTGTACTTAACAGAGCAGCACTTTCCTTGGGGCCATCACTTAGCAGTTTCCCTACATTCTTCCTAATGCCTCAGGTGGGCATTATCTGAATTTGAAGCACTCCTGAAATTGTGCTAATAGTGAGCTCCCAAGTCATTGTTTTGGGTGAAGCAATATGAGGCGGGTTTGGGGAAAGTTATCCTGGCAAGAGGGAATGCAAGGTAGAGTGGTGATTCTAAAGCAATCCTCTACTGTGCTGATCACAAGATCTGGAAGCAAAAACAGGGAGCTTAAAGAAGGCAGGGCAACTGGCTGTTTGTTCATGTATGGAGTTCAAGATGAAGGTTGTTTTCTTAACTAAACTCACTGCTGGAGTCCCACCATGGCCAAATAGACATAAGCCAGGGTTGGACAACCTGTGGCCCTCCAGATGTTGTTGGGCTCCAAGTTTCATCAGCCTCAGCTAGCATGGCCAATGGGAACTGGAGCACAACAGCATCTGCAGGATGCTATGTTGGTTACTCCTGGTCAGCAGCCAGGAGAACTGCTATTGGAATTTAGACATGGGCCTGACAATGAAGAAGAAGAAGAAGAAGAAGAAGAAGAAGAAGAAGAAGAAGAAGAAGAAGAAGAAGAAGAAGAAGTGGAGTTTGGATTTGATATCCCGCCTTTCACTCCCCTTCAGGAGTCTCAAAGCGGCCAACATTCTCCTTTCCCTTCCTCCCCCACAACAAACACTCTGTGAGGTGAGTGGGGCTGAGAGACTTCACAGAAGTGTGACTGGCCCAAGGTCACCCAGCAGCTGCATATGGAGGAGCAGAGACGCGAACCCGGTTTCCCAGATTACGAGACTACCGCTCTTAACCACTACACCACACTGGCATGAAGCCTGTTCATACATTACAGCTTAATACAGTTAATGCAATGGTTTGGCCATTTGAATGCATCTGAATGGCCTTTGCTTTCCTTCATATTGTGTAATATACAGATATCTAGAAAACACATGAGTCACAGCGAGACTGGTTTTTTTAATTTAAAGAAAGTGAAAGGAGTGTGTTTTGCACTGGGAATGGAAAGCTGTGAAAGTCATAGCAAGGTTCAGCTCTTAGTGATGACAGCCTACAGTTTTAAGGTCTGTTTTGGTCCCTCCGCATCCAGATTTAATAGGAATATAGAATAAAAATAAATGTAAAGTTCATAAGCTTGCTGATATGAGTATTGGCACAAGGTTGTGAACTTCACATCTATTTATGTGCATAAACTATTTTGTGGCAAACATCAAAACACATTTGTAAGTTGCAATCTGTTCATAGATAAAGAGAAAGAAGGAGAGGGAGAGGGAGAGGGGAGAGAGAGAATAGGATAATTTACTTACCATAAGCAAGTTGGTCAACATCATTTTTAACAAGGTTCACTGTATGGGTGCTGTGCTGGTGCTTGATATATGTTAATATAATGTGCATAGTCAGTAAGACAGCAGGGTCAACTTGTTCTGGGCTCGGTGCCAAAGTGTTGCCCTCGGTTACCACCACAGAAGTGTGTGTGCCGAAGCATTATAAGAAGACTGGGGAAAAATGCCACGGCTGGTGTCATCTTGGGGAAATGAGCATAAAATAGTACCAGATTGATTGCTGGCTCAGGTGCAGATGTAGTGGCAAAGAAATGGCTGTCGGGTTAGACACTTGCAGAGGGAAAGGTAGGAATGTCTGTAGCTGGAAAGGCAAAGCCAGACTTATATGAACCTACTGTGCATCAGAGTAAAGGAAGAACCCAAGTAGATTAGCTATTATCATCATAAGGACATTGACCTATGGACTCTACTGTTTATCATCAGCATAGCACATTTTATGGTGGAATGGTGCTACAGCTTTTTATGGTGCTGTGGAATGGACCCCTGTTGCTCTCAATTCCCAGGTGGAGCAACTTGCCTAATGGGCACTATGGCAGAAGTGAAATATGAACCCTGCAATTCTTGATTTCAATCCAGTTCTACAAGACTGCACTTGTTCTCAAACGAAGATGATTTCTTCAAAGGCAAAATAATGTGTGAGACACGTTTGCTCTCAGAAGTGACTCATGTCCTGTCCATGGGTTCACTAGCCCTAAATGGCAAGTCTCTGGGATTGCCGTTCACCAGCAAAAGTGGTCTTCCTTCCTGTTCCCTTTCCTGCACATTCCTGCCAAGCTGACTACATCCCCTGCCAACCTTTCTAAGTTCAGATGGCCATACTAGCTTCTCCTCCTGTGACCCATGGAACAGTGCAAGGGAGTAAATCACATTCTGCTCAGCAAATCTGAGAATGGAACAACAACAAGGGTCCTCATGAAAATTCATCAGCATTTTAGTATGGCTTTCTATAATATGCAAAATGTTAGTATGTCATTTTGCCGAATATACTCACTTTTGCAAACCAGTTTCCCCTGACATTTTGTATGCTGTTTTCACTAATATAGCGATTTTGGGGCACATTACTTAGCTAGGGAACTCCATCGCACAATTCAGAGAAGTGCGAATTCCAAAGGACGGCTATGTTTCAGATAATACATTGTTCTAGAAAGTGTGATTTCAGTAGATTCACCTTTAAATGTGAACTGTATCAAATTTCTTCCCCTTTCCTATGCATGGCTATACATTTCTTTCACATATATCCAAACGGGGGGGGGGGGGGCAGCTATAATTAAGCCTCTGAGATGCATCTGAGATAAGAGTTTGTTTTTAAAAGAACGAAGGTTTCATAAGTAACCCTTTGAAAGGTTAGTTTCTAAAAAAAACTATAATGCAACATGAAATTAAGAATAATAATCACCTTCTCTGCCTCCCCACCACCTGTCATATTTCAGAGGGGGGGGGTGCTGCTAAGATGGTACAATGAATGAGCCAAGGAGGTGTTTTTCTCCCACCTGAAAGCCCAAGCTAATAGCAGATAATAAGAATTGTGTGTGTCTCTTATTGTTAGCACTCACTGTAAAAAGCCACTCCATTTGCCCTCCAATCATTCCTTTATTCATTTCTGGGAGAAAATAGGTCCTATTGAAACATGTCGGATTGTGCCATTAATTATGTTACACATGCAATGTAACAGAGGAAATCTCTGCAAAAGATAATGGGTGGATACTTTCCCTCTCTAGATCTTCATAAGTAAATGTGGTGCCTGATCGTTACATATTTGTGTAGAAAGGGGTTAAGACCCTTCTTAGATTATATTTTTGTTTTGGTTTATTACGTGTTCTTTCAACTGGAATCAGAGTAATCTGTTCTCTAAATGTTTCTTTTTGACTTCATACACTCTGGTCCTGTGAGTAGGCACAATGTTGTAAAAGTGCCTCGTGGTGACTGAGCCTTTCCTAATTGGAAGAGCTCCTTAGCTGGTTGTGTTGCATGGATGACTAGACTCAGTTAAGAACAGGCACGTTTTACAAACAAAGTATTTGAACAGCACAGTGATGGGGGAATGGGTACTTCAGGTGGAATGGGCAGAGGCAAGTTGACAGATTTGGGCTACTTAGGTTCACACTGGTATGATTTTGGGAAGCATCCAGAAAGCATGATTCTTCTGCCGCACAGTTACAACATATTGAGCAGGGAAGACTTATGCATCTTATGTTTAAAGACCATCTCAAGGCAAATCTTTAAAAATGTAGTATAAACACTGACAATTAGGAAACACTGGCCTGTGAGCACTCCAGTTGGAAAGCAGCCTTTGCCAAAGTCCCCAGTGTGGGAGGACATGTGGATCCAGAATTGGCCTCCACAGTCACCTACAGACTCACTGTTAAGACTGTGTTCATGGAAGACAATCTTACATGAGTATGAGTGATCTCTGAAGAAGAAAGAAGAAGATCATAATGTAGGCAGATGCTATCAGTGGAGTCCGGTGAGGGATTCTGAAAACAAAATTGTTGGTATATGTCAGGCACGTCCAATTTCCAAGAGACTGCAATCTTGTTGTTTTGTTGTTTAGTCATTTAGTCATGTCCAACTCTTCGTGACCCCATGGACCAGAGCACACCAGGCACTCCGCAGTTTGGTCAAACTCATGCTGGTAGCTTCGAGAACACTGTCCAACCATCTCGTCCTCTGTCGTCCCCTTCTCCTTGTGCCCTCCATCTTTCCTAACATCAGTAGACTGTGATCTACTCCCAGTATAAAAAAACTGGCAGTGATCTACCCATTGTCATTGGCAACAGTTGTTGAGCTTTTTGGGGGGATCAACTGAAAACATCCAGCGATTGACCTAGAACACCTTCACAATCAACCAGTAGATCACAATCGAACTGTTGGACATGTTATTCCAACAACATTTTATCTAGTGCAGCATCTACAGAGTGGTTTGCGCTCCTTTATTATGCCATGCACATTGTCAGACAATGGTAAGCCCGATCAGCTTTGGAAGCATAAGAACACATGATGAGCATGCTGGATCAGGTCAATGGCCCATCTAGTCCAGCATCCTCTCCTCAAAATGGCCAAACAGGTGTCCATGGGAAACCTGCAAGCAGGACATGAGCACAACAGTGTTTTGCCCACCTGCGATTCCTAGTGACTGGTATACAGAAGCTTCACGTCTCTGGCAGTGGAGGTGGAACATAATCGTACTGTTTAGTAGCCGTTGACAGCATGAATCAGTTATTTGGTGGGGCCAAGGAACTAAATCATTCCCCCTCTTCCACTGAAGAAAACTGCAGCAACTGCAGGTCATGAATGCAAGGCAATTGAGGGGAAACCATGATCCAATTGGATATAACGAGAGCGTCAATGATAGAGATAAAGATGTCATTTTCATTTTCTCCAAGTTTCTCAAGGTTTCCATCATAAATTCGTCTTTTTAACAGTTTACTTAATATTTGTATGCCGCTTCCCCTGTGATGAAGCTGCGCTCAAAGCCACTCAAGATAACAAGGAATTAATGTATAAGAGCAACACTTCTTAGTGCAAAAGAAATGTACAGTAGAGACATAATACATGCAACAAATGAATCAAAACAATATACAGCGGTACCTTGGGTTAAGAACTTAATTCATTCTGGAGGTCCGTTCTTAACCTGAAACTGTTCTTAACCTGAGGTAGCACTTTAGCTAATGGGGCCTCCTGCTGCTGCCATGCCGTCACCGCATGATTTCTGCTCTCATCCTGAAGCAAAGTTCTTAACCCGAAATACTATTTCTGGGTTAGCGGAGTCTGTAACCTGCAGCGTCTGTAACCCGAGGTACCACTGTATGTTAGAAACACCAATTAACTTTGCCGAAAAATACAAAAAAGCATTAATTAAGCCTGTCATAACTAGAACCTGGAAGTTGGGGTTATTCCCCAAAGCTGTCATACAAATCCACCCCCCTCCTGCCTCTCAGATCTGGAACAGTAGACTCTCACTGGGCAGTTGTCCACATTCCTATATCAGCTTGTCCCCTCCACCCATTGACTCAATTTTGCAAAGTGGGTTTTCTGATATAGCACACTGATATAGCCATTCGAATGCACATTTTACTCTACTTTATGCATTCTTTGACACATTACTTGGCTGGAGAACTGTAATGAGAAATTCAGAGAAATGCCTATTTCAAAGGGCAGCCGTTCTTCAGTTTGTATATTTTTCAGAAAGTGCGAATTGCATAGGTTCACCTTTAAATGGGAACTCAGTCCTATTTCTACCTCCATCCCTTATCAGGTCACCCCAGCCCCATGCTATCAGCATTAGGCAGGATTGAAGGGAGTGAGCCAGGACTAGAGAAACCAGAAACCGGTTCTGAAGGGCATGTCCAGAAAAACAAGCAGAGCTCAGGTAGACTTCATTGCTCAAGCTAACCAGCAGTGAGACACCAAACCCTCTTGTACTTATTCCTGGTCAGGAGGACACCTTGGCAGGGATGGCTAACCCAGAGTCTGGGTTTCGCTAAGAGGCTGCAGTTATGTGCTTCACCACATGGGGCAGTAGTTAGCAGTACCTGACACATGCAAACATGTGATTCCTGATTGGCAAGTCATTCACTCTGCAGGTATGGACGTCTGATCTCAGTGGAGTGGCTACCCAGTCCACACATGTGCTTACTGCCTCTCAAGAAGTTCTGGTAAGGATAATCATTTTGTTCACACCTTGATCTCCTCAAAGTGGCAGTTGGTGGTTCCGACAATTGTAGAGTTTTGCAGGCTATCACGGCTTATCATATGTCAAATAGGTGCTACAGACTAAACTGCAACTTTTTTTGTGTGATGTGCAAGTGATACATTTAGGTATTAATTACTATCAAAATACCGAGTCAATCATTTCAACTAATTGCAAAGAAATCAAAATGTTTTGATAACCTGATGCTATTTTCAAGATTTCTGCCCCAATCAAGCAAGACTGACTGGCACATGGAACCAGCTTCTGTGATGACAATTTTGTTAATTTCCATAAATCCATAACTCTTCTATAAATTGATCATATTGATGGAGATGTTAACAGGATGCTTCAGGAGAGACACACTACCCTCAGACAGGTCCTGAACCTGGATCTATGCATTTGATGATCCTGGTTGGCATGAAAAAATATGCTAAAGAAAATTTAAAATATATATAAATATTCCTGCTGACGTGGTTGTGTTCATAAGCCACAAGATGAAGCTGGCATGTCTAAAGCTATTTAAACATCAGTAGCTTTTCATTCTACTAGATTTTGAAATATCTATTCTGCCCCCTTTTTCTTTCCAGATCAATCTATGATACAATATTATTTATCAGTGATTATAAGAGAAAAGCATTCAAGGCACAAAATAGAAAAAACACATAATACAAATCTATATAAATATATAAATGCATTCATTCTATTTTCAGCTAAAGTCCTCTGAATAAGTGACAAATACTGAATATTAAGGGATGCGGGTGGCGCTGTGGGTAAAAGCCTCAGCGCCTATGGCTTGCCGATCGAAAGGTCAGCGGTTCGAATCCCCGCGGCGGGGTGCGCTCCCGTTGTTCGGTCCCAGCGCCTGCCAACCTAGCAGTTCGAAAGCACTCCTGGGTGCAAGTAGATAAATAGGGACCGCTTATTAGCGGGAAGGTAAACGGCGTTTCCGTGTGCGGCTCTGGCTCGCCAGAGCAGCGATGTCACGCTGGCCACGTGACCCGGAAGTGTCTTCGGACAGCGCTGGCCCTCGGCCTCTTTGAATGAGATGGGCGCACAACCCTAGAGTCTGTCAAGACTGGCCGATACGGGCAGGTGTACCTTTTACTGAATATTAAACATTATTGAACACTAAATGCAATCAGATTGTGATTCAAAGGAGATCTACATTGCTATCCTTTCCCCGAGATTTCTAATTGTTTTTAAAACACATTGGGTAACCAAATTTCAACTATTTCTAACATGTATAACTCTTTCCTGGTATTTAATCACTGCAGTTAGTTTTAATGCACCTATTATTCTTGAGGATGAGAGTGGGGACTCTCCTATATCTCTGCTGATGAGACAGATAATGGCATTTTGCTTGCTTTCTTCTCCACAGCCAGGAAGAGCAATTTCTGCTCACATCAGAGGAACTGCATATACAGGTCTGGACTTTCCCCACCATTCCTCCACCCATCAGAGCAGAATGTGTTTAAGTGAAATTAACAAAATGTGAAGTGCCATCCAATTTGTGAACGTCACCATTTCCTTCTTTTTTCCCTCTCTTGCACATTCTTCACCAATCCATTGCAGGCTCATCTGCCTAGCTTGGGTTTAGGAAGTGAAGAGAGAAAATGCAATTAACATAATGCATCAGTAATACCGTGATGAAATAAAAGGAGACGGGCCAGAGGCAAATGTTTCCCCCCACTGAATTCAAGATATAAGCCCTCATCTGCACTACATGTTTAAAGCAGTATTATACCACATTAAAAAGGAATGGCTTCCCTCACAAAGAATCCTTGAAACAGTAGTTTGTTAAGGATGCTGAGGGTTGTTAGGAGACCCTTATTCCTCTCACAGAGCTACAATTCTCAGAGTGGCTTAGCACTCACTCCCTCTTCACAGAGAACTCAGCGCTTTGAGATGAAGTCTGTGGCAACTCATCAGAGGGAATTCTCAATGCTCAGCATGGAGTACTGGTTAGAACAGGGGTCAGCAAACTTTTTCAACTGTCCCTCAGACTTTGTGGGGGCCTGGATTATATTTTGAAGGGGGGGGAAAAGAATTCCTATGCCCCGCAAATAAAAGAGAGATGCATTTTAAATAAAACCACACATTGTACTTATGTAAAAACACCAGACAGGCCCCACAAATAACCCAGTGGTGCATTTTAAATAAAAGAACATATTCTACTCATGTAAAAACACTCTGATTCCCGGACCATCTGCAAGCCAGATTTAGAAGGCAATTGGGCCAGATCCGGATCCTAGGCCTTAGTTTGCCTACCCACGGGTTAGAGTGTTGGACTAGAACCTGGGAGGCCAGGGCTCGAATTGCCACTCAGTCATGAAGCTCACTGGGTGAGCTTGGGCTTCTTAGCCTAACTTACCTCACATGGCTGTTGTGTGGATTAATTGAGGAGAGGAAGAAACGTGTGCTGCCGTGAGCACCTTGCTGGAAAAAGGTGGGCTATACTGTTGTTGGCATCTGTCTGTCAATGGAGTGCACCTCCGGGGTGAAACCAAACTGCTGTGTTTACAGCACTGAGGTGATCTACCAGGGGCACAAGCCTGGGCAGTGTGAATGGAGCTATAAATACAATAAATAAATACATTAAATGGATGGATGGGTGGATGGATATTGGCACCTTGGCTTTGGGATGCTCACCTCCCTCAGAACCAATATTAGTGGAGTTTTGAAAGCAGGCATTTGGGTTCAGGGGTGCTCTACAGTTGGCTGATTTATGCTATGGTGCTAGCACAACATTTGTTATTATATGTCAGGGAACTGCCATCGGAGCGGGAGGCGGAGAGGAGGCTCCAGGACGATGGTGGAGAGGGTCCCAGTAGGTGGAGAGGTAGCCCATCCACTGGGGAAGGAAATCAGTGTAACACCAGTGGAGAAGGGGGGCAGATGGGGGAATCGGAGAGGTGGCTCCAGGACTCTTCGCAGGAGACCAGCGGAGAGGGCACGAGTACTCCGTTGCCCACACCCACTTTGCGCAGAAAACTTCCGCGTAGGCAAAGGGGGAGGAGACTGGGCATCAAACAGATTCTATGTTACGATATTGAAGCAATGATGCTGCAAGCTGATTGGTTGGAAAAGTCACATGATGTTGGGAGTGTCTGTGGGAAACAGACAGCACCGGAATTAGCTCAGAGTGTAATATGAGCTGCACAGGAAGTGCTTGTGGAGTCGTCTGCAAGAGATTGAGGAGAGCAGACATGTTTTCTGTAACACTGCAAAGACAGGAATAAAGCCATGTAAATACGTTTCTGTCTTATCTCTTTCCCCTGCCGGGGGGGCAGGAAAGAGTGGTGTGTTCTTCTCACGCTGAGAAGCATCGCCTATCGCGACCTCTGCCAGGTCCCTGCCCGGAGAGCAGACCGGGAGGTCAACAGGACTCCAAGCCGGGTGCCTGGGAGAGTTGCCAGTTTCTGCTGATAATGGCTTGGAATCCAACATCCTATGCTGGAAGAGGTTTAAGAAACTCCCACTGACAGATTCTGCCAGCGACTGAGGCAGCCACGGAACTTGAGGCTGTTCAGACAGAAAGGGTTCAACCAGGCAACTTAGCCAGGAGTAACGGCAGCTTATGCACGAGCAACCCCTAGAACCATTACATTATATTAAGTAACATTTAAATGAAATGTCCTTTTATTATATTGCTGTTTTTTTCCTGTAGTTGTGTGAAGAATGATTATGAATAAGACCTCAGTCCTGTATACCCGAAGGAGCATCTCCACCCCCATCATCCAGCCCAGACACTGAGGTCCAGCTGCAAGGGCCTTCTGGTGGTTCCCTTGCTGCGAGAAGTGAGGTTATAGGGAACCAGGCAGAGGGCCTTCTCAGTAGTGGTGCCTGCCCTGTGGAACGCCTCCCAGCAGATGTCAAGGCAATAAACAGCTATTTTACTTTTAAAAGACAACTGAAGGCGGCCCTGTTTAGGGAAGTTTTTAATGTCTGATGCTGTATTGTTTTTAATATTTAGTTGGAAGCCGCCCAGAGTGGCTGGGGAAACCCAGCCAGATGGGCAGGGTATAAATAATAAATTATTTTATTATATGAGAAATTCCTGCTCCCCTTTATGTTTCCATCAGAATTCTCTGATATCCCATCCCTACCTCTCTGCAAACATCCTGCTAAGCTCATAGCAAGTTGACACATTTAAACACCAGCTGAAAAAAGTTTTTGTCCAGCTAAGCCTTTGGAGAAACTTTTGTTTTGTGATTTATGTTAGAAGGGTGCTTCCCCCTTTTAGATATTTATTGTTGCTGTTCTACTAGCTGTTTAGTGTAATACCGTGATTTTAAGGTTGTGTTTTTTTAAGATGGCTGCTTTAATGATTTATTATGTGAATCCAACCCCCGCCCCTGACTCTGAATAGGAGGAAGGGTAGGGTATGAAAAAAACTGACAAGTAAACAGCTAAAGGGTTGTTGTTGTTTTAAATCAAGTTCATTCAAGGGTGATAATGATATGCCAAATATGACCGTGTACTATTAACATCGTTCATTATTAAGAAACAATACCTATCTATCCATTGCATAGTTCCAAGTTAAATTTACATTACACTTGACTTTTAGAAACCTACAATGAACTTACCTGTGTTTTTTTTTTATTTAAATAAAACAATCCAAGGTGTATTTCAGGAAGGTGTTAATTGTAGGAAGGTAAATGTGAAGAAGGGAAATATTTTCTTACTTCTTACAGCTAAGAATGCCTAGATGCTAAAATATGCATTGACACTTGGGTTTGTTGACAGGGCTGAATATGGATATGAGGGAACCCACTAGTTTTTCATTAATTTCTTTTCTGCAAGCAGGGCAGGCACCCCTAATGATGAAAGACATTGGTTTGCTTGGAGCCCAGACAGACATACTTTTCATTTCAACATGGGCTCCTTTGGGCCAGACTGGGTAAGAAGGACTTCAGCTCTTATACAGCAGACAAACCGTAAGATCCAAACCCTCCAAGCTCAGGCCAAGAGAGGAGAAGGGGAATTGCCAATCTTCTTTTTACACCCCCCTTTCCAGTCCATTTTTTGTGGGGGGAGGGATTTCTGCTCCCATTGGCCCTAATGGGAAAGAAAAAAATCTGCACTCCACCCCCAAGGGCAGTCTATCTTCTGTTTGGATTCTGTGGGCAATGATACTGTAATTAAACAGAGATTTCTCCTGTGCTGCAAAATGTTTCAGCTATGTTTGTGTGAACTATCTATTGCACGCACAATCAAAACATGGAATTTAAATCCTTTTGCTACTGCCACCACCACTAATACAATAATAGCCATACAATTTCCTCCTTGTTCTGGAGGTGTGAGGAGAATGGGAGGACTTTGGAGCCAAAGTCTCTCCCAGTCTATCTCCAACATCTCCCTGGAATTCCCCTTTTTGCCATCTGCATTGTCAGACCAGCAGTGGTGGAGAAGCAGCATCAGTGGACCTTTCTACTGCTGTTTAGGGAGGCTTCTGTACTCAGACCTCCCTCGAAGAAGAAGAAGAAGAAGAAGAAGAAGAAGAAGAAGAAGAAGAAGAATTTGGACTTGATATCCTGCCTTATATTCCCCTTAAGGAGTCTCAAAGCGGCTAACAATCTCCTTTCCCTTCCTCCCCCACAACAAGTACTCTGTGAGATGAGTGAGGCTGAGAGATTTCAGAGAAGTGTGATTGGCCCAAGGTCACCCAGCAGCTGCATGTGGAGGAGCGGGGAAGCAAACCCAGTTCACCAGATTATGAGTCCACTGCTCTTAACCACTACACCACGTTGGCTTTCTCTCCATCCCACAGAATGGAAGACCCAGAAAACCCCCTGAACTACAGCGACTCTAAACTCTCATCAGCTTCAGACAGCATAGTCATAGGAAAAGACAAAGGTACATTTTGCTGACTCAGACCATCTTACAGAATATTATCCACACTGACTAGCTTTGGAACTCTAGGGTTTCAGACAAACAGCCTCTCTCAGTCCTACTTGGAGATTCCAGGAATTGAACTACATGCAAGGCAGATGCTCTGGCAGATGGCAGATGGCCACGTCCCTTTCCTCGGTCAACGTGATTGGACTCATAGCTCAGGGTGATTGGAGTCATAGTTCAGCACCCTATGGAGGAACACATCTCTGCTTTAGGTGCTGACATCCTAAGCCATGTAGGGCTTCACACCATAGGTCAAAATCAACACTTTGAATTGGGCCTTGAAATAACCAGTAAGCTTATGGTGACAGGAAGCGATACAATGTCAACGTTCCCTTTCTGATGTTTGAACTGTGATGGCTCATTCACACATGCAAATTGCCCCTTGATACTGAATGAATCAACTGATTAACCAGCATGTGTGAACCCACCCACTGAGCACAATATGGCATTTAGGTCTATTTTTCCGCCTCAGGCCTTTATTTCTGCATGTGGCATTTAGTTCATGAACTCTCCCTGCTTCCCTGGTACCCTGGCGAGCATCCCATTTATTTCAGATTCAGTGTGTGCCTGTTTCACAAAGATACAAAGCCCCAGCCTGCCTGAAATATATATCATTGGCATTCACTCCCTGCAAGGCCATTACAAATGACTTGAGAATGATAAGGCAGTAGCTCCCGTCGTGTTTAATGTGTTTGACCATGAAGCGTTCATGTAACAGAATGCAGGGCCTTTGCATTTTAACTGACAGTATTTAGTATAAAATATGTTCTCACACCGCAACCATATATACCCTCCAACGTTTAAAAGATGAAAAGAGGGACAGGCTGGCAATACCCCTCTGTACCCACGTGGTAGGCTGCACTCATTTATTTTGCAGTAGCTTGTCCTGCTCTGATTTAAAAGCCAAGGAGGTGTTAACACCGACTATATTAAAGATAAATTAGAAAAAAACCCATCACTGCCTTGCAGTCATTTCAGGCTGGGCTGAAAATGCCCCCTGGCCCTTCTTACAGGGTCATTCACCACTCAGGGCAGTTACATTGTCCTCCTACATCATCACTGTTAACAGTGTCATGGCCTAGTTACCACATTCACACCGAAGAATTCTGGGAGCTGTAGTTTGTCAAGGGTGCTGAGAGTTGTCATGGCTTCCCCTTCAGAGAGTTACAGTTCCCAAAGAGATTTAACCAGTGCTTTTTTCCTGGGGGGACGCAAGGGGACGCATACCCCTAAACATTTTGTGAATCTAAGTTTGGCCTCATTGAGGGGCAGTATTTCAATATGAGTAGGAAAATGAAAGTGCCACTGAAAATTTTTTTAAATTATTTTTTTAGAAAAAAGCACTGGATTTAACAATCAAATTCTTGACTGGGGGCTCTGTGCTGGTCACTTCAAGGAATGCCACTATGAGTAGAACTAGCACTGCATACAACCCTCTGTGCTGAAAAATGTGAGTGCATATTTACTAAATGAGAAGAAGCCCAGTTTGACCCAGGAGATGCTCTCATACATCAAGGAGAACCTTGGAAAATATTCCTAACATGGTTTTTACATACAGATGTTGTTTTACCCTTTTGCACTTCTTTGGCTTTTGGTCATAGCTTGCTCTCAAGAATTTTCAGCTTGCTAAAAATATCTACCATTTGGATCCAATGCAGATTGTCATCCAAGAGTGGTGGAAAAACCTTGCTGCAACCAGAATATTTGACTCCAAATCCCCCACCCCTCCAGGGATTTGCAAATTCTACTTTTTAAAGCCATAGGCTGGTAGAAGGGTATATACAGAACGTGTCCCCGTTTCACCCCATGGATTCATTGGCCTAGCAAATCTCATGCTTGAACCTTCCCCCTCCCCAACCTTTTAGATTAATAACACCAACTGCAGTCCACACATAACCTGCGAATCTATTGTTTTGTCTTCCTTCTATGGAATGAATGGAATCTTTTCTAACTCTGTGTTCTACGGAAGACTCTGATGCTCAAAAGTTTGCTTTGTTCTTTTTTGAAGGGGTGCATGGCACCAGGCTTTATTATCTCCCAAGGTATGGCTTGATTCTTCAAGTTTTCCATGTCTTCAAAGACCGTACAAGATAAAAAAGAAGGAAGGAAGGAAGGAAATCAGGTCCATCCAGTTGAGATTTTTCGTCCTTTTGCTCCTCCTCCTCTTTTTTTTAACAAAATAAAACAGGCAGGCTACATACTTTTGCATTGTGTTATGAATCAGAGAGTTCTTGCCATTTAAGGAAAGCAAAATGTATTAAATTCAGTGGAGGAGAACCTCTGGATCCCAAGCATAAATGCATTTGCAAAAAAAGAAAAAGAAAAGAAAAAAGTCCCACTGATTAACAGCAGGATTTGTTTTCTTGTTGGTATGTGGTATGGAGATTGTAGCCTGATATTGACATTATTTGTTTCATTCATTCATTCTCTCTCTCTCTCTCTCTCTCACACACACACACACACACACACACACTCTTACTGTTCATCTGATACACTGTAAGCCACTTTAGGCACACTTTTCTGGGGAAATGACATAGAAATAAACAGATGGGTGGTGGAGGTGATAATAACATCACAAGGGAGGAAGAATGCATGCTTTTCATGAAGAAGGCTCCAGCATTTTCAAAGAGGACTGGGAAAGATTCCTGACAGAAACCTTGGACAGCTCCTGCCACTTATTGTTGACAATACTAGATAGATGAATAATCTGGCATTGTACACAGTAGATTCCGATGTCTATGTCACTTAAATGACACAGATGGAGTCCAGGGAGAAAATAAATCCTGGTAACACTTTAATGGGAAAACCTGAACAAAAACTGGGTATAAACTGAGCAGAAAGGCACAAAGCCTCTTAGGCTCTGCTTATTTAACTTATATGCCGAATTCATCATGCGAAAGGCTGGACTGGATGAATCCCAAGCTGAAAAAAAGATTGCCAGAAGAAATATGAACAACCTCGGGTATGCAGATGACCATAGCTGTCAAGTGTCCCTTATTTGAATGGACAGTCCCGTATTCCAGCGCCATGTCTCGCTGTTGTCCCTTATTGATGGATGTCCCTTAAATGTCCCTTAAATGATGTCCCTTAAATTTCAAAGGAAGCCGCTCCTCTCCCTCCCTCCCTGCAGGCCAGGGAGGAGGGAGGCTCCAACTGTGTTGCTTCGCTGTGTTGCTCACCTAATAAGTATTCTAAGAACAACTGGGGGGTGGAGCTTGCATGCCTTGTGTGTGGCTAGTTAATGCAAGCTGAGGGGTTTTTTGAATGCTGAACGCCATTTTGTTGCACGTGCTGCTGCAAACTTTGCAGTGCAAAGCCAGGCCGGGGAGCCATCTTAAGTTGAGACTGCATAGGCCTTTGGTGCATGTGATTCAGATTCTATTCAGTTGAACCTCTGGTTACAAAGTTGGTTGGACAGTGTTCTTGAAGCTACCCAGCCTGAGTTTGATCAAACTGCAGGAGGACAGGAAGACTGGAGTGCCTGGAACAGGTGAGGCTGCAGGTCCCTTATTTTGGCTGCTGGTTCCTTAATTTCAAGGCTGCTGGTCCCTTATTTTCAAATCTGTAAGTTGACAGCTATGCAGATGACACAACTTTGATGGCAGAAAGTGAGGAGGAATCAAAGAACCTTTTAATGAGAGTGAAAGAGGAGAGCGCAAAATATGGTCTGAAGCTCAACATCAAAAAAACTAAGATCATGGCCAGTGGTCCCATCACCTCCTGGCAAATAGAAGGGGAAGAAATGGAGGCAGTGAGAGAGTTTACTTTCTTGGGTTCCATGATCACTGCAGATGGCGACAGCAGTCACAAAATTAAAAGACGCCTGCTTCTTGGGAGAAGAGTGACGACAAACTTAGATAGCATTTAATTGGACATTTAAATGCATTATCTATTCATTTATACCCCACTTTTCCTGCAAGGAAGCCAGGGCTTGGCACATGATCATTTGCCCCCCTTCATTCTCACAACAACCCTGTTTGGTAGGTCAGACTGACACGACTGAATGGGGATTTGAAATTCAGTCTCCCTAATCCTTCTCTATCCATAACACCAAAGAAAACAACTGCCTGGGGGATTTAAGAAAGATAAACTAAAAGTGATCCTGATAAAAATAAATTAAAATTGCAAATCTCACTAGCAAGTAGTGGACTTAGAAACAAGTTAACTTCCCCTCTTTTTTTATTAGACTACCATGCATTGGTCGCTGTGGAGAAAATGACATTTCTGAAAATCTGAAGCCTGCAGACAAAAGATAGTATTTTACTCAAGCGTCGGTATGATAACAGTGATAGTAAATCTGGCGTTTGAAGTGCTGAACATGAAAACCCCTCAAAGAAGGAGGTTCTTTATTTTTCTCCATGGGCTTTACCTAATACACCTCTGTGACTCAGGGTGAGATAAACATGGAGTTGAGTCTATAGCCAAGACAGTGCTGTGCCTATTTACATCACAGCATTATCTCATAGATTCAAGTTGCCCATCCAGTGCATATATTGATCTGCAGGCCACAGCTTCCCAATAGTTCCCAGGCTCACCAAAAAGTGTGATGGGACTGCATTAGACCACACTCAATTCATATTTCAGGTTACAATGTGCAGTTAAGAAAACAACATGAGTTTTTGATGGATGGAAGGAAGGAAGGAAGGAAGGAAGGAAAAGTATCAGGGTCAGTGAATTATAATAGTCATTTGCCTGCAATCTGATAATTCTTCATTCAGCACCATAATCGGGTGTGCTTCTCTTTCCCCCCTCTGCTGAAAAACATTGGCCAAATAAGACCCAGATTCAAATCCCCACATTACTGTTTGCAGGCACTTGTCCAGTCATTAACATCCATATTTTGGGGGGAAAGATAAGGCATGGGGAAAGTTGGCCAACATTAACCAAAGGTGGGCCAACCATAAGGTGGGGAAATGACTCAGAAATTGATAATTTAAATCATCAGTGGGGAATCTCAGGCCTTGTGGCTCAATGCAACTCTCCAAACCTCTCCATCTGGATCTCAGGACTCTCAGCAGACCACACACACTCGCCAGCCACACCTCCTCTCCCCAGACCTCACTGCTCACTGGCTTTGCTTCACACCCTACTTGAATGTTGGGTCTGGCTGGGATGTGTCCTTGTACTCAGGGGTGCGCAAATGTGTGTAGAAACTAATCTACTGTATGAATGGGAAACTTAACTTGCATTTGTTGCTCCACCCACTTGCCTCTAGCACCAGCCACCACTGGCATGTGGACCTCAGAAGGTGGCTCAGCAGGAAATGGACTGAAATATGGTCTCTACCACTGATATAAATAAATCAGGGAGGGCAAGCTGGACGGGGTTTTTTAATTTAGTAAAGTATTTTATTTCTTAATTATTTATTTACTGCATTTATATCCTGCAGGGCCTCCAAGGTGCTCATAGACTACATGCTTTCTCCCTCCCGCTTCCATTTTATCATCACAACAACCCCATTAGGCTGAGATAAAAGTGACTAGCTCAAGGTCACTCCGTAAGCCTGAATGGGGATTCGAACCTGAGTACACCACCTCTAACCAGTACACCACACTGCCTCTCTAGATGAGGAATGCCAAGTGAATGATGCAGGGTAACTTTCCAATTCAGGATTATTTTGAGTATGCAAGGGACACTCATCATGCAAAGATGCATTTGTAACATTGAGATTCTCCTCTTCTCTGTAAAATAAGATAATTCTGTCCTGGATCTTCTCTGCCCTTAAGGGCAGAACTGTTTCATATGCCACCTGGTTCATCAAATGCCCTAGAAAGAATATTTATCTGTAATTACATAGCAGGAAGTTGCTAAGCAATGTGTAATGCATTTCACATGGCACTCTATCCTAGGTATCTAACACGGGAGAAACACTGTCCGTTTTTTGTTGCCTGGGCACCTTTTCATTTGCCTTTCAGTAAACCTCCAGATTTTCTTAGCATCAAAGTTATGTTTGGCCATCGATTACTGGAGGGATTATGAGGCACAAAGTGACAATTACGAATTGAGATAAGAATGGGAAACATTTTGAAGAGACTTGTTAATGCATTACTTGAGGGCGAAAGAGGTAGACTGTAGAATATAAAAGAAGCCATGAATTCTCTACAAGTATTGCTGTATTCTAAATTTCTTACAGCTCTGCGAAAGAGGGAGAGAGAGCACGCATACATTGTTTTCAGTAGCTTTTGCAATTTAAACTTATTTTCTTTCTGGGTAATTACCATTCGGTTGCTGCAACACTGTAGTTAACTTTCACACTTAAGTGGAAAACATGCCTTCATTTTTGTTCTGCTGAATAAAGGTCTGTTGGTGAAAGGTTAGTCTTATTACCATCAACATGCTGTATCCAATCACAGTGAATTAACTGTCCACTCTCATCCCTCAGAAGCCCAGCAAGTGAAAAGCATATAATTAATCTGAGATATGTTGTTGTTGTTGAGTCGTCTTAGTTGTGTTGGACCCCATGAACCAGAGCATGCCTTGGAAACTCTTCCTTTCTTCTCAAAGCTTCTCCTTTTTTATGTCCATGGAGTTTTCTTGGCAAAATACTGGAGTGGTTTGCCAGTTCCTTCTCCAGGTGGATCACACTGAAATTGCTTGCAGTGATGACCAGCATAGAAATCTCTCTCTCTCTCTCTCTCTCTCTCTCTCTCTCTCTCTCTCTCTCTCACACACACACACACACACACACAAAATCTATCTATCATCTATCTATCTATCATCTATCATCTATCATCTATCATCTACCTATCTACCTATCATCTATCTATCTATCATCTATCTATCTATCATCTATCATCATCTCGTGTGTGTGTGTGTGATTTCTATGCAACCAATTTCAGTTGCCAACCTCTGAATTTAATAGTGACTGGTTCAGGTAACACAGAATAAACCTTTTGACTTGTGCTCCAGGCATCTTGGGAATCGTTGGAATCAAGCCTGGCCCCAGTGATTGGCCAGATCTGGCAATGGCCAAGGTCCCTAGATCTCAGACGGACCCCTCATTGGCTTGGGCTGCCACCCAGCCCTTCACCCAAAGGGCCTGGATGGTGGGGTGCTTTGCTTGAGAGTCAAACTACCCACTGGTTACTTATGAATCTTCAGCAGCCTTTCCCAACCTGGTGTGCTCCATTTGGCATGGACTCCAGCTCCCATGAGCCCCAGCCAGCCAATGGCCAATAGTCCAAGATTTGTAGCCCAACAACATCTGGAGGGTACTAGGTCTGGGGAGACTGCTTTATTGCATGCAAATTATTCAGTTATTCATGATATTGTGTATCCATGATCAGAAAGGCTGTGTAAGCCACTCTGAAGATCTTCTTAGGAAGAGAGCAATCAAAGAGCAAACAAGTCTCATTTTTTCGTCTTTATAAAAATCACATAATATTCACTTCCACAGTCCAGTTTCTAACTCTTCTCAATCACACAGACATGTACAAATCTCATATGGAATGCCATTAGATGTGCCGTGTGTAATGCCATTAGATCATATTGTTAGGCTTCAGAAAATTCAGAAGGCGGATTAGAAATGATGATTCTCAAATACTTCTCCACATGTCAGAATACGGACAGCCTGAAATGGTCTAATTATGAAGGCTGAATGCTACGCGTCCCACTGGCATACTGTGGTTTTCAAATGAAGTAGAAATTCTGAAATATATTCCTTCTGCATTTTATGTGCGACATCGCCATGCATGGGCCAGCTACTCTCATAGAAACATTGAACCTGCTCTAGATTTTCTTTGCTTAATATTGATTAAGTATGTTTTTAATATTTTTTAAATTAATGTTAATGGGTTTTTTGTGTTAATCTATATAAAACCAATCTTTGAGTGAATCCTACATGTGTTTTAGAGCACTGGTTCCCAATTAACTAAGTACAGTGGTACCTCAGGTTACATACGCTTCAGGTTACAGACTCCGCTAACCCAGAAATAGTGCTTCAGGTTAAGAACTTTGCTTCAGGATGAGAACAGAAATCGGGCTCCAGTGGCACGGCAGTAGCAGGAGGCCCCATTAGCTAAAGTGGTGCTTCAGGTTAAGAACAGTTTCAGGTTAGGTACGGACCTCCGGAACGAATTAAGTACTTAACCTGAGGTACCACTGTACGGCGGAACACGCCTCCCCCCCCATTTTTCAAAAGCCAAACCATGCACCCTCTACTTTTGAATATTTTGATATCTCTAAGGTAATTTTTGCTATGTGAATGATGCTGCAGACCCCCTGGGTAGGTTATGTGGACCCCCTGGGATCTCTGGACCACCAATTGGGAACAACTGCTTTAGAGTATGTAAGTTTATTCACAGAACCCTCAACAGGCAGGTATCTTGGTTGTTGTTTCTTCCATAAGACTTTGAAATTTCACTACAGTAGAAGCAGATGAGTCTTTCACCTGCAAGCAGAAATAGGTGCTTGCTTTTTTTTTTAGAGTGATTAATTTGAAAAGCTTTAACAGCTCATAAACATGAATATTGTTAAGCCTCTTCCTGCGAGCTTTTTACATGGGCAAATTTCCTGTTTAATTGAATGTTTAATCTGCCTTGTTGCGGTGTGTTCTAATAAGAACAACAACTGTTCTTCTGGAGTGCCTTTCAAGCTATGTATCCCAAGGCCTTTTGAAACAGCGTGTGCATCTCAGAGAGATATCCTACGAATAGCAGAAAGCCAGGCACATAAATTAGGCGGTAATGGGAGCAGTGAGCTTTCCCCCATTGAAAGAGATGGCAAAGCTTCCACCGATTTCAGGGGATGCAAATTTGCAGCCTAACTTTGTGTTTCCAAAATGACACTTCCAAGCCCTGTGGCATTTGGAGCCAAGATGTCAGGCAGATCTAAGGACACATGCTCAAGATCGAGTAATGTTTAAGAATTATACCTCTGTAGACCAGATATGGGACGCGGGTGGCGCTGTGGGTAAAACCTCAGCGCCTAGGACTTGCTGATCGCATGGTCGGCGGTTCGAATCCCCGCGGCGGGGTGCGCTCCCGTCGTTCGGTCCCAGCTCCTGCCCACCTAGCAGTTCAAAAGCACCCTCGGGTGCAAGTAGATAAATAGGGACCGCTTACCAGCGGGAAGGTAAACGGCGTTCCGTGTGCAGCACTGGTGCTGCGCTGGCTTGCCAGATGCAGCTTCTCACGCTGGCCACGTGACCCGGAAGTGTCTGCGGACAGCGCTGGCTCCCGGCCTATAGAGTGAGATGAGCGCACAACCCTAGAGTCTGGCAAGACTGGCCCGTACGGGCAGGGGTACCTTTACCTTTACCATTAGACCAGATATGGTGTGCAAATATCAAGGCTGCTGACACATTTCATAAAGAAACTGGGACTGTTGCTTCTGATGCTGGTCTAATTGGGTCCTAGGGCTGATCCAACGGAACCTTTTTATACATTTTATTGGTTCAATTGGTGCAGGGTTTGTGGGCATATGGGGTACCACTCAGCAAAATGAGTGGGGGTGACTTACTAGATTTTAAACTAAGTGAAGTGTGTGTGTGTGTGGGGGGGGGGGGATAGCATCTAAAGAGGGCAGAGAAGGGAAATAAAATCCAGATTCAAATCTCCACACCTTATTGTTTACAGGCACTTGCATTATCGGTTTAAGATTGCCCCCGAGGAAGGAAAGACATATTTCTGAAATGCACCAGGCTTTAATAGATAGTAGCACACTTGATTTCTGATACAGTGGTACCTCGGGTTACATGCGCTTCAGGTTAGAGACGCTTCAAGTTACAAACGCCACTAACCCAGAAATAGTACCTAGGGTTAAGAACTTTGCTTCAGGATGAGAACAGAAATCGTGCGGTGGCAGCAGGAGGCCCCATTAGCTAAAGTGGTACCTCAGCTTAAGAACAGGTTCAGGTTAAGAACAGACCTCTGGAACGAATTAAGTTCTTAACCCGAGGTACCACTGTATCCTTATTGAGTAGCAGAACACAATAGCTGGTCCTCTCATCTCCATCTTTCCTTCCCTTCCTCCCCTTGTCCTGCCAACTTTATCTTATTTTGTTTTCCAAGCCCCAGAATTATAGCAAGGAGATAGCTCTTTGCAGCCCTGGACAGGACTCCGGCCACACTCCAACAATACTGGTGCTTGCTGGGGGCTAAAGATGGCCAGCTCTGTTTCTTTCCACCCAGTAACAATTTCACATGTGTTCATTCAAAGGTCTGTGTTCAGCTCTATTCCAACATTAATCTGTTTTTAAATAAACCTCAAGTAAAGATCAGAAGGGGAAAATCTAAATCTATATTTCAACACAAAATAATTCTAGAGATATTTTATCCTAAGATGTTCAGTCTCAACACACCTTGCCACATTTCAAGCTGAGAGTTCTACTGCAAAATCCAGAGGTGTGTGAAATCTGAAGAATAATTATATTATGAGCTGCAGATTTAGCTGGGAAGTGCAAGCCAGGGTAGTTTGTGTTTGAATTTGCAGGAATCTAATTCTTCAAGCATCCCTACTTGAAGGCTCCCTGAGTGATGTCATCATAGCGTGCACCACGCCACAGATGCACCCCTGGGTTTCAAAACACCAGGTCTGCTTTTTGCAAGCATTCTTTTTTTTTTAAGACAAAGAAACTTTAACTATCCTATACAAGTCTGGATTAGCAACAGGAGAATATCACAATTATTATTCTCTTGAAAAAACAAACCATTTTTTTAAAGTCACCCATTTAGGACCCAAAAGATTTAATTCCCCCCACAAAGCTAGTACCCAATAAAGCTATTGCACAAACTGAATGACTTGTGTTCATGCAATGAAACTTTCTGTTTCTATTTTCCACCTGTACCTCCTCCTCAATCGGCTCTGGGTCCCCTTCCCACAACCCTCCAGAGCAGATTTGAGGTGTGTGATTGACACACAGGGAGGGGAAGTCCCATTGCAGGAACAGAAGTTGTTCCTCTCATGCAGTGACTTCATTGCATTCGCCCTATACATATTCTCACACACCCACGATTTGTATTCTGCGCTGGGTGTTGTTTTGGGATTGCTGTTGATGGCAGATAACAAGACCCACCTCTCCAAATGCTAAACACACAGTCTATTTTGAGCGCACAAAACCCTCACGGATCAGGCTAATGTTATAATTGTGAGATATTTAATGATGCCTCTGAAACTCTGAAACCTCTTGGCATGCTGTCTAAATAATCAAGCATTTTGGGGGGGAAGATGAAGCGACGCTCTTCTGCTAAGTGATATCAATCTTAATGTAATTAGTCCTTAGCAGTATGGCCCTTCATTATTTTTTCTATTTTTTGCCACAGTTCTCTTCATTTTCTCTTCATTCCGCAGCATCTCTTCATCTGTCAGCCCGACAAGAACTTTCTCAAAGACAAACAATGCTAATGAAACACTGACGTGTCTCAATCAATGTCTTCCCCTTCCCACGTCTTGAAGGGAATCTTACTGAGCTGCTAATTCTGCAGTAGGTTTTTCTCTCCTTGCCTCCCCTTCTCTACCATGCTTGGCCTCTGAGGCATGGAACAGAAATGATTTCAGCAGTTTTCAAATAGCTTTTTATCTGGCTAACCGGAAGCAATCCATGACATGGTTGAGCATCCCCAGAGGCAATGTTTCAGGTGGTTAAAACTAGCACAGATTATAAAAAAAAACCAAGAACAACCCACTCATTGGATTGAGATTATAATGGACAAAACAACAGCGACTAGTTAGTCAAATTCAGAACATATCATTATTTTTAACTTAGAGTTTCTTAATATGAGATATGATGGGCTTTGTCTTGCTGGCTCTCATACTCAGAAATTCTGAGCTAACAGTCATTCTGAACAGAATCATGTGGGGGGAGTTTATGTCTTCAAAATATATATGTGGGATGAAATGATGGGATGCTCTCCAGTTCCTTCAGCAGTGAGAAATTCAAGGGGCAGCACTTGTTGGGCACCCAAAGAGTCACCCAAAGTTCTTCATGGCGGAGCAGGGATTTGAACCCTGTTCTCCAAGATCCAACACTCTAACCCCTACATCAATTATTGGAAAGTGGTATACAGGTGAGGTCCACATCAGAGAATGATGACAGCACTTACCTCACTGCCTGGCATACCTTCCAACATTTCTCCAATGAAAATAGGGACATCCCATTCTATAACAATAATTTTACTATTTCTACCCCAACCATCTTACTGGGTTTCCCCAGCCACTCTGGGCAGCTTCCAACATACAGTTGTACCTTGGAAGTCAAACAGAATCCATTCCAGAAGTCTGTTCAACTTCCAAAACGTTCAGAAACCAAAGTGAGGCTTCTGATTGGCTGCAGGAAGCTCCTGCAGCCAATTGGAAGTCACGGAAGCCCAGTCGGACGTTCAGGTTCCAAAGAACGTTCGCAAACTGGAACACTCACTTCTGGGTTTGTGGAGTTCAGGAGCCAAAACGTTCAACTTGCAAGGTGTTCAAGATCCAAGGTATGACTGTATATAAAAAATATAATAAAACATTTAAAAAAGCTTCCCTATACAGGATTGCCTTCAGACAGCTCATGGGTCAGATAACTCCATACCCTCCAGCATTTCTCCAATGAAAATAGGGACATCCTAAGGTAAAGTGGGACATTGCAGGATCAAATCAGAAACTGGGATAGCTTCTCTAAATCAGGGACGTCCCTGGAAAAGAGGGGCACTGGGAGGGTCTGGCCTGGTGTCCACACCATCATGATCAAATGTGGTGGACAGCTTCTACCAAACTTACCCTTCAAGCTTAGTGTGAATATACATCTGGAGTCTAGGAGCCTGGGGTGAAAGGCAAAGGTGAAGACAGGAGGGCACACTGTGGGACTGAAGGTTGAACAGTCTGCCCTACATCATACATAGGAGGGAGGACGTGTGCCGTGATCAGTTTGTTTCATGCTAACTTACCTTTGTGTGGGACAAGGAGCACCAAAATGGTCAAGGAGATGAAACATCTCCCCAATGACGATGATGGTGATGACAATAATAATAATTTATTTATACCCCTCCCATCTGGGTGGCTCCCAACAGAATATTAAAAACACAATAAAAGATCAAACATTAAATAGGGCTGCTTTCAGATGTCTTATAAAAGCCAGATAGTTGTTTATTTCCTTGACATCTGATGGGAGGGCATTCCACAGGGCGGGCGCCACTACTGAGAAGGCCCTCTGCCTGATTCCCTGTAACCTTACTTGCAGCATTTGGGGCTACTTGGTTTAGAGAAAAGGCAAGAAAGAAGTAACAGGATGGAAGAAGTGTGTGTGTGGAATGGAGAAAGTGGATCGACAGAAGAAAAACAGGACATAAATAGAAGATGGATAGGAATCCACCATTGGATAAGAGCTTGGGTTTGGAATGAAATCATGACCATGTCTAGATCAGCTGAACCAGGCTAGACTGTTGGAGGGAAGGAATAAATGACTGAGTTAAATTTATATTGCATTCGTATTGGGGATAAACATGTTATGTCAAACCAGTTCCCTTGTAGAATAATATCTTTCAGATGCTCCGGCGCTCTTAACACTTGTTTGGGATATCAAGGTCAGGATGATCAGAAACAAAGACCAAACTAATGTGTTTTTGAAAAAGCTTGAGGGGATGAAAACCAGGAAGGGGGGGGGACTAATTAGTCAGGAATGACAAAACCTTGCTAACACTGAGAATAAAATCAGTGGTGTTGGTCAGGGCACAGAAAGCATCAATTTATTTACATCTGGGCTAAATGCTCTATTATGTCTGGCTCTTACCTCTGGGAAAGTGCAGGTCACACGGCCTTTCTTTCCTTCTTTTCATACTTCCCAAGCATTCTTTGCTAAATCCCTGCCCTCCCACATGAAACACCTCTAAAGGCCATTTCAAGGATTGTCAAAAGTTTCAGCAAGTGAATTGAAAGCAAGGAGTTGCTGGTGTGAGGCATTTCAAAGTCTTCTTTCCCCTCCCCTCTTTTTATTCTAGATCAACAGCTTAGTCATTGGCCACATTCACAGCATACATTTAAAGAACTATGATACCGCTTCAAAAAGTCAAGGTGTCCCCAAAGAATTTTGGGAAATGTAGTTTGTTAAGGGTGCCATTCTCCTCAAAGAGCTTCAGTCCTCAGAGTGGTTTAACAACCAATTCCTCTTCCCTTGAACTCTGGGAATTATAGCTCTGTGATGGGAGTAGGGGTGTCCTAAGAACTCTCAGCTCCAATTCAGTGGTAAAATGCAGGTTTTCCAGGGGAAAGCACCAGGACAAATAAAAAATAAAATATAAAATAAAATAAAATAAAATAAAATAAAATAAAATAAAATAAAATAAAATAAAATAAAATAAACCTGCTTAGACACAGGCCTGGAAAGCCTGGACTTTTGTCTGGAAAGTGTGGAGCAAACGTAAGTGTGGATGAGTCCTCGTTCATGCCCAGAGTAACTTAAGTCCTGTTAAATTCAATGGGACTACTCCAAGCATGAACAAGTCTGGATCCAACCATATTTCACAAGCAATTATTCATTATTTTATCCAACATTCCAAAGAGTGTGAGAGGATCCCTTTGCCCTGCTTCTGTCCTCATTTGTCTAATAGTTATTTTGTTTTCGAGTTCTTAGTTACAATGCCTTGGCTTTAATTACCTGAATAAATTTTAATGCAATTAAGAAGTCGAATTCCCCCTTTGCATTCAGGTGATTATGTGCAGGTAATTATGCAGTGCCTGAGGTGCAATTTGCATACCATTACTACTGTAGTGAGAAGGGCTTTCTGCATGTAAAGTAAAGGAATAGGTCGGGGTTTTCTTAAAAGCCTTTCTGTTTTCGCTCGTCCACTACCCAAGTGAAATGAGTCGAGATGATGAGCCTGCCCTCTGAGCTACAGCTATATGTGTGCTGCAGAGAGATGTTGCTTCTGCATTCACATCGGCAGTGAGAGCAGAGCCTGCTTGACTGTAGGGTGGTTGTTGTTGTCAGCATGCAGAACTTTTCATTGCACTGAGAACTCCTGTGCATGTGATTGATTTTCGTTTATTTCACTTAATCAATTTGTAGGCCACTGACTATATATAATAAAAACAACTTTTTCCCCAAATCATTTTTTATTAGACGTTTTCAGCATGAAAGACAATAAAAGTCAAACTAATCTAAAAGAGAAGGAAAGAATTAAAGAGCAGATGGAAGAGAGAAGAAAAGAAGAAGGGAAAAACATAAAAAGCCCTCTGTCAACAATGTATCTTAAACTTTACTCTGTACCAAGGATGGTGGACCCTTCAAGCTCTCACCTGGGAGCCTCACCTTCTTCCCCCAATCTCCCATCCTGAAAGATCCTCTCTATCCTGCTTCTCATGCCAGAATCTCTCTCTCTCTCTCTGTATGTGTGTGTGTTCAGCAGCCCTGCAGGATCAGCCCAAAGGCCTGTCAAATCCAGCAGATGTTTCAGATATGAGTGCCACAGCACTGTCCCCACCTGCAACTGCCTGGCAGTCAGTAGCCAATGATAGTTTTATCCTCCGTACATATAAATAACTAGCATATAAACTTACTAAGAACCATCATCATCACATCCTTGAATTACAACGCCTATCACCCCCAACTATTGGCCATACTGGCTGGGCTTGATGTGAGTTGGAATTCAACAACATCTGGAGGACCACAGGTTTCCTATAAGGACTGAGTATGTTCAACCATCATAGAATCCTCATTATTTGTTATGGGAATGGAATGGAATATCCTGGGTAAGGGTATGGCTGGCTGGAACCCCAAACAGGAGCACTCCACACTGCGAAATGGTGCTTTGGGCTCCACCTATTCTGTGCGTCTTTTGTACCCAGCAGATCACATTCGCGAAAGGTTAGACCCTATTCTGTAGGGTGGGCATGAAATAAAAGGGGTGGCAAGCAGTTAACAAATGCTAGAAGATGTCTGGCGGCAGAGTCCTGTCTGTTCCTAATTTTTCAGTGTGCAGTCTCTGCAGTGATTTGATTCCCTCCACTGACTTCGGGGATGCTCATGTCATTTTGCAGCAGCAAAGCAGTAGAAGAAAGAGAGACTTGTCTGGATTTCAATCTCCATGGGAAGCTACTAGCTTATTAGCTTTTCTACAACGCTCCTTGCCGATCTGGTTGTTGTTGCGATTCTAATCATGGACAAGCCTAACAGATTTTGATTTATACAAAACATATTCAGGAAGCAGGACTTGTTGGTCTGAAAGGACTCTGATCTGATACAATTGGGGGGGGGGGGACAAACAGCCTTTGCTCGCCCATACATCTTCTAATTACACAGCGACGATGCCTTCCCGTTTGAGAAGCAATTGTTGTCAGGTGAAAGGCAGCGCCAAAATGCATAATGTTGAAGAATTAGCACCTCAGTCCTTGCCGTTCCTTTCATCTGTCAAAGTCCCCTAAGTGTTTCAAAAAGAAATTGGTGATAATAATGGACTCTGGTTGGATTTTTCTCCCAAGATAATTGCACTGTCATTTCTGAATAACCTTAGAGGTGATTTTACTTTTCGGCTTTACTGTTTTTATTTTATTTTATTTTCAAGGAAATATCGCGAGACTTGCAGAAGATGAGGGGGCGAAAGAGGGAGGAAGAGCCTATAGCCGCAAACGATGTGATTATAGCACAGTGGCAGAGAACCAAAACATAAGAGGAAGTTCAGCATAGTGGGTAGAGTGGAGGACATGAGGGGCAGTGGAGATTCACTGGATGGGAAGTAAAATGGAATTGTTCCTACCTAGTCTGTACTGTGCTCCTTGGAGGAAGGGCAGCAGGACCCAGATCTCTCAGTAGTATTGATGTAGAATTCCAACAGAAAGAGAAATGGGAGTGGGAATACTGCAGTTTTCGTGTTTGTCCAAGGTCAGGAATGGAAATCACAAACATAAATATGAGATGTATTCAGTATTGGGTGTGTGTTTTTTAAACTCCCCAAATATTACATAAATAATTATGTTATTTTCCCCACTGTGTTTTTTTTTTAATGTTTCCCTTCCATTGAAATTTTGTTATGTAATTAGCTACATAAGGTTCTGACATAGTGAATAGTGAGATGATAGAGTTTAGCAGCAACCAAACTGGAGTGGAAGGGAAGTGGTGACGATTATGATGAGCCCAGGATGGAATGGAAATTGATGTCTCTTGATAACTCTTTGTTGTTGTTTAGTCGTTTAGTTGTGTCCAGCTCTTCGTGACTCCATGGACCAGAGCACACCAGGCACTCCTGTCTTCCACTGCCTCCCGAAGTTTGGTCAAACTCATGCTGGTAGCTTCGAGAACACTATCCAACCATCTTGTCCTCTGACATCCCCTTCTCCTTGTGCCCTCCATCTTTCCCAACATCAGGGTCTTTTCCAGGGAGTCTTCTCTTCTCATGAGCTGGCCAAAGTATTGGAGCTTGATATCTCTTGTTGTTGTTTAGTCGTTTAGTCGTGTCCGACTCTTCGTGACTCCATGGACCAGAGCACGCCAGGCACTTCTGTCCTCCATTGCCTCCCGCAGTTTGATCAAACTCATGCTGGTAGCTTCAAGAACACCATCCAACCATCTCATCCTCTGTCATCCCCTTCTCCTTTGCTCTCAATCTTTCCCAACATCAGGGTCTTTTCCAGGGAGTCTTCTCTTCTCATGAGGTGGCCAAAGTATTGGAGCCTCAGCTTCACGATCTGTCCTTCCAGTGAGCAGTCAGGGCTGATTTCCTTAAGAATGGATATGTTTGATCTTCTTGCAGTCCATGGGGCTCTCAAGAGTCTCCTCCAGCACCATAATTCAAAAGCATCAATTCTTCGGTGATCAGCCTTCTTTATGGTCCAGCTCTCACTTCCATACATATCTCTACTCAATAGCTATTGCTGTTGTTTGTTTGATTGGCTGAAATGTGTCCTTCAACTACAACAGTGCTATTTGCTTGCCTGCATAGAGGAGTCTGTGGACAATGTGTGCAGAAACTAGCCTACCGCAGAAAAGCCAGTTTTATATTAATTGCTTTGACCACTTTTGCCTCTGTCCCCACTCATCACTGGCCTGTGGCCCCCAGAAGCTTGCCCAGAATGCAATGCGGCCCTCAGGCTGAAAACGGTACCATAGCAACACCACACTTACAAAATTGCTCTACAAAATTTGTTTAGTTCTGAGGAAGCCTGGATCTCTTTGGAAGCTTATCAAAGTTTCCTCAATGAAATCAGCAATGGTGGGGAACTTCTCTTAAAGAAAACATGGTAGATATATGCCATTACTGATATTCCTTGCAATGAGTAAACACAAAGGAATTCTGGTTAAGGGTCCTAGGGTATTCTCAGCTCACATATGGCAATGGGGACAGCCCATAATCTGGACAATGCCCTGATTAAATGAATGTCTGTTCTTGAATCCTCCACTGAACCCTGTTGCAACAGACAGAGTTCTGTGGAAATCTGGAAGCCCCATGATGAGCTTCTCATGGAGTGCTTTTGGTTTTGAAAAGCGGCGTCCAAGTTGCAATTGGATGCTTCCTTCAATCAGGAAAACAACCTTGAACTAAGCAATGATGATAGAAATATAAATGCTCTTTTTACAGTTCCTTCTTCCTAGGATGGGTGGCCCTGTCCTTTGCTTCCCTCTCCCCCCCCAAAAGGATTCTCTCTGCCATCCAAGAACTGAGGAAAGATTTAAGTGGATCCAGATGAGTTGCTGGAGGAGATTCAGCCTTAACCCTTAACTAACAGTGGCAGCGTTTCATCTGCACAAAAAGGCAATGGCAGGCTGCAGACAAGTCTTAAGGGGGTAGACACCAGAACTGTCAAAACACAAGTAAGCACTGTCAAAGCATGTCTATGAGGACTACATTAAGATGTCAAGAATGAAAGAGATGTCAATGCAGGCTCTGCTACCTGCACAAACAAACAAAGCCTTAAATTAAACACAAGGGACTTGACTTGTCTCCAGCATACCATCATGTAGGGGGTGACTTTGGCATGCGTACAGAGATGTGGAGCTCCAAATGGCATTCTGGTGGTGTGTGGGCATTGGGTGTAATTCAATTGAGAAAGAGAAATATTTCTGCCTGAATAATTGCACCACAGAATGCCTCCTTAAGAACATAAGAAAAGCCCTCCTGGATCAGGCCCCTCATCTTAGCCTAGCATCTAGTTTCCCCTATATATTTCAAGGAAGCTGGTTTGCACATTCACATGCCAACCATTTACTGCATGGTAAGCAAATTTATTTATTTTGTTTCATAAAATTTATACGGTGCTTGATTGAAACACACACACACACAGCAACAACTGTCATGTGTGCATGTGTGAACCAGCCCTTACCTTTGATGAGATGCAAACAGCTGTTTTAGGTACATATCACCATCATCATCACTTTTAATTTGTATACCGCCTTTCTATCTTACAATACTCAAGGCGGTTTGCAAGCTGAAGAAACAAAGAATGTGCACCTTATAACAATGTAATGCAATACAAAAATGTGATAATAAAACAGCTTTAAAATAAGCAATCTACATCAAATAAAGTACCTGTATTTTTCGCTCTATAAGACGCACCAGACCACAAGACACACCTAGTTTTTGGAGGAGGAAAACAAGAAAAAAAAAATTCTGAATCTCAGAAGCCAGAACAGCAAGAGGGATCGCTGCGCAGTGAAAGCAGCAATCCCTCCTGCTGTTCTGGTTTCTGGGATAGCTACGCAGCCTGCATTCACTCCATAAGATGCGCACACATTTCCCCTTACTTTTTAGGAGGCAAAAAGTGAGTCTTATAGAGCAAAAAATACAGTAACATTCAACAATCATTAGAATAGTATAGAAAAATATTATCAGCATATAAGAATTAAACAGAAACACACTCTTAACAATTACAATAAATAATTTCAAAACTACAATTAATAAAACAACGGCAAGCCACAGTGCATAAAGTAATACAATACAAATTGAGAAGCAGAGACTGGAGGGTAGGGCAAGGCAGGTGGAAGAAGGCCTTGCCTGATGGAGTCTCTCCCCTCACCTGGGTTCATACATTCCCAGCGCTTAAAACTTTTACAAATGCTTTTCTTTTAACAAATTCCCATGATTTACCACACTCTCTTTGCAACCCACCCACCAGTTTCCAAAATGGTTTTCCATTGGCATTGATGCCTGCTCTTCACAACATACATGTCCAAATATAGGTAGTATTGGCTGTGTGAATCTTTGGATCCGGTTCTTGTCCTGTTCCTTATCTTTGCATTGAATCTGATTTCCTGAAAAATCTTATTTACATATAATACTACGTATTACATATAATACGTAGGGATCTTTTTTAAAATAAAAAAATCCCCATGTCTGTGTCTCGACATCATTTCAATAAAATTATATATATTTAAAATTCCTCTCTGTTCAGTCTGATTATTTAGAATTGCAGTCCACATGCTGTCTAATTCTCATTCAAAATCATCACTGATACAGAAGAGTGATGCTCTTTACCACAATTGTTTAAAAGAATAAAATGGGGGTATTTAAGTGGCTAATCATACAGTTTCGCTGGGAAGATATGAGCATTCAAATTATATGGTGATAAACTGATCAGAAAGAAATGCTGGCAGTTCTGATATTGCGCTAAAAATGAGAAACAAAGGGAAGATGCTCTGGTTCACATCTGCAGCATTTATTGAACTAATAATTACATTTTAAACCACTTTGCTCTATTTTCTTTTTTATTAAAAGAATAGATTGTATGCAGAGTTGTGCTCCAGAACATGTATTAGTATTAATCATGAGTCTCCCGTTGCAAACAAAAGAATGTTTAATTTACAGAATTAGAAATTGACAGAACTAGTTTATTTCTGTTTCATGGGGGAGGATAGAAATGTTATAGATAAATAGCCTTCAACTTTCTCTCCTGTTTCATTCTGAAACCCATAGATGTGCTCAGAAAAAGTACAGACAGGTGCAATCAGATCAGTACCATGGAGAGCTCCCTGTGGAGGAATATTCAGGGTTAGGTCGAATGCTGTTAGGGCAGAGGGAAGAACCTGTGCCCGGGGGCCAAATGTGCCTCTACAGATCCCTCTCTCCAGCCCTCAGGACATTTCCTTGGGCACTCCCCATCCTCCCCAACTTAGACCCCTCATCATTTCTGCTCCACACACTTCTTGAGTGCTTTTGTCTGGCTGAAATGTGTGGTAATACGACTTGCCTGCCTGGATGGAGAACAGAGCCGCGTGTGTATCTAGAAACCTCTGGATTTTGCATCCCTGAAATGTAGCCTATTGTGCAAAGGTAAGAGCTGTGTCCACCTCTCCATCCACTTTTGCCTCTGGTCCTGCCCAGCAGTGGCATGCAGTCTCCACATGGTTGCTCATGAGGGTATGTGGCAAGAGAGGGCTGGATTTGTTGTTGCACCACTGTTCTGAAACTGACTGAAGCTTTAGATCAGCCTTCCCCAATCTTGGTGGCCTGAAGATGTTTGGAGCTACTATGCCCACCATCCCTTGCCAGCATAGCCAAGGGCCAAGGATGGTGACAGTTGTAGTCTAGATGATCTGGAGCAGGCACCCCCAAACTTGGCCCTCCAGATGTTTTGGGGCCACAATTCCCATCATCCCTGACCACTGGTCCTGTTAGCTAGGGATGGTGGGAGTTGCATTCCCAAAGCATCTGGAGGGCCGAGTTTGGGGATGCCTGATCTGGAGAGTATCAAGTTGGAGAAGGCATACCTTTTCTCCACCAGAAAGAAGTTGAGGGAAGGAGGAAGTGGATGGGAAAGAAGGGAAGTACGAAAGGAATTTGAGCTGCCTCAGCAAGGGCAACGAGGAGGGGGAAGAAGAAGATTAAGAAGGCAGAAGGGTCTACGGTTGCCATCCCTAGTTGTGAGCCAGTAGAATGGGAAGGGGTAAGGAGGCAGAGGCCTGAAAATGAGGCAGGAGAGGATACTGTACTGTACACTAGAAGACAGGGGAGAAAACGCTGTGTATAAAACAAAACAGAGTGGAGACCTGTAGGGGGCAACAAAACTATTTGAGTAAGTTCTCCACCAGGTGGTGCTCTGAGAAGAAGAGGCCACACGGGCTTCTGATAATTCCTTGGACGTAACTAATAAGTCAAAGAACTTCACATTTCCATAGTACTAACTGAGACTCCGCCTGCTTCCGCTACTCCCCCTCCCCACGCTTACAGACAGGGGAGGGAAACTCCCCATGACTTTGCCCACCTTGTTCACCCTGCAAGACCTGTTATTTTGTTTAGTGAGCTGCTTTCCTGACCACAAACGTTTAAATCCTGGAAACTTTAAAAGAACAATATGCAGATATTGAAACATCCACCAGGTCGATTGTTTTAGGCTAAAGGTGCAAACGTAAAAGGGGGATGGTTCTTGGATGCTGCCAATTATTTCATTGGCAGTGCCAGTGCATTGCAGCAGTTGTGAATGCCCACTTGAGGTGGCTTGGGCTGAGCCATCCCTCATTTTTTCAGTCCGTCTCCCACTTAGAAACAGATAGGGCACCTCTATCGTTAACATTCTGTGCGGGCCACATTACTTGACTTTTACATTATTGCTCGCACTATTACCATGCATGCATTATTTATATGGTTGGCTATCAAAGAAAAAAGGCAAGCAATTTACTTGTCAAAACATATTAGAATGCATGACTTTAAATCAAAGTTGCAAAGGTTGGATACAAAGCTATAATAAATGCACTTTGGCTAATATGCCAGTGCCACGAACTGGGGACGGTCAATGCATTGACTTGAGAAACCTATAATCATTTCTATGAGTAAGTATTTTCGAGTGATTGTGTTCCGCTTTTAATTGGATAATATCCAACTTTCATTTGCAGAGTCACTTTTCCGTTGTTTGCTTTGGGAAGAAGGGTCTCTAACCTTGTGCTTTAATGTTCTTAGTAGATGATAATCATTGGAGTCTAATTGTTTAGAAGAGACTCGCAAGAGCAATTTCAGGTACTTAGAATGCAAATGTCGGCTGGGCAACTTTTTTCAATGTGCCAACTCACCAATGAGATTTTGCTTATGACTGAGAATCAGCTGACTGCCATTTCTCCAGCCTATCCATGAAACCTATCCCAGAGTAGTGGCAAATTCAGAAGTGCAGGGTCACAGCCATGTCTCTTCTAAGATTATACAATAATCTTATAACTATACAATAGTATTCATTAGGGATACATTGCAAGGATCAATGTAGTAAGTGTTGCCTCCCAGTTACTATTTTACCATTTTCTGTGCACATAAATGGGCAAATGACTTGGAGTATTCCAATATCTTCCTTCTTTCATAGCAACTTAGGTTATATATTCTGTGAAGTTTCATTGTGCATAACAGAATTTGCACACTGCTCTCTTGAAACTGAAGCACCTTGTGTTTTCAGCGTTCATAAAGGCATAGCTTTGGAGCACACAGAAGTTAAAAAGCTGAGTGGGTGGTTCAAGGACACTGGAGACAGGGACCATGCTGTGGAAACAGTAATGGACCATTGACTTCAAGTTTAGGCAACCAGCTGCCAAATGGAAGTCATCCCTCAGCAAAAGTCAAAGGCCAATCTTACTTCTGAGAGGAATACTTCATCCTAGGGAACTCTGAGACTCGTAGTTCTCTGAGGAGAAAATGGGTATTTTAACAACTCTCAGCAATGTTAACAAACTACATTTCTCAGGATTCTTTGGGGGAAGCCATTACTGTTTAAAGTGGTATGATAGTGCATTTAAAATATACTGCACATGAGACCCATATCTTATTGCCCAGGAAGCAAGCAATCAACTTATGAATAGTCATCAATTGGGGAGCAGGTAACTGTGGCCCTCCAGATGTTGCTAGACTTTTAAGTCCAACCAGCTGCACCTGGTATGGTCAATGGTTAGGGAGCATGAGTGTTGCAGTCAAGCAACATCAGGGGGGTCTGGAGGTTCTCCACCCCTCATTCAGCACATGAAGAAGGTCCAATGTTTGGTGTCTCCAGGTTTGTTTGTTTTTAGTGGGTTTTTTTTTAAAGGAATTAGGTAACATTTAATGGGACATCTGCCTGGGCTTCTAGAGGGTTGTTCCTAGTGAGACAATGCTGGGTCCAATGAACAGATACTAGGCTAAAGTGGAGAAATGGTCTGGTATAAGACAACTTCCTTATGTTCCAGCCTGACTTCATGAAGCTAGCAAAAGAGGTTACATGACTTCTTCTTCTTCTTCTTCTTCTTCTTCTTCTTCTTCTTCTTCTTCTTCTTTTTCTTCTTTGGCAATCACTCATAGGCGAGTAAGATTGTCTTCCATAACAATGAGTCTGGAAGTGACTGTGGAGGCCAATTCTGGATCCACACATCCTTCCACAGTGGGGACATAGGTTTCTGGGCAGGAGTTGATCACACTGTGGATTTGCCTAGCGTGCCTTCCTCTTAGCACATTTCTCCCTTGCGTCCTGAGTTCGAGTGTCTTCAAAGCCCATGACACCTTTGGTAAAGGCTGTTCTCCAATTGGAGTGCTTGCAGGCAAGTTTTTCCCAGTTGTTGGCATTTATACTACATTTTTTTAAATTTGCCTTTAGACAGTCTTTAAACCACTTTTGTTGACCACCAGCATTACGCTTTCCATTTTTATGTTCGGAATAGAGTAGTTGCTTTGGAAGACGATCATCAGGCATCCATACAACATGACCAGTTCAACTAAGTTGATGTTGAAGAATCATTGCTTCAACAATGGTGATCTTTGCTTCTTCCAGTACACTGGTATTAGTTTGCCTGTCTCCCCAAGTGATGTGTAAAATTTTTCAGATAACCTCCAAATATCTTCTCAGAAGCTTATGAAAAGCTTGTCCAACATCCAAAAGACCAAAGAGCTGCACCAACAAGTACAAAATAACCCCTCTGCAGCGCCACAAATCCAACTCAATGGTGTAATGTTGGAAAACGTCAATCACTTCTCCTACCTGGGCAGTTATCTTTCCACAAGGGCCAACACTGATGCCAAAATTCAGCACCGCCTGAGCTTTGCAAGTGTGGCTTTCTCCTGATAATATGAAAGGTAACATGGGATTTCCTTCAGAATAAGAAGCATTTGAGCAGCATAAGTCTGATACAACACAGGAGTGCTTCACATATATTTCTCATTTGTGGTGTATCATCATTTTGTGTTCATTTGAGATCTCCATGAGCCACACGTCCATATCCAATAGATTGCCTCACCCCTTCTATACTGAATCGATCGCTGCTCTTTAGGTGAGGGCCTCCTACAGATACCATCTTATTGGGGGGTCCATTCAACATAATGTAGGACTCAGGCCTCTAGTGTTAGATGTTCCTCCTCTTGAATATGAGACAGGAGCAATCTCTGTAGTCTCCAGGGCCTACTGATGACCTTTCTCTTTCAAGTTAATGTCTTTCGAAGTCTGTATCTCTATTGGAATTGTTTTAAGAGTGTTTTTAAGCTTCTAAAAAAAAATCATTTTATCATTTCTCGTTTGCCACCCTGGGCTCTCTTGGTAGGAACAGCGGGACATAAATTAAAAAAATAAAAATAAAACACAATGCAATTTTTCGGAACACCAACTATAATAATAATAATAATTTATTATTTATACCCCGCCCATCTGGCTGAGTTTCCCCAGCTACTCTGGGCAGCTCCCAATCGAGTGTTAAAAACAATACAGCATTAAATATTAAAAACTTCCCTAAACAGGGCTGCCTTTGGATGTCTTTTAAAGATAGGATAGCTGCTTATTTCCTTCACATCTGATGGGAGGGCGTTCCACAGGGTGGGGGCCACTACCGAGAAGGGCCTTTGTCTGGTTCCCTGTAACCTCACTTCTTGCAATGAGGGAACTGCCAGAAGGCCCTCGGCGCTGTATCTCAGTGTCTGGGCTGAACGATGGGGGTGGAGACACTCCTTCAGGTATACAGGACCGAGGCCATTTGGGGCTATAAAGGTCAGCACCAACACTTTGAATTGTGCTCGAAAACGTACTGGGAGTCAATGCAGATCTCTCAGGACCAGTGTTATACGGTCCCAGTGGCCATTTCCAGTCACCAGTCTAGCTGCCACATTCTGGATTAATTGCAGTTTCTGGGTCACCTTCAAACGTAGCCCCACATAGAGTGCATTGCAGTAGTCTAAGCAGGAGATAGCTAGATCATGCACCACTCTGGCGAGACAGTCCACGGGCAGGTAGGGTCTCAGCCTGCGTACCAGATGGAGCTGGTAGACAGCTGCCCTGGACACAGAATTAACCTACACCTCCATGGACAGCTGTGAGTCCAAAATGACTCCCAGGCAGCACACCTGGTCCTTCAGGGGCACAGTTACCCCATTCAGGACTAGGGAGTCCTATTTGTGCTCTTACTATTTGTGCTCATTTCATTTACCATATTAAGCAAAGCAGCCTTTAGAAACCATCTGCAGGGGAGAAGGGCTCAACTCTTTCCAAACCCACATTGTGATCTTCTATCTATCTTTATAACAGGAAGCAGTAACTACCAAGGGTTCTTTACAGTAAGGAGGATAGTCTCCGTTGTATTATATTTAGATTTCTTGCTGCTGCTTCAGGAACAATGGGAGAGGGAGATGGGGAGAGAGCGAGTCAAAGACAGAGAGACAGGGGAAATTATGCTGGACAAAAAGGAAAGTTGCAAGGTTTAGAAAGGCTTTTTGCTTTATGGAGATTGATGGACATTTGCAGGCATATGCAAATAGGTTTAGTCAGCTCATCATTGAAAACAACATTGGAGATAAAGATAAGAAAAATGGCATTTCCTTGCTGCTGGATAGTGCAAGACGTATGATGTCTGGCTGGATTTTCTGTCTCCCAGTAAGCCTGATAAAGCCACAAAATTATCTGTAAGAGACAATGACTAAATGCCAACTGCTTTCTGTAAATAAATGATTACACTTTTAACGAACAGAGATGAGGAAGGGGGCAGATGAGCAGGGGAGGCAGGAGATCACAAAGTTCACTTTATTTTAAACTAGTGAAATGTCACTCATCATGATTAATTTGATTTTAAAAAAAATATTTAGAATGATTTATAGAGTGCTAAGAGTGCAGTCCAAACCACAAACCCTGCATAATTCAGAGTAAGCACCACTGAATTCAGTAGGACATCTGTGTAGACACGGTTGGGATTGGACTGTAAGTCACAAAGTTCTCTAAACAGTGTACATAATAAATTTAAGACACAGTTAATGCCAACACAACTCTTTTGGGAAGCATATAAGTACAATAATTATCAATAAAAACACAGATAAGACCAGTAAAAAGTACAAACTTGATGAATGGGATGTGTGTGGAGCTCACGGATGAAGAATCTTTGGTTCTCTAGATGTTGTTGGACTCCATAATCCATATTTCCTGATCTTTGGCTGTGATGGCTGGGGCTGATGGGAGTTGGAATCCACCAAAGATGGCTCATCTGCAGTGTAAGAAGATCCTCTCTACTTTAACCCATCAGCTTCCTGTGAAATCCTGCACCATTTATGGTGCAATTCTATACGTATCTATTCAAAAGTACATCCCACGAAGTTCAGTTCTACTTAGTCTCAGGTTAAGTGTGTATTGCATCCCACCCTGTTTTTACCATCTTCACAGAATTTTCTGCCTTTTGATGGCCACACCATTACTGCTACTGTAAATTCATCTCACATTCAAAACATGGCTTTGATTCATTCCTTCAGATGGAGGGAACGACCACGATTTTCTTGAGGGGAATTTTCAAGAAGGCTGGTATAGGGAACCAGACAAGAACACATTTCACACCGGGAAATGCCAAATAATTAAACCACAAGCAGGGGGCCTACTCTATCGAGTATTTAGCATAATTGCTAATCCACTCTTGACTGGATTCACATCTGTTTCCCTTAGTGAGGATGTCCATAGGGAAACAGCAAGGGATGACATACAACATCCATGCTCCTAGAAGGAAGGTGCTAATGGTAACACCAATGTCAATGTTATTTCTAGATATCTCCTTCTCGTAGAATGCTCAAAGCAGTTTGCAGGGAAAGAGATGAAATATAACTGTAGCACAAAGATCAGCAAGAAGTTATTTACTATATTTTGACCCTGCCCCTCAGGACAAAGCAATTGAACAAACATAATAAAACATCTGCCTATAGCTCCCTTCCTGCGTCACACTCTTCCTGGCATGAGTAGGTTAGGCTGAGAGACTGTGACTAGCCCAAGGTTACCCAATGAGTTTCATGGCTTGAGTGGGGATTTGAATCCTGGTCTCCCAGGTCCTAGTCCAACACTCTAACCACCACTCCACACTGGCTCCAATATCCTTGTATATATATCCTTGTATATATATCCTTGTGTGCGGTGCCATGAGTAGAATTTCTCCCGATGATCTAACTGATCTCACAGGTCCGTACATGAGGGGGGCAAATGGTCTTAAATGGTCTTTCTGGTACTTGCCTATTTCATTATTATTATTTTTTAAATGTTAGCCTGAACTTTCCGCCAGTAGCTAACACCCTTGGTTCGTCCTTCACAATACTCAAACTTGCTATTGTGACTTATGGTCGGAAAAACTGAATTTATTAAGAGATGAGGTAGATGTAGCGAGGTACGCTGTAACTCAGCTTCCCAGTCTCTCTAGAGCAAAATAATTACTGTTCTCTAAGGGGCAGAGTTGAGTGAATGAGAGACTACATTTGACTTTGACAGCTGACTAGCATCCCTGAACTAAGCCTGGATGATCCCTATCAGTCAATTTGAAGATCAGCCTCCCATATCTAATATCTAAACATGGAGCAAAGTCTAGTGATTTGGGTCTATCTGGAGTTGGGTGGGAGAAGGGTAAGAAGAGGGCAGCAGAGCTTATGGAAACTACAGATCAATTAGCAATAAACAAACAAAGTTTGCAAGTTTGCATTGAACTCACAATGTTTTGAAAAGGAAACATTCACTGTGCGCATTTAATTCAACATCCTTTTTTTGCTTTGTTTTATCCAGAGGATTCAGAATTGTGTCTCCTTAGCAAGAAAGAAAAAGAGAGAGGAAAGAATAAGGCTGTAATCCTATGCATCAGTCTTCCCTGACAAATTGCATGACTGGAGGGCACCAGGTTGGTAAAAGCATCTATGCATACTTACCTGTGAGTAAGTCTCACTTCCACAATACTAGAACCCACTGAAGAAGAGGGATTGAGTGCTAAAACACTCCCAGAATTGCAGCTCTGTGAAGGGAGTATGGCTTTCCTAACAACCCTCAGCAACCTTAACAAACCATAGCTCCCAGAATCCTTTGCGGGGAAGCCATGACAGTTTAAAATGGTATCATGGTGACTCAAATATATGAATGTGGCCTTTGTCATGGAACTTTCTGATGCCAAAGATTTATATTTATATCAATGCATAAAAAGGTAAAAGTAAAGGGACCCCTGACAATTAAGTCAGTAGTGAATTGCTCTGGGGTTGTGGTGCTCATCTTGCTTTAAAGGCCGAGGGAACCGGCGTTTGTCCGCTTCTGCAGGCAGTTTTTCCAGGTCATGTGGCCAGCATGACTAAGCTGCTTACCTTCCTGCCGGAGCGATACCTATTTATCTACTTGCACTGTGTGCTTTCAAAATGCTAGGATTGGCAGGAGCTGGCACTGAATAACGGGAGCTCACCCCGTTGAGGGGATTTGAACCGCTGACCTTCTGATTGGCAAGCCCAAGTGGCACAGTGGTTTAACCCATAGCGCCACCTGTGTCCCTCCCATCAATGCATAGTATGATTCATATTAGACAGTGGGCACAAACCAACTAGCTGGCTATCTTGTTAAATTTATTTCTTTGTATACTCAAGTTAGCAAGACGTCTTAAAGGTAAAGGGACCCCTGACCATTAGGTCCAGTCATGGCCGACTCTGGGGTTGCGGCGCTCATCTTGCTTTATTGGATGTGGGAGCCGGCATACAGCTTCTGGGTCATGTGGCCAGCAGGACTAAGCTGCTTCTGGCAAACCAGAGCAGCGCACAGAAACGACGTTTAAGCAAGACGTCTTACTTCATACTTAAAACAACAGTTGAAAGAAGAAAACATAGAGTTCTTTACCCTTCCTATACCCAGCAATTCTCCCTTGCAAAGGCCTTCCCTTCCATGGTGTCATATTTTCTTCTCGGCTCTGAAACTGGGAGTTAATATTGGCTCAGCAAAACAAGGCTTGGGAATATTTTTCAGGAGAGAATTAGCACTCATGAGAGGGGCTAAGCACCCTATCAAAACGTTCTCCCAGTATATGTATAGAGAAGCATTCTTCTTCTCTGAAGGTGGACTCAGACAACCATGGTCCTTCTCCCTATGAATATTAAAATCATCATCATTGCCATTCATCTTTCTCCTCCTCCTGGGCCATGATTATCTCAGGGAATGTATCCTCCCATAAGTCTTGTTTTCCCTAAATTACCTCATTCAGATTAGCACTCTGGGAGACCTTTTGATCTTGAGATGTTTGTGGGCTATATTTCACTAATAGGATTAGAGGAGAAAACAATGCTTTAGTTAGGGAGAGGAATAGTTAGTTAGTCATATATACACAAATCCTACTGGAAGCATTCTGGCCTACGATACTAAAATAAATGAAGATAAGAGTAAGGATTTTGGGAAACGAATCCAGAGCTATTAATTCTAAAACTTGTCGATTGACAATGAGGATCAAAGAAGGAAATTTAGTCATGCCGTGTTTGAGTCATGCAGTGCTAAGGTCAAGGCTCTTGATTTGGAATGGGAACGAAACTTTTTGTACAAAATGCACACGATATTTGTTCAAAAACTGTTTAAAATGTTTGATTTCATAGGGCTTTTTATATTTCTTTTGAAAATGAAGCAAAAGTTCACCATGATGTATATTCTATTTCACTGACAAAAATGTCTCCACCAGAGGCAAAACGTGAGAATGTAGAGTGTAGGGATATCGCGGAGTGGGGAGTGGGGTCCGGAGGGAGCACACTTCCCCACCAGCAGGCAGCCACGTCTGCCTGCACGCGTGACCTTGGGGTGCAGGAACCCCCCCCCCCCAGACAAGCCACAGCTGTCTGGTACATCGTTCCACCCATGCCTGACCTTTTGCGGTCTCAGAGTCAGCGGTGTCCTGTCTGTAAGTTTTTCCCTGAGACCTTTTGTCTCCTACGTCATACACTGTGCAAGGGGAAAATGACGCTGTGGAACAGGTGCCAAAATAGCTTTGTACCACCCCACGATTTTGGGACGGAAGATGTGTAAAGGTCACAGCCCAAAAATGTATTGCATATTTGTCTCAATAAAAAGAGGCTCCACAGGAATGGTGGTAGCTCGCTCGCTTCAGACCACCTGTGCACAGCTCACATGATGATCAACACCTGTCTTGAGCCTTCACTTCAGTAGAATTTAGACTTCCTGTCACTGAGTACAGGGTTTTCTTGGTACCTTGGCTCCCAAATGCTTGAAGTCAAGTCAAACGTTTGAAGGGAGTCAAGTCAAACGCTTGAAGGGAGTCAAACGTTTCAGCTCCCAAATGCTTGAAAACCGGAAGTGAGTGTTCCGGTTTCCAAACTTTTTTTTTTTTTTGGAAGCTGGATGTCTGGCATGCTATTTCCCCTATGCAAATGGGGACCAATTGGAAGCCGCACCTTGGTTTCTGAATTTTTCAGAAGTCGAATGGACTTCCAGAATGGACTTCAGAGGTACGTCTGTAATTCCAAATGCACTGGAATTTTCTTCCTAGAGAGATCTGGGCTTCCCTCTTCCAGTTGATAAAGAACCACTGAATTGGAGATCCTTTGAAAATTCTGAGCGAGAGCTAGACTGGCTAACACTATTCCATACTATGCAGTAACTTTCTTCTTCTTGCATCATTTAATTGTGATTTTTTGTTTGACATGATCTGAATTATCTCATTGATTATTTTGTTATTTTTGACTGCTAGGGACAGCAGAATGCAAGTACAGATGGGAGTGAAGCTTGGTTTGCTTCTCATTTTAATGTGGACCTGCCTAATTTGATCTTCCTAAAACAATAAACAAAGCAAAGCACAGCTATGCTTCAGAATCTGTACTTCTCTGAATTTTACAGCACAGTTTTCCAGCCAGAAATGTGTAGGGGGGAGAAATGCATGTATGGGGGCAGGTGTGCATAAAAATGCAAATATTAGTGGAAATAATGGCATGCAAAAAAAAAAGTGCATTAGGAGAAATGCTGGTGAATTAGGCCTTTCAGGGGGTAGGGGGAAGAAACCGCAATCTGAGGCAGAAATGTGGCAAGCTGAAGTGGGATTGGAAAAATGAGAATACGAGAGAAACCAAAGTTAAAGTATAGTACTCACTCCCACAAGAGGCAGTGACAGCAACCAACTTGGATGGCATTAATAGAGGACTGGATAAATTCATGGCAGTAAAGGTAAAGGTAAAGGTAAAGGGACCCCTGGCCATTAGGTCCAGTTGTGACCGACTCTGGGGTTGTGGCACTCATCTCGCTTTATTGGCCGAGGGAACCGGCGTACAGCTTCCGGGTCATGTGGCCAGCATGACTAAGCCGCTTCTGGTGAACCAGAGCAGCGCATGGAAACGCCGTTTACCTTCCCGCCAGAGCGGTACCTATTTATCTACTTGCACTTTGACGTGCTTTCGAACTGCTAGGTTGGCAGGAGCAGGGACCAAGCAACGGGAGCTCACCCCATCGTGGGGATTTGAGCTGCCGACCTTCTGATCGGCAAGTCCTAGGCTCTGTGATTTAACCCACAGCGCCACCCACGTCCCATGAAAAAAATCATGGCAGAGAGGCTATAAATAGCTACTTGCCACGATGACTCTGCTCTGTCTGCAAAGTCAGAGACAGTAATGCTTCTAAATACCAGTTGCTGCAAAGCACAGGGCGCTCTTGTGTTCGAGTCCTGCTTGTGGGTTTCCACTTGTGGGTTGGCCACTGTGAGAACAGGATGCAGGACAAAATGGGCCATTGGCTTTACCCATCCCGGTTCTTCTGACCTTCTTGTCTTTTAAATAAAGGAGCCCAGAAATAGTTGTGGTCAGCAAAATCTAGGTGCCATTCTAATTTCCATACGTTAGCTTTTTATTCTTCCTCAAATAATCCAAAGTGTACCGACTGTGGGTGCAATAAACTAGCAAACTCATAAGCACTGATACTCTAATACTAAACACAGTACATTTGATTGGAATGGGGCAGGAGAAACCATTTATGGACAGAAAATCAGATTACCATAGTCTGATTAGGAATGCAACCTAAACTTGTGATCAAAGAAGATCCCCCCCCAAAGGTTTTTTTCTTTTTGATTGATGGGTTGTATATGTCGCATGTAAGATAAGTCATTCTCTGCCTTTGCATCGTTTTCCAGTTATTGTATGCGCAACATAACTGAGAAACGGGGCGTGTAAAGAAGGGAGAGAGATGGGTAAGTAAAAATAAAATAAAAACCAAACTGTTTTTTAAGTAATTTCTCACAGCTGGAGGCAGCTGTGTCTGACTCCATGCTATAAATGGCTTAGGAGAAAAATATATATTTAGTATCATTATTATTCTTCAGTAATGCACGAGGCATAATTATCTTTCACAAGATTTGCTAGATGGACAGCACTCTATTAGTAGGAAGTGTTTTAATAGATGCTTCCCAAATGAAGAGGGCAATAGCGACACAAACGCCCACAATGGAGGCATAGAAGGAAACATTACTGGGACACAAAGATGTGACTAAGAGAAAGAGATTTAACTAGCCCTTCAGAAGAGTAGTGGGTGACATTAATATCAACTTTGCTGCAGCTAACTCATGAGTCCTTGTTTTTGTCAGTGCATGGTGATTGTGCTTAAGACTGGTCTGGCCAGGAAAAAACAGGGAAATGCTTTCATGAAGGAAAACCTTTAGCAGGCTAACGAATCTTATGTTCTGACGGCAGTGGCTTGTAATCTTGTGTGCTGGGAGTGGTATCAGGTGGGGGAGTTTACCATGGCATCTTTCTGGACTACCTTAAGTTGAAACGGCTCTGCTCATTTCTGGAAGGCTGTTCTTTTTCTTGGCCTGTGGTCTTTGAGGTTCCACATGGTTCAGTCTCGCTGGCCATGCTATTCAACATCTGCATGAAGCCACTGATTCGGGTTGAGGATCCTCCGGCATGCTGATGACACTCAGCTCTGCACATCAGATCCTAGAAAGTCAACAGAACTCCTAGATCGGTGCTCACTGACTGAGATGTTCTGTTCCATTCAAACTGGGGGGAAACAGAACATGCTAGATGGAAGAACTGTTCTACAAGCCTTTGATTGAGGCAATTTAAGTGCTTTTCAGTCTGGATGGCTCAGAGTGCTTTTTTACCATCTTTGGTTGATGTGCCACTCGCAGCCCTTCATCATAACATCTGATCTCATCAGAGTAATAGATGGTTTGCTTTCTTCCAGGTTAGACTAAGGATATAACTGTTGGCATACAACCAAGGAAGCGGGGTCAGTTGGCAGGCCCCCAGCTGGCTCCAGCCCACCGGCCAGTGTGCTGGGCAATCTCCAGTCCTTGTTGCAGCATTTGCGACCCACAGCTTCAAACGCCAGGGCACACAACTCATCAGAGATAACGCGCAAACAGAAGTGGCAGGAGAGGTTGTGTAAGCATATTTACAAGCAGTTTATTCAGCACAAAAGGAAAACATGTCTGATCCCTTTCGTGTCCAAAGCAAGCAGCTAAAAGCAAAAACTATACACAAACGGAAGTTCCCAGCAAGCTGTGCTGGAGTGTAAACAGACATGTGACACACAACAGTCTCATGCCTGTCCCTTAAGGTGGAACGGAATATTCTAACAATAACAACACAATAAGAGTCCTGTTCGCTCAGACCAAAAGTCTCTCTGATCCAGACTGCTGTTTCCCACAGTGGACAAGGAGGCATCACCTCAGCCACAGTGGCATAGCGTGGGGAGCTGGGGGGCCGTGGCCCTGGGTGCAATTTTCTGAGGAGGCGCAACCAGGCATCCCCATGACAGGCTCCCTCATTGAGGCCAGAGCTGCAAGGAGGGAAGCTGCACCCTGGGCCTGGCCCCAGCTTGTGAAGGAACTGCAGAGGCATCTTCCTCACACAACGGTACAACGGCGCCAGCTGGCAGCAGCCCCACTCCTGGGTCAAGCCTGACCCAGAGGCAGAAGCGGCAGAGAGGAAGAGACATGGTGGCAACATCACCGCCTCTCCTCTGCTGGGCAAAGCCATGCAGGACTGCCAGGGTGGCATGAGTGCACCCTTCAAATGCAGTGGCGAGGGCTGGGCTGGTGCGGCTGCAGGGTGTCCCCCGCTCTGCATGTGCCCTGGGCAGCAGAAGCATATGTTACACCACTGCTCAGCCAGGCCTGTTTTGTGACAGAACTAGATGTTTGGTGGTTGAAACAGCATTCCCAACAACCATAAAACCTGCATAGTTAAACTGTAAAACTTGCTCCTACAAGAGGCAGTGATGGTTACCAACTTAGATGGCTTTGAAAGAGAATTAGACAAATTCACAGAGGAGAAGGCTTTCAATGGCTACTAGCCATGATGGCTGAACTCTGGCTCCATGGCTCAAAGCAGTCATGCTTCTGAAGTTGCTGGAAACCATAGCTGAGCAGAATGTTCTTGTGCTTGGGTCCTGCTTGCAGGTTTCCCAGAGGCTTCTGGGTAGCCACTGTGAAAACAGGATGCTGGACTAGGTGGGATATTGGCCTGATCAGCAGGCTCTGCTTATGTTAACTTAGAGCTTTTGTTATACAGTGGTACCTCGGGTTACAGACGCTTCAGGTTACAGACTCCGCTAACCCAGAAATAGCACCTTGGGTTAAGAACTTTGCTTCAGGATGAGAACAGAAATCACGCGGTGACAGTGTGGCAGCAGCAGGAGGCCCCATTAGCTAAAGTGGTGCTTCAGGTTAAGAACGGTTTCAGGTTAAGAACGGACCTCCAGAATGAATTAAGTACATAACCAGAGGTACCACTGTAGTACAAGTACAAAGATAAAAATGAGTGGAAATATTTGGAATATTCCCCTGAGGTGCTTTTTTGCATTTCATTTCCTTGCGGGAAACCATTTATTTGAAACTGCCATCCCATCTTTTCTCCTCATGTGGCGACTTCGGCCATTTTCCTACGGGAGAATTGGCTAGCTTCTGAAATCAAATGGCGGCGGCAGCTTTACCATTTGAGAGAGCTCCACAAAACTGACCTGAAGCGATTCTTTTTGGGGATGGTGCGTGAAACCAGTTTGCAATTCACTGTGAATTAATTCCCTCAATCCACAGTTGAATATTGAAACAGGCATGGGTTTCATCTTGCTAAATTTGATTTCCGCTGTAATGAGAAGGTATGTGTTGTCGTTGCAGCTGGTTGTTTTGCTTTTCAGGATGAGTGCCATGCTGTAAAATCCCTCGAAGCTCCTAAGAGCTTTGGGGTAATTAAGTTAATCTGCAACAGATTTATTTTGGGAGCGTATCTGATTTGCCATTTGCTGATGACGGACATCTTCCAAGGGCATTGCTGCACGGTGCTTAGGCCGCGGGGTGAGCTGCAGAGAGATGCTATCTGAGTTGCCAGTCAACTATTCTGTTACTGTTCTAGCTTTTGTGCCATGATTTCTGGGAAGATCTCCTGAGAATGCCTGAACTTTCCAGGTAAACTCCAGGTAAAGGGTTCCCAGCAAGCATGTTAAAAATTGACATCTTCTGATTGTAAGCATCAGTCTTCACTAACCTTGGCTCATGAAAGTTCACCAGGCTGGCAAAGGCTGATTTCATTAATGGTGACCTTCCCCCATTTTCTCAGATAAAAAAAATATACATGTGGATTTCTTTTAAAATCACTTTTGGGGTGATTTCACATTTTATTGAAATTTTCCCCAAAGTTCTTGGAAACAGGTAGTGTCCTTTGAAAGTCTACATCAGGTGCCTGTCAGCCAGTACCATCTGATTTATTCTGATTTTAAGCTGTATTTCAGTTGGTTGCTTGATTTTATGTTTAAAACATTTAATGTAATGTTTAGATGTTAGCCATCTTGAGACTCATTTCTGAGGCTGCGCCTTGCCTCTTGAGAACAAACTTAGGAAGGCCCCAGTCCTGGTCACAGGGCCTGGCTCCTGCACACACACCTGACAGTGTGCCGATGCAGGTTGAGACTGTGTGGGAAAGACCCTGGAGAGGAGGAGTCCTAGTGTGCCCTTGGAAGGAGGGGACTTTCAGTCCTCGCAACTGCTTCTTTGGGGCAGGACCTCTAGAAAGAGTTGCTAGGCCAGAGTTGTGGTTTGTTTCCTTGAATAAAGAATTAACTTCACTGGCCTCAGCTGAGTTATTGTTTTGTTGCTGACCTGTGCTGACTCCAGCTCAGACATATAGTCCAAAACATATGGTGTATACAGGCTAGGATATTTTTTTAAAAAACAAAACCACACACAGATACAAAGTGGAAACAAAATTAAAAAAAAATCCTTCCAGTAGCACCTTAGAGACCAACTAAGTTTGTTATTGGTATGAGCTTTCGTGTGCATGGACACTTCTTCAGATACACACATAGTGAATATTGGATGCCCATGTATACCACACATATACATATATGACTTCCTACTTTTACAGTGAACATCCTTTGCCATTTTGTTGCTTATTCACACAGTTTGGGACACTGGGGAGATGTTTCTCCTGCTCAGGCCAATGTAGAGCCAGGTCCTTTGAAAGAGTAGTCCACTCTTTCAGTCACACCCTTTGAGTCAAAAGCAGCCATTGTCTTTGCCCTGTCTGCAGGTAATCGATGAACTGAATTGAGTATTGAAAATGAGAATTTGACTTGAATGCAGTAATGACTCGGGAGATCTGGATATAAACAAGGCTCCCTCTTTCCCCTCGGCTGTCAAATTGCAGTATGGATCAGCCTTAACCCAGGTGGCAGACTGCCCTTTCATTCTGATGATTGGGCAATAGGAACTAATTAAAAAATAAACCCTCTAAAGTCGCTTCCAGGAGGTAGCTGCCATTTCACATTCTTTTCAACACGACTAGGGCATGCAACAAATCGTTTCTGTGCATCTTCCTTCCCTCTCAGACAGAATATTCCGTTTTGGGTTCCAATGGGACCATATTCCCACCATTCATGCAAAGCTTTGTGATACCACTTTACGTAGCTGTGGTTTCCCCAAAAGAATTCTGTGAGCTGCAGTTGGTTTAGGATGCTGAGAGTTGTTAAGAGACCCCCTCTTCCCCTCACAGGGCTCCCTGTGAAAATGGATTGATGCTTAAACCACTCTGATGCCTCCTCCTTGTTTCTCAGTGGCTCAATTTCAGCCACAGTTGTGATGGCCCCTCCCCAGCTGAGTTTGTTATTAGAAGGGGCGACTTGAGTGAGGTGGGGGGCAAAGGGGACCCAGAGCTTATGAAGCTCTGGCTATTTTGCAGTCTTATTTCAAAACTGCCTAGCTCTCAGCAGGCAAAGACAATGCCTTTCAGCATAATTATTATCTTCTGTTGCTTGAGCATGCTGTGAAAAAAAAAAAAGATTATGGCGAGGAAGAGATAAAGTATCCTTGACACAAATTAGTATTTAACATACATTTTAAATCCAGCTTCTGCTGCCATCTGTATTTCTTTGAGCCTTCCGTCAGTTCCTAGTGGAAGCAGTGTCATTTTTTTTTATCTCCCCAGCAGAGAGTAAAAATATCTTGCTTTGTGTGTGTTTAAATTAAACCTTCTGTTTTGCTGTAAAACAAACAAACAAACACATTTTAGTCATCATCTGATAATCTGGAAATATGTTAAATGACAGTTCATTGCCCTCAACCTTTGGGAGAATTGGACTTTAAACAAGTGAAAAACGAGAGTGAATGTGTTTCTCTGGATGTGTGTGGTTGAAAATAAATCTGTTGCTCTGTAGTTCACTTATCTTGCCTAGCTAGAATACTGGGCATGCTACACCTTGCAGACAAATGATGACAACTTTTTAATCGAGCGGAGGAAATACATTAAAATGTGCTAAAATGTTTAACACAGTCCGTCAATGTCTCTGCGTCATGTTTCTGTCTCCAGTCACTTCCTCAAAGAAATGACTTATTGGATTTTCCTTTTACAGGACCGAGGGGAAATGTAGATGGGTTGTTTCTCTTCTAAGAAGAAATCTGATCTCTCCCTACTTTATTATCTGAGACTGCAAAACTAAGCCAAATGTAGCCCTCCAGTTTTAATACTCAGGTCTCACCAAGGATGGGTAATCTGTGGCCCTTCAGATATTGTGGGACTACAGCTCCCATTAGTCTTCACTGTTGGCTGGCAGCGGTTGATGGGTTTTAGAGTCCCACAACATTAGGGCCATTAGTTCCCTGTTTAGGGAAGCTTTTCATGTTTGATGGACTACTGTATTTTAATATTTTGTTGGAAGTTGCCCAGAGTGGCTGGGGAAACCCAGCTAGATGGACAGGGTATAAATAATAAAAAAATATTATTATTAAAGTTAAAGGGACCCCTGACCGTTAGGTCCAGTTGCGGACGACTCTGGGTGGTGCTCATCTCGCTTTACTGGTTGAGGGAGCCGGCGTACAGCTTCCAGGTCATGCGGCCAGCACGACTAAGCCACTTCTGGCGAACCAGAGCAGCACACAGAAATGCCGTTTACCTTCCCGCCAGAGCGGTACCTATTTATCTACTTGCACTTTGATGTGCTTTCGAACTGATAGGTTGCAGGAGAAGGAACTGGGCAACAGGAGCTCACCCCGTTGCGGGGATTCGAACCGCCAACCTTCTGATTGGCAAGCTCTATGGATGATGAGTTGTTTATAGATTGGCATGTCACAAGTTGGGCAGGCACTAGTCCTGCCCTTGAGTGACCTGGAAGGTTTCTAAAGGAGCAAGACCTAGGACTAGAGTTGTGTACTCCAGCATCTCTGAGAGGCCTCTAAGGAAGGCCTTCTCCCCTTCTCAGCTGGAACAATTACAGGAGAACTGTGTGTTTTAAGTAGGTGGAGGCATTGATGAGGGCAGGAAGAAAGGAACAGACTGGAGAGAGGTGCAAGGTTCAATGGCAGAGTTAGATGTCATGTTCTGTTTCTCAGGGCTGCCCAAGGTTTAGTCTGTTGTGCAGTATGTTGGGGAACATGAGACTTCTGATGCAACTGTATTCATTTCAAGATTATTCTTCAGAGTATTTACAATGTCCAAGAGTTGGCCGAAAGCCACCGAGAACCTCTGCTCCACTTCTGAGAAGATTGAGCCTGGTTGTCCTTATGAATTAACAGCCCATCCTTGCAACATGTGTCTTGGTCAGTTCTGAGAGTCATCTCAGGTTCAGCAGGTTCCTCTTGCAACACATTTGCTTCTTAATTGAGGCATACCATGATAAAGAATACAAAATTTGATCTGTGGATGGGTCTCTCCTGCCGCATGCCTTGCTTAGGTCATGGTTGGCCTATTGTTGTGTTATGTTTAGGATAGACTCTTAAGATTACTAGGCCTATTGTTACCACCCACTTGTATGGGAAGGGTGGGACAATACATCCACACACTCTGCATGCAAGGACTGTAGAAGCATCCAAGAAGGCTGGGATTGGCATCCTTAGAGACCAATAACATGGTGAGTGGGTGATGGTTAGATGCAGGTTGCTGCTGCAGGAAGAGGAAGGAAACCACAGGAGGAAGAAACACTCTTGTGCACAGATCCTGCTTGTAGTCTTCTCATATGCAGCTGGGAAGGTGCTGTGAGAACAGGATGCTGGCTTAGATGAGCCACTGGCCTGATCCAGGAGGCTCTGTTTATGTTCTTATGTAATGGGGGCTAACACAGAACTGCACACAATCCCAAGGACTAGATCTGCCTTCTGGTAGTTGCCCCCTCTTAGGCCAATGGACCTCCACAATAGGAGAGAAATAGTGACAGTACTATTCTAATTGGTGCAAATTGCCCCTTTTAATTTTCTCCAGTGCCTATAGATGCCAGTGACCATGCTGAGGAGGACTGGTGGGCACCCTCCTCCCCATCCTGAATCTTCCCAGGAACAGGAGGACAGTGTAGATTTGGAACAGTGGTTTGCAGAGGGGCATAGTTCAGAAGGCAGAAGTTGGGAAATACTGGATGGGGAACACTGGGAGAGAGAGGGTTAGCAGATTTACAGTCATTGGACAGCATTCCTCCACTGCCCTTCCCAAAGTTGAGAAGAGCTCAGAAAGTCTCAGAACAGAAAGCGCAGAGGGTACAAACTCAGATTACAAAATGTAGGAGTGATGTAGATTAATAGGGACGGAAGGGGGAGGAAGCCTTAATTGGGAGCACCGCCATTCTAGGGAGGCATGTTCTTTAGTCTCTCACTGTGATTATTCTTTTCATTTGATCTACTTATTTACTGCCATGAGGGGAGGAAGCCAATTTCCCAAAGCCTGACAATGGATTAGAATTCCTCTGAGGAACTGTGGGCAAATAAAATGGCAATGTTATATTGGGGAATTGTGGGTAGTTAAATGGTTACTGCAGGATGTGGGTGGTGCTGTGGGTTAAACCACAGAGCCTAGGACTTGCCAATCAGAAGGTCAGCGGTTTGAATCCCCGTGACAGGGTGAGCTTCTGTTGCTCAGTTCCTGCTCCTGCCCACCTAGCAGTTCGAAAGCACGTCAAAGTGCAAGTAGATAAATAGGTACCGCTCCGGCGGGAAGGTAAACGGCATTTCTGTGCGCTGCTCTGGATTGCCAGAAGTGGCTTAGTCATGCTGACCACATGACCCGGAAGCTGTACGCCAGCTCCCTTGGCCAATAAAGCGAGATGAGCGCAGCAACCCCAGAGTCGGTCACGACTGGACCTAATGGTCAGGAGTCCCTTTACCTTTAAATGGTTGCTGTACTGGGTAAAGTGCTATAATTGTTGTTGTTGTTGTTGTTGTGTTATGGAAGGTATGGCATAGGTGCTTTTCAAAACACTGCCAAAACACTGTTGGAGCATGCTATGGTATGTGACATCGAGCCTGTCCCAGGATCTTGGAGGAGAAGGGAGACGTGAGTCCAGTAATAAGCCACCAGCATCCTAAAACATTCTCCTTTCTCAGGAATTAATGCTACTGTGAGGGAGAAAGGCAACTCGCACACTTATGGTTTGAATTTTACTTTGGGTTTCAGTAGCTTTGCCGAGGAACCTCCTTTCGAATGCCGGATTGCCAAGTCAGCATTTCAAACAAGGGACAGAAATACCCCTCATTTAAGATAATGAGCGATGCACTTTCTGACATCTCCCAACCCTTCCCTGCTCTCCCAGCCGTCTAAGCCTGGGCTGCCGCTGCAGAGTCTCATAATGAAGCGCACATCACATTCCTGCTGAATCAATATTTGAATGCTGCTCCAGGCCATTTTCAGTCATCAGCAAGTTTGATCGCTCTTATTTTAATATTATTAACAAATGGTTTCCTCGTACCGCTGTTTGAACATACGTGCCGTGTTTATTGTCACTTTCCACGCAGGATTTGCATTCCCCTCCCTGCTACGAATATTAAAAGCAGAAGCCTTACCTGGAGAAAGACATTGATGAGTGGTCTCCGAATGCAAACACCGAAGAATTATGAAAGAGGGAGACAAAACGCAAGCAATTTAGCTTGTTTATAAATTACATGCTAAACACAGAAGAATGACTTTGTCTCTCTCTCTCGAGCTCCCCCCACTTCCTTCTTCTTCCCCCCACCCCCAAGGAACAAAACAAAGTGTGTATGTCTGGAAACAGCCAAAGCGAAAAGGCAGTCAAGCAGGTGCCATTTCAAGGCAGTTTTAATCCATTTTCAAATGCCTTCACGAATCACTTTGTCAACACAATTATTCTTCGGCTGCAGAGGTGGCATTACCTGAAGTTTGAATGAGAGAGTGAGAGATAAAAAGAAAGGAAAAACACACATGCACCAAATAATATATATATATATTTTGAAAAATTGAAAAGAAAGATTGCTTTCAAATAGCATGAACTAATTCCCCCCATCCCCAAACACACACTCAAGGTTCTATCTGGTGATATCCCAATTTAGGAAGGAGTTTTAATAATTTTAAATTTCAGCTCATTATTACATTTATAGCCCACCGTTTCCTCCAAGGACCTCCAAGGTGTACCCACTTCTGTCTCGCCATTTTATCCTCACAACAGCCCTCTGAGGTAGGTTAGGCTGGAAGATAGTGACTCAGCCAAGTTCACCCAGTGATATAGACATGGTACTTGTTGTATGAGAGCTGCAAGGTTCACCTGATTAATTGGTCAGATGTATGGATGTTCTTTAAACAAACAAAAACAAAGGTGTTTTTTAATTTAATAGGAAACATCTTTATAAACTGTTTCTTAACACAACTAAAAACTGGAATGGTGAGGGTTACATCCCTGTTAATTCGGGGAGGGAAAATATTGTTTGGTTAACAAAGGTCACATTCTCTTCAGGGCAACCTTTCAAGGGCCACATGTCAGTGGGGGGTGGGGCCAGAGGCAAAACTGATCCAAGCAACAAATGCAAATGTCTCCTTCATATCAGGGCTGCCATACATCCAGATTTTTCCAGATAATACTTGGATTTCAAAGGCAGAATTGATGTCTGGGGGGGGGGGGGAGGCTGTGGATTTCTGAAAGGTGGCACTTTGTCATGAATCTTAGGCTCTTAGGCAAGTCAATCTTTTGGTTAAAAAAAAAAGAGCTCAACAGCTTTCGGGGGTATCCTGGTAACCCTACTTCATATTGTTGTTGTTTAGACGTGTCCGACTCTTCGTGACCCCATGGACCAGAGCACGCCAGGCACTCCTGTCTTCCACTGCCTCCTGCAGTTTGGTCAAACTCATGCTGGTAGCTTTGAGAACACTATCCAACCATCTCGTCCTCTGTCGTCCCCTTCTCCTTGTGCCCTCCATCTTTCCCAACATCAGGGTCTTTTCCAGGGAGTCTTCTCTTCTCATGAGGTGGCCAAAGAATTGGAGCCTCAGCTTCAGGATCTGTCCTTCCAGTGAGCACTCAGGGCTGATTTTCTTCAGAATGGATAGGTTTGATCTTCTTGCAGTCCATGGGACTCTCAAGAGTCTGCTCCAGCACCATAATTCAAAATAGTTCATATAGTAGGCCAGTTCATATAACAATTCATATAGTAGGCCAGTTTTAAATGCACTCACATGTTGCTCTCTGTCTCCCATCCAGACACACCAGGGGTGTTATTAGAGTTTAAAGGGACATTCCAGTAGGGAAACTCATTTCCTTGTGTTATTCCTATTGCTCCTGAAATGCTCAGCTCCTTACTGTGTTGCTAAAATTGGTTTTTACTTTACATCTGAGGTGCGGAACTTGTGTCTCTCTGGATGTTCTTAGACTCCAGCTCCCATCAGTCCTGGCCAGCATAGCCAATAGTGATGGATGATGGGAGTTGTAGTCCAGGCATAACTGGAGGACTATGGGTTTCCTATCCATGCTAGATGTGCACATTGGGAACACTGGGTTAACTCTGGCCAATAGTTACCTTAAACAAAACGTTATTCTGAAGCATGCCTTACAATGGCCTAGGACGCTATAATGCTTTAGGAGATGTTAACTTATAACAGAAGAGAAGGTCAGAGACAATTCAAAGACTAAAGCCCCACAGTGATGCTTTAAAATAAATAAAAGATAAATTTCAAAAGCCTTCTCTTGATTAAAGGAATCAAGCATTATATTTTATTGAAATGTATTGAAAATGGCTAGAACCTTGATTTAAAAGATTTTATCTGAAAGCCACATCTGTTTGGGAAGCGTGTGCGAAGTGTTTCATTTGACACTCACACCTTTTGCCGTCTTATTTTAAAGAAGTTTTCATCCCCAGTAGTCTCTGAGCAAGCAGGGTGGGGGGGAAACAGCACCCTGCTGTCTGCCTTTATAATTCTACAACGTGTTCTGAAGATCCACAATTCAGAAACCTTGTTGAATCTCAATAGGGCTGGGTCTGGTCAATGTCTAGAGCTTGTCTGTGATTCCAAGGCATATTACCTTGAGTTCTACAATGAGAGAAAGATGAAGAATAAATGTAATTAACAGGAATAAATGAATAACTCTAGTTGGTTGTTTTGTAAACAAGGCTTCAGATGTCAGGTGCATCTATCCTTTCCAGGAAATCTTTCAGGACTGCAAAAAATTAATTATTATTTCCATATATGCCTCAAGGAAATATTGTAAAAACAGCTTTTAAAAAGGTACAAAAAATAGCAGAAAATTAGTTTAAAACAATACAGAATGGACTTCCAGGAAGTAAAAAACAGTGGGCTCAGGAAATTCCCTGGGAAACTTCAGTGAAAACTCTTCAGTACCAAACAATTTGTCAATGCTTAGAAATGGTTGAATCAGTCTATTCCCATGTCACTTGCACAAGGACTCCCTCATAAACATTTCCTTTCCCATTTCTGCACTTATCTGTGGGTGTGGGTGGAATACTCACAAAAGTTTGCATTGAAATAAGCATTTAAATCCACATTTTTTAAGCCTATTTACTCTGAAAGTTCACAGCTCTAATTGTGCTTTCTCTCAAAAAATACAGATTTCCAAAGTGCGTTTTCTCTCAACACACACATTTGAAAAAACATTTTTTTAAAAAAACAAAAACAAATGTATGTTGTTTTAAGAGCTGTGTCACATTTATAGCAGTATGTTCTTTCAATATACATATCTATCTCAAAATACGCACTTTTAAAATGGGTTTAATTCCTCCCCCTCGAAAACTGTCACAACATTCAGGGTAGCACAAAACCTCCCTAATAACTATGCTACCGTCAAGTCAGTTTATATCAGAATTTGCAAAGGTCAGATTCTGCAAGCCCTCCAAGTTTAGCTTCTTCAGAACAGGTAGCTCTTACTTTTCAGTTAAAGGAAATCCCAGTTTTGCTTCCAATGATGCATTCCTCGCACTGGAGGTGAGTGCATTTGGTTGAATGAGGGACTTCCTCGCCAGTCTCAGTTTGCCCCTGCCTGCCCATCTTCTTTCTTATAAGCTGTCCAGGGAGTTGTGCTGGCTATCAACTTTCTCCTTAGTCTCAGGCCTCATCGACACCATGCTTTTAAAGCACTTCATGGCTTCCCCCAGACTCTTGGGAACTGTAGTTTGTTGAGGGTGCTGATAATTGTTGGGAAAACACTATCTCCCACCCTCCACCCCATGAAACAGAGAGGGTTTGTCCTTCTTACTTCGGGCTTTGTTCACAGCGGGGAGACATCAAACCAAAAAGAGAGCAAAACTCCCTCAGAACCATATAGCCAATTGGATCAAGAGCCACCTCAGTAAACACCAGGCCACTATGCCCATAAACCACTATCAATATTCAAAGAGAACAACATGTCAAAGAGAACAACAATTACCAGACTTTCAGAAGACATCTGAAGGCAGCCTTGTTTAGGGAAGCTTTTAATGTTTGATGCATTACTGTATTTTAATATTTTGTCAGAAGCCACACAGAGTGGCTTGGGAGGCCCGGCCAGATAGGCGGGGTATAAGTAATAAATAATAATAATAATAATAATAATAATAATAATTCTCCAACAATTAACAGGTGGAAGCAGGGGGCAGCAATCTTTTTCAGCAGGGGGCCAGTCCACTGTCCCTCAGACCTTGTGGGGGGCCAGACTATATTTTGAAAATAATAATAATGAACGAATTCCTATGCCCCACAAATAACCCAGAGATGCATTTTAAATAAAAGCATACATTCTACTCATGTAAAAACATGCTGATTCCCTGACAGTCCACGGGCCGGATTTAGAAGGCGATTGGGCTGGATCCGGCCCCTGGGCCTTAGTTTGCCTATCCATGGGTGAAAGGAAGGATTCAGCTTGTGTTGTCCTTGGTTCACATGAGGATGTGATTGAAGATTAGCAGTCTCAGATTCATGTGAACTGAGGGTGGAGGTACCTAGGATGGGGGTGGAGGACTTGTGGGCCTCTGAATGCTGTTGGACCACAACTCCCATCATCCCTGACCACTGGCCATGCTGCCTGCAGCATGATGGGAGTTGTGGTCCAACAGCACCCAGACGTTCACAGGGTCCCATCCCTTCCCTAGAATGTGTCCCAGAATCCTCTGCAGTGTGTAAAGCAGGTGCTCTAGTCATGGCCAAGGTTCAGGATCCTTCCCTCAACCCTAGTATAAAGTTGCTGCATTTCCCCAAAGGTTAAAATAAGTTTGAAAAGCACTGCATTAAGAACTGGATGTTTGAGATCAACACTCCTGCAGCTTGATTATGTCTTCAGCTTTAGCATGAAGAATATGCAATATAGGTTTTTGAAATATATGCAATATAAACCTTATAAATGTTGTGTATTAATGTCTACAAAGAAGGTGAAACAGAGTTAAGAACAACCAAACTATGATCAAGAGGGGGGAAAGAGACCATTTATAAGAATGTAGCTCATTTTTAAAAAAGATGTTAATGATTTGGCTATGTATAAAACTTATATTTCCTTGCTAGAAAGGAGGTTAGCATTCATACAGAGCTATGTATATTGCCTATTTTATGGATTAGAATTCCTCCACACATCAGTTAAACCATAAATGGATAATAGAGGAAAATTCTTTTTTTACAGATGGAGGATGAGACTAAATGGATCCTGTCTAGGCTGTAATGGATAGCGTAGTTAAAATCTCCCCCCAAAATCAGCACATTTTCACGCAGTCAATTCGATAAAACATCCCTCACAGTGATTCACAAAAAAATAAAATAAAATAATCCTCGTTTAGCAGCCTAACATTGGCAGAATAAATGTTAATGAGACAAAAGCAATTTTGATCAAAGTTGTCCCAAACTTTTCACAACCTTTCCTGCAACACTCCGGACTAGGCATGGTGGCAAGAATAGAGCTAGGGGCAAAGTGGGACTCTGAAACACCCCAATAAACCTTTGGTCTTCCCCCTCTTGAATAATTATCACAGGGGCATAGGAATCTGCCTTATATGGAATCAGACCCTTTGTGCTGGTCCCGTGGGTTTCCGTGAGGTGTGGTCCGAGTCCAGTCCGAGGTCGAGGGTGCAGTATTGAGGCTGTCCATCGAAGCTGAAGCTAGGTCCAAGGCAGGGAGTCGGGTGAGGTCAGGAGATCCGGCAGGACAGGGTGCAGGCAGGAACTGGCTACCAACAATGTTGCTCCGGCAACTTGGGACTGGGGCTGGCTGGCTTTTATCTGCCCTGAGGCATAGGGTGGCCCCAGTCCACAGGTGACTCACCTCTCCCGGCCTGGAGGCGAGCACTCCTCCTGCGGGAACTTAGCTCCCTCCGCCTCTCTGCCCTGAGCCTCTGCACATCAGGGGAGGCTGGAGGGTTGGCGGCCCCAGAGGCAACCTCAGCTTCCCCTTATGGGGCTGAGAGTGGAGCACCTGCAGGCAATGGGTCCTCCATCACCTCAGGAGCCAGAGCAGACTCAGCTGGTGCCTGCACCTGAGGATCCAGCACAGGTGAGGACCCTTCAGGCTCAAGCCCCAACCACGGCTCAGCTGGTTCTGGAGGCGGTGAATCTTGTGCAGGCTGGGATTCCTCAGGTTCAGCCTCCAAGTCCGAATCCCAGGCCATCACACCCTTGGTCTATCTTGCTCAGTACTGTCTACACTGACTGGCAGCAGCTCTCCAGGATTTCAGACATGGGTCTCTTCTAGCCCAACCTGAAGTTGCTGGAGATTCAACCTGGGATCTTCTGCATTCGAAACAGATGTTCCACCACTGAGCATTTGCCCTTCCCAACCTATTTTAATTAGCGATGCTTGAGAAATTTTATCTTTGTAAATTCCAATGTGAACCGACCTGATCTTTACCTCCTACACTAGCATGTGAATTGGAACCTGGTTATTTACCAGCTTCCAGACTTCCTGAGTGCTCTGATACAGTTCTCAGCAATCTCTCTCTCTCTCTCTCTCTCTCTCTCTCTCTCTCTCTCTCCCCCCCCCCCCTCTGTGATGGCCTGGGATTCGGGCCAGGAGGGAGGGAGCTAAGTTCCCGCAGGAGGAGTGCTCGCCTCTAGGCCAGGAGAGGCGAGTCACCTGTGGACTGGGGACTCCTGAAGCCTGATTTGCATGTTTTTGTTGTGTCCATTGTGGTTACACATTGTGGCCTCATCCAGGACTGTGGTCATCTGAATGCAGACCTGGATCTATATGTTCTCCAGTGCTGCCAGATGTCTGGGCTCAATGGCTTGGGCTGGGACTGAAGGTGGAACATGCAGAATATGTTTCTCGATTTACCAAGCAAAATACAAAAGCCCATCAAAGGAGTCAATATTTCACATCCCGTTCTATTCAGCACCAGGACCGGGCTCTGAGGCCTGAGCACACCTATGGCAGTCCGTTAAGCAAGATCTTAGCCTCAGATCCTGAGATTCTGAGTCTGAGAACCTCAGAGTGGTTGAGAAAATGGCTTCTGGGTGGAGAAACCATCATGGGCTGAAGGAGAAGCAGTCCCCATAAGCCTGGCAGTAGTTTTTTTTTGACTCTGAAAAGACTCACAACCATTTGCATTGTGCACTTTTCCCCTTATGAACACAAACCCAGTAGACGGCAGAGAACCATAGTAATAGAATTTTAGAGTTGAAAGGGACCTTTGGGGTTAAGCAACAACAACAAAAACATTTCCCTTTTAGAGGCCTATTTTAAATAAATAAATTATAGCTGGTATTTGAAATGCTTTTAAAATCGTTAATTTCATAAAAAGCCATGAGAAATTTACTGCCTGTTTCAACAAGTTAGCCAAGAGAGGTCTGGGAGCAATGATTAAGCAATAATTAAAGGAAAGGACCATATAATAGTAGTAGTAGAAATAGTAGCAATAGTAGTAGTAATATATTATTTATACCCCACCCATCTGCCCCCCAACAGAATATTAAAAATACAATAAAACATCAAACATTAAAAACTTCCCTAAACAGGGCTGCCTTCAGATGTCTTCTAAAAGTCAGATAGTTGTTTATTTCCTTGACATCTGATAGGAGGGCGTTCCACAGGGCGGGCCCTCTGCCTGGTTCAATCTAGTCCAATTCCTCATTCAATCTTGCAATTACAGCAGCCTCAACAAATGGCTGAACACCTTGCTTAAGTGCCTCCAATGAGCAGCATTCTCCAACAGGATACTCTGCTGTTGAACAGCTCTGGGTGTCCAGAGGTTTCTGCCAATGCAATCTACTCCCTTGCAGTTTCCATCCGCTGGTTCTCTGGAATGACAAAGAAGAGGCCTGCGCCACGCTGTGCATGACAACATCGGTCAAAACCCTCTCCCCTCAGCAATCCACCTCCCCATCAGCATCTATAATAAGCTGCTGATAAGAAAACTGGGCAGTCCTGTGTTAATTTATGAGAAGCACATCGGACACTTCAAAATAGGCTTTATAATGCTAAGTATTGTTATTATAAATGGGCTTTAAATGTTCTAAATTCTGCTGTCAGCATTAGATGCTTAATTATTCTTCAGATGTATTGTCAACCAAGAGAGATATTTAATGTGCAAGAGCCTAATGGAGTAAAGAGCCCTTCACTTCAGATTTACCAAATGTGCTTATCAGCTGTTTTCTCCAGTGGGTGAAGTGATGCAGTGTGACCTTGAGCAAACACTTTAAAAAACCACTTTTTTTTTTAAAGAAATGGGAAAGAAGAGAGATGTGGTTTTGTGCTAGGTTGCAACCTTACCAGAGAGATGAGCTTTCCGTCCTGGAAAATAAATGGCTTAAGTATAAAAGCAACTCTGCTTGTGTTTCCACACTTTTTTTGTGTGGAGTGGGGATCAGAAACTCAGTGGTTTGAATTTTTTTGTTTTCATTCTGGCATTTCCACTGTTAGCAGCAAAAAAATCATAGGCTTTTGAAAAGGAGCAACTCTGACCATTGCATGGTTAAAATATGGGAGATATCGATAACGGGCAGTAGGAGGATCTTACTGTTAGAAGCTCAGCCTACACTCGAGTAGGACCCTGGTAGAGACACATGCCCGACTGGCATATTCTCTCCCTCCTGGTCTTTCATTCGGGAGCTTCAAGAGCTTTCTTCAGCCTGAACATCACAGCGACTGATGCCAACTGACACTGGCACACTTCGGGATCCGCAGAGTTTGCACATCATGCATGACAGACGTCAGCAACTCAGCATTTTGGCTAATCTACTTTATTTACATATAAATGCACACGGAGCACTGCAACATGGATCCCTCTCTCTCTAGCATCAGACAGCAAAGAGAAAAAGAACAAAGGACAATAGTCCCACTTCATGGAGTGCAGTAACACAAACATCCTGTCTCCGTCACTTCCCACTGTGTGGAGTCAAAACATATAACGTCATGTGAAAGACAACAATCCCATGACTGCAATTGTGGAGCAGGAATCCTAACACTTACTACATAAAATGTAGCCAAGGGCACTGCTAGGTTTGAGCGGGTCCCGCAGGACCACATGTCCCCTCTGGGTACTCCGCTCCCCCCTCTGCCTGCTGTTCTCTGCTCATGGCTGCTCCTTTCTTGCATTAGATCCAGAGTGGGGAACTTGATCTGTCCCACCCCCACTTCACATGCCAACTTTGATAGATGACCTCCTTTTCCATAGTGTTCTGCTTCACACTTTGCAAGTCCTGAAGATCAGTGTTGAGCACAGAGCATCAGCGGTGCTGCTGATCAGCTGACCAGCACACAAAAAAGTGTGAGCCTTACGCAATGAATGCTTGGATATATGCCTTCCTGCTTTGTATGAAGCCTGAAACAAGAAAGACAAGGGGCTCATCCCAAACTTCCTCTTGTCCCACTGCTTTCTCCCAGGGAAAACCGCTCTTTAGCACTCAGTTGGAACAAACGGCAGTTCGGGTTTTCTCTGTATTTATGTTTGTTGCTTGTTCAGACCCAGAAACCTCCCGCCTAAATAAATTAAAACTTGACTCAAATTTTAGTTTGGTTTTTGGCAGAATTTAGGCCACAACTTTATTGATTACAGAAAGTGAGTGGTTGCATAGGCTCTGGTTCGACTAGCTCCCAGCCATGCAGGTAGCGCTGACTCAGGGTTCCAGAATAGGTCAGCCAAGGGTGAACACCTGGATAGGTGGAAAGTCGGGAACAGACTATGTCCACCACCCAGATGTCCCCCTGGACTCAGGCACAGGCACAACCCCCTCTCAAGGGTTGACCAAACCATTTGAGTCCCTGGATTCCTTTAACGGAATACTCTTCACATAGGGATGGCGAGAGCGTTCTTCCATCCCTATCACCTGAACCAGAGCCTATCTGCAACGTTACAAGTTGTAACGATTTGCTACACAGCAAGTGAAACCCAAATGGCAACGGCCAGTCAGCCAAGTGGGAAAATTCCTCCTGTGCCCCTGTCCCAACGACAGACAACACACGACGGCATAGCAAGGTCAAGTGCAAAAGCCCTAAAAGTAGGGAGAGGTGGGCGGGTGTTCCGAATGCACGCTGCGAAAGAGGAAGCTCTGGATCACATGCATGGGTATATAAAGGTCCCTCGATCCATTTGGACTATGCCCCATTGGCCAGATTGAACCCCCATCAAGGGACCCACCAATCGGGTGTTGTGGCTGACCAATCTTACCCACCCACAACACAGGGGTTCAGTTTCCAGGTCTCACCGTAACACATGCCCTCTTTAAGGGAGGACACAATCTGCAATTGAGCACTAAACGGGTTTTCCCTGGGAAAGGAGCAGGGCTGGAGGAAAACTGCTTGGACTTCGGCTTTCTAGGTATGGAACAAGATGAGGTGTGGATGAGCCCAAAGCTTCTTTGTTCCTTTCTTCTCAGCTCATATACAAATTGTTCAGCTTATCCAGTAAAGTGTTGTCAGGTTTCTTTTCTCCCTGGACTTTCTCTCTGTGTTATTTAAGTGACTTTGTCAGGAACTACAAGAAGCGGAGGGTCGAGATATGATTTGTGAGGTTGCTGCTTTCAATGGGAGACACATATTTGGCATCACATCTAGTCCAGGCAAACTGCGCTGCTGACAACCACCTCCATTACTGAAGGAATGCATCATCCCTGGGTATTATTCTTGTAGTTTTAGGGGAAATGAATAAAGTTTTCCAAATTTTGTGCTTTTGCAGCAAACCTTGAACAAACTTGTTTGGCCCACCTGGAACACAATTTACTTGGATTTCATTTAAGATGGAAAGTGAGGTGCCGTTCTTAGCTACTTTCCCTGTGACAAGGAAGAAGAAGAGAGTAGAATTTATTTGACAGGTGACTGCAATGCAAGCAATCATAAAACTTTTATTAAATTTAAGCCTCCTAATAACTTGCCGCCCGCTGAAACAAAGAAGCCGTGGCGTTGAGAAAGAGCTATCAAAATGGAATTGGGGGGGATTACATTTAAAGATACGACAGAAAGATATCTGGATAACAAAGCAAAAAATAAAATTAATTTCTGAAAGTGTGCAGTAACAGAGCTTTTCCACATGACTAGAGACGTATTATTGAACTAATAAAAATAGCACCCTTATTGAGAAATAATGGAATAGTTTTAGCTCCGCATAAATATTTAAATCTGGAAAAAAATGACTTTACAGTTAAGTTTAGGAAAACCATCACCTTATCATTATTTTATACCATAACCATTATGGTATGAAGAAGAGTGAATACATGGGACTGGGTGGTTGGGAATGCTACATTGATTCAAATCACTTGTATTTCGATGGATTCCACTCTATACTCAACATACGTAATAGTTTCCTTGCTTTTTTCCTATGCAGCCAGAGCCGCAGTGTTTTGCTTCCAAGGATAGGAACCTTAGAAGCTGCCTTCTACTGAGTCAGACTGTTGGTCCACCTAGGTCAGTATTGTCTACACAGTCCGGCAGCAGCTCTCCAGAGTATCAAGCAAGGCTCTTTCTAAACCTACATGGAGATGCCAGAAGTGGACCTTGGAGCCTTCTGCATGCAAGGCTGAGCTATGATTCTTCCCAGTGGATTGGAGAATTATAGTCCCTAGCCCATCTTCGATTACTGTGATTGACAGAAGTTCTACAATATCTCAGGCACTGCCCCCCCGGATCTTCCGCCTTTTCTCCCTATTCAAGGATGCTAGAGACTAAACCTGCCATCTTGGTACATGCTTTATGTAGGGCACAACATTCCTCAAAAATGATTTATCTCTCCCTAGAAGGAAATGCTAGAGACGCGGGTGGCGCTGTGGGTTAAACCACAGAGCCTAGGACTTGCCGATCAGAAGGTCGGCAGTTCAAATCCCTGCGACAGGGTGAGCTCCCATTGCTCAGTCCCAGCTCCTGCCAACCTAGCAGTTCGAAAGCACGTCAAAGTGCAAGTAGATAAATAGGTACCGCTCCGGCGGGAAGGTAAACGGCGTTTCCATGCGCTGCTCTGGTTCGCCAGAAGCAGCTTAGTCATGCTGGTCACATGACCCGGAAGCTGTACGCCGGCTCCCTCGGCCAATAAAGCGAGATGAGCGTCACAACCCCAGATTCGGTCACTACTGGACCTAATGGTCAGGGGTACCTTTACCTTTACCTAGGAGGAAATGCAGCCAAGACTAATATGTAACTTACCTTTTGTGGGTGTAGCTACTTGGTAACTAGGAGAGGGGACATCAGCAGCTGGTCCAACCTCATTGAGTCCTCACCTGCCTGTCTCCTTACTTGTAACTGATCCAGTGGGTGATTGGAGAACCCTCTTCCTTCCTTACGGCATTGCTGCCCTGCCCTTGTAGAACTCAGAAGAAAGGAGAGTATCAGCAGCCATAGAATTAGCAGACTCTGCCATTGGCTCTGGTGCCACCTCCTGCCAGTCTCCCTCCTTTCCACCCTACCAATCCCATGGGCACCAGCCACACACTGACTAGGAAGGGATATATTTGACCCACTTTTTGCAATGGACCAACCTGATCCAGCACTCCCAAACCTCCTCGTATATCAGAATGCTATTCTCAGTCAAAATATGCACTCCTTTGGGTGTTGCAAGGTATTTTGGGTGCACAAAATGGCTCAGGATTACAATACCTCAAGGACTGCCTCTTCCACTATGAACAGACTCAAAACCCTGCACTCTTCATCTGAGGCCCTTCTTCGTGTGCCTCCTCTGTGTGAGATCTGGAGGGTGACAACATGAGAATTGGGCCTTTTCTGTGGTGGCTCCCTGCTTGTGGAATGCTCCCCCCAGTGAGGCTCGCCTGGTGCCTTCATTACAAATCTTAGGCACCAGGAAAAATCTTTCCTCTTTGCCTAATTGAACAACCTATGGCCTTTTAAACCGTGTGTGTGTGAGTGTGTGTGTTACTATCATATGTCTTTTTCTGTTTTTATATTTTGTGAACTGCCCTGTAATCCTCGGATTGTGTAAACTGCCCTGTGATCATTGAAAGAAGGGTGGTATAGAAATTTAATAAACAATATTGACCATAGTAAATTAAATAGGGTGAATGTATGCTTTGCATTCATAACATCCCAGATGAATCTTGAGCGCATCCAGTTAAATTATTGTGAGTAGCAGGGCTAGGAAAGATATCTGCCTGAAGGCCTTAAGAGTCACTATCAGTCAGAGTACATAATACTGGGCTAGATGGACCAATAGTCAAACTCAGTATATGAATCAATACCACGATGGTAAGTTATCGCATGACAAATGTGATCTGTATTCAGGCACTCACTCTTTTCTTCCTATCAGGTAGGTTCAGTGTACTTAAGTGCTGTGATGTGCAGTTGGCCGACAGATATCTAGTGTATCTTAAAATATATTAGGAGTGGCCCATAAAATCTGTGGACTGTGTAACTACCCTGTCAAGGCAGCAAAGAACCTTTGCAAACATAAGTGGAAAGAAGTCCGATTCAATGGAGATTTATCTTCTTAAAGCACTCTAGAGGGGAAAGGATAATGTGTCAGTAGACAAATATGTACTATGTATTGCCATGTACTTCCAGGCGTTTCTCAAATTAGCAGCTTCCATTTCTCTGCCAAGGCTGGTCTTCATTATGGTTTTGGAGGATGCACTTTGAAATTTGCTTACCTGGAGGAAAAATATAATGGAAAGATTTGTGAAACCTGGAAAGAGTGCTTGAAATTTCATAAATATCTTCGATGTCTTACAGCCTCCCTGCTAGAAGGGTAGCACAGTTTGCCCAGTGACATTTGCACAAGAGTATGGCTTAGCCTTCCTTTCAGAACCTGTTCATCTATACAGCTAAGGTGAACTTTCCTTACAGAACCTGCAAGTTCATACATCCCAGCCTAGCCTTTGTTTGAGAACCTACCTGATCATACATCCAAATGAACCCTCCTACTAGTACCCTCCTGTTGAAGTAGATCAGTCATCTGATTTCATATTTTGTACAATGTATGATAACATGGGCATCTCTATGATCTCATGGATATGCCCGGGACTCCTTTTAAATTTGATTTTGAGCCAGAGTAAAAGGTCACATTGTCTGGTCACATTGTCTTGTATAATGGGGGTCAATTATGAATGTACAAATGGGGAGAGACCATAGCACAAGTTTAGACTCCTGTACGTCCTATTTCTATCCCTGACATCCCCAAGGAAGGTCAGGAAAGAACCATGTGTGAATTCCTGGTGAACCACTCCAAATGAATATAGATCAGCCTTCCATGGCCTGGTTCCCTCCAGATGGCCTGGTTCAACTTCCATCAGTCCCAGCCAGCTTGGGAAATGATCAGGAATGAAGGGAGTTGCAGCCTAGAACATATGCAGTACACAAAGCTAAAGTCTAGTTAGTTGTGAGTTGGATGAGCCAATGGTCTGTCTTCATTTATGGCAGTTTCCTATCTCTGCCATCCAGAACTGTTATCATGGAGCTACATACTTCTGCAATGAAAATGCATCCCATTCCCATTATGTAGCCACAACTGAGTGAACTTACAAAACAGATGTGGCCACAACTGGCGAACACATTTTTTTGTGAACATTTGCAGGGACATTTTGCCAGAGTTCTGCTTGTGTTTCAAGCAGGGAAACACTTGTGTCTTTGCCACTGGGGAAAGAGGTGAAACAAATGTGCAAAGTCTTCTTAGGAAGTTCTGTCCGAAGCATCAAAAACAAAGCCTTAAGCGAAAGTCTAATCTTTAAAATTAGTCTTCTATAGAAAGCTGCCTTGTTCTCCGAGAACATGCCTTGTAAACCATGCAAACAGCCTCTTCTGTGGATAGCTGTAAACAATAGGCGGGATTAGTTTGAAGAGATTGGCTTTATCTGTACGATCCAAATTAAAGACTGCCTCTAATCCATCCCAGAGGGAAGATACCGTGTCTTTACAAATCAAAAGCCTTAATGTTCTTCAGCCCAAACCCTGCTTAGCTTTTGATCAGAAAGATGGTGAGTGGGATTATTTCTGCACAGAGGTCAGCTCATATTGCTTCAGTGGTAGCAAAAACAGGCCAAAAGGAAGCATCTTGAACCTTCCAATCACTGGATTAAGCACATGGTGTCTAAGAATGGTCGTTGGCAAGTTGACATGTACTTTCTTCTTCATTCAAGGGCAGTGTTCGTGGTATTTATGCATGGCATAATATATATAAATCACAAGCCCAGCTCAGTGGACCATGAACCCAAGCTGCTCCTATTGACTGATGGATTGATTGATTGTTGCTCCTATTGTCATATACTGATTGATGGATTGTTTTGGACTTACCTGCTTCAAGTCCTTGGGATGGGATGGAGTGTAGCAGTTTGCTAGTTGTTTGCACCTTTTCTTCATTATCCCCAGCCACCAAAAGCTACCGCTGTGCTCCACCCCTAGAAAAGTTACCCCAGAGGCATCAGAAACACAATGATCTACTCATGTTTTCAGTTCATTTCATATTCTTAAAGCCTTTCTAAGATGGCACAAATAGAGAGTCTATCAATGACTATGAGCTAATATGGCAATGTTCTGCCTCCACTTTTGGAGGTGATATGCCTCTGAGTACCAGTTTCTGGGAACAGCAGACGGGGAGCTCTGTTGCACACAGGTCGTTCTTGAGGGCTTCCCATAGGCATCTGGTTGGCCCATGTGAGAACACAGTGCTGGACCAGATGGGCTGATCCAGCAGGGCTTTTCTTATGTTCTTAACCCAAGAGCTTCATACTTCCTATTGAAGTGACTAGGAAGGCTCTTAACCTTGAGTAAGTTTCATTGTGCAGAGACAAGTGGAACAATGCTTAAAAATGCATGGGACAATGGGTCAGATATTGCAGTGGAGGAAACCAACTAACATGCAAAATCCAGTTCACAGGGGAACACAGAAAGGTGTTCAGATGAGGGATATTTTCCCCCCTCTCCTGGAGACTGTCCATCAGGAGTGAGGAACTTCATGCATGGGATGGGGTCCAATATAGCCCTTGAGACATCTCTGTTGTCAGGGAACTGCCATCGGAGCGGGCGGCGGAGAGGAGGCTCCAGAGGGATGGTGGAGAGGGTCCCAGTAGGGAGAGAGGTAGCCCATCCGCTGGGGAAGGAGATCAGCGTAACACCTGTGGAGAAGGGGGGCAGATGGGGGAATCGGAGAGGTGGCTCCAGGACTCTTCGCAGGAGACCAGCGGAGAGGGCACGAGTACTCCGCTGCCCACACCCACTTTGCGCAGAAAACTTCCGCGCAGGCAAAGGGGGAGGAGACTGGGCGTCAAACAGCTTCTATGCTGGAAGAGGTTTAAGAAACGCCCACTGACGGATTCTGCCAGCGACTGAGGCAGCCACGGAACTTGAGGCTGTCCAGACAGAAAGGGTTCAACCAGGCAACCTAGCCAGGAGTAACGGCAACTTACGCACAAGCAACCCCTAGAACCATTACATCTGTCTGACCCTCAGGGCTTTCTCTAAGCCCCACCCATTGCTAAGTCTGCTCCCCCATTGTGCTTTGGCCTATCTGGCAAGTGTCCTTGGACTATGATAATGTCTGTTGTTTGCCCGGATGGAGGATGGAGATGTGTGTCTGGAAACCTCTGACTTCTGGAATGCACCCTACTGTACAAAGTTAAAAGCCACCTTTACTGCGCTGCCTACATTTACAGCTGGCAACACTGACATAAGGCCCCTGGATGCTTGGAATAATGGAATCTGGCCCTCGGGGTGCCCCAGAAGTGGACATGCCCTAGAAGTGGTGCAAATGAGCTTTTATATCCTTATAGCTATGCCCAATTCTGCTTGGTATGAGCCAGGAATGAGGGCAGAGACTGTGTTCCTCCAGATGTTGTTGGACTACAGCTTTCATCATCCCTGACCATTGGCTTTGCTGGCTGGGGCTGATGAGAATTGGACTCTAATAACCTCTAAGGCCTCAGGTTCCACATCCCTGGTCTGGGCCATTTATGGTTTTATAGACATGAAGACTGAGGATCTGTTTTCGCAAGTGTCAGGGGTTCAGGAGCAGAGGCACAGGAGAGGGAGGAAATGGAGAGCGAAGGGGAGGAGTCTGAAGGAAATGTCAGCGATGACAGCGATCCGAGGTCTCTGAGTCTGTCCAGTGAATCAGAGGATTCACAAAGAGGGGCTCCCATGGTCAGGGCAAGGGGAGTACCCAGGGGGGCACTTCAGGGAGAAGGGGCCAGAGGGGACTCAGAGAGCAGCAGCTGGAAATCGGGACCAGCGTCCACACCAGAGGGAAGCAGGGGGGAGGAGTCCCAGGCATCGGGATCAGGCGGCGCGCTACCAGCGGGAGAACATGAGGCAGGATTGACCACGCCTCTGTCAGGGAGCGAGGAAACGGTTAAGAGGAAGGTTAAACGCGCACGCGCGCCAAGTTCAAATGTACAGGAAGGCGGCACAGTTGGCAGCCCGGGTAGGGAGCCAAGTCCTAAAGCCCGCCGAAGAGAGCGGGAGGAGTCAGGAGGGTCCACGTCTGCATCAGAGGAGTCCAGGAGGGAGGAGACCCCGGGGGGCAGTAGGACCCAGCGGAGAAAGGAGAAAAGGGAGAGGTGGAGTAAGATTAGAGTCTTAAACTGGTGTACAGGGGGCGGAGATTCAGACGGAGCTTCGCCGGTCTAGACTCTGGACGTAGAGCTGGGGCGCTGAGGTTTGGAAATGGAAACTATTCTTCAATAAAGACTTTGATACTTTACTACCGGCCAGCGTTGGTCCTTTGTGAGCTGGGACCAGGAGCCAGCTCTGACAGTAAGCTCCGTCTCCAAGTTTTGGCACCAAGAACCTCGCCACGTTAGTCGAGCGGCGAGGACAGAGGAGGGGTGCTTCGAGAGCTCACACAAATCTGGCAAGATGAATCCAGAACAGCAACTGGCAGAACTGCGAAATGCAGTAACTCAACTCAACGCGGAGGTACGGGCCTCCAAGAAAAGGGAAGAGGAAATGGATGCCGCCTGCAGAGATCTCCGAACCAGGTTGGAAGCGCTCACTACACTGGGGCAAATGGGACCCAAGTCAGAGGGCATTGGACTGGGAAGGAGGGGAGGCAGTCTGGTATCTCATTTCGACGGGAGTTTACAGCAGTACCCCAACTTCAGAGCCGACCTGCTGTTTGCGCTGGATCTGCTAGAAAAAGACTTTAGAGATGAGAGAGAGAAAGTGGGGTTTATCTTGTCCCATTTGCATGGGGAGGCCAAAACGTGGCTGAGGAATTTATGGAGAGATAATGATCCGGCGCTCCAAGATGCGAAGGCTTTCATTAAAGCGATGGATTCGTGTTTTTTATCAAAGATAGACATCGATATTGCCAGGAGAGACATACACGGGCTTAAACAAGGCAGAGCCAGTGTGAGGCAGTACCATGCACGCTTTTTCGGATTAGTTCATGCACTGGGATGGGAAAAAGATTCTGCGCCAGTGAGAGACCTCTTTTGGGAGGGCTTGAATGCAGATGTAAAAGCTGAGATTGGAAGGGGGGAGAGACCAAGGAGCACCCAGCAAGTGGTCCAGAGGGCGCTGGAAATCGGGGTGCATCTGGAGGAACGTCCTTGGAACAGAGAAGAAGGACGTTGGGGAAGGGCGCCAGCCAGAGCACCTCCCCTCTCTCTCAAAGATGCAGCGTGTGCGCAATCCACACCCTCGCAGGGAGGGGGAGAAGAACTGATGGAGATTGGAGGTGCTAAGGCTCAGTCAGCTACCAGAGCCCTAACACCGGGAGCAGTCAAAGCGAAGCCTCCTAGAGGGAACAGGAAGTGCTACATCTGCGACAGTGCTCAGCACATGGCGAAAGAGTGTCCCCAGAGGCTCCACAAGCACACTGCAGCCTCGGCAACAGTGACAGACGCAAGTCAACAGAGGGCACCGCAGCAGGGAAACGACGGAGTCTGGCTGGAGGAAGAAGTACTGGGGTCCAGCCAGACAAGTCAATGAAGCAATCCCCAGCAATTTTGCAGCCCACAGACCCCCTCCCACCCAAACCAGTGGTGCAGCTTACAGCGTCACTCCAACTGCCCAATGGACGCACTCTGGAAGTGCCGATCACCATTGACTCTGGCAGCAACGCAGACTTTATAGCACTGGACTTCATTCAGCAGCACAATATAGCACTACTGCCAGCCACGCTGCCTCTGAAGGTTGTCACGGTGGATGGCAGAGACTTGTTGGGGGGGCAAGTGGTGCAACAAACGCCTCCCATGGTGATGCGAATTGGAAATCACCGAGAAGTCATCAGCTTCAATGTCACCCACCTGTCGGACACGCCTGTAGTCTTGGGCATGAGTTGGCTGCACAGGCACAGCCCAGCACTGGCGTGGTACCAGCGCCAACTGACCTTCGGCTCATCCTATTGCGCGGAACATTGCATCCTACCTGGCCCGGAGGAGGAAGAGGGTGAAGCGCAGCTACACTTAGGCACGCTGCAAGCAGTGCCACGCGAGTACGCAGCGTTTTTGGAGGTTTTCTGCGAGAAAGAAGCAGACAAGCTGCCTCCCCACAGGCCCTATGACTGCAAGATTGACCTCCTGCCAGGGGCGACGCTGCCAACCGGGAAACTGTATTCTATGTCTGAAGACGAGCTGCAGGAGCTCAGGGAGTTCATAGACCTCAACTTGAAGCGCGGTTTCATCAGAGAGTCAAAGGCAGTGGGGGGCAGTCCTGTATTCTTTGTGAAGAAAAAGGACATGCCCCAAAAGAGGCTTGTAGTGGATTTCAGGCTCTTAAATTCCAAGACCAAGCCCACGGCCTTTCCCATGCCCAAGATAGATGACCTGCTCGCAACGGTGCGGAAAGGACGCATTTTCACAAAGTTGGATCTGCGAGGGGCGTACAACCTGATTTGCATATGGGAAGGCGACGAGTGGAAGACTGCCATGTTCATGCCTCTGGGCACCTATGAATACAGAGTTATGCCCTTTGGTTTACAAAATGGCTCTCACTGTTTTCAAGCCTTCATGCATCACGTCCTGGCGGGCCTCCTCTACAAGAAATGCGTCTGCTTCTTGGACGACATCCTGATATTCTCAGAATCAGAGGAGACCCACGAGGGAGACGTCAAGGAAGTTCTGCAGAGACTGCAGGAGCATCGGCTGTACGCCAAGCTGGAAAAGTGCCAGTTCGACAGGAAGGAGGTGGATTTCCTGGGCTACAAGTTGTCGGACAAGGGGATCGCCATGGACAGCGCCAAGGTTCGCGCAGTGTTGGACTGGAAGAGCCCGCGCAATCGGAAGGAGGTCCAGCGGTTTGTGGGGTTCGCCAACTTTTACCGCAAGTTCATCAAGGGGTTCGCGATGCAGACAGCGGCCATTACCGACACGCTCAGCTCCAAGAAGAAGAAGTTCATCTGGACGGAGCAAGCGGAGCAGTCCTTTCAGAACCTTAAGCGGCTCTTCTCGTCCGAAGAGCAGCTACTGCATGTGAATCCCAGCAGACCGATGAGAGTTGAAACGGACGCCTCAGACAGAGCCGTGGGCGCAGTACTGTTGCAGCAGGACCCGCATGGGGACTGGAGACCGTGTGCATTCTACTCCAGAAAGCTCAGCAAGTCAGAGCAGAACTACACCATCTGGGACAGGGAGTTGCTGGCCATTCATGCAGCATTCAAGGCGTGGCGGCACTTCCTCATCGGAGCCAAACACACAGTGCAGGTTCGCACGGACCATAAGAACCTGGAGTACTGGCGTACGGCAAGGTTCCTGAACCAGCGGCACATCCGATGGGCGGAGTTCTTTGCGGATTTCGACTTCCGGATAGAGTACATCCCAGGCGACAACAACATCATGGCAGATGCACTGTCCAGGAAGCCGCAATACCTCGAAGAGGCGGCACCAGCAGCGGCCAAGCACATTTTCGCAACGAAAGCGTGGGCGTGCGCTTCAGCAACCGTGGACCTGGATGCTGTCCGTCGAGCGCTGCAGGAGGACCCCTTCGCACAAGCTAAGATGGAGGAGGTGCACAAGGGCACGGTGAAGGACGACGAGTTCCAGATACGCGACGGATTGCTCATCCGCAGAGGGGCCCTCTACGTACCGGGAGACGACCTACGCGCGAAAGTACTGCAGCAGTTGCACGACGCACCCACCGCCGGGCACTTTGGCAAAGAGAAGACGGCGGAATTAGTAGCCAGAGATTTTTGGTGGCCCAAGATGCGGGGGGAAGTCGCGGAGTACGTCTCGAGGTGCGACACTTGCCAAAGGGCCAAGTCAGTGCGCAAACCTCTGGCGGGACTGCTCGAACCGCTGCAGACACCGAGCGAACCGTGGGAGAGGGTGGCCCTGGACTTTGTCATGGATTTACCCAGCTCGAGGGGCAAGACGGCAGTGCTACTGGTGGTGGACATGTTCACCAAAATGGCCCATTTCATTCCGTGCGCGAAGGTGGCCACGGCGGAACAGACCGCCAAACTGTTCATAGACCACGTCTTCAGGGTGCACGGCCTGCCACGGTCGATCTTGTCCGACCGGGGGCGACAGTTCATCTCGAACTTCTGGCAGAAGCTGATGGGTTTCCTGAACGTCAAGATCAACCTAGCGTCGGCGAGACACCCGCAGACCAACGGACAAGCGGAGCGCGTCAACGCCATCATGCAGCAGTACCTGAGATGCTATGCAAATCAGCAGCCGGCAACATGGGTGGACTACCTGCCGCTCGCGGAGTTCGCCTACAACAACACGAAGCACGTGTCCACGGGGGTGACACCGTTCTTCGCCAACAACGGGAGGCACCCCAGAACCTTCCCGGGATTAGAGAGACTGGGGGAGGGGGAGCCACAGGCAGCGGAAGTCTTAGCGTCAGAATTGCAGGAAGTTCACGAACAGCTGAGGAGGCAGTTAGAACTTGCCAAGCACGCATACAAACTGCAGGCTGACAAACACAGAAGGGTCGGGGAGGACATACAGGTGGGAGACTGGGTGTGGTTAGCGGCCCAAGCAGTGCCGACCAGATCATTAGCGAAGAAGAAGCTCGGACATAAGCAGCTAGGACCTTATCAAGTTGAGGCACAGATCAATCCAGTGGCCTTCCGGTTGACACTTCTAGAGGGATCCAGAATGCACCCAGTGTTCCATAGGTCAGTGCTCACGCCCTACAAAGCACCTCACCGATTTCAGGCGCAGGGCACGGCACCAGACCCGTATAGGGAGACGCCCCCAAGGAGGGACTCGCCAAGAGGGGAGCCCATCAACCAGGTCACAGAGATTTTAGACTCGAGATGGGGGGAAGAGGGAGTAGAATATTTTCTCGCCAGTGAAGGTACCCCGGCCAGCGCCAACCGTTGGGTGCCGGACTATGCCCTGGACGAGCCTCTTCTCAAGGAGGAGTTTCATGCCTTGTTCCCACACAGGCCCATGCCAGCCGAGTATTTTGACGACTGGCTTTTCACACCCACGCTTTCAACCAGCACATTCCAGGGGTTCACCTCGGACGAAGAACCGGCAATAGAAACACGTTCCCCGGAGGGATCGCCCTCGGGGTTTGCCTCGGACCGCTCGTTTTGGTGGGACGATCAACCAGAGGAGAGGTGGAGCAGGAGGTGGCTGGGGGGTCCTTGGCAGGCAACGGATCCAGAGGTGACAGAGGGAGAGATGGACATGGACATGCTGGGGGAGGACCTTGGGTTCGAGCACGGCGGCACAGAGATGGAAGCAGAGGAAATCGAGGTCGGCGAGAGCACGGAGGACGAGCCGGACTTATCCGGCTGGATGCACGCCACGGGGGACGAACTGTATCCGCCACTCACCCCCACAACGACGGAGCACCCAGCACCCACACCTGAGGAAGGGGAGGGGGGAAGGGGGGGCTTCGAAGGGGGGATGGATGTCAGGGGTTCAGGAGCAGAGGCACAGGAGAGGGAGGAAATGGAGAGCGAAGGGGAGGAGTCCGAAGGAAATGTCAGCGATGACAGCGATCCGAGGTCTCTGAGTCTGTCCAGTGAATCAGAGGATTCACAAAGAGGGGCTCCCATGGTCAGGGCAAGGGGAGTACCCAGGGGGGCACTTCAGGGAGAAGGGGCCAGAGGGGACTCAGAGAGCAGCAGCTGGAAATCGGGACCAGCGTCCACACCAGAGGGAAGCAGGGGGGAGGAGTCCCAGGCATCGGGATCAGGCGGCGCGCTACCAGCGGGAGAACATGAGGCAGGATTGACCACGCCTCTGTCAGGGAGCGAGGAAACGGTTAAGAGGAAGGTTAAACGCGCACGCGCGCCAAGTTCAAATGTACAGGAAGGCGGCACAGTTGGCAGCCCGGGTAGGGAGCCAAGTCCTAAAGCCCGCCGAAGAGAGCGGGAGGAGTCAGGAGGGTCCACGTCTGCATCAGAGGAGTCCAGGAGGGAGGAGACCCCGGGGGGCAGTAGGACCCAGCGGAGAAAGGAGAAAAGGGAGAGGTGGAGTAAGATTAGAGTCTTAAACTGGTGTACAGGGGGCGGAGATTCAGACGGAGCTTCGCCGGTCTAGACTCTGGACGTAGAGCTGGGGCGCTGAGGTTTGGAAATGGAAACTATTCTTCAATAAAGACTTTGATACTTTACTACCGGCCAGCGTTGGTCCTTTGTGAGCTGGGACCAGGAGCCAGCTCTGACAGCAAGTCAGTGCACAGCTAATAATAAAGAAAGACTAGATCCCTCAGTACTTATCTGCTGCAGTGTATGACCCAGATGTACATATTATATTGAGTTTCTCTGCTTATGAAGTGTCACATTCCCTAAGCAGCACATTCCTTATAATTGAGAATTGTGATGGGATGCAGGAGCCAGGCCATGTAGCTGCTACATAATTTTAGACACGCGGATGAAAAGTCTATATTAGAATGACGTCAAGCTAACTGTCTTCCCTTTGAGAGGTGAAAGTGCTGTGAAGTCTCTTAGCCGATAAAAATCAGGTCTGCACAAATCCCTGTCTTCAGAACGCTCAGATAATTTGACTGCTTTTCCAGAATTCCATGGGCTGTTTTAAGACTGACATTTGGTACCTCTTAATCTTTCTAACACCAGACCTCACCTGTATAATCTAATGCTATCTAAATGTACGAGATTGGAATTTTTGAACGGAAGTGTGCATTTACAGAAGGAGCCAATGAAATAAAATAAATGTTTTTTCCTCTCTCACGCAGAGTCTAACAACTTGGCAGGCTGACGATAAAACTCAGCACTCCGGATGAGAAGCCAGTAGCACAGCCACACACAACTTCAGGCTTGTTCACATATTATAGTGAAAACAGGTGCAAGCTGTACTGTGAAAACGTGTACAAGTGTTTGTGTGAAAGTGCATACACGTGTTGATTTGTTCAGTTCATCTGTTGTGCACACAGGTACGCAGACTGTACGCTCATTGAATGTTGCATATGAATAGCTATAGGAGCAAATAGCTCAACAGTGGTGTGTGATGAAATTTTTCACAGGGGAACACTTAGGGCAATGGGGGGGGGGGAGTCACACATGTAACATCACGTTGTCATGCCGGTAAGCATTGTGCCTCCCTCTCTAAGCTGAACAGAAGTTTCCTGGGCTTTGCAGCACTAGTCCACTTACAACACACCACTGTAGCGCTACCATTAGCAGGCCCAGACGGAGGGAGGGGTCCATATGGGCCACTTGGCCCGGCCTCCAATTCTAATGAGGGCCTCGGTCAGCATATTCACAATCGAATAAGAAGACAGAGAAGTTTTAATTATAAATATAATTTAATTAGAATAGTCAAATTTGTCTACTTAAAAATAGATTTTTAAATACATTATTAAAAATTGTATAATACATTTTAACCCAGTTATCCCCAAGGTAAAAAAAAAAAAGGGGGGGGCAAATTATCTACCTGTCCCGGGCCTCTGCCTGGCTCTGCAAGGCCCTGACCATTAAGGGACAAATAAAAACACAAGATGAACTGGCTAGATGGGGCCAATGGCCCATCTACAGTGGTACCTTGGATTAAGTACTTAATTTATTCCGGAGGTCCGTACTTAAGCTGAAACTGTTCTTAACCTGAAGCACCACTTTAGCTAATGGGGCCTCCTGCTGCTGCCGTGCCGCCGAAGCACAATTTCTGTTCTCATCCTGAAGCAAAGTTCTTAACCTGAAGCACTATTTCTGGGCTAGCAGAGTCTGTAACCTGAAGCGTATGTAACCTGAAGCGTATGTAACCCGAGGTACCACTGTAATTCAGCATCCTGTTTTCACAGTGGCCTCCTGTGAGAGGCCCGGGAGCAGGACTTTCGTGCAACCACACTCTTATTTACATAAAAACAATTACTTTCTCCCCATTAGTGTGGTTGATTAGCAACTCACAAAAGGGAATGTGTCTATAAAGCTCAGGTGTGTGTGTGTGTGTGTGTGTGTGTGTGTGTGTGTGTGTGTGTGTAGTGCAACGCTCCACACCTCTATATCTGACCCACAGAAATCTCTCTAAGCCATTCCACACACTCTTTGCACCTCAAGTGCTTTTACCTGGCTGGAATGTGCCCTCGAAATCTGATAAGGCCTCTTGCCTGGAGGGAGGACAGAGAAGGCTGTGTGCAGAAACTAGCCTAGTGTTCAACCCAGTTCTGACATGCGGCCCTCAGAAGGTTTCCAAGAAAGGGATCTGGCCCTTGGGCTGAGGAAGGTTCCCTGCTCCTGTTCTGTCCTCAGCATTTGTCAAAACACGTGAAGCTGCCCTCATTCTCAGGCAGCAACACGGGAGGGAGGAAAATACGATTTCATGCTAACTACTCATTACCATGCCTCCCACTCGATTTTAGTTGTGCAGTTTTAGGGAGGATTTATGATTTCGTACGGAGAAGGAAATAGATGGGAAGGAGTCCTTTTTACCTTTGCTGCGTTGGCTTCCTTTTAGTGCTCATTATTCAGCAAATATACGACACACGCTACTGCCAAGTTAATTTGTAGTGTAATAATGAACTATTAATTAACTTCCCCAAACCCACCTGTTTCTTCAAACAATTAGCGGCAATAAAGTAATTAACAAAATCCAATATTGCATCCTTTGCTTCAAATTTATAGGTCCACTCACAACATGCTACGTTTCTAATGCTGAGGTTTAATCTGCACCCCAGAAGACATTTGTGGAGGTGCCCGTGCTCTTTTCGCCTCATGCAGATTCATTGGAAAACTGAAGTATAGAACCCACTCTCAATAACTAAAGTAACTAAGGTCCCCTTCTCTTGAACCCTTCACTGGATGAGCAACAGATTCCTTGCTCAGGAATGATACATTTAAAGCACTATCATACCACTTTAAACAGTTGCAGTTCCCCCAAAGAAAGTAGTTTGTTACAGTTGCTTAGAGGCCTGTATTAGGAGACCTCGCGGATTCCCTGAGTGGTTTAGCAGTCAATTCCTCTTCCCTAACTCTGGGAACTGCTGTTCCCTAAGGGGAACTCTCAGCACCCTTAAGAAACTACAGCTCCCAGGATTCTTTGCGGGGAGCCATGGTGGTTTAAAGTGGTATGATACTACTTTAAATGTATAGGGCAGCCTGGCTTCCCCTATGAAAATCACTTACACCTAGCAGCCCCCTATTACTTAAAGACCATTCCACCAAACACCCACATTTCTTCCACTATGTGCATTTGGGTCACCAACATGGCACTCTAACCAAGATGGCACCCTCAGACACCCCTTTGGTGCTTAGCAAACCCTGCCTATCTCTTATTTATTTATAAAAATACTTCTTTCTTTTTCTTTTCTTGTTTGTTCATTTGGTTGCCTCTGTGTGTGTGTGTGTGATTCTCCCCAACCTCTGTGTTTTATTTAGTTTTGGGGTGTATAGGTGTTTTAGGTGCATTTATATGTGTATTTTGAAGGGACGCGGGTGGCGCTGTGGGTTAAAGCCTCAGCGCCTAGGGCTTGCCGATCAAAAGGTCGGCGGTTCGAATCCCCGCGGCGGGGTGCGCTCCCGTTGTTCGGTCCCAGCGCCTGCCAACCTAGCAGTTCGAAAGCACCCCCGGGTGCAAGTAGATAAATAGAGACCGCTTACTAGCGGGAAGGTAAACAGCGTTTCCGTGTGCGGCTCTGGCTCGCCAGAGCAGCGATGTCACGCTGGCCACGTGACCCGGAAGTGTCTTCGGACAGCGCTGGCCCCCGGCCTCTTTGAGTGAGATGGGCGCACAACCCTAGAGTCTGTCAAGACTGGCCCGTACGGGCAGGGGTACCTTTACCTTTACCTTTATATGTGTATTTATCCAATATTCATTACTTGTTATTAAATCAGTGTTAAGATTCCCCTTCAAGGCTCATCGCAGTTTGCTATACATGATCCTTCAGAGAGGATTCCTTGGGGCTTCTCTATACCGTTATTTTCTTGATTCAGAAAAATGGTAGCAGTTTCTGCTGGTGTTTTATCATCATAATCAATAACTATGTTTACTGCCAGAGTACTTAGAGACGGAATCAGAAGAGGGCCCAGGAGGACTGTGTACAATCAGGTCTGCAGTCTATCCTTTGTCCCAGGAAACTTGCACCTGAAGGAAATAAGAAACATCTGAATTGGTTGCTGCTGTTTTTTCAGCAGCAACATGTGGTTATTAATGTCCTGAAATTATTGTTGGCCTGTTTCAGCTTTCAGGGGGAAACATACAATAATCAAATTATTGAGGTGTGTGTGTGTGTGTGTGTGTGTAGGAGCTAATACAACTCCGCAAAGTTCCATCTTCTGAACCCCCCGTTCCATTTTTAGCCAAATGATCATCTCAAGAACTTTTCAATTTCTTAGGGTTGCCGTGGAGGTTGATTCAAATGGAGCACTCAGACCTTGCATGCCTTGGAACTGTATGGTGAATTGGGAATATGGGACCGTTTGCCTGTCATCAGCTGGGCAAGAAACCTGAGTTGGGAGTTTTGTCTTCAGCACTGGCAGGTGAGAACTCATCTCCTGTGTCTCCTGGAGGAGGGCCCTGGTATGTTGTCATGTATATCTGGGAATAATTCTATGAATATAGAGATAAATGGGCCTCTCCACCCAGCTTTGCTGAAAAACGGTCAACATTTGGGCCCTCCTCTTCATAGACATCCATGCCAGCTGGTCATGGTAAGAACTTTGGAACGAAGAACCAGACCTTGAGTCTTTATTTTGTTGTTGCTGAAGGCAGGATGAAAGCATTTCCCCCCACTCAAGGAGACCACAGATAGTTAAGAGCCAAAGAAGGCTGGGTGAAAAGAAATGTTTCTGCCTGGCACTCTAAGCTATGTAATGATGGTCAGAATGTTTATGAACATTCCATAGCTTTGTTGCAGTGAAAGTAAACTTAAGCTTCTAAATATTTCTACTTGTTTGCATCATCACTGAGGGATGAGGATTGATAACAGGCTCTCTTATAGGGTCTTCATTACCACCAGGTTTTCCTTAAAATGACAACAATCAACAAATAGATTTGATTTCCTTTTTCTCTTTGTCGCTACATTTTGCTTCCTAGCTTCTGTGTGAGCAGGGGGCACAATATATATATATAGAGAGAGAGAGCGCGCGCAAGAAGGTAACTCCTCATGTAAACTACCAAGGTGCCATCATTCAAATAGCAAAACAGCTGAGAACGAATAAATCTTTTTTTAATGTGCACTGAGTCTGCATTAAAAAAATACAGATGTACTGTATGCATATGAAATTTTTGATTAAAATGTCTCTCACCAGTCTGTCTCTTTAATTAAATAAAACCTGCTTGATATTAATCAAGGCATAAAGAATTTATGCCCCAAATCCAGATTAATTAAAAGCCCGGAAGCTTGAAGAACTTACTGCATATAAATACTAAAATAAATCAATCCAAACATAATATTTATGGATATGGGGTGGTGTATTTATTCTTAAAAATATAAATATTTTGTGGAATTATTGATTGGTAAACGCACCAAGGAAACACGCTGGTTATTAGAATTTATATTTGCGCACAAAGTTGTACAAACAGTTTGATCTACACATTTCCCTTTTAGAGGCCTCTTTTAAATAAATAAATAAATAAACTATAGCTGGTATTTGAAATGCTTTTTAAATCGTTAATTTCACAACAAGCCATGAGAAATTTACTGCCTGTTTCAACAAGTTAGCTAAGAGAGGTCTGGGAGCAAGAGCTTCCTGGAGCAATGATTAAGCAATAATTAAGGGAAAGGACCATATAATAATAATAAAAATAATAACAATAATTTATACCCCACCCATCTGGCTGGGTTTCCGCAGCCACTCTGGGTGGTTCCCAACAGAATTAATGATAATAATAAAGCAATAAAACACCAGACATTAAAAGCTTCCCTAAACCGGGCTGCCTTCATATGTCTTCTAAAAGTCTGATAGTTGTTTATTTATTTGACATCTGATGGAAGGGTGTTCCACAGGGCGGGTGCCACTACTGAGAAGACCCTCTGCCTGGTTCCCTGCAACCTCACTTATCGCAGTGAGGGAACTGCCAGAAGGCCTTCGGTGCTGGACCTCAGTGTCTGCGCTGAACGATGGGGGTAGAGACGCTCCTTCAGGTATACTGGGCCGAGGCCGTTTAGGGCTTTAAAGGTCAGCACCAGCACATTGAATTGTGCTCAGAAACATACTGGGAGCCAATGTAGTGGTTAGGAGCGGTAGACTAGTAATCTGGTGAACCAGGTTCGCGTCCCCGCTCCTCCACATGCAGCTGCTGGGTGACCTTGGGCTAGTCACACTTCTCTGAAGTCTCTCAGGCTCACTCACCTCACAGGGTGTTTGTTGTGGGGGAGAAGGGGAAAGGAAATTGTGAGCTGCTTTGAGACTCCTTCGGGTAGTGATAAAGCGGGATATCAAATCCAAACTCTTCTCTCCCTCCTTTTAATCTTTAAACTAGATTCAGACTAGGCAGCCCTTCAGATGGCAGACTCCACAACAGCTCTGTGGATAGAGGACTGTCCTCTGTGAAGTAGGAAACACATCCACCCAAGGCATCTGTTACCTGATCTTAAAGATGGAGAAGTCAGGGGTTGAACTTGGTTTCTTCTGCTCTGCTACCGACCTAATGGTTTCCTCTAATAACTAGGAACTGCCTGTTGACTGTTGCCTCTGTCTGTCGAGTCTCTACCTTTCTCTCCCTCGTAACACGGACACTTGCCCTGCTTCTGGGGGCTCTTTCATTGTGGCAAAAGGTCCCCAGCTTGCCCCCTTTCAGGATGTGAGTCTACATATCAGGACAAGTCCTGTTTAAAAAGCTCAGCATTTGCATGTAATGGCCCCTCTAAGTGGACATGCTCCAAGACAGAAGAAGGAAAGCCATCTCTGCAGCTGGGACAAAAGCAACAACAGCTTCTGCCCACAGCCACGACCATCAGTGATCACAACCCTGCATATTAATTCCCGAGCAATGACAAAAAAACAATAATATTCAAACAATTCTTCCCCTTGCCAGAGATTCTTAGGACAACAATGGGTGCCAGTTCCTACAGCTGTGAAGACAATGCATGTCATTGCCAGAGCTGTCAAATACCAAATTTGACACCTGTTTGCATTGAGCGGACGTGGCATGGATGTCGGTGGAATAATTGCCTTGCTGAACACAAGGGGATGGGAGGTTGCATGAATACCAAGCACATCTGCATTGTGCTGGGTCTTCCTTCCCATTGATCAAGGATGCTTTCCCTCCCTCTGGCTTGGCTCTGCATGCCGATAACACTTTGCTAGAGTCTGGCTGGATCAGGTCCTCCTGTGATTTTTTTTTTTAAATGTAGGATCTGCACTCCCTGACCTGGTTTTTTTTAATATATATTATTATTATTTGCAGTCTGTTTCCGGTTCAGGTAACCCACCTGAAATCTCTAATTTGACATCTGTGTGTACCAGCTGGTAATGAGAATTTGGATTCCGAGCATCCCTGGTTTTTAATCTGGAGCATTAGACTTGTTAATAAGGATAGATGGAAAGCAGGTGTAGCAGTGGTTGAGGGGTTACTGGCAGGCATAATTGCTCCTGCTATTGTTCATAGCTCACCCCCCCCCATACCCTGCTCAGTTTGTTTTCGGTGCTGCTAAGCTGGAAAACAGACAATTCCCCTCCCCACTCCAATGCGTATATCTCCACAATTTACAAACTGGAAACCGGGAGCTGGGAAAACTTCCAGGGGTTATATTATTGCCTTCCAACAAAGTGGAGGCTTTGTCATTGAGCTGTGTTTATATGAACGTTGGGAACTCTCTAAGCCAGGCTTCCTCAACCTCGGCCCTCCAGATGTTTTTGGCCTACAACTCCCATGATCCCTAGCTAGCAGGATCAGTGGTCAGGGATGATGGGAATTGTAGTCTCAAAAACATCTGGAGGGCCGAGGTTGAGGAAGCCTGCTCTAAATGCAGGGCTCCTGCCAAACTGAAAGGGTGAATGTTTTCCCGGAAAAACTTTCAGCAGTAAAAGGAAAAAAATATATCATTTTGATTATTTGCCCAGCATTCCAAAAAACGTAAGTGCATTCAAACCCTGTCAAAAGGCCTTCCTAGTCGAGAAACCTTGTTACCTTTGGAGAGTTCACAAGCACAACATGACAACAATGGCATTCGCCCACTTGTGACTCCCAGAAACTGGTATGAAAAGATTGGCCAACTGGGTAGGCCCAGGCCACACCCAGGCCACACTATGATACCATTTTAAATAGTCATGGCTTCCCCAAAGGTTTGTGGGAAGAGCTGTTCCCTCACAGAGCTACCAGTTCCCAGATTTCCCTGGGAAGAGCGACTGGTTGTTAAACAGCTCTGCAAATTGTGCAGGGGCAGACTTTGATAGTATGGTGCCCTGTGAACAGCCAAAATAAAGTGCCCTCAAACAGATCTTCTCAGTTATGGATCTTTCAATTTTGTGCCCCCTCAGCTCAGCACTCTGTGAGGGAGGCCTGCCTGCACCACCCTAAATCTGGCACTGAATTGTGGTTTTGTGAGGAGAACAACCATCAACATCCAAAACAAACTACTACTACTAATACTACTACTACTTATTATTATTATTATTTTCTACCATGCCCATCTGACTGGGTTGTCCCAGCCACTCTGGGCAGCTTCCAATAAGGTATACAAAAACACAACAGCAAAATGGTGGACACAGTCACTGCCGTTTAAGGAAACTGATGAGGAAATGTGGCAAATGGAACATAATATCAGAAAAATGAGAAACTGAGTGAAGTTGAAAATGGGCAGATTCATCCATACCTAGTGTGTGCATATATGGCTGCGGAAAGTGTGATTTCCATTCCAGCCTTCTTGTAATTTCCACCCCCTCCCATCTCTCTGCTCACGCTGATGAATCTCATGAGTAGTATATATCATCAGGAGGACAATCAAATGTAACCATTTCGGAAAGGTAATCAGCACTCCAGAACATGCCTCTCTGCCTTCTCTCTGCGACTGGCATTTGGGATGTGGCTTGATCAGTATGAAACAGGCAGAATTCCAATGGCTTTTTAAGTTCCTGATTAATGTGATATTTTGTCGTTGTTGTTTCTGTAACATTAACTTTTTAACCTTAATTGGCAAAAGTATTGCTGTGCGGCAAGGATAATCAAAGGCAAAATCAATCTCACTTGTTTATGAGGGGAATTATTCACTATGCATTTGGTATTTTGAATTATTTAGAGGCTACTTTGTTTCACCACTGCTAATTGATTCAATAAATGGTGTTTCAGAGGCCTCGGAAGGCTATTGCAAATCAAAAGTGGGGATTTAGAAGGCACTCGTGGTAACCATTACCAGGTGCAATTGAAAGTACCTATTCTGGAAGGCTGTTTGCCTGAACTGAACAGCAAAAAAGGAAGAAGTTCATACTTGAAATTGCTAGCTGGCAATGGTGGATGTGTCTGAAACGATCCGAGGCAAAGACCTCAAACCAGTAACTCTGGTGCACAAATGAAGCTTCATGCTCAAAGCATTTCCAGATGCTGAAGAGAGATGCCATTCTCTTTTATAGATTCTTTGGAGAATGCCTTCTCCTCTGTAAATCTCTTGGTTGTTAGTTATCTCAGGAGACCTTGTGCTTCACCCATTGGAGATCAAGTTGATAAGAACCACTGAGGTGTTTGAGCTATTCCACCAAAGATTTTTTTGTTTATTTGATCAGTACATACACATTTTTTTTTGGGGGGGGGTGATGTGACTTGAATATAGGACTGAAAAAACAAGAAACTGGGAGAAACCAAAATTGGCAAATTTGTCTAGCCTTATCCTCTGGAGGATATTTGGCCATCCATGAATTTTGGGCACCACCATAGATCCAGTTTTGATTAATGACACCTACTTTCATATTGCTGAAATAAACAATGGCTTTGGCCTTGACCCCTCCTGCCATCCATTTCTGGCATCCTTCATCCAACAAGATGGGCCAAGAACTGTGTATCATTCAGTATTAACTGGACTAAACACTGCCAAAAGAGAATTTTTGAAGATTCCCCCCCCTCCTGGACTGCTGGGGGAATTCCACCACACCCAGAGAATGTTCAGCCCCCCCCCAAAAGCACGCTCACAATTTTATTACTAATAAATAAAGTGGAGAATGTTGGGAGGCTTTTTTTTCTTTTTTTCTCAGGCTGCGTTTAAAATCATGCTGTTTTTTTTTGGGGGGGGAGCAAAATTGGAAACCTGTGATGAAGAGCAGAATGGCTATGACTTTGTGGTGGGAGGAGGCATGATGAATTGAAACAAGTGTTTGTGTGTGTGTGTATGTGTGTGTGTGTGTGTGTGTGTGGCGAATATCTGCTGCCTTTTGTTTTATGGCACAACTTCGCTGCCTGGAGGGACTGGAAGGAAAATGAAGCTTTTACCATTTCACTGAATAAACATCTGCATATATTTCAGAAACTGTCATTTGTCCCTGTTCCCCACTTTTAAAAAAATGGTAGGCAAGTGTTGTAATTCTGCTTTTTAAAAATAAATAAATCAATCACTGTGTGTGTATATATACACTGACGCATACACCTGTGTGTGTGTGTATGTATACAACAGAAAATCAGAATAATACAATTGTTACTGAGGAATAAAATCAGGTAATCCAAACTAGAAACCTATCAATCCCATATTTTTGTGCCTAGGTTTATTAGATTTATATAATTAGATTTGTTTTTTAAAAACCCCCAAACAAAAAAACGCGCCTTCCTGCAGTTTCCAGCAACTGGTATTCAGAAGCATTACTACCACTCACTATGGAGGCAGAGCAGGTAAAGGACCCCTGGACAATTAAGTCCAGTCAAAGGTGACTATGGGGTTGTGGGGTTGTGGGGCTCATCTCACTTTCAGGTCAAGGAAGCCAACGTTTGTCCACAGGCAGCTTTCCAGGTCATGTGGTCAGCATGACTAAACTGCTTCTGGTGCAACGGGACACCATGATGGAAGCCAGAATGCATGGAAACGCTTCCTGCCACAGTGGTTTCTATTTATCTACTTGCACTGTTATGCTTTCGAACTGCTAGGTTGGCAGGAGCTGGGACAGAGCAACAGGAACTCACCCCGTCGTGCGGATTCAAACTGCCGACCTTCTGATCAGCAAGCCCAAGAGGCTCAGTGGTTTAGACCACAGCGCCATCCGCGTCCCTGGAGGCAGAGCATAGTCATCATGACTGGTGGCCATGTAGCAGCTAATAGCAATGTTCCATTAGTCTGAATGGGCCAGCCTTCCCTGTCTCCAAGTGTATTAGCAATGACATTCAAGGTCTAGAATTGAGGGACTATGCATTCAGGAAATAAAATAGCCCTAGCTATTAGCTGAGATGGACGTTTCCTTGTCCTAATTCAGAAGTAAATAGAAACCAGGACAACAGAGAAGTCTTAGCAAACCTCTTCCAGTTAAGACCAGTTAATTTGGATCACAGAAAACTAGTAAGGAGAATTTCAGAACCATCTATATTTTTTTGGGTTGGGGGGGAAGGCAGAGCAGAATAACCTCAATAAAGTTTGTACGGGAAAAGTTTTGCCCATTGCTGAAACACAGAAAAACTTCTCAATTCACCCAGTAGATTTCATCTCAATCTCTAATCAGGTTCTCTGAGTCCACAGGGCCTTTCACATGCTAATTTATAGGAACACAAAATCTCGCACTCATAATGTAGGTGCTAATTGGTGTATTTCTAGAAATCTCTCACCTTCCCTTTTTCCCTGAATTGGTGGTGGAGGGGTAGGTGAGATCCAGAATACACACAATCAAAGGATGCTGCTCCTGTTGGAACACCATTGTTGCCATTCGGTCAGTTATACCTAATACGGTAGGTATTATCATTTAATATAATATGCAGTCAGGAGGCTGCTTTGTGAGACTGGTGTAGCATAACTTTATAGTCCAACTCTACTCTAGGGCTCATCCAGACTTGAGAGCCAGTGTGGTGTAGTGGTTAAGAGCGGTAGTCTCGTAATCTGGGGAACCGGGTTCGTGTCTCCGCTCCTCCACATGCAGCTGCTGGGTGACCTTGGGCCAGTCACACTTCTCTGAAGCCTCTCAGCCCCACTCACCTCACAGAGTGTTTGTTGTGGGGGAGGAAGGGAAAGGAGAATCTTAGCCGCTTTGAGACTCCTGAAGGGGAGTGAAAGGCGGGATAGCAAATCAGTGTTCCAGACTTGAGCAGTTAAAGGGCTCTAGTGCAATAAATCCATTTTTTAGAAGAAGAAGAAGAACCTGGTTTTTCTGTAGGTCTGGGATGAATGAATTACTAAAGAGACAACATATAAACACCCCATAAGCAGATCAGGATGAATGCAGAATGAACGCTCATTGTCATATAGCCGCCCCACAATCAAATCAGAATAAAGGCAGATGAACCGGAGGGACCCTGTATCTTCCAGATATAGATACTCCCTGCTCTCCACTTGTGAAAACTGGATGCTAGACTACATGTGCTATGGGCCTGATCCAGCAAGTTATTCTTAACTCCTAACTTTGAAAGACAGTGGAAGTTTGTTCAAAATAATTGTTAATAGTAAGTTGGTTTGTTAAGCAAGAGGTCAGACTGGCCTCCAGCTGGCCTAGGGCTGTTGTAGAAATGCCTTATTTCATATTATTATCTATACAAAAGCAACCCACTGTAGCAAAGATTTAATTAAAAAAGAAAATCGGTGAATATATCACTCAACTTTCTCTTCTTCCCAGCTCTCCACACCCGCTAAAATCCCTTCCCTACATAGACGCTCCCTGCAGGAAAAACTGACCTATCTCATAGGCTGGAGACAAAATCTACCTTCCAACTTTCTGTAAGTAGGTGGTTTGTTGCATTCCCCATCCCACAGCTTCTAACAGCGGGGAAGACGCAGTCCAGACAAGTCCTCCAGCTGTTTTATTTAATTCAAAACCTTTCCTCTAGTTTTCCCAAGCAATTCCCTTAGCTGAGAAAAGTTCCCGGCAACTTGCTAGACGTTGCTGGAAGACATTTCTGTTTGCATTGTACGCTGGGCAAACAATGCCACAATCAGATCTGTAGCATTGCTCAGCAGACAAGTAGCAAAAGCAAATGTTAGCTTTATTTTTGGTCTGTTTAGCAGCTATTACATTTGATAACATTGGTGTCTGCAATCTAAACATAAGTTGCAGCCTCGAGGCCCCCATTACATTAGTATATGTTTATCAGGTGTAACATCCGGTCTAGATTGTTACTAAAAGGGTTTATGTGGATACATTACATTGCATCTCAATGAAGGCAAACAGGAATAATGCGTGTGGGGACGGAGAATCAAGTCTCTTCTGAAAGCTATTGTGTAGATCAGAGGTGGCTAATGTCTATATTCTGTATTTTCACCTATCAGGCTACATTCCACTGTTCACTAACCTGGAAGCAAACCCCTTTGGACACAATGGAGCTTACTCCTGAGTAGACATGTTTGGTGCACTCCTACAACGGGTGCAAGATCCAGTAGCGGTCAACCCCACGTTGACATTTGTCAATCACATGATGTTATATGACATCAAGTCATTGAAAGTTCAAGCCAAAGGACTGCAAAGGAAAGTTTTGGTGAGTCTAAGATAAGAAGAAAACTAGAAACTGAGAGAAACAAGAATTTGCCCATCCCTAGTGAGATGTGTGATTGTGTGAGAGATGCATGTCTGGCCACATTTGCAGCTTTGTAGCTCTGTATCCATACAACTCTTTTTATATGTATATATATATATATATAATAATATTTTTTATTGGTTTTAACATTTTTTTCAAACAAAACATACAACATTGTAATATGATAAAAAAATTTTTTGACTATATAAGCCTGAGACTTCCTTCCCCCCAAATATTGGTTTTCATATTTATTCTCTAATCATGCAATTAATTGTTTTTGTTACTGTTAAATCAAATCCTTTTATGAATAAATTATAAATCTCTTAATAATAAATGAATCTTATCCTTACAAAACTTCTTGTAACCCTACTAACGATGTAAGTTGTTGACGTCTTTCAAGTATAACATATATTTATTCCAGGCTTTCAGAAAGTTCTGGGTGTCCATACAACTCTTTGTACCTTCAACAAACTACAGTTCCTTGGGTTATTTGGGGGGAAACCATGGCTGATAAAATAGTAAAATAGCGCTTTAAATGTCTGGTGCAGATGTGACCTTTGTGTATGTAGTCTGTATATATTGGGGGAGGGGAACATTGGCCCCACCCACTTTGGCCCCACCCACTTTGGCCCCACCCCTTCCACTTTGACCCCACCCACTCCTTCAGAAGCTGGCTAACAGCAAAGTGTGGCTCTCCATTCAAAAATATCAGCATCCCTCATGTAGGCTGCATACTCTAGGCTATGAATGCAGCAGAGTACTGATTGCAGGGGTCAGAGTGGATAATGATAGCTCAGCATGTTGTAAGAGGTACAAAGTTTACTTCCAAACTGTCAAAAAAAAAAAAAAAAAAGGAGAAAAAATGCCATTGGACTAAGGAGGAAGAGGATAGGACATGGCTCGGAGGACTTGCCTGAATTTGGGTAGGCATCTTTCGGGAGCTAATCCGACAAGAATCTACACCTTTGACATTCACCCGCTGCTACTAATTGAAAAAATATCAATCACAGGTTTCAATAAGAATGCTGAATTTGTCCTGTGGAAGGGCTGAATCGACCAAAGCCTGAGCTTTTGTTCAGAGGTAGAGAGGCTGCCAAGAAATTGTCTTTATTTTACCTTTTATCAGGAAATCTTGCCAAGTGGCTGAGAATTATCCTGTTAAAAAAGGCATAACTGCAATAAAAGAATCCGCAGTTTCTGTAGCTAAAGATTTGGCTGATTAGGTCAAACCAATATTTCAACTTCAGTTTTCTCCACAAGGGAAACCTGTGGCCTTGAAGGTTCCTCCTCTCTTCAGATCCTGTCTCTCGCCTTACAGTGGTACCTCAGGTTAAGTACTTAATTCGTTCCGGAGGTCCGTTCTTAACCTGAAACTGTTCTTAACCTGAAGCACCACTTTAGCTAATGGGGCCTCCTGCTGCTGCCACACCGCCAGAGCACGATTTCTGTTCTCATCCTGAAGCAAAGTTCTTAACCTGAAGCACTATTTCTGGGTTAGTGGAGTCTGTAAAGTGAAGCGCCTGTAACCTGAAGTGTATGTAACCCGAGGTACCACTGTACTTTCTCCTGTCTCACCCACTTCCCCTAGTCTTATCAGAAGGAGAAGGGGCATTCATTTCTTTTGTTTTTATTGTGTATTTTGTTTTGTTTTTTCCATGTACTTTTATGCTGTGAACCGTCCTGAGCTCAATGGGTGGAGGGTGGTATACAAATTTAATAAATTGATATATAAATAAATCCTCTCCCTCTTTATAATGGTGCTGGGGCTGTGGTTAGGGCCACATGTGCACTATAGATTGAAAGAAGTAAGATAGCACTTAAAAAAGTTATGTCTTCCCCCCAAAGAATCATGTGAACTGTAGTTTGTTAAGAGTGCTGATTAGGGATGGAGGAGAAATTTGATTCAGTATCCAAATCCAAATTGATCAAATTCACACTTTCTGAGATGATATGCAAGGAGCTTGGCTCTTGCAAGCCCATCTTAATATTGCTAATGCCCACTTCCCTATACTGGTAATGCCACAGAGGGCTGGCTAGCTGACACTGGCTCATGACAGGGCCTTTTCAGTGGTGGTTCCCCATATGTTGCATGCCCTCCCTGGTTAGATGTTTCTGTCTCCCTCTACAAACTTTCAGTAGAGTTTAAAAACATTCCAGCCAGTCATCTGCTGGCTAAAAGATACTGTTCCTCACAACCTTGAAATTATTATAACTCTGAAGTTATGTCACTATGTTACCTGTATTTAGATGTTTCAAATTGTTTGTTTGTTTGCTTGTTTGTTTTTAAAATAGCATTGTTTCTCTACTTTGGTGTTTACCACTCTGGGAGGGAGCATGGGGAAGAAATGCCATAAATAAGCAAATGCATAAATTGCTGATAAATAGCCCAAGGACAATTCTGATTTTCATTGTTTTGAAAAATCTGTTGCCTGCATAGCAACCAGTCTAGAATGGACCTTCCCCCCCTTTTCTTCTTCCTTCCACCCCCTCCCTCTTCCCATTTACGAACTTGGAGGCCTGTTAGATGCCCTGAAGGACAACAAAGTCTAACACATGGCACACAGTGGAATATGAGTGATGATGACACTAAAGACGGCACCTGATGGGTATTGGGAATGACCCCCTTCTGACTGCAAGGCAAGTGGATTCAGGGTGCCGGAATTACTTTTTTAATTGCTCTCCCAACTAATGGCAAATGTCCTAATGAGATCAAAACCATTACACTTCTCTTTCATCTGTTCTCGCATAATTTGTAAAGGGAGCTGCTTGCTGTCAGAAGACAAATTCCAAACGCCGTGTAATAATTACAAAATTGAGTAAAGTAAGACTTGAAGCAATCTGTTTTTATTTGTGTATATGTATATATACAAATAAATTTTATATATATATGTATATATATATATATATATATATATATATATATATATATAAAGGTAAAGGTACCCCTGCCCGTACGGGCCAGTCTTGACAGACTCTAGGGTTGTGCGCCCATCTCACTCAAGAGGCCGGGGGCCAGCGCTGTCCAGAGACACTTCCAGGTCACGTGGCCAGCGTGACAAAGCTGCTCTGGCGAGCCAGAGCTGCACACGGAAACGCCGTTTACCTTCCCGCTAGTAAGCGGTCCCTATTTATCTACTTGCACCCGATAGTGCTTTCGAACTGCTAGGTTGGCAGGCGCTGGGACCGAACAGCGGGAGCGCACCCCGCCGCGGGGATTCGAACCGCCGACCTTTCGATCGGCAAGCCCTAGGCGCTGAGGCTTTAACCCACAGCGCCACCCGCGTCCCATATATATATATACAAATAAGTAAAAAATGGGAAAGAGGGTAAGAAGAGTTGGGATATGGGGTGTGCACTTTTCTGTACATAATTAGTTAGAGTGACCACAGACTCTCAATGACCGTGACAGAAAATGGCTATTTTTAAAACATCCTATGCCCTTTTAAAATGTGGTTCTTTTTTTGGGGGGGGGGTGTTATTTGGTTGCTGTTTTTATTTTGATTATATATTTTGTGGTTTTATATGTTGTTCTGGTTTAGTGAACTGCCCTGAGAACTCCGGGTATAGGGCAGTATATAAATTCAATAAATAAATGATAAATAAAATATATGGTATATTTATTAAATGCCTGAAATTGGTGCTGGATTAAAGGATGTAAGGAGCCTTTTGCTGAACTGCATTCTGGGTACCACGGTGCTCTGATGATCTTTCCATCTCAGGGCTGTGCCAGTCAACTGGGATTTTACAGACTTGACCCAGAAAACTGTTGCGGATGGTAAAAGAGAGAGGGACAACATAATTACAGGCCATTTAACTTTGAAAATTACAAGTTTGATGCAGCTTGGACCATCATGGAGGAGAGCCGCTTAACTCCTGTGCGTTATTCCAACCCAGTGGTCCCTGAGCTAGCCCCTATCAACAATCTTGCATTGCAGTCTGGGAACAGGGGGCTCTGCAGTCCTTCCAGATGTTGGACTACAACTCCCAGCATTCCTCACCACTGGCTATGCTAGCTGAGGCTGATGGGAGTTGGAATACAACATCTGGAGGGACCACAGATTTCCCCATCCCTGACATATAATGTTATCCACCCAGCCATCACCCAGCACTGCTGCGAAGAGTCTACCTTCATCTCACCTTGTAAGATTACTGCTGCAAGCATTTGGTGACCTCCTTCCCAGTGAAATCTCAGCCCCTTTTATTTTTGTCAGGTAAAGTTCTGCTACCAGGAAAGGTCCTGGATAGCTATAGTGCAGCTGTACTGTCTACCAATATGCCAGATACTGGTGCCCAAATTTTTTCTCTGTCATCACCATTGGCACAGGCATCTCGGACAATGAGGTCCATTTGTGAGAAGTTAACATAACTGTAAATATGCTTAGACCACACATTTTATAATACTTTAAGAACAGGCAGAAATCTTCGAGATTACATCAAGTGCTATTATTCTAGGTACTGAAGTGTTGGCATTTTCCTTGTTTCATTATGTTGCTAGATAATTCAAAAAGATTTCTAGGTTCAGAAACACAGGACACTGCCTTCTATGGAGTCACTTTTATTATGTATTTTGTGTTCTGATTTTATATTTTTACATTGTAAACCACCCTGTGATCTATTGACAAAGGGCAGCATGCAAATTTAATGAATAATCATAATTTTAAAAATCCTTCACCCTAGAGCATATTGGCAACAAGCTAAAATAATAATAATAATTTTATTATTTGTACCCCGCACACCTGACTGGGTTGCCCCAGCTACTCTGGGCAGCTTCCAACAAATATAAAAGCATAACAAAACATCAAACATTAAAAACTTCCCAATATGAAAAAGAATTCAGCTGGGGAAGGCTTGAGGGGTTTTCAAGAGGCATCTAAAGCACAGACCAGCAGGAGCTCATCTGAACTGCAAGGGCAACAGTTTCCCATAATCCCGGGGCAACCACACAAAAGGCCCTGTTACCACTAACAACACAATAAAAGTCTCATACTGCCATCGAGGCTTCATTTGCTGAGTGCAGAGGCCGGGCAAGGCGATCTCTGGAGCAACATCACAGTTGCCAAGTAAACTATATTTCACCAGTTGCATCATTCTTGGTACTCCTCTTTCTTTCATTTTCAGTAAACATTCAAGCATAGCTGTCATGGCGGGACAGTCCCTTATCCCAGTGCCATGTCCCGCTGCTGTCCCTTATTGATGATGCCCCTTAAATAAGCTACTGAAGGTAATGGGGCCCTTTCTATGTCCAGCTGTCCTTTGTGAACAACAAATTGTTGCTGTTTTTTGTGTTGAATATATGCTATATGGTAATTTATGGACCTAATAGGTATCTAAAGCCATTTGCATGCAACAAAATATGTATTTTATCAAAGTAATTGTTGATCCCTTATTTTGGCTGCTGATCCCTTATTTTCGAGGCTGCTGGTCCCTTATTTTCAAATCTGTAAGTTGATAGCTATGCATTCAAGAGGGTCTATCTTTCCCAATTCCAGCCCACTGGCACACACACACACCTATGGCTCAATGGCAGAAACTCCAGCACCAAATGGGAAATCACTCCACGGTGTCTCCTGTATCATATGAGCAAGGAAAGACTTTGATTAGCCATGTCTTTCAATGTTAACGATGATGTTCTACATAGTGGAACATGTCTGAAAGAAAACAAGCACACAAGATGGCTCAAATTCATTTTTGTAATGTTACAACTACAACTATAACACTCATGCGTGTGCACACATGTATATATGAACTTGTTCATAATCATAATAATTATTCCCGGGGATAATTCCAAGGCTATAGTCTTTATTTCTGAATTTGCTCAGGGTATGTACCATAGGGAATGGGGGGGGGAGGGAAATGGTGCTTTAATAACATGTTGTGCTATTTATAGCAATAATTACTGAGCATGGAGGAATATTGTTCCTTTTCACAATGAAACAGGACAGCTTTATCTCTCTGAATGACTTGGGGAACCATCCAAAACGCTGCAATAATGAGAGGTTTGGTTGAAGAGACATCCTGTTTACGTAGCATTTGATTGACATGATACTACAACGAAATGTACTATGAATTTGGTTGTTCATAACAATCTGGATTAATGTTCTCTTAAAAGTTTGTTTCCTGTGCTTTACATACAATTTCATACACTTAGGATGACAGTTACCCTGCCTACTTTGAAAGCCATACATTTGAAGCCCACTCTGTCTCCAAGGAGAAAAAGAGAATATGAGGTTCACACACCCACACCCATTTATCTTCAGAACAACCCTATGAGGTGGGCTAGAACAAAAGCAAATGATTGCCCCATGGTCACAGAGTGAGCTTCTTGGGAGACTGAGGTTTTGAACCCAGGTCTCTGCAACCAAGTCAAGTCCTTTACTGGTTCTTTAAGGCTCTGTGGATGAGACCAACCTCGCAAATTTTCAGAACCGCCACATTTCTCCTTTAAGATGTCTTGAACAGGTAGTAGCGTGCTTGTGGCTAATATTTAGTAAAAGCCTCAAAATACAAGTCTGCAAATTATCGACTCAGCTCGCATATGGGTAATTTGTAAGTGTATGCAAAACCTGTGATTTATTTACTCATTTAATATTCCAGATTTCTTCTGTGGAACTCAAAGCATAGGATTCCAAAGCAGCCTTCTATTCCACTGATAGAAATGGATGAGCAGCAGGCATCAAAACATCTGGAGGACAAGAAGTTAGCAAAGGCTAATTTGGATGACCTCAGCAAATGTTTCCCTGCAGATGTTGACTCGTATAGGAGACAGTGACGGTATCCCCACTTGCAGTAAATATCAATATTGGGTGGAGCCAGTTTCTATCAGGATTGCAGAATGGGGAAAACAGGTTAACCCTTTCCCATTGGTCAGCCTGATTCCACTCCCCATGTCTGCTAATTGTTTTGAACAAATGATGGATGAAAACAATGCAGTTCATGTTATCTCATTTGGCTGGCCCTTCATAGAGTTCATCTAGTCCAAGCCTCTGCAATGCAGGAAACATTTGCCCAATGCGGGGCTCAAACCCATGACCCTAGGATGCTCTACCAACTGAACCACCCCCAGGCTTCTACCTTCACTGACTGTAGCCTATGAGATACTTGATAAGCATTTATGCTTCCCAAGGCAGTTCCAGGTAAGCAATGAAAGACAGGGGAACTCTTGGACACCCCACCATATGTCTGTTAGAATTCCTGCTCCATGATTGCAGTCATGGGATTGTTGTCAATCACATGAAGGTATATGTTTTGACTCCACAGAGTGGGACAGAGACAGAATGTTCCATGTTACTGTGTTCCATGAAGTGGGACTATTGTCCTTTGTTCTTTCTCTTTGCTGTCTGATGCTAGAGAGAGAGGGAGCCATGTTGCAGTGCCCCATGTGTGTTTATATGTAACTAAAGTAGATTAGCCAAAACGCTGAGTTGCTGAGGTCTGTCAGGCGCATGATGAGCAAACTCTGCAGATCCCTAAGTGTTCTGGTGTCAGTTGGCATCGGTCACTGTGATGTTTGGCTGAAGAAAGCTTAAGAAGCTCCCGAATGATTGACCAGGAGGGAGGGAACATGCCAGTCGGGCATGTGTCTCTGCCAGGGTCTTACTTGAATGTTGGCTGAACTCCTGACAATGTCTTCACTAAGCAAGAACCTCATTCAGGGCGGGGAATGCTACATGTTCTTGTTTTGAAAGCACGCGTTTATCGGTGCTGTCCTTCTCTTTGGGAGAGGAACCATTGCTCAGTTCAGTGACAGAGCATCACTTTATGCCAGTGGAGAAAGAGAGAGAGAGAGAGGGAGAGAGAGAGAGAGCTGTTGTGCTCAGGTCCTGCTTCCTGGCTTCTCATAGACATCTAGATGGCCACCATGAGAATGGGGTGCTGAACTACATTGACCACTGACCTGTTCCAGCAGGTCTCTTATGTTCTGCAGTTTCCTCTTTCCTTTCTTGCCAGCCACGAGGTCTGTCCTTATGTAGCAAGCAGCCGCATTATTGTTTCTGAGGGAAGGAAGCGTCACATCATTTTTTTGACATTGCAAGATATGACCCGTTGCTTTAATTAGCATTTTTCTGTTTCTTTTCTTTTTTTACGGACCGCAATCTGAAATGACAGCAAATCTTCAGCATGTTCTCTGCTCTTTCGCTCTCTCTCACTCTCTTCCCTTCAGTGGCAAATGCAATTCAGAGCCCGCTGTAGAGCTCTTTAAGTTTGGAATTAACTATGCGGCATTACCATAAATGGTGCCTGCATAATTTTACAGATATTTGTAAACTTTAATATATTCACTTTAACTTGGCTTTCAGATGGAAAGCATGAAAAATCAATTCCCCAAGCTGTGCAAATATGAATGAAAGGAAAAGCATAATTTGTGTTTGATCCTGCTGAGATATATCCAGGAACTGAAAAGGGCGGGGGCAGAGCAGGGGGTGGGAGTTGAGAGATTGTAATTCACAGAATTTTAAGCAACTTACAAAATGTCCTACTACTTTGCATCATTACCATGATTGCATAAAGCAGCAGAAAAAAGGAAGAGCACTCTGCAGAGATGTAAATGAACTGTCTCCATCTCTAGGATTTGGCTTCGGCGTAGCACCTGAGCAGCGATGCCAAAACGTCTCATTATCATTCATGCCTTTGAGAAAAGCAAGCACCATTCACCTATTTGGCACTGGGAAAAGTTTGATACTTGACTCCAGGGCAGACTAGATCTACTGGCTTGGCCATAACTGCCACCAGCCATTCCCAAAACATTCTAGGTAGGATGCCAAGAGAGACACCAGGGAGGGCGGTGGAGGAAACCGTCAGAGATCAGCTCCTACGAACAGATGCTGAGAGGATTTATAGGGCCCTCACAGCAAACCCCAGCTGCCTTCTCCTCATTTCCAACACTGGTGCCTCTGCCATATTTGGCGTTCCCAATTTTCACACAGCAAACATATCCTCGCCCAAGAATGCACCAGCCGTAGGGTGGCCTGGAGCTCACCAGAAAGGGGTATAAATTAGCAGATTCTCGTTTTTATGCATAGATGTGAATTTTTAAACAATTCCACTCATTGAAACAGAGGTATCTCAAAAAAATATCGAGCAAGTGACCTGCTCTGTGGCTACTCTGTCTGCTGTTCAGGTGATGACTGTGGACTTCAAGGCTCCTACTGTCTTTCCTAATGGTCCTGTGGACTGCCACCTGCCAGATCTTTGAGTAGATGGCTGTCTTCTGCAAGGCAGGGTGCATGGACCTTGGGAGAAGTGAAAGCAGTGCAGGAGCTCATCATGTCAACTGTCACAGTCCTAAGGGGAGAGGAGAGAGGAGGAGCAACTGCCCAAAATGCCCCCCCCTCATTCTGCGGATGGAGGCTTCCTCGTGGCGGAAGGTTACAAGGGAGTGCCATTCTAAGGTGATTGAAAACACTGATGAAACCATTCTGCGGCGTCCATTAAATGTGTGTGGCAATGAATTGGTTTGAATGCTCTCTTCTCCTCCTGGAATACAAGGAGCCTCTAATATCTAAGAGTAAGAGGCGTCAGGAAGCAGGGGGTTACAGATTGATAAGAGTTGCATTTTTCCCCTCGCTGCTTTGTCTACCGAGCCAGTCCTATCCATAATACCAGCCACTTGGTAAACTAATCAATATTGTAAGTGCCCGAGGTTTCGGATTCTACAAGCACAGATAACTAATGAAAATGCCTTCGTGCTGGAGATGAGAAAAACAAATGTGTCAATAAAAGAAGGGGAAAGGACCTTGCAGCTCTTGGGGAAGGGGGAATTGAATGACACATTTATTTTTATTTGCTTGTTTCATATGGGATCTCGCAGCTGTTGTTTGAATGCTACAGCAATTTATGTCCTTGGGGTATTAGCATTGTTAAGAGCTTCACCAGAAGCCTTGTCTCAATGCCTGAACCATCGGGTGGGTGGTAAATCAGGGCCACGGCCTCTTCAGTGGTGGTGCCCTGATTCTGGGACCCTAAAGCCATTGGATGACACCCTTTTTTTCAAACTTTCAGACAGCAAAGCAAAACAGGTCTCCTTGGCCAACTAGAATACGTACTCCGAAGTTGTTTTATTGCTGCTGTTACCTGGTTTCTTTTTCATTCTTGCCTTTATGATACTTTATGGTAGATTGCTTTTATTCTCCTTAAGCTGCCTCATGGGCCTTTTTTAGTAGATGGGCAAGACATAAATGTTTACAGCAAGGTAAATAAAACTAGGGTTGCTGACTCCTCCTGCCCACGGCATGACTCCGTAACAAAACCACCTTACCCCACATGTGCCCACTCAACCACTTTGGTCAGTGGAATTGACACTAATACAGGTGCCACATAATACCCGTTCTGAACCTGTAAGAGCTCAGCTGTTTAGTGCAGCAGCCCCTGAACCTTGGAACTCCCTGCCTATTGAGATCAGAGAGGTGCCTTCAATGTACACTTTCCCACACCTGCTAAAAATATTATTGTTTAGAAAAGCCTGTCCAGATGCTTAGAATACCAGTATACCTGAAGGAGTGTCTCCACCCCCATCGTTCTGCCCAGATGCTGAGGTCCAGAGCCGAGGGCCTTCTGGCGGTTCCCTCATTGTGAGAAGCAAAGCTACAGGGAACCAGGAAGAGGGCCTTCTCGGTAGTGGCGCCCTCCCTGTGGAACGCCCTCCCATCAGATGTCAAAGAGATAAACAACTACCTGACATTCAGAAGACATCTTAAGGCAGCCCTGTTCAGGGACGTTTTTAATGTGTGACATCTTAGTGTATTTTTGGTCTTTGTGGAAGCCGCCCAGAGTGGCTGGGGAAACCCAGCCAGATGGGTGGTGTACAAATAATAAATTATTATTATTATTATGGAAAGTTGAGGCAATTTTAATATGTTTTAGCATATTAACTTTTGCATTTTGTGAATTTCTCTTGATTTTACTGTTTTACCTTTTGTAAACTGCTCCCATTCTTTTATAATAATTGTTGTTGAATTTTCAAAAATTTAACATACATACTTCAATACATAACAAATTTGTCTTTTCTCAACTTCCCACCCTATTTTTGATAAGGTTTTAATTTCTTCCCTTCTGCTGCATATTGCATTCTCTTTCTTATAACAATGCTGTATTCTCTAATGCCTTCTGTTGCTCATAATGCAATTCCTGCTTGCTAGTTCGTCAGACTATAGTATTTCCTTAAATAGTCTGAAAAGGGCTTCCGTTCTTCCACAAAACAATCTCTTTTAAACAACAACAACAACAACAACAACAACACACCACCACCACCAACAACAACAATCAAGTGGGGTATAAATTTTATGAAATAATAAATAAAGGAAGAAATAGCAGGCAAAAACTGGTGTTGGTTCCCAAGGTGTATTTCTGCCTCCTAGGTGGCTGTTAAAAGCACCCGAGCTTTTCTTCTTCTTTTTCTTCAGCAGGGCATCATGATATGGGCAGCTGCACAGCAGTCAGAATTTTTATTTGTCAGAATGACAGGGACAGTGAACCTCAGACCAGGAGTGCCAAATGAGCCCCACAGGCCCCTTTTCCGGCCATTGGAAGGTCTCCCCAAGCTGCATACGCCAGGCTGGAAGGTGTCCTTGAGCTCTTCAGTGGGAAATCACAAAGTACATTTTCCTGAACCATCTGTTATTTTCAACCCTGCCCTCTATTGACTGGAGGCCTGCAAAGGTTTCTTATCCGGAACATATTCAGCTACCAATATTCAGTGATTTTGTCTTGGGTTTGCTTGTTGCAGATTAAGGAGAAATTGAGATGACAGCTGCCTTGCATAAATTATATGACCCACTTATAGAGATAGGGGAGAAATTTTGTCCAGTTTGCATTTTAATGCGAAAGGATCCAATTCACACATGAACCAAAACAACCAAAACAATTATGTGTATTTTATGTTCATTTTAATGAACCCAATAGAGTGAAAGATTATGAGTTATGAGAGCATGTATGAACTTTGCAGTGCTCAGCTTTTTTTTTGAAGTTGCTATTTTGTTTAGTTGTTAATATTATTTTATAGATTATAAATGCCATATTGATTTGTTAATCGTATCACATGACTTTTGTTGTAACTGTGATGTTTACTTTATTTTTCAGTTTTATAGGTTGTAATTTTTTTTATTGATGATTTGTTAATTATTTTATACGATTAATGCTGTGTTTGTGATGTTCTACTCTGGTTTATCATGTTGTTATTTATTGTTTGTAAGCTGCTTTGGGATTCATTTGAATGAAAAGTGGTACAGAAATATAATAAATCAAATCAAACAAATCTCCTGCAATATTCACGCATCTTGGAATTTTGCAGCGCAGGTCTCCCACCAAATAACATGTACAGAAATGCATTTATCAGGAGGAAGTGGGTTTAAGAATGCATATATTCTTATATGAATGTATGGGGAAGTTTGTTTTACCTGTCCTGAATCACCCAACTTTCAACTTCACTGAATGTCCCTGAGTACTAGTATTGTGGTTCGAGGACCCGACCCCCGCGAAGTGGGAATGAATACACAAGGACACGTGATATGAGGTTTATGGGCAAGGAAAGGCCACAACTTTATTGGTTACAGCAGTGAAAAGGTATTGGCTTAGGCATTGGATGTCCACAACAGAGGGGGTTGATTCACTAGTAGGTGGAGCCTGTTGATGCTAATCCAACTACAGGCTCTCCCCTGATGTCACCGAGGGTCGTGCCATGGCCTCCCGCCAAGCAGGCATCGGACAGAATACACGACCGCCAGATTCCTTTAACGGAATACCCAAAATTGAAGGCATAGGCGATGGCCACACCTAGCCCTTCAACACACCACAGCACATTAATCCAATGCCTAACCTACCCACCAATACCACAAAAGTTGTGACGGTTGCTACGAGGTAGGCGAAAAAACCAAATGGCCTAATGCCAAGTGGAAAAATTCCTACCAGGCCCCCCGACCAACCAGGGCGACCAACCTAAGGTCCATAGCAAGGCCAAGGAAAAGCTTAGACCCTGAGCTAAAGGGAGTGGAGGGTGGGTGACTCTCGACGAAACAAGGAAGAATGAGGCCGAGGAGAGGGCTTGCGCTGCAGGATATAGGCTGCAGAACACACCCCCTCGGTGGCACCTGGTTGGGTGCTAGCTGGTGGGCGTGGCGCCAGCCAGGTGAATGAGGGAGGCAGGGGGAGGTTGCTCCACAGGGTCCAGAGCTGTAGACCCCTGCCTAGAGGCTGGAAGTGTGTTTGCATGTGTATCCAGAGCACCGTGGAAGCTGCTTTAAGTGTTTCTCTTGCCAATAAAGAGTTCACTATCAGACGTGTGTCTTCCTTATCTGGGACGGCTGGGACATAAACTGATACAAAACTAATATAAGTTTGCAAGATAGAAATGGCCATGCAGATTCACCCTGGTTGGCAAATGCACGATTCCCTTTCAATAAGGCATTTCACTGAGCTTTCAAAGCAAGGAATCTTATTTACCAAATTGTGAAGGCGAATGAACTTTAAGCAGGAACTTTAGGCTGTAAATGTGCCAGTTGATTCTGTTCTTCTTTTATGCCAGCAGTGGGGATGAGTCAACTGTGCAACCACTGTCCCCAGTACAATCCACTGCTCAAGAGACAAACTCTGGTTGGGGTAGTAACTAACTACAGTCATACCTTGGTTTTCAAACAGCTTAGTTCTTGAACGTTTTAGCTTCCGAACGCCGCAAACCCGAAAGTGAGTGTTCCGGTTTGTGAACTATTTTGGGAAGCCGAACGTCCGATGGGGCTTCCACAGCTTCCGATTGGCTGCAGAAGCTTCCTGCAGCCAATCAGAAGCCTCGCTTTGGTTTCCGAATGTTTTGGAAGTCAAACGGACTTCCAGAACGTATTCCGTTCAACTTTCAAGGTACAACTGTACTGCAATCTAGCAGGCTTACTTGTATAGGATTCTCTCTGAACCAAGTCATTTCTTTATTTTTCAGTATTAACTGGCAATGACAGGGTGTGGAAGAAAGAAGAGAACAATCAATATATGCTTTCTTTAAAAAAAATGTATTTCTTATCTTCCAGTGCCTATGCTATCAGTAGGAAGGCAAAAACAGAGTTACCTGAAGCCATCTAACCAACTTTTGCAAGGTTAGTGTGGGTTTTGCAATAACCTAGTTGTATCTGAGAAAATGTGTGTGCATTTGGGGATATATATATATATATATATATATATATATATATATATATATATATATATATTCATTAGTATTTAGCTGCAGTGTGTACCTTTTAATTTGGTTGTCAGGGGAGACAGGAACAGGATGCAATAATTAAGGATAAAAGATGGGGAATGGAAGCTTTATTAAAGGATATATTGAAGATGGGGATTTGATCTGAGATTAGATTATGATTGAAGTTGTTAATGCAGCTGTGGCTCTCTTGAGTGACAGAGCAGTGGATGAATTGAAGAGGCAATTATAAGTACAGGACTCTCTGTAATCTTTACAATCCCAACCTCACTGTCACATCCGCTTAAATTAATTTCAATGAAAGCTGCAAATTTACAGCTTTCCCGGATTGGAAAATGTTTGTTTGTTTATCGTCCTTCTGGAAATATTTTCAGGGGAGGCTGTGGGCAGCGGGCAATGTGGCGAAGGAGGGGGTTGGGGGGAGAGCCATTTTGTTCGCCTGCTTGTATATTTTTGACTCACTGAATTAATAAGAAGAGATTAATCTGAAGGCTGGCGCCTTTATGAAAACTGATTGATTTTCGGCAGCCTGGTGCTATTATGATTATCTTCTGGAAGGTCAAAGGGAAAGCATGTAAAAGTCATAGCTGATTCATGAGTTCCATATATTAAGAAGAGGATAAGGCAAAATTGGGAGGAGTTTGTTGATCCGTGCTACAAGTGAGGACCACTTTGCCTTCATTGCTGAGAGTGAAATTCGAGGGAAAGGATTTTAAACAACTTTGGACATAGTTATTTAAAGATGTCTGTTCAGGAGAGATAGCAATAGTTCATTACTATGCATGCTGAAAACCTATTTTAAGGAGCTCTTTTGGCGCACAAAGATTAATTTACCACCACATTTTCTACCACCCCCATCCCTCACTACTAATATAAATGATGGTTGTAGTTTAAATTGGTATTATATTTTGATAGCCTAGTTTTGAATGTACTGAAGAATATGTTGCATAAAATATGTGGAGGCCTGGTGGGCGGGGGGAAACCACCCCTCCAGAAACTGAGGCCTGAAACACTGTTCTTTTTCGGCTCATAGTGTAGGAACAAAATGTAAGCATTTAAACCAAAATTACTGCTTGAAAAGATGGTTGAATGCCTTCTGCGCTTACAGACATTAAGGAAAATAAATATACAGTGGTACCTCAGGTTACATACGCTTCAGGTTACACACTCCACTAACCCAGAAATAGTGCTTCAGGTTAAGAACTTTGCTTCAGGATAAGAACAGAAATCGGGCTCCGGAGGCGCAGCGGCAGCAGGAGGCCCCATTAGCTAAAGTGGTGCTTCAGGTTAAGAACAGTTTCAGGTTAAGAACGGACCTCCGGAACGAATTAAGTACTTAACCTGAGGAGCTCACCCAGTCGTGGGGATTCAAACCGCCGACCTTCTGATCAGCAAGCCCTAGGCTCTTTGGTTTAACCCACAGCACCACCAGCGTCCCCTTACTAGCCATCATGGCTAGTAATCATATATAGTCTTACCCTCTGTGGATTTGTCCAATCCTCTTTTAAAGCCATCGCTGCCTCCTGTGGGAATGAGTTTGAAAGTTTAACTATGCACTGCGTGAAGAAATGCTTCCTTTTATCTGTCCTTAATCTCTCAACATACAGCTACATTGGATGTCCAAGACTTCTAGTATTATAAGAGTGGGAGAAATATTTCTCTCTCTCCACTCTCTCCATGCCATGCCTCATTTTATAAATTTTTACCATGTTACTTTCCCCTTACCTTTTCTCTAAACTAAAGAAAAAAAATCCCAAACCCTGTAGACCTCACAGAAGAGTCCCTCCATTCCCTTTGTTATTAATGCCAAGGATGCTTTTACTAGCACTTCTATCTGCATAAAAGTCAACAAGGGAATTTTTTTAAAAAAATAATGTGTTCCTTTTGATGTTTTGCACATTAAATATGCTCTGCAGCAAGGTTGCTTGGGTTTCTATTCATTTTTGCTTAGTTTCCTTCCATTCTCATTTTAAATTGCCATAGACCTTAGAAGGGCTGAAGGGAAGGAAGGAAGAAAATGTCGATCGTATAGATGGGTCAACTACAGGCAGTCAAGGTTTAGATCTGAACTGCTGCCAGTTGGCATCTACCCATCACTTCACTTAATAGGAGAGAAATCCCTCTCCATCTGCTGGGAATATGTTGAAGAGCTGTCAACATCAACCACAAGACATTATGAGAGATTGAAAGGTCAAAGCCCTTTCAGAAGTACAAATTCACAATGATTTTATTATATTAATACCCTGACCTCTCATCATTGACATCATCACCTTCCACAGAAGACTTGACCAAAAAGGCTTGCTTTTAGCACTTGAAAACTAATAAAGGAAATGAAAACATGAAGAACATTTGGCTTTAGGGGGAGGGAATCTGTTCATTTCCCCATCCATTAATGGAAGAGGGGAAGCTGCTATTTTAATTTTGCTTTCATAGTAATCTATACCAGGCATTCTTAAAGTGTGCTACAATGCACCCTGTGCAATGCCAAAATTCAGTGCCTCCCCCCGCCTCTCACCTTCTATTCTATGTCACTGTTGCTGAGCCCCCTGCAGCACCCTCTTGACTTTGCACCTTAAATCTGGGCAGGGTCTCTAAGGTCAAATACAGAGGCCCAGGGTGCATTATTTGGTCTGTGGACCAGAGGTTGCCCATCCTTGCTTTAAAATGGGTGGCAGACTCTGTGTTAGCCATCAGGGGATGGCTTTTCCCATTCTCCAAGCTTAGTTGTGTTCACAAGGGAATGTTTAAAGGGGTACTTTGACTTGATCAATTAGTAAGCTGTATGTTTACTTATATGTTTTATGTTCTTCTGTATACAACATCAAAGTCTCACATCAAATATAACTGATCTGTAGAAATGATCTGAAAATAGAGACTATGCAAGTATTTATGTGATGCAAAAAAATCTTCAAAAAAAACCAAAAAAGGAGAAATTAACTATTAATTTTTAGTGCTACATTGCAGTAATATTATGTCTTATTGTGTCTTATTGCATTATTGCAATTAGACTTTGATTTTTTGTCATGGAAAATGCAGCAAATAAATTAATTTGCTGCAATGAAATAAAATGAAATCAAAACTAAGGTCAACTTAATATGATGTTGCCAGCTATCCCATAAACACTGAAATCTTTTTTTTTAATTGTCCAAGAGGTAGAATGACTTCTTGACAATTGAGGAAGTCCAGAGGCCTGCAAAATGGGTGGAATAGTGAAATAAAAAATAATCTTATTCTTAACAGCCCTGATGATTGGGTTTCACCAATCTTCAGAAAAAAACTAAATATAGAAAGGTTGAAAGAGGATTAAATCTGCACTAACTGAGGGCAACTAAAGAGCTTAAGAAATGAACATAAAGTTTAATTAATTCAATAGACGGGGAGCTACTTAGTAGTTTCATTACTTATAGCAGATATCTCATAATCTAAGAAAAATGAGCACTTATAAAATTCTAAGATGGCTCATCTGTTGATAGTGGTTGCATTGGGTGGAACACACTGTAAGGTACCCCTTGACTTGAATAGAAGAATCCAGTTAGCAGGGCTGAGGTTCCTTTCTCCACACCCCATGGGGTGCTCTTAAAGACATAGTGGGAGCAACAGCGATGGAAGGCTGTTGCTTCTGGTTGACACTGTGTGAAACAGGGTGGTAGACTGGAGGCCACATTCCTGGCATACGTTTAAAGCATTATGATGTCATTTTAAACAGTCATGTTTAAGAGCCAGTGTGGTGTAGTGGTTAAGAATGGTAGACTCGTAATCTGGTGAACCAGGTTCGCATCTCCACTCCTCCACATGCAGCTGCTGGGTAACCTTGGACTAGTCACACTTCTCTGAAGTCTCTCAGCCCCCTTACCTCACAGAGTGTTTGTTGTGGGGGAGGAAGGGAAAGGAGAATGTTAGCCACTTTGAGACTCCTTCTGGTAGTGATGAAGTGGGATATCAAATCCAAACTCTTCTCTTCTTCTTCAAGGCTTCCCCCCAAAGAATGCTGGGAGCTGGGAGTTGTTAAGAGGCCCCCTACTCCCCTCACAAAGTACTGGGAAGAGGGGTTGATCCAAGCATAGGCAAACTCGGCCCTCCAGATGCTTTGGGACTACAACTCCCATCATCCCTGACCACTGGTCCTGCTAGCTAGGGATGATGGGAGTTGTTGTCCCAAAACATCTGGAGGGCCGAGTTTGCCTATGCCTGGGTTGATCATTAAACCTCTTCAGAAACTGAAACTCTATGAGGCGAATATAGGAGTCTCTGGACACGGGTGGTGCTGTGGGTTAAACCACAGAGCCTTGGACTTGCCAATCAGAAGGTCGGCAGTTGAAATCCCCGCGACGGGGTGAGTTCCCATTGTTTGGTCCCTGCTCCTGCCAACCTAGCAGTTCAAAAGCACGTCAAAGTGCAAGTAGATAAATAGGTACCGCTCTGGCAGGAAGGTAAACGGTGTTTCTGTGCGCTGCTCTGGTTCGCCAGAAGCGGCTTAGTCATGTTGGCCACATGACCCGGAAACTACGCTTGCTCCCTCGGCCAATAAAGCGAGATGAGTGCCGCAACCCCAGAGTCGGCCATGACTGGACCTAATGGCCAGGGGTCCCTTTACCTTTTTTAACAACTCTCAGCACCCTTAACAAACCACAGCTTGCAGAATTCTTTGTGGGAAGCCACGACTGCTTTAAATGGATGGTGTGAATGTGCCTTAATCCAGCAGGTTCTTACTATTCCAAGACATAGTCTGGGATGGGGACGGCGGGGATGACTGATGGTACAGAAATCCCAGTAGGTAGTTGAAACAATATCTGTAGATAGAAACAACAGCACCCACTGAACATTCACATTTCTTGGTGTGTGGGGAGCAGGGGGGAAATTCTGCTCCTGGCCTCCCCAAATTGAAACAGACCAAGAGCCATAATCCATACACTGCCTGTTCAGATATCACGGGTTACTAAAGCAATCATTACCTCAATAATACTTCAACTTGCAGAAGTCAACTGAAAGGTACAGCCTTGCTATTCAGCTCTAGGTCTTGTGTGGAGAAGAGAGCTCTTCAGAAAAGAGCCCTCTTACAGCACAAGCAGCAGTTAATGATAACAGTTTTTCCTCTGTTTGTTCTTCACCTCTTTTTTCATTATTATTTTTTAAAGGAGAAACATAGGTGAGTTTGGTATTCATATGCGTAAGCATATCCACCTGTGTATCCTGTGTTGTGTTGCCTTGGCCGATGCACATCTGAGTGTACGCACAACTTCTTACACACAGAGAATAAACATAATGGGACATAGGGATTTAGCGGGTGTGTGTGTGTGTGGCAAATATTCCCATTTTGACTGGTTCCAGAGGCACTGGAACAAACCTTACAGCTGATTGTCCTTGCCCCAATGGAACACAACTAAACTTCCTAAAATGGGAATAAAAGGCATCCTTCTATTTGTGTAATGAAGGTGTACATGGGGTCAGTTAACTCCATCCACAGAGTACAATTGTCCTGGTTTCAAGGCCCACATCCGAGGTCAGCTCCAGATTTGGATGGCAGGCGCTGGTCGCTGCCCACTTTCTCAGTGACGGCTGGTCTGGGAATGGAGAATAAATTCAATTCAGTTCACATTTGAAGGCAAACCTGCCTTCTTGAGACAGTACACAAACCAAAGCTCACCAGTCCTTTGAAATTCACACTTCTGCAAATTTGTTAATGCAGTTCTCCAGTCAAGTATTGCGAAAAATGTGTACGCACACACACACACACTGTGGTAAAATTTAAATAGAAATGCACATATTCATGGAAAAACAGCATACCAAAATGCATTGTATTTGAGGAAAACTGCAAGGCAAAAATGTGTATATAGGGCAAAATTGAATATCAAAGTGTGTATTGGGAGAAATGTGCAACAGAATGCTAATGAGTTTTCATGAGGACTTTTAAAAACAACGGAAATCGATGTTTGTGTGGAAAACTCAAAAAAGCTGGATAATGAGAAACTGAGATTGACAGATTCACCCATCCTTCATTTCTTGCCATTTAAATTTCCCATGATGCCCTGGAGCAATGCTATGTTAGGCATTCAACACATTGTGGTAAATTTTGAGGATGGTTGGTGCTTTTCCCAACCCAGCTGCTGAATCTAGATCAGTGTTTCCCCAACTTTTGTCTCCAGCTTTTATATATATATATACATACTACAATTCCCATCATCCCTAACCACTGGTCTTTTCAGCTAGGGATAATGGGAGTTGTAGTCCAAAAGCAGCTAGAGGCTGAAGTTTGGGAAACACTGACCTAGATCAATCCAGGTATCAGTTCCAGTGGGGTCAAGGCAGTGTTGCAAAATACACCGGCTAGAGCAATAAGATCATGGAAGTGGCCTAGGGGTTCTGGATGCCGAAGCTAGCCTTGCTCACATTACGAAAGATAATACTGTTATGATTCTGAATGGAACTCTGAATAGTCTTCCAAACCTGTGATCCTGTATCTGTGAGGGTGGAATGCATAAGGGGAAGACTGCCAAACCAGTTCCTTTATCAAGGTGATGGCTTAAGCCAACCACTTTACTATTATTATTTTTAATTAATTTATTTGGTTTTTCAGATTAAAATTTTACAGTCATATATCGAACACAGATCATAAAAACAAGATTCCAAGGGACCTCCTGGACTTCCCTCCTCCCCGTTGTGGGTCCTATTATTAATCATTTCCTCCTGCATCTTTTATGATGATCCAAATATTTTACATCTCCATTATATCCAAAATTCACTATTAAACTGCAAGTGATATTCTCATCCTGCTAACGATTTTAACTGTTAACAATGGTCCTTAAGAGAAATAATAAATTTCCCCCATTCTTTATTAAAGCCGACCACTTTAAGTTCCCTCATCAGAGTCCGCAGGATCAGGCCAGTGCTCCATCTAATTCAGCATCTAGCCAACCAGATGCCTACAATTATAGCTACATTTAAGTGATAGTGCTCTCTAGCAAAGGGGTGGGTTGGGAAAATGCCCCTCTGCTGGCGAGAAGGTAGGAGAACAATAGCCAGAGTTGTGGTGTGTGAGAGCTGGAAGCTGCAGGACACAGAGACATGTCTTGCTCTGTGCTGGACTGTGGGTCTCCCCTGGAAATCTAAAGGGGAAGCAACATCTGTTGTAGTGCTAATGCAGTGAGCTCTTCCAGGTTGTATATTTGTGTAAATAAAAGAATATACAGTCGTACCTTGGATCTCAAACGCCTTGGCTCCTGAACAAATTGTCTCCCGAACGATGGAAAACTGGAAGTGAGTGTTCTGGTTTTTGAATGTTCTTTTGGAAGCTGAACTTCCAACAGGGCTTCCGTGGCTTCCTATTGGCCGCAGGAGCTTCCTGAAGCCAATCAGAAGCATCACTTTGGTTTTCGAACGTTTTGGAAATCGAACGGACTTCCAGAACGGATTCCGTTTGACTTCCAAGGTGTGACTGTATTCTAAATAGATATCCCAAAGACATCATAGTCTCCATTACAAGGAAACTGAGCTCTGGGTCGGCACAGACCCCTCTGGAGTCTCTCGCCACACAGTGATTGGAGTGGCACATTACAATACAGTGGTGCCTCGCAAGACGAAAAGAATCCGTTCCGCGAGTCTCTTCGTCTAGCGGTTTTTTCGTCTTGCAAAGCAACCCTAATAGTGGATTAGCGGATTAGCGCTATTAGCGGTTTAGCGGCTATTAGCGGCTATTAAAGGTTTAAGGGATTAGCGGATTAGCTGCTAAAAGGCTATTAGCAGCTTAGTGCCTTAGAAAAAGGGGGTGGGGAGCGAACAAAAAATTGCAAGAATCGCAAGACATTTTCGTCTTGCGAAGCAAGCCCATAGAGAAATTCGTCCTGCGAAGCACCTCCAAAACGGAAAACCCTTTCATCTAGCGGGTTTTCCGTCTTGCGAGGCATTCGTCTTGCGGGGCACCTCGTACTATGAATGCATGCCTTAGTAATTGTGCCACCCTTTTGTGGGTGTACTTCATAGTTCTACATGAATCCAGAAACCCCAAAATGCTCACCCCAAAAGTAGTCCAGAAGTGATTAACAAATATTGGGACGCCATTTCTTAATGGCAATGTTGAAGTTGCCGCCTGATAATCAACATCCTGTGTTCACGCTTACTGAGGTTTCCCGTCTAGATGAGAAATCAGGTTCTGAAATCAACAGACTGCAAACAACTGCTCTTTAATCAACAGATTTCTCAAGGAGGCTTTGAGTATCCAGGCTCTGCAGGCTTGCATTAAAAGCCCACCAGCAAATCAGACAAAAATGATTAAAAAGGTCTGATTCAAAATCTTCCTGCAACGACGAGGTGGGTGGGAGAGATGAGAGTGAAATGAACAAGAGTTACCTTTGAGCAACTATGACATACTGCATTGGGCTGGTTCTTATTAATGTTCACCTTAGGCAGCATGATAATAGGCAAAGTACCCCACCTTTGTCTAAGAATTTTTCCCTTATCACTAACCTGGTCCTGGTTCCTTTTGATCTCCACTTCTATTAACTTGCATCCTTAGGAAATCTGAAGCCTGTGGATTTGATTGTGTTTTATGCAGTGCACAAAGGTCTCCTACCTAATCCATTTCTCCTACCCAATTTTTGGATTTAAAAAAACCCCTATTTGTTCCATCAAGCCATTCTCTGGCTGAATACGCTTTCTGGGTCACACTAATGTGTGAAGGAATTTTGAAAGGCACCATATTTACAAACACAAGCAGTGTTCACACATTATATTTAATGAGTGTACTGTCTGTGTACCTGTGTACATAGTACATGAGCTGTATATTTGTATGGGTATCCACATGTAGCATTCAATAACTGCATACAGTGGTACCTCAGGTTAAGTACTTAATTTGCTTCGGAGGTCCGTTCTTAACCTGAAACTGTTCTTAACCTGAAGCACCACTTTAGCTAATGGGGCCTCCTGCTGCTGCCGAGCTGCCAGAGCACATTTTCTGTTCTCATCCTGAAGCAAAGTTCTTAACCTGAAGCAATATTTCTGGGTTAGCGGAGTCTGTAACCTGAAGCGTATGTAACCTGAAGCGTATGTAACCCGAGGTACCACTGTACAAGCTGAGTCATTCAAATCAACTGATGTACACTGTTGTACAAAAAACATTTATATAAGTACAGCTTGTACCTGTTTTTAGTGTAATGTGTGCTGAAGCCCTCAGTGTTACTTGCTCGCACTCAGTAGGGCTGTTCCTATTGTTACAATCAATGAATGTACAATATGTGTTGTGTGCAAATAGCTGAGCTGTACACTTGTACAGTTATTCCGAAGCAATGTTCAATCAGTGTACAGTCAGTCTAACTGTGAGCACAATCACTGAGTTGTATAGATCAACAAGTATACACTCACACAGGCATTTTCAGACATTTCACTGAAAACAGGCACAAGCTGTTTCTACACATGTACAAGTGTTTGCGTGGCAATACCCGCCCCCTCCCACAGGAGTAGAAATAAGGACACAGACACAAGAATATAAGGTTAATGGGCGTAAATGGCCACAACTTTATTGATTACAGGTAAGAGAGGTATTGGCTTTAGGCATTGGCCCTAACATTCAAACCGGTCTAACCGGGAAGGGTTAAGCACCAACAGGGGGAGCCCCCGAGATGCACATCCGTAGGCGCTCCCCCAGGGGTTACCGCTCGGGGGGGGGGGGCGCTTTAGGCCCTAGCCTCCATAGGTTTCGGACGAGGCAACGCCCCCCGGAGTCCTTTAACGAACTACCCTTCGTGATGTGGGGGAGGTGATGGCGCTCCTCCCCCCTGGCCTCATATCCATAACAATACCCCCGCCAATGCCTAACCGCCAACACCGGGGAGTTGTGACGTTTTGCTACGAGGTAGGCGAAAAAACCAAGAGGCTTCCAAATCACAGCCAATTAGCCAAATGGAAAAACTCCTACCAGGCCCCTTGCGGCGACCAGCCGAAGCCCATAGCAAAGTCCGAGGCAAGCCTAAAAGGGAGGGTGGGTGGGAAAACCTGGAGCCGGTGAGAGGAGAAAAGGGGCGAGCCAGGGCTGCCCTGACCTTAAATTGCCCTGGCAAGCCCGCCCCCTCGCCAGCCGATTGGCTGGCCCGGGGAGGTGCATAATAATGAGGCTGGGGGAATCCCTGACTCACGCGGGGCTTCCCAGCCCCGCGAGACTGTAGTCGCGGGACGAGAGCCCGCAACCCCACCCCCTCTCTAGATCGGGAGTGGCTTTGTGTCCACAGGCTGTACACTAGTTGAATGTAACATGTGAATAATTACACCATTGTACAGCTCAACGCATACAGGCACATAGATTCTACACTCATTAAACGTAACATGTCAACAACTGTACATGTGTAGAGGCAGCCTGTAACCTAAATGCGACCAATGAATGGTAGTGGATAAACAGGGGCAGTTTAAGGTTTCTGATTTTGCACCTCCTGCCTCAGACTGCAGTGAGGGCAACCGCTACTTGGACCAAGGATTCCAGTGTAGAGAAATTGAGTTTTTCTTTATCTATCCTTCCCTGGAGCCCCCACTCTCTCCCTGCCCTCAGGCATGCACATCCAGAATAGGAGGGAGGATTAAACCCACAGGTCATGAAATATGCACACTAGAATGATGGAAGCAGACTTATGCTTTGCACCCTGCACTTATCAGTCTGATGTGATGAAGTTCGTAACAGCCGAGCCCCCTTTAGGGGCCCACATTAGGCCCACATTTCCACAGTGAACAGAGTCACCAGACATTCTGTGGTCCTTCATGCTGGGTTGAGATCTTCCCTCAAGTTTCCTGGATATCTTCAGCCCTCCTTCATTTTTCTCCTTATTTCTTAGTAGTAGTAGTAGTAGTAGTAATTTATTATTTTACCCACTCTGGGCGGCTTCCAACAGAACACTAAAATACAATAACCTATTAAACATTAAAAGCTTCCCTAAACAGGGCTGCCTTCAGATGTCTTCTAAAAGTCTGGTAGTTGTTGTTCTCTTTGACATCTGGTGGGAGGGCGTTCCACAGGGCGGGCGCCACCACCGAGAAGGCCCTCTGCCTGGCTCCCTGTAACTTGGCTTCTCGCAGTGAAGGAACCGCCAGAAGGCCCTCGGCGCTGGGCCTCAGTGTCCGGGTAGAACAATGGGGGTGGAGATTCTACTTCAGATATACTGGACCGAGGCCATTTAGGGCTTTGGAGCTGGGGGTATTGCCACACACCTCTCTCTAACTTACGAGGCTGCTGGACATTGAGCAGGGTGCCCCCCCTGGTTTAAAGTCCCACACTTCACACACCACCATGAGGCTATCTCTGCAATGTCCCACCAGCAGTGAACTTCATGAAAGATCCTAACAGCAGAATTGAATGTTAAAGAAGAAGCAGCAGCAGAGAACACCTTGCCCCCACTTAGAGTAGAAATGCCCCACTGTCTCCCAAAGTGGATAGGATGTAGTCCCGTTTTTGGAAGAAATGTCGAAAGTAGAAGTTACATCATTTTCACAGGTCCCCACTCAAACTTTGGAAAAAGCAAGCTCCATTCATTTCATACTTTATGCACTTGCAAAGTATGCTTAACATCAGATATCCACAACCTTATTTATTAGCTACAGTAAGCCTGGAGGTCTTTTGCATGTAGGAAGCAAGCTGTGAATCATCTGGAGAGCAGTTGACATGCAGGACTTGGTGGATTTGCGGCAAATTAGATGAGGTTATTATCATGGCATCATCTTAGAGTCTTTGTTTATAGACTACTTAGAGGCTGGGAGTGAGGAAATTTACAAACTGAGTGCAGAACTTGAGCACGCCACAACTGACAAATAAATTATGTTAACTTTTGGAATTAAATTAACCACTAAAACATGCAGCCTCATTAGTTGTGGTAATGAGGCACTTGATGAGATATGCCTAGTCTTTCAGACAGAGAGCTAGGATCACTGTTGCAAAATACCCAGGGTTGTGGAGAATAAATAAATAAATCACGTTTTTAAAAATCAAAATCAAATATTTCTTTTGCTTTGACCCCTGAAGAAGCCCCATCTTTGTGGTATTTGGAGCTCTGTGCTAATTATCAGGCCATCAGAGTCAGGAGAAGTCACCAAGGTGTTGAACCAGTGTTTGAAGGCTGTGGCGGACTAGAAGATGACCAATAAAGTGAGGCTGAATCCTGATAGGACAGAAGCCTGTCCTGGATGAGATTGCACTCACCCAGAATGAACAGGTATATAGTCTTGGGTAGGGGGTAATAATTGATCCAGCCTTGACACCAGAGGTCCAGGTAGCTTGAGTAACATGAAGTGCCATCTGCATTGCGCCATTGAATTAATCCTTTGGATTCATGTGCTCTACATGAGGTTGCCCTTAAAGACGTTCCAGTACTAGTTATACAGAATGTTGTGGCAAGAATGTTCTCTATAGGGAAACAATCACGGATCGTGTAAGACAGATCATAAAAAAAACTTCATTGGCTGCCCATTACATTGAATTTTAGGTACTGATAAAGCCCTAAACCAGTTCTGGTCCAGGTGTCTGAAGGTCCAGGTATCAGCCTGCCTCAGTCCTTAGATCTTGGGCAGAAGCCCTTCTTGCTGATCTACCACCATGGGAAGTTCATTGGGTGGGTCATGATAGTGCCTTCTCAATGGTCATTCTACAAACCTGTCAATTCATGCAGACATATATGGGATGTTAGACCATTGCTACAGCTGGTATTTTGGATTTTTTTAAAAAAAATACTTAAAAAACCCCAATATATAATATATAATATATAATATATAATATATAATATATAATATATAATATATAATATATATTATATAATATATATTATATATTATATATTATATATTATATATTATATATTATATTGATTTTGTTTGGGTTGTTGCTTTAATTCTTTATTTCAATTGTTTGAAGAATGCTTGCTATTATCCAACACAGATCAATTGATGAAGGGCTGGTTTAAAATGTCAGTACTGCTACTGATGACGATGATGTTGATGTTTTGAAGATATAACCAAACATGTAACCAGACAGCTTCAGGATGGTCATTTGACTGTCAATTTTAGTTCCATCTCTTCCTGGCAAAGAATAACTTAGGAGATTGGCTATGCCCACCCAAGAACATGGGTAACATTTTGCTGAGTGAAATGCCACACCAGGATGCTATAGTTAATTTGCAATGCAGTAGTGCTCTATAATGAACTGTATTCTGCCAGAGATAGGGATGTGGAATTTAACTGTCTAACATACTGGTGGAAATAAATCACCCCTCTCTGTCGGCATATTGGGTTCCAGGAACAAAGCAAAGATGAAGTTTGTAACAATGGAGAGCCTCATCTGAAAGCATCATGCAAAGAGAGGAACAGCTAAAAATCGATCCCCGGAGGCACAATAATGTGGAAATAATTAAATGTCTTCCCCCAAAATGTCAGTCTTTAATTTAATTTTCCTTTTAATCTTTAGAAAAGCTCCATCAGTGGCAATAGGCACTCAGGAAAAGAGTGCCGTGTCCTATAAATCGCCTTAAAGACAAATGAAAAAGCCTGGCTCGGCTGTCATTAGGATTGTGTTTAGCGCGCATTCTGATGCATTTACCCCTTTGGCCTTTGCCGCATCTCCTCCGCTAACCTGCTTCTTCCCAGAGCAAAGTTATTATCCTGTTTCCAGTGTACACAAAATAGGAGGACACGCCACTAATTTGTTATCGGGCTTTGAATGACTTGTACTGGCTCCTTAAACAGGCATTTACCTGCCATAGACCATTTGTTTAGCACTTAATATATGGCAAAGGGGGGTTCATGAAAGGGGCTATGATTGATTGCAGGAAACGATCTTCCCCAGCAGTCGTATTTGTCAGAGGACACCGAGAGAATTCCCAATAAGGATGTGGAGGCAAATATAGGGCGGAGGGAAGATCTCTCTGTTGCTGCATGTGCTTTTGCGAGTTTGCAACATGGGTGGAGAACCTGTGGCTCTCAGTGTGGGATGTGATCCACGGGTAGCAGACAAGAACAACATTCCTTATAATGCTAGAGTGGACATGCAAGGGAATGTTCGGTCCAGCCAGTCAAAACTTCCTGTTCCTCCTGGCCTGGAGCATCCTTCCTCTTGCCTGTGACCAGAGGTGGGTGTGACCTTACCTGTCCAGATAACAAAAGGACAAGTCACACAGCACCCCCTCCCTTTCTTCTCTTTCTCCTTTCGTCTGCTTCCAGCTAGGACTGCTCTGTTGGCTTTCAGCCAATAGCAGCACAGAAATTGTCCCCCATATGGGGTAAATCCACATGTTGCTATTTGTAACTTTAAGTCTTTAAGCTCCCTTCAGGATTCATACTGTGTACTTCCTTAACATGAGTAAACTTACTTTTTGTTGACTATGAATAAGATTGTGGTGTCTTTATTCTTTTAGGAGGGAATTAAAAGGGATCCTACCAGGAACATGCAATATGATCTGACGCAGATTGAATTGCATAATAGTAAGAGGTTCTCACAAGCCTGCAACCAACTTTCTGCTGTGCGTGAGAAGGGGAATGTAAACTCTGCTAAATAAGAAACTTGCTAGCGCAAGTTAGGAAGGATATTAGAATCATAGAATCATAGAATCATAGAGTTGGAAGAGACCACAAGGGCCATCGAGTCCAACCCCCTGCCAAGCAGGAAACACCATCAGAGCACTCCTGACATATGGTTGTCAAGCCTCTGCTTAAAGACCTCCAAAGAAGGACACTCCACCACACTCCTTGGCAGCAAATTCCACTGTCAAACAGCTCTTACTGTCAGGAAGTTCTTCCTAATGTTTAGGTGGAATCTTCTTTCTTGTAGTTTGGATCCATTGCTCCGTGTCCGCTTCTCTGGAGCAGCAGAAAACAACCTTTCTCCCTCCTCTATATGACATCCTTTTATATATTTGAACATGGCTATCATATCACCCCTTAACCTCCTCTTCTCCAGGCTATTAATAAACAATATTTCCTCTCCTGCCACCCAGAATATTCCCACACTCAGGAGGCTGCTGGACCCCAGCTCCAGTCATCCCTGGCCATTGGCAGTGCTGTCTGGAGCTAACAGGCCCTGGAGTTCAACAACACCTCTAATGAAGGGTTCCCCACCATCAATTTGCAAGAAAATGAGCAGGCAACATAAAAGAGAGTTCCTAAAAGAGACATGTGTGGCATCACCTACAGTTTTCAACTCCCTGCCTATTGATATCAGGCAGGTGTCTGGGCTGTACTCTTTTTGCTACCTGATTAAAGCATTTTTGTTTAGGAAATCCTACCCAGATATGCAGTGGCAGAGCTACATTTTGGAGGAGCTGAAGCGTGAACTGCTATGAGGCCCATAGCTGTCAACTTTCAGATTTGAAAATAAGGGATCAGCAGCCTCACCTGTCCCGGGGACAGTCTACGGGATATCTAACAATCCGGGATAGCAGCAGGAAGCAGTAGGAAATGGCGCTGGAATAAGGGAATTTCCCACAAAAAAGGGAAGGTTGAGAGATATGATGCCCCCCCTTGCAACCAGCAATGAGGTCCGGGTAGCCACTGTTTTCTTCTTCAGTGGGGTTGGTCCACAACAGATCACCACAATTTATTATTTTTTAATTAACTACTACATCTCAAATTTTGATTGCAATTGCTGTACTGGATTGTCTCACATGTCAAAGTCAATAAATTAAAAAAAATAGGGGAAATGTTATATACGTTCATGATGCATCATAGAATGATGAAATTGGGTTTGTTAGACCCAATTTTTTATGCAATGTGGATGAAAGTCGATTCTGGGGACCCTACAAAACTGGGGGCCCTGAAGCTCAAGCTTCATTCGTTTCATAGTAAATCCACCCCTGTGGACAATACCTATTATTGATTCTACTCATTTTCTGTTTCTTTTAAAATGGAGAATTGTAATGCTTTATTTTGGTTATTATTTGTAAACTACTTAGAAGGGTTCACCACCCCAATACAGCTATATAGTTTGTTAAATAAAATAAAATAAATCTAGCTGTAACTTGTCTAACCATGCCACTGAATTGACAGATATATGGCAATCCCATCCCATCCCATATTTGATGCAAGCAAAAGACATTTTCCATTCTCATTGCAGAGTTGGACTAGATCACCCTTGGGATCCCTTCCCACTCTACAATTTTGTGATTCTATGAAGCAGTCAGAATGTAAGCATACTCACACACCCCGAAGGAACAGAGTGGTGCTATAAGGAACAGCTGCAATGTTTAGGGCTTTTGAGGAGACTATAGCCACATTCGTATCATACACTTAAAGCACTATAATACCTCTTTAAGCAGCCATTGATCCCTCTGTGGATCCTAGGAACTGTTGAGGCTGCTGGGAATTATTCCCCTCCCAGAGCTACAATTCCCAGAGTCGTTCAACAATAAAATCTGTTTCCCAGGGAACTTTGGTGACTATAGCTCTGTGAGGGGTTCTGATCTGCCCCGCAAGCAAATTTCCCCAGCCGCCTTCAAGACCTCATAAATTTTGGTGGCAGTGGAAAACAAACAAACAAACACACAAATTAAAGAAAACATAGCACTAGGCTGGGTGGGTTTCAAATTATACAGTGGTACCTCGGGTTAAGAACTTAATTCGTTCTGGAGGTCTGTTCTTAACCTGAAACTGTTCCTAACCTGAGATACCACTTAGCACACGACTTCTGTTCTCATCCTGAAGCAAAGTTCTTAACCCGAGGTACTATTTCTGGGTTAGCGGAGTCCGTAACCTGAAGCGTCTGTAACCTGAAGCATCTGTAACCCGAGGTACCACTGTACTTGTAAAACTGTGCTCCAACAATGCAAATCCAACTCTGTGCATAAACGAAGCACAAGTCAATAGTATATTGTGAGAACCAGGGATTTTCGATCTGATCTAACTGGCCCCTGATATTGCCCAACATGTGCAACACCTATGCAGATTATTTGTATTGGCCAAATCCAACATGACTGTAGCAGTCCATCTTATACCTCCTTGAGCGTAGATTGCTAGCTTCAGGTCATTCAATGAAGCTGGTAAGCAGGAAGACAGTCGTCTAGGGCATTTCTCCAAGAATACAAATGTGAAAAACTAAATCTGAAAGTCAGATATTGTAAGGGCTCGATTCATCCACCATGATTCAGAATAGAGGTCTTGCACCCCAGCAATCTAACACAGACATAGGCAAACATGGCCCTCCAGATGTTTTGGGACTGCAATTCCCATCATCCCTGACCACTGGTCCTGTTAGCTAGGGATGATGGGAGTTGTAGTCCCAAAACATCTGGAGGGCCGAGTTTGCCTATGCCTGATCTAACATACGCTATTAAAATAGTTCCTTGGTCTATTCAGTTGATATTCGTGGGATCAGGATCAGGTCTACGTTTTGGTGCCTGCAGGATGAAAAATGCTGGAGAGAAGGCCTTTCCCCCCAGTCTGCTGCTAGGTGGAAAATCCATTTCCTGTCGAGAGTTATTTAATAGGGTAGGACAAGAGTGGATACAGCAGTGCACTGTGTTACGATGAACCTCTAAGGTGAGTGAGGCGACACAGCGAGGATTCCTTGGAGACAGCGGCAGTCGCAAGCAATTCTGAGGACACAATGCCTTGCTTCTTGTTATTCTGTATGAGGCCTAGAGAAAAGAGGTTATAGAGGAAGTGACATTGTGAAAGGCAGGTTGGCACAAGGCATATTTCTCTGCCTTACAGCAGTCTCTTTGTGGAAGGTCATTTGTTTTGAAGACAGCTCTGTGCATGTTTCGATATATAATTTCCCTTGTATACAACGCTTAGGTGGAAGTCTGCATTTAAAAGAAAGGTCTCCCATATCTTTTTTGGCAGCAGCACAGCACTCATCAAGAGTGCTGTCAAGGAACCAAGAAATCAAGTCCTTTTGAGATGGAGGGGGGAAATCATGACTGCAAAATCAATGCGTTCCTATTGTTGTTTTGGTCCCTTATTAACAAAGTTTGGCGCTGTCTAAAGATCAGTCAATCGTGGGGTCACTTTTACATGAAGGACACAGCATTTTGTATCTGCTGCGGATCTAACGTTCATTCTGCTCTACAGTCCTGAATAGAAAATACATTTAAGTAAAAAAAGAAACGATCGCAGAGGACGACCCATGAGCTGTCACCTAAGACAGTGGATTATATATATATATAATATAAAAAAATCAGCATAAAATACAAAATGTGCACTTTGACTCTGACTTGTGAATTCATAATTTTACATTATTATTATTTTTAATTGTGAGTGTTTTAGGTATCGTTTTTTTATTGTGGCATGTATATACTGTATAAAAAAATGAAGACTCAAATGTTGTCAGATACTATAAAGAGGAATGACACTTATTCATCCCTGTCAATGCTAAATGCCAATGCAGCTTAGTTTTGAAATACTCTTGGATAGTAAATACTGGTGCCAACTATCAAAAAATTAATCTTTCAGAACAGGAAATAAATTTTAGATCTTCACTTCACTCTTAGATCACTGGTGCTTCGTTTCAGTTGTGCTTTGCTGAATGGCCAACCATTGCTACTGTGTCCTTTCTTTTAGCAGATCAAGATGATCAGGTGACGGCAAAAACTGCAAGGTTTTTAGTGGGAGCAATTAGAATAAGATCTATTATTTGATTATTGATGTAAACCTCCAAAATGTATTTTGTATAGTTAGGTTTTTACCTCTATCTTCAGTATGTTTTATTTTATTGCTATGGCTAGTAGTGGTTGATGCAAATAAAAATTCTTCTTCTTCTTCTTCTTCTTCTTCTTCTTCTTCTTCTTCTTCTTCTTCTTCTTCTTCTTCTTCCTTGCTGAAGGGTTACATTTCCCTCAAATGCTCCATGTGAAAACATGGCAGCAGAATTTTGTTTTGTTGGCATGTGCTTTTGGTATTGCTCAAGACACCATGAAGACAAGCCGGGGGGGGGGGGAGCAAGTTCAAATGTTCTTTGAGTGGGGATAGGATATCGTTTTTTTGGTTTCAGTCAAAATGTATGCAAGCTGTGCATTTCTGGCACAGAGTGCAAGCAAAGTGATAAGAAGCCTTCCTAGCTCCCATTCTAGCATCTACAGTGAGGAAAAGAGTCGGCCTTAAGTGGCATTTGAAGTGAGAAGAATTTAGTTACTTTCAAATACAGTCTCTTCTTACCAGAGGTAATAAGTTGGCTGGAGAGACAGCAAATCCAATTCCTTCCATTTTGATTCTAGGCTACTTCACAATGTGTGGTTTATTTACCAGGCTCAACGCAACTAAGATCAGATTTGTGCAAGATGGTGGGTTTGTTTTCTGGGTGAGCCTAAAAATATAAATGTGTGAATGGCAGTGGAGCTACAGGTTAGCACGGCAAACACATGTTCCCATTACAGGGATGTAAGTGTTACGCAGCATTAACTTCCTGTACCAGAATGAAAGGAGGGTCCTATTACTGTCGCTAGTTATCACAAAGCTTTAAGACTATGGCAGGGAGCAGAGCCATCTCGAAAGCTCCACAAATGTGGTGCCTAGTTGGACAACTCCCTACATTTTTAGGGGGAAATCTGAATGTGGGTGCTGCTTAACCCTTAATCTGTGTCCCACAGATTCTCCCTTGCAAATATCCCCACAGGCTAGGGGAAGCCAACATGATGCCCCTGAGATGTTTGTTGGACTCCAACTTGAATCAGCCCTGCTCAGTGTGGTCAGTGGCCAAAGGTCATGGGAGCTGTAGTCTGACAACGTATGGTGAATGCCATATTGAGTACCCCTGCCACAGAACATCTCCCTGTCAGGACAACTTATGCCCTGCAAGTACAGCTTGAAGTTCACCTTATGGATAGATACAATGTGTTTGCCTCATTAGGTGCAGGCCTGTCCTCATACATCACACCAGTACACCTGTCCGGGGCTGTCTCAAGCATATCCGGCGCCGTGGTGCAAAGCTTCCTCTGGCTCGCCCCCCCCCTATTTTCCAGAGTTTTTTTAGGGAGGATGTCACCACCGGAGGACATGGGCAGTAGCTGGAGGGCTGCTCCTCTGGTGGGGAAGAGGCAGAGGCTAGACATGGCACCTCCCAGCTCATCTAGCCGATTCGTGCCGCAGTAGCCAAGGCAGACGGAGGCTCCGGGCGTGGTGCTGCTTCGGCGTGGCATGGCGGAGGCGGGCAAGGGCGGCGAGCTGATGCTGGGAGGTGCCGCATCAAGCCTCCGCCTCTTCCCTGGGGCCCTCCAGAACTTGGCGCCCCAGAGCCCCACGCCACTAGCCTCTATGGGTAAGATGCCCCTGGACCCGTCAAAGACCCAGGAGTGACTGTAGTGTTGTTTTTTTAATCGAGGGTATATCTAGATTAGATTACTGCAACACATTATTTGTTGGGCTGCCTCTGAAGATGGTTTGGAAACTTCAGCTGGTGCAGAATTCAATGACTAGGTTGCTCGCCGGGTACAATGGTTTGAGCAATCCTGGCCCAACTGCTCTGGCTGCTCATTAGTTTCCGGGCCCAATTCAAAGTGCTGGTTTTGACCTATAAAGCCCTAAGTGGCTCAGAACCACAATACCTCAAGGACTGCCTCTCTCCATATGAACTGACTTAGACCCTGCCATCATCATCTGATGTCCTTCTTTGTGTTCCTGCTCCATGAGAGGTTTGGAGGGTGGCAACAGCAGAATGGGCCTTTTCTCCAGTGACTCCCTATTTGTGGAATTCTCTCCTCAAGGAAGCTTGCCTGGAGCCTTCATTATACACCATTAGGTACCAGGCAAAAATGTTCTTCTACAAGCAGACCTTTGGCTGATTAGCATCCTATAGCCTTTTAAATTGTGTGTGGGGGGGGTGGTTGCAGGGGAGGTGTATTTGTATTGTTTTTGTTTTGTTGTGCGTTTTGTGGTTTTATCTTGTATTTTTATGCTGTGAACCACCCTGAGAACTCCAGAATAATAGCAGCGGCAGCAGCAGCAACAACAACAACAACATTTCGTGGGATGGTTTTCATGTTGTGTTATGTGGGGAAAGATCCAAATTTTTATATTTTTTGAAGAAGAGATGGTCTGCTCTGTTTTCTCTCTCCAAAATTATGCAGATACAGATATCCAGAAAACTGGGAGGGGAACTAGCATCTATACTGCTCTGAGGTGTTTGGATGAAGTGTGTGTGTGTGTGTGTGTGTGTGTAGTTGATTGGCCACTAGTATAGCTTAAATATGGTAAATGAGAAAAAATAATCATAACAAATAATAGCAGCAAAAATCAAAAGCTATAAAATCTGTTTTGACTGGCTGACTTCCGTAGAAGCATTTTACACATACCATCTTGTGTCATCTGTAAGATGACAGTCAACATGCTTAAGGTTACCTAGGAAACTCCATCAACAATGATGTGATATTCCAGGCAATCTTACTAAGTGTTACTTAAATTAAGAGAAATCTCAATTCTTTAGTCATTCCAATTATCCTAGTTAAATTGAAAGAGATCTCCAACTTTTCCAATTAGGAATTTACACACACACACATACACACACATATGTAAATGCAAAAACTCAACAGAAGGTAAATACAGATTTGTGAAAGCTGAGTGAAGTGTCTGATATCTTGCTGTTGCAATAGAAGGCGACAGTGCAATATGTTACCGCTTTTATCTAACTTCCCCCAATCCACTCTGGAAATCATCAGCAATTTATAACCGTTAGGGAATCTGTGGAGAGAGCACTTGAAAATTAGACAGAAACACGACATGCAAATCAACCTATGGGGAAAAAATAATTCTTATAATAAAAACCTACTCATGGGGGGAGGGGAGGAATCCACAAGTGTTTGTCTTTCATCTGCAGAACTGCCTAGGAGTGTAAGACTGAAGAATTAATTAAGGCTTCACCCAGAGCCAATATGGTGCATCCAATATGGCTTTAGCGTAGGGGTTTTTGAGCAGTTGGGATTATTTCACATTCTGACATTAGCTGACCTGGATTAATTTGCGAGTCAGAACGCAGATCTATATGAAAGTTCACACTTCCTGAATATTCTGCCACTGTTCTTGGCTGAAAGAAAAAGGAAAACAGCAGAATTTCACCAAAGCCAATGGAAGACACTGAATGAAGGGAGTCTGGGAACTGGGTTTTGCACTGGGTGAAGACAACACACCACTTGCCCACACCAGTGATTGCACTATATCTACCTATCACTTTCTGTACTGCACACCAGTGATTCCAGGTAAGGGAAGGTGGGGTGGTCACTGTGACACATGAGCAGCCCAGCTATGAAAGGGGGACTTCCTGATTGCAAGTGCAGTACAGAAAGTGATAGGTAGATATAGTGCAATTGTAAAAGGTGGAAATATGCTAAAAATATTTGATTCACATGAGCATGGAATCCTTGAATAACGTTATAAAAGTTCTACCCAAGAGGCAGTGCCTCCATGAGTGAATTTTACTCTCCTCTTGGACAGTCCATTCTCCAGCCAGCTATGGGTATAAAGGTTCTACTTGATCCATCACTGAAGTTGATTGTTTAATTAGAACCCTGTTTTCACTCTCCCCAAGTCCTGCAAAGCATTGCCATTCTCGTATGAAAAGACCAATCCAGCCTCTTATTAATGTCCTGCTGAAAATAGCTTCTCCTCCACCCCCAATTTTCCTAGAGATAACTCAGTCCCAACCAGCGGGTGGCGAGGGCTCTTGTTCTGCATGGGATGTGCTCTGCAAACATGGATTTTGCACAGAGGAAACGCTGACACCACCCGAAGCAACTGCAGAGCACACACAACCGCTTGCAGTGATGGAGAGTTACTTTTAAAATAACATCTGTTCATTATAATGAATATGTTTTTGCTCTGTGCAGGAACCTTAGCTGGCAGCTATACAATGTTGATCACAAAACTAATTAACCTACTCATCTGCCAACCCCCCGCCCCTGTCAAAAAAACAAAACCACCCTCATGTATTTGCGCAACAGCTTTAAAATGAGGCTGAATAAGAATGTGCTGTATATTATCAGACTGCATTAAAGGAGTTGTAATTCTTTGTTATTGAGCCGTAAAAGCCCCCGCTATCTATACGGCTGCCCAAATGGGCAGGGAGCGTCATTAACTCTTGCTTCGTTCTTTGTTGTGCTACAAGCTGAGATTCTAACCACATCTAGAGCCGCATCAGGGAGCAGATTTTCACATATATGCTCATGCCTTCTTAAAAGCAGCCCCCCTTTGGACAATGTTTGGGAGCAGGTAAAGCATGGGTTAATAAGACATGGCAAACAAGACACACTTTGCAAACCCTATTAAGAAAATGCGGAACAATAAGAAAACCATCAAAAATAAAACATGTGGAAAAGGAGAAAGGGATATGGTTACTATACTCGCCGCAATGTCAACATCCCTGAAAGAGATTGAATAGGATAGGGAAAGTATTGTTGGCAAAGCCATTTCCTGTTCCCGGGGAGATGACATTGCAGGCTGAGAGCAAGCCCTCCCCACGTGCATGGGTTGGGATAGCCCCTGCGCCATTGGATGGTCCTCGGCCACGTCATCCTTAGGCCGTCCAACCCGGAAGGTCCGGGGGCATGGTGTGGGGGTATTTAAACTGCCTGCGGCCGAGGACTCACCCCTGTTTTCTCCCTGCTTGGTCAGTTTTCCCACCCTCCCGCCCTTAGGCTCTTTATTTCTTGACCTTGCTATGGACCTCGGTTGGTCGCCTTGGTTGTCCAAGGGGCCTGGTAGGAATGTTTCCCCACTTGGCAAATTGGCACCAGCCATTTGGTTTTTCGCCTACCTCGTAGCAAATTGTCACAACTTTGTAAGGTTTGGTGGTTAGGCATTGGAGTATTAGGTTGAAGGGGAGGGGAGCTAGGGTTTATCACCTACCCCTCCTAATTCAAGGGTATTCCATTAAAGGAATCCGGGGTGTGTGGTCTCTGTCCTCAATCCTGTGAGAGGGTTGTGCCTGTGCCTGAGTCCAGGGGGACATCTGGGTGGCAGACATAGTCTGTTCCTGACTTTCTGCCTATCTGGGTGTTCACCCTAGGTGACCTATGGTGGTGCCCTGGGTCAGCGCTGCCTGAAAGGGTGCAGGGAGCTAGTCGAACCAGAGCCCATGCAACCACTCACTTGCTGTAATCAATAAAGTTGTGGCCTAAATTCTGCCAAAAACCAAACCAAAAATTGAGTCTTGTCTGAATTTATTTAAGGGGGAGGTTTAAAGGTCTGAACACGCAAATTGCTGGACTGCAACTACCAGGAATTAGAGCACTTCTTCCTCTCAGTGTCTGTTTCTTCCCTGAAAGGCTCAGTTTCTGGTTGGTTCCAAAAAGCACATTGAAGTTGACAGTTGCCCTTCTGACATCTTTTTTGCCTCCATGGCACTAACTGCGTGCAGTTCTTTGTTGCCTGTGTCTGTCACTGTAATAGGGCCTAAACAATGTCATGCATTGCCCAAACGGTTGACAGAGTGGCACCCTTTCTGGCTCAATAACAGAACCTGAAACATTACGTAGCGAAATAGCACAAGCCTTGTGCTTCTTGGGTGGAACAGTTTGACATCTGCTAGAGGCTCTTCCTCCAAGCCGAAAGAAAAGAAATAAATTTAATCCTGCAACATATTGTTGCAAGCTAAAGAAATTAGCTATGAAAATTTGATCATATAATTAAGCCGTAGCCCATTCTGATGAGAGCTCTATGATGAGATAATAGACGGCACTGAAAGTTACCAGTGGATGGCTGTGGAAAGCCAGTAGCTCCTGGAAATTTTAATGAAGGGGGTTTTCTTCTTTAGGGATATGAAACGAGAATGTGGTGTTTCTCAGCAAGGACTCCTCTTTGAAATCTGGCTCTGGTAATTGTGAGGAAGGTAGGTCTAACACAGGAGTGGCTATCCTCTTTTCATCTGAGGCCCACATTCACATATCCTCCAACACAACATTGGGGGGGGGGGCATGGAAAAGTAACAACAACCCCACCAAAATGGACTGGTGAGCAAAAATGATTGAATGCCATCATCTAACAAAACTAACAGGGAGTATAAGAGGAAATACCACTCAAAAATTAGCAAAGAATGGTCAACCTTTAGAGAATACCTTAAAAATTACATGGATAGCACAAATCTCCTAGCAGACACAGATTAAATCTTGATTGTGAAGGAAGGTATAGAAAAAAATGATTAATTATAAGAAATAGCAGAATAATCAATAAGAAATACGTATAGAGTTAAGATTGGTAATAAAGGATAAAGAGAAGAGTTGGAACTCCAGCACATGTGGTGTATATGTAGGATATGTAGGTATGTTGGGTATGTATTATGTACGTAACGTATTGTATTGTTTTGTAATGTATTTGTTAAGTTTTATGTTAATTGATGTATAATAAAGATTATTTTTTTAAAAAAATGGGGGGCAGGATGCAATCTTCTGGGGCCACAATCTCACATGAGTCATGTGATGAGATCACATCCCAAAATTGTGAGAGAGCAAGGCACCCAAAATGGCCACTGTGCTCTCACAGGGGAAAAAAGGGGGATGTCCCAGTTTTTCCAGGACAGTTGCAGGGTATACATTCACCTCGGCCCAACCCCTCTAGGGGCTACATATCAGTGGATAAAAATGGGCTGCTCCCTCGTGGGCAGAAAGGCATTCAGGACCCTTCTTCAGCTGATTCATGAAGATAAGCTAAGGAAGAGGGGTAATCATCTGCCTCTCCACTCATCCAATGATCCATCTTATGACCAGAGTAGTGATGATTTGCATCTGCCCACTCCAACATGGTGCCTGCATTTCCCCCTCAGCTACTAAAAGTCTCATGGGAGGGGGCAAAAATTGTGTTGAATCAGGTTCTTGGATCAGGAGATTAGCCACCCCCTGCATAAAGGCATTGTTATGTCTGGAGCGTGGATCCTAGAATAATAGGCAGGGAGGATTTTAGAAGGTAGTATCTGATTGGCCATTGGAGCTGTCCAACCCGGCTCCAGAAGGGAAGTTTGAACCAGCCTATCAGGTGTGACCTTTTGTTGTTGTTGTTTAGTTGTTTAGTCGTGTCCGACTCTTCGTGACCCCATGGACCAGAGCACGCTAGGCACTTCTGTCTTCCACTGACTCCCGCAGTTTGGTCAGACTCATGTTTGTAGCTTCAAAGACACTATCCAACCATCTTGTCCTCTGTCGTCCCCTTCTCCTTGTGCCCTCCATCCTTCCCAACATCAGGGACTTTTCCAGGAAGTCTTCTCTTCTCATGAGGTGGCCAAAGTATTGGAGCCTCAGCTTTACGATCTGTCCTTCCAGTGAGCACTCGGGGCTGATTTCCTTCAGAATGGATAGGTTTGATACGTGTGACCTAGGGTGTGAATAAAGGATATATAGCCCGGGGTCTGGGAGGGGTCAGCAGGAGACACACCCAATAAACTCCATGAAACAGATGGCTCCACTCTAAGTATATTTCAGGCATAGAAGACGTCACATTTATCTTCCTTCCAAACCAAGATCAGCCTTTGGTTATGTTAATAGCAATGGTTCTTGCTTAATGAACACCTAAAGCAGACATACTGAATCAGACTAGAGGTGTGCCCTGGCCACAATATCTGCCTTTCATCTGTTGCGTTCAGATCTGCGGTGGATTTATTCTTTGTCTTTCTGATTCAATGGGTTATTCAGGTGCGACTGTTAAATCTGAAGCTCTACGCCACTCCAGGTCTTGTCAGTCAATTGCTCCACAAACAGTGGTTCCCACTTGTTTTCTATTAGTTAAATAGGGGAAGGACAGGAATCAGCTTTTAGCATTTCCTGTATGAAACACAAAGAAATGCTACATTTCCAGCTAAGGGATCTGTGGGAATTATGGGAAGTGAAAGGAGTTATATGGCAGAGTAACTCCTTTGACTCTGCAGAATAGAAATGTCAAATAAAATGTGCCTTCAGTATAATTTCTGGCATAGGTTCTCGATTTCATTGTTGGTCCAGCAAAAAATAAAATGAAATAATTAGGAATATGTATTCAGAATCATTGCCTGGTGCTCATTTTAATAATATGTGATACAGTAGCATATCTTCCAATTATTAACTGCCTTATCTTTATCATTTCGTTTTCATGCTGAGCAATATGTTGCTGCACGATTGCTAATGGCAAAAATAGACCAATATTTTTAACAGCATGTACCAACTTAACTACCATATTCAGCAGCCAAAGGGTCATCCAGAGGAGATGCCTTTGTATAAGTATAAATTAACCAGAATTGGTTTATAATGTTAATTTTCCTCCTAAGAGAAGAGGCACTTGGCTTTATTTGAGGCATTGGCTGGGGAAGAAAGAGAGCTTGCAGAGTACTGGAAGACAGGCAGAGAGGAAACAGAATTCCAAGCAAGCAGTAAGACCTATCAAAATGGCGGACTGTGAGGTGAAAAGTGTAGTGACTATAATTCTCTATATATCTGAAATCTCCAACATGGCCCCCAGAGCCCTCTGGCCCTCCAATTATTGTTGTTGTTTGATGAAGCAGTTGTCTGAGGCTTTAGACATTTTGGACTACATTTCCCATCAAACCTGAGTGGTTGGGGCTGATGGGTATTGTAGTCCAAAACACTAGGCTGGGGGATCTTGGTCTGACACCTCAGCTCTCCAGGGTTTCAGACAGGGGTATTGCCCAAGGTTACCCGCAGATTGTTAGGAATATGAAGTAAAATACCAACACAAAGAAGTTGCTCCCAGGTCCAGTCACCACACAGAGGCAGCTTAAGGTCCAAAATAGTTTACTGCTGCAGAAGATCAGGCTTCAGTAATACAGTTCTGGATGATATTTCCTAGCTTCTTTGGTGTGTGTTTTGTTTGGGTTTTTTTGGGAGGTGGGGTGCTATAGGTATTTTGCCTGTTTGGGGAGGCAGCAGAGCTCTGAGCATAACCAATTTTCACTTATTTGAAATGGATATTTTGTGATGCACGCAGCAGTTTCTTAGATTTCCAAATGTGCTTTTGGACTCAAAAGGCTAGGGGCTTGGTAGTAAGTCCGCCTGAACCCAATGGGGCTTTCTTCTAGATAAACAAACATAGAATTATGTGCTGCTAGTTGCTTCGTGTTTAGGATGCTGGGTTTGCTATGGGAGCTCTGCATTCAAATTTGTCCTGACCAGCAATTGGCTTGAGAGCCAGAGACTGAGTTCAAGCATGAGCTGTTAAACCAGCAAAGGTTCCAAAGGAGACTTAGGTCACACTCACACCATATGTTTAAAGCACTATGAGACCACTGTAAGCAGTCATGGCTTTCCCAAAAGTTTTCAGGGAGCTGTAGTTTCTTAAGGGTGCTGAGAGTTGTTAGGAGCAGTGGCAGAGGAAAGGGGGTGCGGCCCACCCCGGGTGTCATCACAGGGGGGCAACATGACAAAATGAGTTGTTGTTGTTTTTTAATGGGCTCACGAAACTTTTTAGGAGTGATGTGGTGGCTTAGGTACCTGCAGGTTCTGTGTTGCCTGAAACGGCAGTGTGGGACATGCGTCTGCCTACTGCCTCTCCCTCAGCCACCCTACAGCTGAGGGGGAGGCGGCAGAGAGGCCCCAAGCATCGGAAAGGCTCACCCTGCCCCCATGAGCAGCTCACCCCGCCCCATGGGCGAATTGACACCCCCCCCAGCTGCAGAACATGCCCCTCACACCAGGCACCCAAGTGGCTAGCTACACCGCTGGTTAGGAGACCCCCGTTCCCCTCACAGAGCTACAACTGCCAGAGTGTTTTAACAATCAATTCCTCTTCACAGGGAACTCCAAGGAAATGTAGGAAATTGGGTTTAAAATTGGAAAAAATGAGAGGACCAAAGTCTACGAATTCACCCATCCTTAGCATGATGAGACTCTTTGTAAAAACTGTTCCCTGTTCCTTTTCCAAAGCCATCATTAAACAATCTTTTACATCTCAAAATACAGTGGTACCTCAGGTTAAGTACTTAATTTGTTCCGGAGGTCCGTTCTTAATCTGAAACTGTTCTTAACCTGAAGCACCACTTTAGCTAATGGAGCCTCCTGCTGCTGCCGCTGCGCCGTCGCTGGAGCACGATTTCTGTTCTCATCCTGGAGCAAAGTTTTTAACCTGAAGCACTATTTCTGGGTTAGCGGAGTCTGTAACCTGAAGCGTATGTAACCTGAAGCGTATGTAACCTGAGGTACCACTGTAAATCATTTTTCCTGTCTTACAACAGAATCACACCTTGACTTCCTTCCTAGTGACGGTGCACCCTACTTACCTCATCAAGCCTCATTTTGCCTCAGCGTCTTCCAGTCATTCTTCTCTTTAGGTAACACCCAAATCAAAGTGGTATTCTCACTGATCCCTGGAACACCGCACTGAATTTTGCAAAGGAGCGCTTGCTGTTTTCAAACAGGGTTTCATTACAAACCAAGACTCATCCTGTGGTTTCAGGGGTAGAGTTTCACTCAGCTTAGCTAATTAATGTTAGCGTTTATAGATTTTTTTTGCCTTTGAACGTTGCTCAGTAATTTTCTGAAACAAGGCTTTGATTTTCTTGAAAGACTTGGTTATTTAGATGAACATACTGTATATGTTACACATAGCGAGTGAGGAATATTTTTAAATGTTCCCATGATGGTGCCTAGTGTCTAGCATTTTATTGCATCAGAAAGTTAATTTATTAGGGATTCCCTTTGCTTTAGATGTACAACCCTGGAAACTGCCATCAATGTCATTTCTGTTGAAGTCAAGCCGCATGCATGATTCGGCAAATTAGGATTTTTTATTTACTATTCTTATTATTTTAAAGATCCAAGCAATGCTCCTCAGTGTTCTGGAATCCTTTGCTACAGGAGACACCTACCAGCATACTGAACAAGCAAAGACTGGTTTCTCTGAGTAATTTTTCGCGGGGTTTCAAAAATCTTTGGGGACATAACTATGTTGCATGAAGCCCAAACACAGCTCCTTCTTACCAATTATTTGTGCCTGTTCTGCTTGGTAGTGGGGTGCCACCTCTTATGCTCATGGCTCAGTGGAGTTAGGGCATCCTTCACTCCCAGATTCAATCTTTGACAGCTCTAAAGGGGATTGCAGGTAGCATAGAAACATTCTTGGAAAGGCACAAAAACCTTCTTGGAGTCCTTATCCCAACACGTTAGTTTTGTACTGCTGATTTCATTCTGGCGTTTGAAATACTTTTGACCCGAGTGCTTCTTCTGATCCTGGCTCTTAATTGTTGTTACTTGGCAGTGTGAAATATTGATAGCGTTGGTCAAAAAGATTGGCAGCTGCATGAATTGTTATTAACCAGCCTCTTGGTTCCAGCTTAAAGTTCAATAAATACCAAGATGCAGCATAAGCCCTGAAGGAGCCTTCCCTCCCTCTTCTTCATGCCCCCTCCCCGCCTCACAAACAAGAGAAAATTAACCATTTGATGATTTCATAACCTGCTTTCCTGCTATCCCTTTTTGCACCAAATGTACATTACCTGTAACAAATGTACACATTTCTTTTTTAGTCTATAGTAGTGGTTCCAAAACATTTTCAGCCCCAAACAGGAAAACAGGAAGACACAATGAGAGATAAAGGAGGTGCTGTGGAAGTCAATGTTGTTTTTCTTTTTAGTGTTTATATTAATAACTTGTAAGATATGGATTTGGGTTTTTTTGTTTGTTTTTCGAATGTTAGTTTTTGTGTTTTGTATATTGTTATTTTTTTATATCTTTCGTGTTGTTGTTGGGTGGAAAAATACTAATAAAATTTATATATTTTTTTAAAAAAACATTTCCAGCCCACCCACCCCTTGGTAACTCATCCCCTGTGCCCTCTACCCTACCCTATAAAAAGCATTCAGAATAGCAGTAAACACAATAAAATTCAAAACAGCAACAATTAATTGCACATTCATTCAAAATCCAGTTAAAATCATTTAGTTTAACTGGTTCAACAAAAATGATGAACTTGATCCGCTGATGCCTGCTTTCAAAGCCTGATAGTAATTTGCCCCCTCCAGTGCCCCCTACCCTCCTTGCCTCTTAGTGTCCCCCAGGTAATTCCACTCCCACCCCCAGGGGGCAGTAACACCCACTTTGGGAATCTCTGGTCTATCGTGATTTCAAAAGGGAACTAAAATGATCAATTTTTAGTTTAGAGAAAATGCAAGCAGGAGTCAACAGGACAGAGAACGGTTTTTCTGCCTCTCTCATAATGATAGAACATCCAGTGAAGCTTAATGTTGGAAGATTCAGGGCAGACAAAAATTAACTCCTGAAAAGGTAACTCCATTTCTTGGTTATTTAGAGTATCCTTTAGGTTAAAGGCAGAAACATAATCATATGCTAAAAAGAATTGATAAGTAACTTGTTTGAACAATGGCAACAATCTCCCTGCCTTTGTTCTGCATGTCTGTGGTAATTGAACCTGCTGCATTTCAGTGCTGACATTTAATCAATGCATGTAAATCACCTCAGAGGCCTATTATTCTTGTATTCATTAATCCAGTCATGCAGAAGTCGGGCACACGAGCTTGTGTGCAAAGATTTTTGTAGCGGAGGTCAAAAAGGACCCCATGCAAAGTGTTCTGTTCTTAAGATCAGTTGTTTGTTGTTTCCTTATTGGGTGTTCTTCAGCTGCAACAAGAACAATAAATAATCCCTTAGGAATTCTACTTTTGCCTGTTTCACTCTTGTTAGATGAGGGGTTGCTCTATACCATAGTTCCCCCTCATGTTTTGCCCAAAGAAACTCAGAGGGAGGTAAGTTGAGATGGAGGTTCAATGTGTTGTCAAATGATTTCGTCCCCTTTCCCTCCTCACATGCCATACCTCAAGTATTTCTCCTTCCCATTGTGCCTATTTGAGAGTGGGGAGAAGAAATATTTGTGTGGGAAATTCATCCCCTATGGGAAATTGTCACATGGGGACAGTAGCCTTGCCTCCCCTAGTTCCCTAAGACCACAATCTTTCCTCTTCCCTTTCCTTCTTTGCCACTTCCTTTTAAACCTTCTTGGTAGAGCCTGTGATTTCCCAGCCTCTCCTTCTGATCGAGAAGGACTGGTGCTATGGTGACAATAGCTAAAAACTGGGAGGAAAGTATATCTCCTACTATAGGGGATTGAGAAAATTTGGTCCCCTGATTAACACATTTTATGTACAGTGGTACCTCGGGTTAAGTACTTAATTCATGCCAAAGGTCCGTATTTAACCTGAAACTGTTCTTAACCTAAAGCACCACTTTAGCTAATGGGGCCTGCTGCTTCTGCCGCGCCGCTGGAGCACGATTTCTGTTCTTATCCTGAAGCCAAGTTCTTATCCTGAAGCACTATTTCTTGGTTAGCGGAGTCTGTAACCTGAAGCGCATGTAACCTGAAGCGTATGTAACCCGAGGTACCACCGTAGTTCAAAAACTGCAATGTTATTGAGATTTTTTTTTGGGGGGGGGGGGAGTTCAACAACTTTTCTGTCCAGATTTTCACTTTTTGAAATATGTCAACCCTAATTTAATGGAGGAGGCTGCTTCAGCAAAACCACTCCTTTAAAAGGAGGTGGGGCTGGCAAACTGAGATGGGATAGGCAAGGGAGTGGGTGAGGTGTAAAGGGAGTGGGATTGATCAGGTGTAAAGGGATTAAGCAAGTGTGCAGGAAGGAGGTTGACAGCAGGGTTGGTAGGTAAGCAGGTCAGGCATGCAGGGGCAGCAGCCCCTAGTGCATAGGTAGGCAAACTGAGGCCCGGGGCCCGGATCCGGCCCAATTGCCTTCTAAATCCGGCCTGCAGACAGTCCAGGAATCAGTGTGTTTTACATGAGTAGAATGTGTCCTTTTATTTAAAATGCATCTCTGGGTTCTTTGTGGGGCCTGCCTGATGTTTTTACATGAGTAGAATGAGGTCATTTTCTCTTTAGCTTTGCGCTAGATCAGCACATACAGATTCTCCTACAGATTAGAGCAAATAACACCCTCCAACATTTCTCTGATGAAAATAGGGATGTCCATAATAATAATAATAATAATAATAATAATAATATCCCATCCCATCTCACTGGGTTGCCCCAGCCACTCTGTTTTTATATATGTTGGCAGCTTCCCTATACAGGGCTGCCTTCCAATGTCTTCTAAAGGTTGTCTAGTTACTTATCTTCTTGCCTCAGGGGCTGGATAACTTCATACCCTCCAACATATGGGTAGGCAAACTAAGGCCTAGGGGCCGGATCGCCTTCTAAATCTGGCCCGCGGACGGTCTGGGAATCAGCGTGTTCTTACATGAGTAGAATGCATGCTTTTATTTAAAATGCATCTCTGGGTTATTTGTAGGACATAGGAATTTGTTCATATTCCCCCCCCCAAAAAAAAAATATATAGTCCGGCCCACCACATGGTCTGAGGGACAGTGGGCCAGCCCCCTGCTGAAAAAGTTTGCTAACCCCCGATGTAGTGAATACTTCAGTAACTAATGGTAAATAACAAGCAATCTCTTGTGCAGATTTCCAGATTTGGTCCCCCCCCCCCCATGTTGAGTTGGAAAGACCGCTCACCTTTCATGGTGGGTGGCATTGTGGCTGGGCATCTGGGCCCTCATGGTGATCTGACTCGGGGGTGGATGCCCCCCCTCGCGCCAACCCCCGGCTGCATCACACCCGCCCAGCCAAAACAAATGAAAAGCTAGTGAGTTCAGTGCTGAAATTCTCTTTCTCCTTCCATGCTAGTACTTGTCAGTCCTCCCCTCCCCCTAAATGTGAGTTATAACTAACCCAACAGAATAATCTGAGCTAATTTTCTTTGTGTGACTATGACATCCATTCAGAACTTCAGAGGGAGCGAATGCTGGAATGAAATGACCTGGATAATAACTTTGTCCTGCTGAATAGTGTCCAGCTACCTGCCTTCTTTTAGTTTGTGTCAATCCAGGTCTCCCTAGTTACCAGCTTCAGAAACAGATGAAGGAGCTGATTGAACAGTAATGTGCCTTAGAGGCATCCTTGTTGATGACCTTCATTTCCAGCAGGTCAGATTAGTTTCCTGCCCAAGAGGCTCTGCATTATTGATTCATCTGCCTCTAAACAGATGCACCACTAGATATTGGCGTCCCGGTTTCAGGTCCTGGAAATGGAGCAGATATTTAATGTACCTGAGAGGTACTGAGCTATGGAAGATGCTTAGCTTCCAACAGATAGGAGCAGGTGAGTCTCTACGGGAGCAAAAAATGTATGCTGATAGCCTTCCCTCCATGGAAGGCTCAGACAATTACATGAGGAGTGTTTGCAAGATGTCGTACCCCTCAGGAAAGATCTGCCTTTACACCGGACCCAGTTGGATTCTTGGTTTGCCTTTTCTGTAGCTGAACATGTCACAGTGGCTTCACCACTTTTTCATACACGTTTAAGTGTGTGACTAAGCATAAGTAGGAATTCATTTTCACATCTCCAAAAATACATCCGAGTGAAAAAAAAGATGCATTGACTTTCTTCTCCCCCTTCTTTGCCCTTTGGACTGTGAACAATCATGTCAAGGTTTTGTTTTTGGTTCTTCCTGCTGATGAGATGCACAGACTTCAAAGCTCCAAGCATCTGTTCACTCGAATGATCAAAGAAGCAGAGATGTTGGTGGGAAGTAGGAAAGTTGTGGAACAAAAAGGGAAAGTGGTGACATCATAACTAGAACTTTCTACAGTGGAGCTCATCAGATTAAGAAGTCTTTAGGGGAAAAGAGGGTTTCTTGAGCCAACTCTTGTTGTGTCGCAACAGTTGTCCCGATCAGGACCTTGAAACAACAACCCCACTCCTAAAGTCGCCAACCATCACATAATATATTAATGAAATATCAACCATCGTGGATCCTATAACAGTCAGTTGAGGCCCTTATTGATGGTCTTGCCACTGGAGGCTGGCCTATGACAGAGCTTTTTTAGTGGTGATTCTGTGACTTTGGAATGCCCTCTGCCGTGAGGTGTGCCTACCTCCATCATTCTTCCCTTGGAGGAGGAACTTGAAAACATTCCTCGTTACGGAGGCATTTGCTGACTGAATAATACCATTCCTGGCAACCTCATGATCATTGGATGGAAGAATGCTTTTAACTGAATCAACGTTTACATGTTTTAATTGCCTTTATAATGTTTTTGCTTTGTTTTTCCTTGAGGAAGATGGGCAGGGTAGAAATTCAAATAATAATAATAAATAAAATAATAGGGCTCTTCATATATTTCCCCCCATGTATTCATTGAACTCATGGAAGGGGAAGCGGGACTATGACTAGTGACCCCACCTGAAAAATTGATAGCACCAATAATGATGATGATGATGATGATAATTGTACCCCGCCCATCTGGCTGGGTTTCCCCAGCCACTCTGGGCAGTTCCCAACAGAATATTAAAAACATCAAATATTAAAAACAGGGCTGCCTTCAGATGTCTTCTAAAAGTCAGATAGTTGTTTATTTCCTTGACATCTGATGGGAGGGCGTTCCACAGGAGCCACTACCGAGAAGGCCCTCTGCCTAGTTCCCTGTAACCTCACTTCTCACAGGGAGGGAACCGCCAGAAGCCCTCAGAGCTGGACCTCATGTCCAGGCTGAATGATGGGGGTGGAGACACTGACCACTTCTTCCAACATCTCTGTGTTTGGCCAAAGGTGTCTGTGTGCAAATGCAATTGCATATATCATTCATACATCCAATTAGCTGGTGTGATCAAGTGTTCTGGGCTGTAGGGCTCTAAGAAGCCTAGAACAGAGAATGTGCAGTTTGAGAAATGCAACTAATTCTAGAACTGGTTCTGGGTCCATTTACGTCTCCCTTTCCCAACTCTCCCCAAAGCAGCCAGAAAGACAGAGAGCTTTTGAGGCGCTATGCCGTATGTTGAAGATGAAGGCCTTGTTTAAGTTTGCAAACTGTGTAGGTTTGCTGGAGGTTAACGGCGTTAAATAGATTGGAGTCAAAGCTTCTCGTTTGCAATCGGCTATAATCACGTTTGGTATGCGAGATCAGATTAACGTTGGACAGCAGCGCTTTGGAATTAAGCAGTGCATTCCCCTCTCCATTAACATCCTTTCAAATTACAACGCTGATCACACAGCTGTGTGCTGCATTCAAAGGGAGGCATGTGCCTGTCCCAGGGAAGGTCGTTCATTAACAGACTGCACTCCACACATCTACATTTCATTGTCTGCCGGAACAGAGCCACCTCAAGCCTTTTGTGTTGGTCAAGTGCTGCTCTTAGTTACTGGCTTTTCAAAGGACGATTGCCAATAGGGCCTAGTGAAATCTAGAGTGCCTTCAGAGGTGGGGATTATTGCATTAGTTCTCCACGTTGCTATGCGAGGATTTCTGTCCCAGTTTCTCATTTTCCTTTTACCCTGAATTACCTGTTGCTTTATGGAACCATGGCTTTTGGCTCACAACAGCAGATATCATTGGGCATGTTGTCAGCACACGCATACACACACACAAACCCACTCTCACTTCGTGTTCATTTCTGCTTCACTTCCACCACGATTCACCCATGAGGGCAGCAGGAAAGAATAGCATGCTGGGATACCGCCTCAAATTTTGTTGCTCCATGAAGACGTTGGGGAAATGACCACAATTTTATGGGTCAATGGGGTTGTCAACAGAATTTTTCTGGGAGCAGTGGATGCTCAACATCTGTTAGTTTGTGCTAGATTTCCAAAAGTGGCTTTTACATCATGTGAAAGATCACACAAAATGTGGAAATTATGAAGTATGGGGGCATGGGGAAAGTGGAATAAAGTGCTCCTTGAACACAGCCCTGCTCCAATTCTTTCTTCTTTTTATTTGAATAGTGCATAGGAATGTTTGGGTGCTGTACTTCACATGGCCCTCATGTTCCTTTGCCTCAGCTGCCCACACAACCATCCATGTTGTGGTGAATATCTGTCCATTCCTGCCATTTAATGACTGGCTGCGTGATGACCCAGCTGATTTTTTATTGGTCACTGATGTCATAAGAAGACTTCTGCCATGCCATCATGAGGCTGCTGGTGGAGAGGCTGCTGCAAAAAAATAATTTAAAAAATTATTTTTATTTTAAAAACATTGGGATTATGAATATTTTTATTGTTATTTTCAACAATTTATATACCACTTAACACTGTCATCTCTAAGTAGTGTACAATAAAGCTACCAAAGATGAAATAGAGATTAAGTCAGTTAAAATTAGCCATAAAATCCAAAAACTTAGGCTGTGGACTCACTATCCCTTTAAAGCACATTCAGACCACATTCTTTCCCTCAAAGAATTCTGGGCATTGTAGTTTGTTAGAGGCTGCTGGGAATCATAACTCTCTCTGTGAAGTGGTAGGCTACGGTGTCCAGAATCCTTTGAGGGATATGATGTGTTTTGAATGTGCTTTAAAGGGATAGCGGGTACTCAGGCTCACTTAAAAGTGCCTTCTGAAATAAATGTGTAAGTAAAATGTCTTCACCAAGTTGTGGAACCTCAGGCAGGAGAAACTTCTACAGAAACGGACCCACAATACTGAGCACATGCCACTGTGTGGATACGAGCTGCACTTCCAAGCCATGGGGGACCACAAACAGTGATTTTATAGACAGGGAGCAGCTGGCTAAGCATGCACATAATTACAGGTGCTCGTTTTATTATTTTTACTTGAAAAAATTAATTATCCCCTCCCGTAATAAAATGACATTTTGTTTACATTTAACCCCCCCCCAGTAAATGTGCTTAGCATCAGGACAGCAGACGCAAATGCCATTTTATCAATGCAGTCATGTCAGTGCTGTGATTTAAGTGAGTTTAAAATGCACAAACTGCACATGCTCAGAGTATTTCTTTCCATTTTTAGCCTGCTGGGATCCTGCCCCCACCCCCAGCAACTTGTCAATGTAGAAATAGCATGGAATGGGGCGAGAAGAGGAATATTAACTGTCTGCTTCTTATCTGAAGTCTAAAAGGCCATTTAAAAGACCTCCCACCCTCTGTATGCCTATTATGTCCAGGGTCTAAAAGTACCTAGCTGCACCACTCAGCAGAGTGACGATTTGAACCCGGGTCTCTCTAGTATTAGACTAGTGCTAACCACTATGGAGGAACCACAGCTCAGGGGCTTAGTAACTGCTTTGCATGCAGAAGGACCCAGGTCTGGTTCCTGGCATACCTAGTTAGGGTTGTCAGTTTGCATTTCTTTGTGGAGAAAGTATCGATCTGATGTGTAGAGATATTTCCTACTTCTAATTAATTCAAGAGGGTTCTGGAAGCTTCCCTGTGTGAAAGAAACAAGCAGAAGGTTCATGATGCTTGGGTTATACTTTCAGAGAAGCTGAGAAGAGCTGGTTTAATCTAGTTCTCTCTTCTGTCAAGGTCATGCTGACTGTAAAATTAGGGCCACAAGGAGCCTGAGTTTCACTTTCTCTTTCTGTCTCACTTTCCTTCTGGTGTGGTGTTCTGTATACAGTCTTATCTTGGTTTTCCAATGGATTCCGTTCCGGAAGAAAAAGTTCGAAAACCAAGGCACGGGTTCCGATTGGCTGCAGGAGCCGGACGTTTGGGTTCCAAAGAACGTTAGCAAACCAGAACATTCACTTCCGGGTTTGCGGCATTCGGGAGCCAAAATGTTCGAGTCACAAGGTGTTTGCAAACCAAGGTACGACTGTATGGTGTTAAGGTTTAGTCTTATTATAACTTATTGTAAGTTTAAGTTAAGTCTGCTGTAACTGGATTTCTTAATGGCGGTGCCAGTCCTGAATGTATTGGATTTGTGACCATTATGCTCATTTGCCGTTAGTAGCAGTAAAGCTCTGCTGGATGAAATATAATTGCCTCTGGTCTATTTTTTTGGAAATCCTGTAATATGTTTAAGTTTTTACTCTGCTAACTATACGTTGGAGTTCTACTCTGGATCAATAGAAGAATTCCATGACAAGGGTCATGTAAGTTCCCTACCTGAAACCCAGGACTGACTAGAGACTGGTTAGTGTAGGAAATGTAGACAGTGCTGAGCTTTGTTGTTTAGTCGTTTAGTCGTGTCCGACTCTTCGTGACCCCATGAACCAGAGCATGCCAGGCACTTCTGTCTTCAAACTCATGTTTGTAGCTTCGAGAACACTATCCAACCATCTTGTCCTCTGTCGTCCCCTTCTCTTTGTGCCCTCCATCTTTCCCAACATCAGGGTCTTTTCCAGGGAGTCTTCTCTTCTCATGAGTTGGCCAAAGTATTGGAGCCTCAGCTTCACGATTTGTCCTTCCAGTGAGCACTCAGGGCTGATTTCCTTCAGAATGGATAGGTTTGGTCTTCTTGCAGTCCATGGGGCTCTCAAGAGTCTCCTCCAGCACCATAATTCAAAAGCATCAATTCTTTGGTGATCAGCCTTCTTTATGGTCCAGCTCTCACTTCCATACATCACTACTGGGAAAACCATAGCTTTAACTATACGGACCTTTGTTGGCAAGGTGATGTCTCTGCTTTTTAAGATGCTGAGCTAGATGGACCAATAATCTGACTCAGTATAAGGCAGTTTGCTATGCTAGGGAAGGGCTGCAGCTCACTCAACTGCTTTGCCTGCAGGTGGGTGGTCCCAGACTTGGTCCCCAGCATCTCCAGGTAGGCTCTGAAACACTGGAGAGCTGCTTCCAGCCATTGTAGAGGATGCTGAGGAAGGTGGATCAATGGTCTGACTTGGTAATATGATGGCACCCTATGCTCCCCATAGGAAAAAATGGTGCTCTGAAAGCAACAGCTTGTAAAACAAGAGGGCACTCTACAGGACTGAAACAATGGAGGTGGGCTGAGCATTTGGCTCTGTTCTACTTTTGAAGCAGGTGATCAAAACTAGAGTTCGTTCAGCACAACTCCAGATGATAAAATGGCTCTGGGACTCAGCAAATGCTCATTCCTGCAAGAGAAGCCACCTAAGATGGAGAACTGATTATTTCTTGCCTTCCGTAGATCAGCCTTGCAGGGTGCTGTTGGGGCTCCCTCTTCTCTCCATTCCAATTCAACCTCTAAAATGGGGGTCACTTGGCAGAAGTACCTTGCCAGATTCTGTTTGGACCTCATCCCTGGCCTTGCTCAGATGGTTAGTATTTTTGAAATCGCAAGTTGGCAAGGAGTTTTCCTGTGTATAAACCCCAGTTTGCACGGAGGGTACTTCAGCATCCATAGTAGTATGTGAGATGCCAGTAAATTGGATGCAAATGCAACTTTTTTTTTTTGCGCAGAATAATTACAGAGAGAAATTACATTCAATAATGGATCTGGCACAATACCAGATCTTTTCCAGGTGGCTTAATCTGCACTGGATTTCCATTTCCCCACCACCATGAGTCTGGAAGCAATTTGTGAATGAAAGACGTGGTATTATGATTGATCACTTTTCACATCTCATAACTACTAAATTGCTCGCCTACGATTGTGATACCTCAAGAGCGTCCATGAGATGCTATGAATTCCAGGGACACCTGCCTGCATGTTCATCCACCCACCTAGGCAGAGTACCAGTGTGTCTGCTACTCCTAAATTTGGCGCTGCAGTAATTTTGTTGTTGTTGTGTTAATGCACTACTCAAAAATCTGAACTGGGTGTAAACAGGCATCAATTTTAGCGGAGGGACAAGGGTGGCTTTTGAAACTTGTAATTAACTTCAAATGCCACTGAGAAAAGCTACAAAAATTATCTGGAAATGCAACACCTCCACTCTGAGGCAGGTCTTTAGAGGAAAAACAGCAGCTCTCATCTTATAAAAAGATGGGGTGATGAGAAGTTGCAACTGAGTTGATATTATCATGAGTGGATGGCAGATATTAGTTAATCATAAAATTTGATAAATTTATAGGGTGGAGCTATAAGCAGTCACTGCATCCCAGTCCTTGTGAGAACAATCTTTGGTGAAAAATAAGGATATGGTTATCATCTGGCACACAAAGCCTTCCAAGTTAAGGATTTATTTTTTTGTAATAATATTTTTTATTACATTTTCAAAAAGTTTAACATATATACTTCAATACATAATGTCAGAGCTGGCTCCTGGTCCCAGCTCACAGAGGACCAACGCTAGCCGGTAGTAATGTAACAAAATCTTTATTGAAGTATAGTTTCCATTTCCAAGCCTCAGCGCCCCAGCTCTACGTCTAGGGTCTAGACCGGCGAAGCTCCATCTGAATCTCCGCCCCCTGTACACCAGTTTAAGACTCTAGCCTTACTCCACCTCTTCCGTCTCTCCTTTCTCCTCTGGGTCCTGCTACCCCCCGGGGTTCCTTCCTTCCTGGACTCTTCCGACGCAGACGTTGACCCCCCTGACTCCTCCCTCTCTCTTCGGCGGGCTTTAGGACCTGGCTCCCTATCCGGGCTGCCAACAGTGCCGCCCTCCTGTACATTTGAACTTGGCGCGCGCGCGCAGCCTTCAACCTTCCTCTTGACCGTTTCCTCGCTCCCCGACGGAGGCGTGGTCAATCCTCCCTCATGTTCTCCCGCTGGCAGCGCGCTGCCTGATCCCGATGCCTGGGACTCCTCCCCCCTACTGCGCTCTGGTGTGGACGCTGGTCCGGATTTCCAACTGCTGTTCTCTGAGTCCCCTCTGGCCCCTTCTTCCTGGGGTGTCCCCCTAGGCACCCCCCTTGCCCTGACCATGGGAGCCCCTTTCTGTGAATCATCCGATTCACTGGAAAGACTCAGAGACCTCGGACCGTTGTCATCGCTGACATTTCCTTCAGACTCCTCCCCCTCACTCTCCATTTCCTCTCTTCCCTGTGCCTCTGCTCCTGAACCCCTGACACATAATAAATTCCAAGTTAGGGATTTCTGGTGAAGGGCACTAGATGCTGATTTGGCTCAGCTCAAAGAACACACATCCCTATATTATTATAAAGCTTTTCTTGGGAATAACTAAGGGAGGGAGACAATATACAGCCTTATCGTACTCCTTTCCCAATTTTGAACCAATCAGTTGTTCCATATCCAGTTCTAACTGTAGCTTCTTGTCCCACATAGAGATTTCTCAGGAGACAGATGAGGTGATCAGGCACTCCCATTTCTTTAAGAACTTGCCATAGTTTAGAGCTACAATTTCCAGAGTGGTTTAACAATCAATCCCTCTTCCCCGGGAACTCTGATAACTATGAATCTGTGAGGGAATTCTCAGTGAACTTAACAAACTACAGCTCTCAGAAGCCATGACTGTTCAAAGTGATATCGCAGGACTTTAAATGGATGGTATGAATGTGGCCACACTGGCTCTGCCCTACCCACAGGACTATCAGCATGTTCTAATATAATACAGAGTGTTTACGCACAGTAAAGTTTGCAAACTTGTCTTCACCCAAAAGACCTCTGACCCCCAGAGCCAACCAGAATGCTGGTATAAAAGACCAGAGGCATGCGTTCTATTACAAGGGTTTCACAGAGCCTTCGATTTTACACCAGGAAAATATCAATGTGTGCCATACAAATTGCATTTGATATATATACTCTGTCACAGTGTAAGCTGCTGAAGCAACGAGGCCATCGTGATTCATGTGGAGAGGATGCCCGAGTTCCTCTAGGCAGGTGGGCAGAGTGGGGGTGGGGTGGACAGCAACAACGCAGTGTCAAGGTTTGGCTTGCATCCTACCGAACACAGCAGGGACAGGTAATCCACTATGTGCTTTGCGTGTCAAGGTCCCCAGGGCCACCCCAATAACTCACACATCACACCAAATTTTTTGTTTAAGGTTTTTGGCATAATTTTGGCCACAACTTTATTAAAATACAAACATGTGAGTGGTTGCTTAGGCATGGATTGTGACTATCTGCCCCCACCGTGGGGTACAGACTGACATTCTGCACGCCTGCGAAAGTCAGAAAAGGGGAATACACTTGGGGGTAGCGACGGAGCAGGGAACCTGCGCTCAGCCCTCCCCAAATGCAGCCAGGAGCTCTTGTAGTGGACCGAGCCCCCTTGACAGGGTGGACAAGCAATAGTTAGCCCCCGATTCCTTTAACGGAATCCCTTGCAGCAGCAGCATTAGAGGGGCAGGCACAGCCAATCCATGCCCCTCAACCAACCAAACCATAAACCAATGCCTAACCGCAACCTTACAAGTTGTGACGATTTGCTACGCAGTAGGCAAAAACAAAATGGCCCCAGCCAATCAGCCAGGTGGACAAAATTCCTACCGGGCCCCTGCCCTAAGAGCAGACGATCCCATGACAGGCATAGCAAGGTCAAAGCAAACAACCCTAAATATAGGGGGGGGGGGAGGGCAATGCAATGCACGGGCGAAAAGAGGAAGCCCTAGCCTCGTGCAAGGAGTTTTAGCATTTCTGGCTGTCAATCAACAAATGGCAACATTAACTTCTTCCCAAAAACAAGGGAAGCCCAATCGCATCAGTGGCCAACGATCAATTAGCCCACCCCCAACTTTGGAGTGTCCTGGCGGCCCCCACAGCAACACGTGCTCTCCATGAAGGAGAACACGCTTTGCCCATTTAAAGGTGAAAAGAAGCTAGCACTGCTAACAGAATGGAGAGAAGGCATAAAAATCCTAAGAAGTAGATTCACAGGTTGCAATGGTACCACATGCATAGCAAAAACAATGGCAGAGGCGAAAACCAGTCCATTGTGGGCATAGGCTGGTTCACAAACACATGTTCATTGCTTGATGACTGTAAAAAAAAAGGCAAAGAAAAGGATAGACACAACATGCAATTGTGTGTAATATTTTGCATGGTGTGAATAGGGGAAACTTTTCCCAACTTTTTCATGATACTAGAACCAGGGGTTTCCTCACAAAGCTGCATGTTGGGAGGACAGATAAAAAGAAATACTTCAAGTGTTCTGACTACATCTCCCAGCATCCCTGAGTGCTGGATGGGGCTGTTGGGGGCTGGAGCCCAATGCTATCTGGAAGGCATTGCATTGGCTACCTCAACCTGATTGTCTCCTCATTCACACTCAAAAAAGCAAACCTTAAACAGTGTGTCTACTTTTCCTATCAACACGTGCCACTCAATTTGCTCTTCTGAAAGCAAAAGTGTTTCCTGGTGGCAACCCCACAACCTCCACTTTTGTGAACCAAAGGAAAGAAGAAGCATCTCTGGAGTCAGAATAAGGCATAACGCTCGCAATCAGCTCTGATTCTGCTAATGGAACATTTCAGGTTTCATGTCCCGTTACACCTTTCTTTGTTCCACCCCACTCCTTGCCCAGTGGCAAATGCTCCATCATCCCAGTAAACAAACACATAAATATCATTTTGAGCTGGAATCTTAAAAAGCATTCAACCCATCGGTAAGTGTCCATAGTGTGTCTGCCCCTGTTCTGCTGTAGAATAGTATTAGTGTGGCGTGCTCTGGTCCATGGGGTCACAAAGAGTCGGACACGACTAAACGACTAAACAACAACAACAAAGAGCAGGTGCCCACTCTCTGCATTTCCCAAAAACTGTAGAAGATTATATTTGTTCCAACAGGCTTTCTCAGCTGGGTAAATGGGTCTTTTCCATGAGTTCCCATTTGTTAGGGCTTTAATCTTAATTTAAATGCATTTGCTGATTTGTTGTTTGCAATGTGTTGCCCATTTGTTTTTGGGCCCAAGTCAAGGCACTCACATTAACGCCTTAAATGACACAGGCCCATGATATCTGAAACACCACCCCGTTTCCTACAGATTCTCTTGGGTGCGAAGATCAGCAGAGGGGGCCTTCTTGGTAATTCCTCCACCCTCAAAGGCTCAGGGGAGTGAGTGGTCCAGGTGGGGGCCTTCTCTGTGGCAGCCCCTAAGTTCAGACCCTCCATGTGTCCCTATTTTCCAAGGACGTCCCTGATTTAGAGAAGCCATCCTGGTTTCTGATTTGATCCCAGAATGTCCCACTTTTCCTTAGGATGTCCCTATTTTAATTGGGAAAATGTTGGAGGGTATGGAGTTGTCTAACCCCCAAGCTGTCTGAAGGCAATACTGTAATGGGAAGGTTTTTTTTTTAATGTTTAATGTTTTATTATGTTTTTATATATGTTGGAAGCTGCCAAGAATGCTGGGGCAACCCAGTAAGATGTGTGGGGTATAAATAGCAAAATTATCATTATGGCATAGGACATCCCTATTTTCATTGGGGAAATATTGAAAGGTATGTAAGTTGTGGAACTCCCACCCCAGACCCTCCAAGTTGTCCCTATTTCCCAGGGACAATGCCAGATTTATAGAAGCCATCCCAGTTTTTTATTTTATCCTGGAATGTCCTGCTTTTCCTTAGGACATCCCTATTTTCATTGGAGAAATGTTGGAGGGTATGGAGTTCTGTGACCCCCGAGCCAAGTAGATAAATATCTATATAGCCTTTAGAAGACATCGGAAGGCAACCTTGAATAGGGACGTTTTAAAATGTTGAGTGTTATGTTTCTATATATGTTGGAAGCCACCCAGAGTGGCTGGGGCAACCCAGTCAGATGGGCGAGGTATAAATAATAAAACTGTTGTTGTTGTTGTTGTTGTTGTTAAGCTTCCAGCAAATGCTGAAGACACACATCTTTGTCCTGGCGTTTGACACTTGAGCTGTGAATTTTTAGGACTCATTATGTTATTTGATTGTTCTAAACTGTTCTTAATATTGTGATGTAATGTTATAACCAGGGTGAAGGGTGGGTAAATAGTAGTAGCATCATCATCAACAACAATATTTTTTTTAAAAAAAATCGCCTTGAGACAGTGGTTTAGAAGGTGATTAATAAATCGATTGTTATAATAATAATAAGCAACAATAATCATAGTCATGCCATCTTCCAGTTTAGAACAAGGGGTGGGGTGGGGGGTGGGGAGAAGTGGCAACGCTGTGACTACACCCAGTTTGGAGCATATCTGCATCTCTCCCTCCATCCCCTATTTACTGACAGATGTTTGGTAACAGCAGCCATCACTGATGGGAAAAGGTTGTGTCAAGATAACTTATCCTGGAGGGCTATTAGTCTCTGATCTGAGATATGCCGCAAGGAAGGGGGGGAGAATGAAGGCAGTAGTAAGTGCTGGCATTGGAGCCATTTATCACCTACTGCTGTGTGTGGAATAAAAGGGATTCACTTTGAAGACAGTCTATTATCGGCTTCTCGCCAGCTTCATGCTGTCATCTGCTTCTTTCTTTCTTTCTTTTCATTTTCAGAAGTCAATAAATTTAGGAAGGCCACATTTGGAGTGTAAGTACTGTTATACTTCTAAGTTTATATACCGGCCTTTTATTTACAGCTGCTTTGCCCATTTTTCAGGAAAGGAATAGTTCGTGCATTTAGGTGTGCCAAGCTACTTTTCATTTACAGCCCCACTCTCTCTCTCTCTCTCTCCCCTTTCTTTTCTCTAACATCAATGTTCCTGAATGTCTGCGCCAGGAAGGGGAAAAGGATGGTTCCCACATTCTCATATCCTCAACCATTTGCATTAAGCTGAAATACAGAACTGGGACAGACAGCCGAATCCATCTCCCATTTCAGATGTTCAAGAGGGGTCAATGCAATGGGTGCTAGAGATCAATAGTAGTTCAGCTGCACTGAACTTTTGTGAAGTTCAGTTTTCAGTGAAAAAGGTGCTTTCTCAGGGGAGCGAAAGGCTCTATTAAGAAAAAGGGGGAAAAAATCTGCCTTCCACATTTTAATGCAGTTTCTCTCATACTTGTTTGCAGTCATGTTTCCATGATTTGCTGCCTTAGACACCCTCCACCTTTTAAAGTTCTATTTGAAAGGGCTTCTTTCAATCTAGCCCATTAGGGATCAAATAGTCAACATAATGATGTCGTGGAATCATGTAGCCAATCAGATCTGGCTACACGATGATGACGCTGAAGATGAACGAAGTTCTCACATCTCCCTTGTTCTGAATGGTGGGATGGGAGAGGGGAAATGCAATCATTTTGTACATGGGTGGATATTCCATGTTTTGCCATGACATGCTGGCATTTTATACCAACAACATGTGGCAAGATTTTTGCCCTGATATCTTTGGGGGGAGGTAAAGGTGAAGGACCCCTGGACAGTTGAGTCCAGTCAAAGATGAGGTGCTCATCTCACCGAGCCGGCGTTTGTCCACAGACAGCTTTCTGGGTTATGTGGCCAGCATGACTAAATCGCTTCTGGTGCAACAGAACACCATGGCAAGTGCCAGTGCGCACGGAAACGCTGTTTACCTTCCCGCAACAGCAGTAGCTCTTTATCTACTCACACTGGTGTGCTTTTGAACTGCTAGGTTGGCAGGAGCTGGGGCAGAGCAACGGAAGCTCACCCCGTGATGGGGATTCGACTCGGCAACCTTCTGATCAGCAAGCCCAAAAGGCTCAGTGGTTTAGACCACAGCGCCACCCACGTTCCTTTCATCTGGGGAAGAATGCAGATGGAGCTGCTTACCTTTCAACACATTCAATTGACAGTAATCAGTGCGGATAGACAATGCCTGTGTGCATTCTATCAGATATCTGTGGCTAATGCATCAGTCCTGTTGATTTAGCAAGGGGAATGTATCCCTTTTCCCCCAGTGCCTGCCTTGGCAAAAAAGGTTATATGCTTTTGCAAGGAAATGCAAACCCATCTCACAAAGCAACAACAACAGCTGAAAGAGGGGCTGAAAACATTCACAAAATATGTTCCTCCTGTAGAAGGCAAAATGTCTAAAACTATCCACAACAGGTAAAGGGTTGGAAAGAACCAGGGAAAGTTGAGTTCAAACACCTCCTCTGGTATTAATGCATGAGGTGACTTTGAGCAAGTAGCCACAGTTCTGTAACTGTAAAATAATAATAATAATAATTGTGGACCCAATTCTGTGTATTCAATAAGAGTCAGATCAGACTCCAAAGCTGTTCGCAGTCATGGAGCTCAGTAGTTGACCTGGGCCTAGTTACTCTCAGCTTAGCCTACCTCGCAGGGTTCTTTAGAGGACATTTATACATATATTTGCTTTCGTAGATTTTCACGGGTACAGGAATGCAGGTTTTGGTGTCCTCGGGTGTCTTCCCGTGTAAAAGTTGGGGTGTCTAGGCGACGTTTCGACGAGGTCTCACTCGTCATCTTCAGGCTGGTGCTTTCGGCTTCTTGTTACTGGAACAGAGCAGGATCTCAGTGTTTGAGTTCCTATAAATACTGTTGAGGAGGTGTGGTGTATAGCCTCCAATGTTCTGGGCAGAGAGGAGGTTCCCAGGCTAGTGTGCCTTTTCTTCTTTTGTTCCTTAATTACTTGAGGGATATCTTGAGTGATTTCTTGAGTGATTTCCTGAATCCCACTTAGGTGGGTCATTAGGTGTGGATTAGTTGCTAAAGCCTTCGTGTCTTGAACTCTTGAACTTTGTGAAGAGTTTTTCTGAGAAGATGGCTGTACTGCACTTGGTTGTGCTCTGGCTTGGCTTCGTGTATAGGGGCGAGCTGTGGTTTTGTGGCCTGTGCCAGCCAGATCTTGGACCTGACCAACCACTGCCTAACCAACACGTACTTCATCCACAATGGACAAAGATACAAACAGATAGAAGGAGCACCTATGGGATCACCCCTCTCACCGGTCATCGCTAACCTGTACATGGAACACTTTGAAACCAATGCTTTAGACAAGTCAGAACACAAACCCAAACTTTGGCTCAGATATGTTGACGACACCTTTGTAATTTGGCCACACGGGAAGGAAAAACTGGATAGCTTCCTCACACATCTCAACAGCCTACACCCCAAAATACAATTCACTATGGAAATAGAAGCCAACAACCAACTTCCCTTCCTTGACGTCCTAATCTACAAAAAACCTGATGGCTCCCTAGGACACACTATCTACCGGAAAAAAACACACACCAACCGCTACTTACATGCACAATCACACCACCACCCTGCACAAATAAACTCCGTAGCCAAGACTCTCATCTCCAGAACCAAACGCCTGGCTGACGAAGACCACTTGACAACTGAGTTACAGAATCTCTCAAATGTGTTAATTGCCAATGGATACCAGCAAAACAGGGTCACGAAGCTAATCCAAAAAGAAACACCCCCCAAAAACCAAGACACAGAAGAAAACAATGGCATAGCCCTCCTTCCTTATATCAAGGGCACTACAGATAAAATTAGCAAAATCCTCCATAAACACAATATCAAAACAGCCTTTTGCACCAACCAAAAAATAGCCAATATCCTCAGAAACCCCAAGGATAAAATTCAGTTGGAAAACCAAGGGGTCTATGAAATACCCTGCAAAGTCTGCCCAGCCACGTACATTGGACAAACAAACAGACGAATAAATGCACGGATCGCAGAACACAAGAATGCCGTCAAAAAAGAAGAAAAAACTTCCTCTCTTTTCCAACACATGAAAGAAACAGGACACGAAATTAATTTTGCAGATTCCAAATTGCTCTTTAACATGGAACATCACCACAAGAGAATAATCATGGAAGCCATCGAGATAGAGAAACACCCTCACAACATGAACAAGCGTGACGACACATCCCGCTTGCCAGACATCTGGAAATTAGCCCTCCCCACAAAATCTGACACCAGATCCAGAGGCACACAGAACGCCATCACCAATCAACCACACCAGACCCAAACCCAGACCCTCTCCACAGATAAATTACAGACACCATCCAGTAGCCAAACCAGGGTGGCACCTCCGGATGCTGCACCCCCCTGCAATCCCTACACAGATCTGGCTGGCACAGGCCACAAAACCACAGCTCGCCCCTATACACGAAGCCAAGCCAGAGCACAACCAAGTGCAGTACAGCCATCTTCTCAGAAAAACTCTTCACAAAGTTCAAGAGTTCAAGACACGAAGGCTTTAGCAACTAATCCACACCTAATGACCCACCTAAGTGGGATTCAGGAAATCACTCAAGAAATCACTCAAGATATCCCTCAAGTAATTAAGGAACAAAAGAAGAAAAGGCACACTAGCCTGGGAACCTCCTCTCTGCCCAGAACATTGGAGGCTATACACCACACCTCCTCAACAGTATTTATAGGAACTCAAACACTGAGATCCTGCTCTGTTCCAGTAACAAGAAGCCGAAAGCACCAGCCTGAAGATGACGAGTGAGACCTCGTCGAAACGTCGCCTAGACACCCCAACTTTTACACGGGAAGACACCCGAGGACACCAAAATTATACATATATATATATATATATATATATATATATATATATGTAACACATGTAAATACATGTTTAAGAAAGGATCAAGCGGAAAGGCAGGATATAAATGTGAGTAATAGCTATAATTAAATGGTTATCAATAGTGACAGACTCCAGAAGGTTCTTGAGAAGGCAAACAGGTGAAAGACTTCAATGCCCCCCTGCACACCAATTGTACCAGATAGGTGATTAATAACAATTTGCTTTCGGGTAAATGTCAATTTCATGCCAGTTTCACTCAAAAATTGGTTTCCGCAGATTAAAATTGACATGCCACGGACGGGCATCTAGACACTCCAAAATGAAACGGCACACGCCTTAAGGCGGTCTAGGATAAGGTGACAATTAAAAACGAACAAACAAGAGTATCTGAAGCAACACTGAACAGCTCACCAATTTGGTTGTAGCTAATCGAGTTTCAGTTTAAAAGTTTGTGGAGGAGGAAAGCCTGCTTGTTTCATTGAATACTGTGCACGAAGCACGATAAGAGCAGTCAACATTCATTCTCAACTGAAGGCTGCAGACATACCACCATCTCATTGTCTCCTGCCAGATGTTTTTTTATGGGTTTTTCTTTTTTTGAGGACCACATGCAAAATAAAACTTTAATCTGCAAATCAATTTCGCCATGTATAATTCATTTCTTTCTATCCCCATGTCCCTGCTTCCCTTGCTTCTCCACAAATCTACATCTGCTTGGCTTAATCGCTTTACAATGTCAGAGCATTTAGCAATGTGCATTAGACCTGACGTGTGCAATTCTGGTGCAGAACGCGGACCCAAATGCAAAGGACTTCTGTGAAAATTAATGAGTTTGAAACCTTTCCACAATTAAACAATCTATGGCCTTTTAAACTGTGACAGGGGCTGTTGTTTTTGTTTGTTACCATGGTGTGTATTTCTGTGTTTTTATATTGCAAACTGCCCTGTGATCCTCGAATGAAGGGCGATACAGAAGTTTAAACAAACAGCCAATGAAGAAAATGGCCATTTTTTGCCATCTGGTCCTGGCAAGTCACTACAACCACAACCTCTTTTAAATAAGTAACACATATTTTAAAGACCAAACATACTTCTTACTGTTTTAAAGATTTGCTTTTGTTTTTGTTTTTTAAAATTGATCTTGCCTAAGCTGATCTGGGGCCTGAAGAACAGAGAGAAAATGCTTTAAACAGCAAATAAAACAAGCCATTGAACAGCATTAGAAAGAGTGTTTACTGAATTAAACTTACCTATCTGCAGACATCATGGAATTCTGTTACCTGTGTACAGTCCTTTTTTTTAAAAAAAAAAAATGTTTAGGAGTACTCTCATTTTGACTCAAGAAAATCATCATTTTATAGTTAAGTGGTATAGTGGAAAATAAATACAGTGAATGGATAAAAGTACAAAGAACACACATTACCTCATATTACACAGCTGACAGCTCACAGTAACTTCCACATTGGCATGAGGTTGTGTGCACTAACATCTTCCTGATTCCTTTCCGGGAAAGGAAGGAAGCCGCCATTGGAGGTGGCAACAACGAAACTGACCAATCACCACACTAGATTCCAACTCTTACTTCACACATTAGACGCCCGCTTCCGTCTGAGACTCAGGAAACACTGTGACAGGAAATGAGGCCGCCATCGGGGTAGGTATGGAACTGACGATTCACCGTGCTATTCAATGGAACTGACAATTCACCGTGTTAGAGAAGAAACTAAAAATTGTAATTTTTTTAGTCTCTTCTCTCATTAGATTCACAAAATGTTTGGGGGTACATGTACCCCTGCATATCCCCAGAAAAAAAGCACTGCCTGTGTATTAAGTGTTGCATGAACCCTGTCAAAGGTGGCATGAGGATTTTGATTTTAGTGAATTCCGCTTTATACTGAGGCTGACCATTGTGTCCATCTAACTTGGTGTTGTCTGCACTCACTGACAGAAGTTATGCAGGATTTACATTATCATGGTGAGGCTGGGCATCGAACCCAGGAACTTCTGTGTGCAAAGTAGATGTTTGACCATGGAGCTACTGCTCTTCATCCCTGCTTGATACATGACCAGAAAAAATGGCTGCAGATGCCCACACTGGCACAAAATCTAGTGGGAATCCCCTTTCCCACTTCCCCTTCAAAGGAGCCATCCTCTTCCTACTTGGTGACCTTAATGAGATGTCAGAGGGTTAATAAGAAAATCAATTCATCTTTTTTTTTAAAAAAAAGAAAGTGCAAGAAGTAATTAAAGTCTAAGGGAAATCTGTATCATAATTGAGAATGAGTAATGAGCAAGTAGGATATGAAGGGGGGGGGGAGAGTTTGGTAATTAAGACAGGAAGTTCAGGACAACGAGAAGGAATAATGTATTTTGTCACCTCTGGCACAGTGATTGCCTGCTGATATTAAGCTGGCCAGCTTAAGCGGGAGAACAATTGGCCCCATGGCGCAAGGCGGAGCTGGATCCCAGTGGCTCATCGTCAGAAGAGACGGCTTTGAGGAAGCGGTAATAGACAGGGTCCTGATAAAATCAGGGCGCTCAGATTAATGAAACTGAAATGCATTAAAAGGATTAAAGAGCAATTGTGTCAGCAATTTATATTAAAACTCCCAAAGTCATAAGTCCTTTGGAATCTGAATAGCAGCATATCCCTGAATTATCTCCTGAGGAACAGTGAGTTTAAAGAAAACTGGGGTAAGTTACAGTTCCTCAGTCCTCCCAGTGAAGTCAGTCGAGACATTTCAACAGTTAATTCAGCCTGTTGGGGCACAACAGGGAAAGCTGATTACGCTTCTGATTTGGCCATATTGGAAACTTTCAGGGAAGGGTCATAGCTCAGACGTGGAGGTCATGTTTGGCAGGCAAAATGTCCCAGGTGGGTTAAACCACAGAGCCTAGGACTTGCCGATCAGAAGGTCGGCGGTTCGAATCCCTGCGATGGGATGAGCTCCCGTTGCTTGGTCCCTGCTCTTGCTAACCTAGCAGTTCGAAATCATGTCAAAGTGCAAGTAGATAAATAGGTACCACTCCGGCAGGAAGGTAAATGGTGTTTCCGTGTGCTGCTCTGGTTCGCCAGAAGTGGCTTAGTCATGCTGGCCACATGACCCGGAATCTGTACGCCGGCTCCTGTGGCGAATAAAGCGAGATGAGTGCCGCAACCTCAGAGTCGGTCACGACTGGCCCTAATGGTCAGGGGTCCCTTTACCCTTTACCTTTTATAACCCCCTGCATCTCATGGTAGGACTAAGAAAACAACAACTTCTGAAATCCTGAAGAGTCACTGCTAGCCAGCATAGATAAATATGTAGCTACATGGATATAAGTCAGATTCCCAGATATTATGCAGGACTTTTTCATCCCCACCCAGAACTCAGTTGTGGCACCTCTCAGCTGGGCGCCATTGCCATTATAAGAAAACAAGGGAGGTGTTCATGGTGAGATCTGGCACCTATTTTTCTAGAAAAACACCGCCGTTTTAGTCTATTGTAAAGTCACTGTGTACTTCTGGTAGTAGCCTAGATGCATTTTACACCTTTTGTAGTCACGTGAAACATCTCCTGTGTCCCACTTACCTCAATGAACACTCCTTCTGAGCCTCTGCAATCGGCCTAAAGTGCTGCTAGATACATAGTGAGGATCTGAAGTGGAGCTGGTCAACTTTAGAAGGACTGCCCTTCCTTCTTCCCACTCCCCACAGAAAGGGTGCTCCTGTTCTAAAGACACTTCCACACCATCTGTTTAAATGATTATTACAGCACTTTAAACACTCAAAAAATTCTGAGAGCTGTGGTTTCTTAAGGGGGCTGAGAGTTGCTAAGAGACCTCTACTGCCCTCCCAGAATTAAAAATCTTAGAGTGGTTTAACAATCCCAAGGAACTCTGGGAATTGTGATTCTGTGGGGGGGAGGGGAGAGGTACCCTAACAACTCTCAGCCCTCTTAACAAACTACAGCTCCCAGAATTCTTTGGGGGAAGCGCTGATAGTTGAAAGTGTTAACGTAGTGCTTAAAATGTAGCGTTATGTGTTGGGGGTAACAGGCTATATGCCCGAGCCCCCAAATTCATGGATTCAATTCCTGGAATAGCCAGGGCAGCTTTCTGGTGAGGTAACGGCCCTCTAAGTATGGACTATTAAGGTAACAAAGGAAGTGGCTCTGTGTTAGATGACAAATGGATGGGACCCCCTCCCTCAACTCACTGGTAGTTAGAAATACAAAGGCCAAAATTGAGAGTTGGATTGCCGTATGTTAGCTAGAAACTGGAAGCAAGGCTACAGGCTGTATATATGTGTAAATAAACTATGTATCCTGAAGACACCCAGTTTCTGCTGTCCCTCATTCCACAGGAAACCCTGGGTAAGTGCCTGGAACCCCAGAATCTCATACCTCTCAGATGCTGGGGTGACATGCATCAGTATGTGAATGTGGCCTAAGTCTTCTCACATATTGTGAAGGGTTTTGCTTGGTTTCTGAGGGAACTCCTGGGCAAGGGAAATGAAGTCCAGGCTGGCAGAAGATTTAGAGGGGGCTTGAAGCTCAGAGGAGCTGATAGGTCCAAAACTTTGAAGAAGGCAAATGGAAGCTCACTTGAGTTAGCTTTTCTACAGAGCCACAAGATACCTCAAAGACTTCTATCCCTACGGGAAGCCATTGTTCCAGTCCAGATCCCAGTAGGGGCGGAATTCTACCCATCCCCGCGTACAAGACCTTATCATGAACCTGTATCATTTTCAGGCTGAGCCCTGTAATTTCATACATAATGGTTCTTATACACAGTTGCTTACATGTCACAGAAGTGAGAGCGATACACAAAACGAATAGGTGTTTCCTGCGTTCCTTTGTGTGTCTCCTCTGCCCTGAGTTCCTCTGTTGAAGAGCACACTGTCAAGGTTTGCAGAGAAGACCTAAAATTAACGATGTCAGACGTCCTTTGTGTTTGGAAGTGGGGGGGAAAGGGTGCCGTGTTTCCTATACACTGCTTCTTGATGGTTTTTTCAGGAAAACCTCTGGGGGCGTGGGGAGAGAAAGATCAACAATATGAGACAGAAGAAAGCAAGTTCTGCCTTTTCCATTGGGGCAGGTACTTCTAAGTTGAGATTGAACAGAAATGCTATCCTGCCATGTTAGGCTTCCCTTGTAATCTTTTCCTAAGAGTATTCCTTAATGTTTCTTCGAGAGCTGATGGTGTCAGGGGGAAGGTTCAATTTGGAAAATGTTGGGAGTGCTTAACTCTTCCCCATACCTGTCTTCTCCCCTGGATTCCTTCCCAACTATTATGCCCCCCCCCCCCAATTTGTTGAAGGTGGGAGAGAAACAACTGGAAGAAGGTGAAGGAAACATTAAGCACCCCTTCTCTGTTGTTTCTTTAGACATCCACAAGAGGCTCAGGCTCCAAGATTCTGTTAGGAGCTCGTCCTACTCTCAAGTAGGACCCTGGCAGAGACACATGCCTGACTGGCATGTTCTCTCCCTGCTGGTCTTTCATTGACCAGGGAACTTCATTAGCTTTCTTCTGCCCGAACATCACAGCGGCCGATGCCAACAGACACCGGCACACTTAGGGATCCACAGAGTGTTTGCAGTTTGTGTAACAGACCTCAGCAACTCAGCATTTTGACTTTATTTACATATAAACACACATGGAGCACTGCAACATGGCTCCCTCTCTCTCTAGCATCAGACAGCAAAAGAGAAAAAGGACAAAGGACAATAGCCCCACTTCATGGAACACAGTAACACAAACATCCTGTCTCCGTCATTTCCAACTTTGTGCAGTTAAAACATACACTGTCATGTGAAAGACAACAACCCCATGACTACAATCATGGAGCAGGAATTCTAACAGATTCAAGTCCCCGAACAATTCACTTGACCCAGTCCAAACAGAGGATTGGGCCTTTGCTATTTGAATATTGCCCTTTGCTTATTGGATACAGGACTGTTCTATTCTCCGTGATTTAATTAATTCACTTAATTGTGCTTCGACAAATTAATTACCTGTCACAACTATTATGAGGTAGCCCAACCGACTCATCAACCCCCCCCCCAAAAAAAGAGATGGATGCAAGGAAGACTGAAGAGAAGGCATGCAGCTGCAGAAGGAAGCCAAACAGGAGGAGGAGGCGAGATGCATCTCAGATAGAATGACTAGAGGAAGGGCCAAGAGAGAGGAGCATCTCCCATCTCGCAGCTATGATCAATGGCCATTTGGGTCCTCCCTTCCAAGTCCTTCTGCAGCCATTCCACAGAACGAGAGGCAGGAAATGCAGTCCTCCACTCTCCATTGGGCAGCCTGGGACTAAACAGCATTGTGTGGTGTAGTGGTTAAGAGTGGTAGACTTGTAATCTGGTGAACCGGGTTCTCGTCTCCGCTCCTCCACATGCAGCTGCTGGGTGACCTTGGGCTAGTCACACTTCTTTGAAGTCTCTCAGCCCCACTCACCTCACAGAGTGTTTGTTGTGGGGGAGGAAGGGAAAGGAGAATGTTAGCCGCTTTGAGACTCCTTAAAGGGAGTGAAAGGCGGGATATCAAATCCAAACTCTTCTTCTTCTTGATTCGTCACTCCCTGGAGGTCATTGAAGAGAGCAGCCTCCTCTTTTCCACTGGCAGTTTGGAAATCTTTTGGGAAAGTGGTGTAGGGTGGGGTGATGAGTATTATGAGCCAAAGTGGAATCCAGAGGGGATGTTGGACTTGGCTCATAGGAGGAAGAGGTTTCCAAATGGGCAGAACATAAGAAGAGTTGGCTGGATCAGCCCTCAAGCAGGACCCAAACTCTAGAGCACTCACTGTTGCCTCTTGTAGTTTCCAGCAATTGTCATACAGACACACTGCAGCCTCCAACTGTGTAGGCAGTGCAAAGCCATTGTGGCTAGTACAGTGGTACCTCGCGTTACAGACACCTCGGGTTACAAACACTTCAGATTACAGACTCTGCTAACCTGGAAGTAGTATCTCAGGTTAAGAACTTTACCTCAGGATGGGAACAGAAATCATGCGCTGGTAACGCGGTGGCAGCAGGAGGCCCCATTTGCTAAAGTGATACCTCAGATTAAGAACGGTTTCAGGTTAAGAACGGACCTCTGGAATGAATTAAGTTCATAACCAGAGGTACCACTGTAATCATATATAGCCTTAACCTCTGTGGACTTGTCCAATCCTCTTTTAAAGCCATCCAATTCGGAGGCCATCACTACTCCCTGTAGGAATGAGTTCCATAGATTAACCATGTGCTGTATGAAGAAATATTTGCTTTTATCTTTCCGGAATCTTCCAACATTCAGTTTCATTGGATGTCTATGAGTTCTAGTGTGATGAGAGAGGAAGAAAACTTTTTCTCTCTCCATGCCATGCCTCATTTTACAAATTTCTAACATGTTACCTTTCCCTTACCCTTTCTCTGAACTAAAAAGAGAGAGTCCCAAACGCTGTAGACCTCACAGGAGACTCACTTCATTCCTTTGCTTTTAATGCCAAGGATGTTTTTTTTACCAGCACTTCTATCTGCATAGACGTCAACAAGGGAATCTTAAAAAACAAATTTGTCTCTTTTGATGTTCTGCACATTAACTATGCTCTACTGCAAAGTTGCTTGGGTGTCCATTCAGGTTTGCTTAGCGCTAAGGGAGAAGGAGAAAACCTTTCTCTCACCACTTTCTACATATTCATTTTCAAAACCATATACAGTGGTACCTCTAGTTACGAAGTTAATTCGTTCCGGAGGTCTGTTCTTAACCTGAAACTGTTCTTAACTAGAGGTGTGCTTTCACTAATGGGGCCTATTCCTGCCGCTGCACCAGTGGCACACGATTTCTGTTCTCATCCTGGGGCAAAGTTCTCAACTCGAGGTAACTCTTCCAGGTTAGTGGAGTTTGTAACCTGAAGCATTTGCAACCTGAGGCATTTGTAACTCGAGGTACCACTGTACAAACAGGTAAAGGGACCCCTGACCATTAGGTCCAGTTGTGACCGACTCTGGGGTTGCGGCGCTCATCTCGCTTTATTGGCTGAGGAAGCTGGCATACAGCTTCCGGGTCATGTGGCCAGCATGACTAAACCGTTTCTGGCGAACCAGAGCAGTGCACAGAAACACCGTTTACCTTCCCGCCGGAGTGGTACCTATTTATCTACTTGCACTTTGAGGTGCTTTTGAACTGCTGAGTTGCCAGGAGCAGGGACCGAGCAATGGGAGCTCACCCTGTCGCGGGGATTCAAACCGCCGACCTTCTGATTGGCAAGTCCTAGGCTCTGTGGTTTATAGATGGGTCAGCTAAAGCAGGGGTAGGCAACCTAAGGCCCATGGACCACAAGCGGCCCACGGGGGTCATTTAACCGGCCCACTAGCCGCCCCCAAACCGAGCCGTCTGCTCAGCGAGTCCCTGAGAGCTGTGCTAAACTGGCATAGTGAGGCACGGGGACTCGCTTCCATGGTGCTGGAAATTACGTCCGTGCATGCTCAGATGCCGGAAATCGCATTGGCGCAGACTCCGGAAATCGTTTCTGTGCAGGCTCAGGTGCCGGAAATCACAGCTACACACATGAAATCTGGCCCACAAAGGGATCTCCGCTGGACTGAACCGGCCCAGGCGAGGTAAAGCTTGCTGACCCCTGAGGTATAGTATACTTTAGAGCATGATTGTGTCTTTTAAATAGTGGGTTTATTGTTGACTATCTGACTGCATGTAAGCTTTCATATCCCGCCCCCCATCATTCATAAACCTCAATGCAAAATTTTAGCAGTTCAAAAAATTAATTTCTGTTCATCTTTTAGTTGATGCCACTTTCCTCTTGTTCCCATCTCTACATCCTGTGAATGCATTAATCTATTTCCCACCCAGTTTTTGTCACATTGCTGCTTAAGCCTCCTCACCAGTGGCGTAGCGTGGGTTGTCAGCACCCGGGGCAAGGCAAGTAATTTGTGCCCCCTAACCCGGGGCAAGGCAAGTAATTTGCGCCCCCCCCGCTGCACTGTCCCTCCCCCAGATAGTCCCTCGCTCTCTCTCCGCACCGCACCGCACGCCTGGCACCCTCCCCTCCACAGTGGGCGGCGACCCGGCGGCTCGGATCGGATTCACACAGCCAGCACTGCTATGAGAGAGAGTGAGTGAGCCAGGTAGGGGCAGAGAGCTGCGAGTGCGAGCGCGCCCCCCCCCCAGATGTTGCGCCCGGTGTGGCCAGCCCCCCCTGCACCCCCACGCTATGCCACTGCTCCTCACCACCATTTTTGGCCTCCAGTGAGCAGTCTTTGTCTGCCATAGGTGCTCTGTGCAGGGGGGCCATCTCGCCCTTGGAATTATGGGTGCTCACCACCAAACATGGGCATGTGACATCATACGCACATGCCTACATGAACTGTGTGTGTGATGTCACACAGCCAGTGGGTCACCTTTCCCCTCTGCCTCTGAGCCCCACTCCCTGAGAAAGGATGCCTCGCTGGCTGGCTGTAGAGGACAGAGTTGAACTGCTTCTCTCCCTGCCAGCTTTCTTCATTGACTTTGTGGGTGCTTGGCCCCCACAATTATATTATTGTGGGTGCCCAAGCACCCCCAGCCCCCCTTCCAGAGTTGGCTCCTATGGCTCTGTATGCTGTCATGTGCACATCTCCCTGGTTTGTGCTGAGTCAGATAGTATCAGGGGGGAGGACCTACGATGTAACTTTGTGGTTGGCAAAATGGCAAGGAGTCATGAATACTGCAGCAGCCTGGAAACAAATAGAAACAAAAGCTTCATTCTGGATGGGGGGTGGAGGGGCTGCCCAAATTAACAGAAAAAGTTTCTTGCATCAAATGAAAGCAAAGGCCAATGTGACCACAGCATTATCAGTCTGTAATTTATGGTTTGCTGAATACTTAAATTACCTGGCACCCAGCTATGTCCAGAACAGAGCTGTGTCACTGAAGGCACAATTAATGGGCTGCTTTAATTTAAGATAAGGCGTGATGCAGGGGGAAGGGGGAAGGAAATAAATGAGCTGTGTCGCCAAAGCCCTGATATTCTTCGAACCTAAAACAGCTTTGCTCTGTTGTTGGGAAAGGTCTTTGCTCTGCGCTTAGCAGGTCTCAAGTTCAGTCTCCGCCATCTCCAAAATGCCTCTGCTGAAAACCCCAGAGGGCTACAGATGGTCAGAATAGGCAGTGCTAAGGAGAAGGACCAGTGGTCTGAATAGGGAGGAAGCTGTCAGAATTCCTGCTCCATGATTGCAGTCATGGGATTGTTGTCTATCACATGACGGTGTATGTTTTGACTCCACAGAGTGGGAAGTGACGGAGACAGGATGTTTGTATTACTGTGTTCCACGAAGTGGGACTATTGTCCTTTGTTCTTTTTCTCTTTGTTGTCTGAAGCTAGAGAGAGAGGGAGCCATGTTGCAGTGCTCCGTGTGTGTTTATATGTAAATAAAGTAGATTAGCCAAAATGCTGAGTTGCTGAGGTCTGTCACGCATGATGCGCAAACTCTGCGGATCCCTAAGTGTGCCGGTGTAGGTTGGCATTGGTCGCTGTGATGTTCAAGCTGAAGAAAGCTTTTGAAGCTCCTGAATGAACGACCAGCAGGGAGAGAACATGCCAGTCAGGCATGTGTCTCTGCCAGGGTCCTACTCGAGTGTAGGCTGAGCTCCTGACAGAAGCAGCACCGCGTTTTTCGATGGTAAATAAGGACTTTATTTTTTAGGGTTCTCTTTGGTTTGGTGAAGGGTTCACAATTAATGAATTAATTAATTAATTAATAATATTAATGGACATGCACCATCCTAAGTCTCTTGGCACATCCCAGAGTGGATTGCAGGATAGATTGCATTCTCCTCCCCCACCAAATCATTTGAATATTCACAAACGGGCGGCGGGCAACACTTTCCAGTTTCTTAATCTCAGGGTCATGGGTTCAAGCCCTATTTTGGGCATTGCAGGGGGCTGGACTAGATGACCCTTGGAACCTTTTCCAACTCTGCAGTTCTCAGATTCTAATGGGGGAGCTCAGCTGTATCCGTAGAAGTCATAATCCTAAACTTATGCCCGCACACCCTGTATCAGTTCACAATGCTGATGCGACGTTTAGAAATGCTATAGAACTCAAACGAGGCCCTTTTCCAGCCTTGCAGAGCTTTAGTCTGTTGCTTCGTGTTATATTTCAGCGCTTGGAAGTTTTAACATTGTTAAAGTTATTGGCAGTAGGCTAGTCAAGCTGAAAAAATACATTCCTCGACTTGTTATCCCTTCTAGGGTTCTAAAGTATATTTTATTGCCACTAAGAATAAGGATGTTATCTACACCACCGAAACACTCCCTTGTTGGCCTGAACAACAGCAACACTAATTGTTTGACAGCACTGCAATATATCTTTCCGAAAGGGAGAAGTCAGATGCGACTTTCCAGGCACTGCAAGTTGCTGTCAAGAACTGTCCTCTCCCTCTCTCCCTCTTTCCCTCCCTTCCTCTCCCCACCTTTCTCCCCCCCCCCCCCAATGCAATATGCATTGAAAGAGTATTAAATGTTCTGGGTCCTTACTGTGGCTCACGATGTGAAATACTTCAGGGGGAGTGCATGAATTATCAAATTACATTCCTTAACATATGAAGCAGCCTTGAATTGAGTCAGATCATTGGTCCTTGCAGTGGCTGTCTGCAGACCTTTTGACTAGAGATGCTGAGAATTAAACCTGGAAGCTTGCAAGTGAGTTTAGGCCTCTTCCAGGAATTAAACCTGGAAACCTGCAACGAGTTTAGGCCTCTTCCTTAACCCCTTAACTATTTTAGAGGCCACTACATCTAATAATCTTTTATGTATACATAAGGCAGCCGTTTTACTTTCAAATGGAGATGAGGTCTCCTCTAAATGAGATATATATATGTCCTGTCCGTGTGCTCCCTCATGCATTCTATGTCACAGGAAGGAGCAGAGTGGTAACACATGATTCTTTGCTCCGATTCCAACAAGGTCCTAGTGCACTGTCTCCTTATGTGGGGCCAGAGAAGACTGCTATACATATGGGTATTGTCCATTCAAACAAGGCCTATGTCCTACATGTTAAGGCCCAAACCACGGGGTTGTTTCATCACATATAATATAGGAACTGCCCACACAAGGTGGGTTTTAAATACAGCGAAGTGTGAGTGAGTTCCCACAAGGAAAGACACAGTGATAACAGCAAGAACCTTCATTGAACTAACAGAACTGGACAACAGGAGCAAAGCAACTGCTTATATACATTTCTGAAGGCCTGGGCCATTCCCACTCCCAACGTGATTGGCTGTCTAAAGCTGCGAATCATAACTCAGAGCTTCAGGGCCAATGACAGAGGCCCAAATCCTGAAATGTTCTGTGATTGGATATCATGTATCGAATCAGAACACAGGGGCTCAGAATCCTTAGTCCAGACTCAAGCTCAGGCAAACACAGACCACTCGATACATAACATACAGGGCCTCCAAAATATCGTTCAGCATTCAAGTTATATTTTGTGTCAATTCTATGCTGATGAATGAAGTTTCTTGCTTTGCTCCACCCTCTACAGGGAGGCATTCACCCCAAAGTATGCTTCTCGCCCGCTCCAAACTTAGGCATCCACGGATTCTCGCAGAGGAGATCTTTACATGAGCGATAGGTACTTTTTTGATTAACAGGGGAATGAGCATTTCAGGCTGTTTATCATCTTTCTTCCTCCAGTGTGACATCTCTGCTGATTACACACATTATGGTTAATTTGCAGCTGATAATCAGCCCTCGTTTCTTAATAAACTTCTCATTAAGTGACTGGAGCTGTCACTTTGCCTCCATGTTGCTGCTCCTAAGGATAATCTGTGACCATTATGCAAAAGAAGGGACTGCTGGACGTCACACGTGTCATTTGCAATCATGTACAAAAGCTTCAGAAGGGGCTTGTTAAATAAATGCCCTTCACAATTCATTAGGGCAAAATGGAAAAGTATAATTAATCACCATATTGCCACTTGGTTACTGTATTTTGCTTTCATCTTCAAGGTAGGGGTGTGTGTATGGATGTCACATTTCCCCATTTGACAACCCAAATGTGGGATGGATTCACACATGCATGGTCCACACTTAATGGTTACAGCAGGGGATTTCTGCGTATGTGTGCGAATGAGGTTTCAGAGTCTCCCTGACTGACGTAATCTCAAACACGATGCTTGCCAGTGGTCTCCACTTCGAAAGTTTGACCACAAGTGATGGCATGATGGAATATTTGTATGTGCTAACTGTGCCATGGCAATATAGCAAGAGTTGTTGTGGAACAGTGGAGAGAGCATTGCATTTGGCCATAAGAGATCTTGATCCCCAGGGTATCTGTCAACCATGCACCAAAAATTGCAAGGGGAGTAGAAATCTTTCAAGGGGACATGGCACACGGTGTATTAGGGGGCATGATAACGGAATAGAATATGCCCTATTTATTCTTACATTTACAAATGTGTAAACATTGGAATACTCCAATACTTTGGCCACCTCATGAGAAGAGAAGACTCCCTGGAAAAGACCCTGATGTTGGGAAAGATGGAGGGCACAAGGAGAAGGGGATGACAGAGGACGAGATGGTTGGACAGTGTTCTCAAATCTATTAACGTGAGTTTGACCATGCTGCGGGAGGCAGTGGAAGACAGGAGTGCCTGGCATGCTCTGGTCCATGGGGTCACAAAGAGTCAGACACGACTAAATGACTAAACAACAACAACAACAAACATTGGAAAGTGCTGAGGTATTAACAGTTCAAAATGGAGAAACTGGCTTTCTCTCAGGATACACAGGGCTGAATCCAATGCTGTGGTTCTGCTGGCAACACATAGGTAAAGGTAAAGATAAAGGACCCCTGGACAGTTAAGTCCAGTCAAAGGCGAATATGGGGTTGCGGCACTCATTTCGCTTTCAGGCCAAGGGTGATGGTGTTTGACAACTTTCTGGGTCATGTGGCCAGCATGACTAAACCGCTTCTGGTGCAACAAAACACCATGATGGAAACAAGAGCACACAGAAATGCCGTTTGCCTTCCCGCTGCAGCAGTACCTATTTATATACTTGCACTGGTGTGCTTTCAAACTGTTAGGTTGGCAGGAGCTGGGACAGAGCAACGGGAGCTCACCCCGTTGCGGGGATTCAAACCGCCGACTTTCTGATCGGCAAGCCCTAGAGTCTCAGTGGTTTAGACCACAGCGCCACCCGCGCTGTGCACATATTTCCATGTGTCCAACAGCTTTCCCTCTCCTGTTCTCTATAGCTCAATCCACACTCTCATAATCAGCCCTGGAGGGCTGAGGGACCTAGGGGAAAGAAGGCTCAGAGCCAGGGGATTGGTGGCCCTGGATGTTTTAGTAGAGGTTTCAATGCTAATCCCTTTGTGATGCTGAAACAAGCCTTCAAAGAGGCTCATCACCTGGGATGCCACTGTTACATCAGGTGACAGACAGTAGGGCAGCCCACCTGTCCACTTTTGGGCGGGGCAGATATAGACCTGGGGATGTTCTCCACTCCCTTCCAGTTATTTCATCACAAACTATCAATAGATTTCCAGGTTGATGGGGAGGGGGGGAGAGAGAGAGAGAAAAAAAGAGAAAGAGAAAGAGAGAGAGAGAGAGAGAGAGAGAGAGAGAGAGAGGTGCAAATCACAACTCTGCAATTATTCTGCTGCCAAAGCACAGCGGATGTATTTGCAACCATTGTGAGATGTTTGGTATCTTCAAATCCTACTTATCCTGGGGCTTACATAGACCTCAATTTCCTAATTATCTCTGGAAGTTCATTTCAAGTATGCTCGCTTAATTTAAACTTAGCATCTCAGCATCTAACCTAACTGCCTTCTCCCTTTTAAAGTTTGGCTATTGCTTCCTCAGAGATAAAGATTCACAGTGTCTAAGCAGCCTCCTCCCTTTCCATTGCTCTCTGATGTTTTCTTCAGCAAGCTTTTTAAAAAAGAAGAAGAAGAAGAGGGAAGGGATGTAATCAGGGCTTGAAATGAATGACAGTAGTTACTTTATCTGGAAACCTTGGAGGACATGGGAGGATGTGTGTTTTTATGTGTGTGTGTTCCAGTTGTGAGGTTATGAGCCACTTTTGCAACCAGGGCTGCTTCCACACCATACATTTAAAGCACACCATTTCCCCCCAGGAATCCTGGGAATTGTAGTTTGTTATGGGTGCTTGTATGAACAGGCTTTTTTTTTTCTTTTTAAAGAAATACCTCCTGTGGATTTCACCACTTTCCACCCAGAAGCCAGGACATTTTCTCGGATGCCAGACTAAATAGCACCTTTTAGATTATGGGAATGATTTAGTTTGACTTAAAAGGTAAAGGGACCCCTGACCATTAGGTCCAGTCGTGACAGACTGGGGTTGCGACGCTCATCTCACTCTATAGGCCGAGGAAGCCGGCGTTTGTCCGCCGACAGCTTCCGGGTCATGTGGCCAGCATGACTAAGCCGCTTCTGGCGAAACCAGAGCAGAGCACGGAAACGCCATTTACCTTCCCGCCAGAGTGGTACCTATTTATCTACTTGCATTTTGACGTGCTTTCGAACTGCTAGGTTGGCAGAAGCTGGGACCGGACAACGGTAGCTCACCCCGTCGTGGGGATTCGAACTGCTGACCTTCTGATCAGCAAGTCCTAGGCTCTGTGCTTTAACCCACAGCGCCACCCATGTCCCTTAGTTTGACTTAGGGTTCCCTTATTTCAAATACTGGAGATCCAGACAGAAAAGTTGTTGAGCCGACACTGCCATACGTCTGAACATCTAGTTGATTTCCACACAGACACTGCTTGCGACTGCTGTATGCCCGGAAAATTTGGCAACTGACTAAAACGGTGTGGTCAAAGAATTGTATGGTTAGTTGAAACTGATATGTGAAGTTCAGCATCCCACGACATTAGGTGTTTGTTTGTTTGTTTGTTGGCCAAAAATCTAAAGAAAAAAGAGTAATTCTTGAGCAATTTTTTATGAAATTCACCAAAATCTACACTTCAGACATGGGTTGCCAAACGTCCAGATTTCCCCAGACATTTCAGTGATTTCTGCCCTGACACTGACAACCCTACAAACTGTAGGATTGGCTGTTGGCCATCTGAGCACCTGGCAGAATTCTCTTTTGGGTGAAAGAGCAGAAGGAATTCTTTTGCGGTCCAAGCTTTTACATCTGATGTTCCTCATGGCTCCTTAGCCAAGAGTCCCTGAACCTTAGAGGAATCCTTCTCCCTGACTCCTCTCAGGTTGCTGATTCTTACTCAATCGCTTATTTTGCCCCTTTCTTTCAGGTACCCCACCTGTGGATGCTCTGCTCCATAGGCTCTCAGATTCTGAGACCTCTTCCCATTCAGCTAGACAAATCGTTTTTCCACGGGGCCCTGTGCGAGGGGTTAATCCCAGCCAAATCAAGCTCTATCCCTCTTTCAAAGAGATTGCCCTGGAAACATGGGCTGTTCCTAGCTTTGTTTCCTGAGCAATTGCAATGTGTATAGATATTCAGTAATTTGACACATGCTTAACCAATCAGTATTGGAGGCATCACTAGTAGGGGCACAATTCAATATCAATTAAGACTGCAATTTGTTCACATTTAGTAGGGATTAAGGCCCACTGATTCCCGTGGGTCTTAGTTCTGTGAGAACATGCCTAGGGTGAGATGGTGAGTAGACATTTAATTGAAAGGAAAATCTCACAACTGAGAAACCTCAGGCCCGGAGGCCAAACTAGTCCTCTAGAACCTTCTGTCTGGCCCTTGGGATTCTCCCCAGGCCATGCTTTTCATTGGCCCTGCTCTGCCCCTCCTCTTTACATGCTTTTGCCTGACTGGAATGTGTCTTTGAATTCTGATAATGCGTCTTTGCTTGCCAGGATAGAATGATCCTCTTTCTGCGAGTGGGTGTTTGTGTATAGAAACCTCTGACTTAAGTGTGGCCGGAATGTAGACCTACACATCAATCGCTCCACCCACTTTTGTATCTGGCCCTGCCCACCCTGGTATGTGGCCCCTGGAAGGTTGCCCACATGAGAAAGCTGCCTCCAGGCTTAAAAAGCCTCACCACACCTTATAAGGAGGGCTGGCTTGAGATTTGAGGGAACCACTATCCTATCTCAGTAGACACCAGTGGCAAAGTTGCTGCAATGAATGCTGGACAACTTGGAGCCACCATACAAATTCCTGGCAGTACTCAGAACAGACACTGTGTCCAGTTAAAATGGAGGCTCCAGATTACCTGGCATAAAGCAGGCACCAGTAGAAGAGTGGGTCCTGGTGATGGGACACTGGAACCTCAGACGGTGTATGCTAATTCTGGATCTTCTGTTTGGGGAATATGGGGAGGATCCTCCCTCGGTTTCAGAGCACTGGTTATTCCTCATAAGCACCTATATTTCTGGTTATTATGAGATATAAAGAGTAATTTTCAATTTTCCTTTCTTTTTTAGAGTGTTATCCAACAGAAGGCTTCAGAGCCATGGTTAGAATCATCCTTCCCTGCCCCCCCCAAACAAATAGAATTGTGCCCCTAGTAGCATGTTCAGGTTTATATTTTCATTTTTTTCAGGGTAGTGGAGGAGGAGTATCTTGCAGGGCAGCAGGTGAGCTGGAAAATAATTAGAATTCTGAGTTCATCTGGCTTAGACACTGAACCAAAGTAGGCCAGCAGTTTCAAACTGTAGACCCTGCACTGGTAGACTGATCCTTCCAGTATGTATGTTGATGTGTCAGAGCACCTTCCTATATATGCAAAGGGATGCATGTTTATTGAACATAAAAGGGCATCCTTTGTATTCGTAAGTACTTAAGAACAGCCTGCGATGTCAGGCCCAGTGGCATATCTCCTCCTGCATCCTGTTCAGATACCTGTTGGCCAATCAGATACCTGTTGGAACCCTGCAAGCTGGACTTGAGCACAACCACCCTCTGCCCACCTGTGATTCTCTAAAATAATTATACATTCTTTCTCAATCTTCTGAGAAAAATACAAAACCTTGTGCAAAGCCACAAAACTACCTAACCTAAGATGAACTTACAATGTCTGGTTTCAATGGATTTTTCAAATGCTTAGTCTTTTGTTTTCTTTATCTTTTTAGGTAAGTTCATGAAGATACCAACAAAGGGTAAGTTTGGTGTTGTTCACAATACTGAGAGATGCTAGTGAAGTTGTAGATGGATGTTAGTGAAGTTGTAGACAGGGTGCTGGCGTTTTGCGCCTGTTTCGCCCTGGCAGTCCAAGTAAGGCCACTATTCGCCCCCTATGGGGCCCTTTTTCTGGGGCTTGCAGGTAGCACACTCCCGAGGTAGTTTTCCAGGCTTCTTCAGTGGTCTAATCTCAAAGCCTTGATACGTATATTGATATTCAATTTTATAAAGAATACTATTTCTTGGCTTAAGCTTAAGAGACTGATTTGCTTAGCATCTGGCAGTGGAGGTAGCAGATAGCCACTCCTTCTGATATTTCACCAGTTCCTAGAGCAATCCAAGTACAAGGTCATCATCAAGGACCAATGATTCAACATTCTGGAATTGAGCAGAACCATTAATCTTGTCCTCAGCAGTTATGGTGAAGGTGGATCCTAGCCTGTGTTGCCAGATGAAGCTCCATGTGTGTATCAGAGCACATTTGAGGTTCTGGATATATTGGGACTATAGTTGAAATTCATGTTGACTTCCATGTCTCAGTCGCTTCTTAATATCATTCCAAATAGCCAGTACTAAACCACACAAAGGCATATTACTTCTTGTTATCAAACAAATTGAAACAATGAATTGAGTAGCAGGACACCCGCCTGGTTTTATAATTTCTTGGATTGTTAGCAATAGAAGAAGCAAATCGTTTTTCAGGAACCAATTGTTTTCCATTAAGGAACAATGGCAAAGATTCAATTGTCTCGAATCATTTTACAAAGATATTTTGACTGGATTAATTTTTTTAATGCTTCTTCTTTTTTTATTCATCCCACGACATCATCAACTAGCTGTCGCATTTCACTTTTATTGATTTGAAACAGAACTGGAATTTTGATATCATTTATTCTGCATATTGTGTAATTATTCAGTTGCTTCATTTTCATTTGTGCTTTCCTATTTGTTTTAAATGTTATTACTTGCTTCGCTGGTTTTTCAGTTTAGTGAACACCCTGATAAATATTTCTATCAATTGCAGATGTGATTTTTTGCATAAGTAACCAAAATCCTACCAGTGAAGTTTAATACAATATTAGACGCCAGAGAAGCATGTAGAGACAATTAGAAACTCTCTGTACACATCTGATTAACAGCTTCTTCTTCCTTTTTAAGGATGTCATGAAGGGCATATTTACATTCAGAGCTTTAGAGTTTTTCATTTTCCTTGGAAATGTCATTATGTTCATTGTGGCCCTGATGCTTTCCTCCTCCTCCTCCTCCTCCTCCTCCTCCTCCAACGATCCATGTCCATACACTCAAAATTGCTTAGCAACTCACCCATTCCCAACCCAATGGGAGGTCAAGTATTGGTCCAGCTCTTTGAGGATATTTCACCCCTCCCATTGCAAGAATCTGCTGATGTTTCAGAAAGGAGGGGGCGGATTTTGCTCATTACTTATTCCGCTCCAGCCTGACTTCAAAGGGGGAGTCTGAGTGTTATCTGTGTATAGATAAGGTCATTGCTCATGCAGCTGTAACACTCAGTGCAGTCTAGCGTCTCCATTTAGTCTGTAGTTAGTTTGTATAGTAGCTGTAGAGGACAAAAGAAGTTATTCTACAGAAGCTGTCGTTCGTGTGGTTCATACTCTGCTGTGCTCCGCTGACTTTTGGATCTGAGTTTGGTGCTCACAGCTCTGAGTTGTGAGTCCACAGCATTTAGACCTGCTTCCTGCGTGGAAGGTCTCTGGAAGTGCTTTCCAGCTCACCTGGCCCAGTCGGGGCTGAAGAGGTTGAGCCCAGTCGGTGGCACTGGCTCAAAGGCGAAGCTGACATCTTGACCTCTCCATTAGATTGGCCTGGGTAAATGGAGGCTACTCCATTAGGACAAATGGGGCCCTACCTACATTAATCTGCCTTCAGCCAACCCCCTTCCTATCTGTCTGGTTACTTCCAGCCAGGCCAGGGGGGTGGCACTGCCTGACAGCTTCCACCTCTTAAGTCTCAGGGTTGTCCTTGTAGTAGACCACCATTTAACCCAACAATAGATGACTGGGGCGACCACTTTGGCAATTCTGGTTTTGGGGGCAACAGGTGCGCTTTTGGGGAACCCTTGAAACCTCCCGGAGCGTCAATAAACCCCTGATGAACCTCCACCCCTTAAAACTGCTATATTCTTCATTTAAATTCAGCTCAAAATGTTGCCACCTAATTAGCAGCCACCTTCCAAATGATTAGAATTAAGGTGTGATCAATCTGACCTTCTGCTTGGCTTTCTCCGAAAGGAAATAAACTCAGTGGGGAAGACAAACTTGCGCCGCGCACCTCCTCCGTCAGATTTCTCCCCACCTCCCCTCCTTCCACCAACACCACAATTTCCTGTTGCATATTTTAATGCAATCAGCCGAGTTCACATCTGCACAGCAATCAAATTATAAAGTCAACATAATCCAATGAAATGCTGAAGAGCCAAATAATCACATTCAGGTTAATATTAATTGCTGTGGTTGTTTTTTTTTCTTTCCTGCACCTGGATTTACAAAATGAGAAAGAGTGTGTGTGAGAGAAAGGGGGCTGGAATCAAAGAACAGTTTACCCAATTAAGTGGTGTGTTAATGCTCCCCTCTTTACAAAAGTTCATGCTCCTCCTGTTCACCCTTATCCCCACAATTAGCTTCCATATTTTTCTTTCAGCATCAAAAAGCAGAAGAGCTCAATAAAGAATTATCTGAAAACGGGTGCCTCCATTTGCCTGCCTCAAAAATTGACTATTTTTGCAGCATTTTAAAAAAGTGCATGGACTTTTATCTCACTCTCCCACAGTACAGTGCACTGCTGTGGGGTAGCACTCTTGATTGTCCTTTTTCAAATGCACATGTGAGCCATGCAAATCCCTGCATTCTTTCTCGGAAGGAATGAACTGTTAGAGATTAGGGAAGTAACGGGGAAATGCACTCAAAAATGGGGGGTGAACAAAGGGTTAACAGGGATATGCAGCACATAAGCAAATCTGGATGCTTGAACATTGTCTTAAAACCTCTGCAGAAACAAATCAGAATGAATGCTCCATAAAGACATGATTGTCTAACTTCCACATAAGTTTTGTGCAAGCAAACATAGGTGTGCCAGGCATTTTTCATTATGGTGCTCACCCATTTATTGAATAGATACTCATTTACTGAATAGATACGCAATAGATATTCAACCTAAAGATATTGATACTTAACTAAGCACAGTTTCTGAAATTAAGAACTAAACTCTACTTTGAAAAAATGCAAACTTAAAAAATGAGACACAAAATACCATTATTATTGCTGAAGAATAGCAAAACTGATGCCACAAAAGCCTCATAAACTAGAGACATTGGTATTCATTCCCTTGAGGCATGGACATTTGACAGTGTTCACAAAATGGGTGGGGGGGCAGAATTGTGCTGCACTAAGAAAATTCATAGAGTGCAAGAATAATTTATGAAAATAGATGCTTTAAAAAAACACCCTTTTCTTCTTTCTTTCTTTCTTTCTTTCTTTCTTTCTTTCTTTCTTTCTTTCTTTCCTCTCTCTGGTTCAATATTTTAGGACAGTTTTACCAGGCCACTTTGAAATTTTCCAGCCTTGACACATCACTGCAATGATGCATCACACCCCATTATGCTGTGACAGGCGCTCAGTTTGCGATCATCCTTCTGCCTGGCTTTCGAGCTGCTCTGCTATTGGTTAGACGGGCTGGTTTCCATTATGTTCCTGGGAGGAGGAGAGGGAGGATGCATCAATATGGGGCGAGCACGAAGGATGGACACTTCCCTGGGTTCTTACTTGCCCTTGACAAGTCTCGCAATATATGAATGCAGCACGGGAGATTTGATGCACTTCAACCTCTGCAATTACTTCTCCGGCCACAAGGACAGCAAGATTTGTTGCTAGCAAGGAAAGGGCCGTATTTTGTCATCCTGTTTGGTTCTAGCTCCCAGCCTTCTGCAGCCTAATAAGTCAGCCCTCGGCATGGCCTGCGTTTCATCAAGGTCGAGTTGTGCTTTTATGGATTTGGATTTTGACGCATTAACCTGTCTTACACCGAGTCGGCTGGCCCAGGACTACCAACTCTGAATGGCAACAGCTTTCCCAAGTTCTCAGACACCTCAGATGCCTTTGTCAGCATCCTTGCATTCCTTTTACCTGGAGATGCCTGGAGCTGAACCGTGGATTTTGCAATGCTGACCATATGTCAGGGACCGTGCTGAGAAGGGCTGCACTGAGGAAGAAGAAGAAGAAGAAGAAGAAGAAGAAGAAGAAGAAGAAGAAGAAGAAGAAGAAGAAGAAGAAGAGTTTGGATTTGATATCCCGCCTTTCACTCCCCTTAAGGAGTCTCAAAGCGGCTAACATTCTCCTTTCCCTTCCTCCCCCACAACAAACATCCTGTGAGGTGAGTGGGGCTGAGAGACTTCAAAGAAGTATGACTGGCCCAAGGTCACCCAGCAGCTGCATGTGGAGGTGCGGAGACGCGAACCCGGTTCCCCAGATTACGAGACTACCGCTCTTAACCACTACACCACTACCCCCTCCCCCTGATCCTGATCCTGAATCTTCCCAGGAGCAGGAGGGCAGTATAGATTTGAAACAGTGGTTTGCAGAGGGGCATAGTCCAGATGGCAGAAGCTGGGAAATACTGGACGGGAAGCAGCTAGGAGAAGAAACACTGGGAGAGAGACGGTTAACAGATTCGTAGTCTTTTGACAGCATTCCTCCAGCGCCCTCCCCAAGGTCAAGAGGAGCTCAGAAAGACTCAGAACAGAAAGCGCAGAGGGTACCAGCTCAGATTACAAGATGTAGGAGTGGCGTAGATTAATAGGGACGGAGGGTGTGTGTGTCTTAATTGGGAGCACCACCATTCTAGGTATTTGGGTTCTTTTGTCTCTTGCTGTGATTGTTAAAGAATCTAACTGGTAAGATGTTCCTTTTGTTTGATCTCTTCTTAGTTACTGCCACGGAGGAGGAAGATGATTCCCCAAAGCCTGACACCATGTGACTGAACGATGGCTCCCTGATGACATTCACCTGTTTGATCCAGGAGAATTGCTTTGAGAACGGTTACAAAAAATACTCATAAAGCATGGTGCTGGTAATGCCAAGGTTGCAGGTTCGATCTCCTTATGGGACAGCTGCACACTCTTGCATTGCAGGGAGTTGGACTAGATCAGTGGTTCTCAACCTGTGGGTCCCCAGATGTTGTTGGACTACAACTCCCATCATACCTGAGCTCTGGCCTTGCTAGCTAGGGGTGATGGGAGTTGTAGTTTGACAACATCTGGGGACCCACAGGTTGAGAAAGGCTGGACTAGATGATCCTTAGGGGCCCTTCCAACTCTACAATTCTGTGATTCCAAATCAAAATGTGAAATTAGATCTGGGGTCTCCAGCCAAGGGACTAAACTAGATCTTAAAAACCTATTTTGTTGTTGTTTAGTCATTTAGTCATGTCCGACTCTTCATGACCCCATGGACCAGAGCACGCCAGGCACTCCTGTCTTCTACTGCCTCCTGCAATTTGGTCAAACTCATGCTGGTAGTTCCGAGAACACTGTCCAACCATCTCGTCCTCTGTTGTCCCCTTCTCCTTGTGCCCTTCATCTTTCCCAACATCAGGTTCTTTTCCAGGGAGTCTTCTCTTCTCGTGAGGTGGCCAAAGCATTGGAGCCTAAGCTTCAGGATCTGTCCTTCCAGTGAGCACTCAGGGCTGATTTCCTTAAGAATGCATAGGTTTGATCTTCTTGCAGTCCATGGAACTCTCAAGAGTCTCCTCAAGAGCACCATAATTCAAAAGCATCAATTCTTCGGCGATCAGCCTTCTTTGTGGTCCAGCTCTCACTTCCATACATCACTGCTGGGAAAACCATAGCTTTAACTATACAGACCTTTGTTGGCAAGGTGATGTCTCTGCTTTTTAAGATGCTGTCTAGGTTTGCCACCGCCTTTCTCCCAAGAAGCAGGCGTCTTTTAATTTCGTGACTGCTGTCACCATGTGCAGTGATCATGGAGCCCAAGAAAGTAAAATCTCTCACTGCCTCCATTTCTTCCCCTTCTATTTGCCAGGAGGTGATGGGACCAGTGGCCATGATCTACAGTAAAATATATTGTCAAGGGGGAAAAAACCCCTCAACTATATAGGTATTTCTATTTAAGTTTATAGAATCATTGGATTTTAGAATTGGAAGGGACCTCAATGGTCATCTCCTTCAACCCCCTGCAATGCTAGAACATAGGAAACACAAGATAAGCCTGCTGGATTAGGCCAATGGCCCATCTAGTCCAGAATCCTGTTCTCATAGTAGTCAACCAGATGGCTGTGGAAAGCTTGCAAGCTGGACATGAGTGCAAAAGAATTCTGCCCACTGGCAATTTCCAGCATCTCATATTCAGAGGCACGATGACAATGGTGAAAGAACAAAGCCATTATGGCTACTGGTCTTTAATAGCCTTGTCTTCCATTAATTTGCCTAATCATCTGTTAAAGTCATCCAAGTTGCCGGCCATCACTGTCTTCTGGGGGAGTGAGTTCCATAGTTTAACTATGTGCAGCATGGCTCAAGTAGTATAGCCAGGAGTCAGGAATGAGTCCTTGTAGAATCAGGTGATAACACAGGACACAATGCACTGTTAACAGGGAGCTGCGCAGCAGTGTCCCAAAGCGTTGCTCTCAAGATGTGGAATCACCATTCTCCTCTACAAGGGCAAGCTCAAGGAAGATCCAAACCTTGGGAATAAGAAAACAGAGTTGTCCATTTTTTATCTGAAGAAATAAAACTTCTGATACCTGGGTTGGGGCAGGAAATACAGCTAAGAGTCAGGAATGAGCTCTTTTGGAATCGAATGGAAACATAGCAAATAGCAAAAGCTTTCTGCTCCCTTCTTCGATTGTTGTTGGCTAATACAGTGGCCTGTGAGTGCTCCAGTTGGAAAACAGCCTTTACCAAAGGTGTCGTGGACTTTGAAGAAGCACAAACTCAGGGCAAAAGGCAGAAGTGAACTAACGGCCTCGGCCCAGTATACCTGAAGGAGCGTCTCCACCTCCATCGTTCTGCCCGGACGCTAAGGTCCAGCACCAAGGGCCTTCTGGTGGTTCCCTCACTGCAAGAAGCCAAGTTACAGGGAACCAGGCAGAGGGGCTTCTTGGTAGTGGCACCTGCCCAGTGGAACACCCTCCCACCAGATGTCAAAGAGAAAAATAACTACCAAACTTTTAGAAGACATCTAAAGGCAGCCCTGTTTAGGGAAGCTTTTAATGTTTAATAGGTTATTGTATTTTAGTGTTTTGTTGGAAGCCGCCCAGAGTGGTTGGGGAAACCCAGCCAGATGGGCGGGGTATAAATATATTATTATTATTATTATTATTATTATTATTATTATTAGTGGAAGGCACGTTTGGCAAACCCTCACCATGATCAACTCCAGCTCAGAAACCTATGTCCCCACTGTGGAAGGATGTGTGGATCCAGAATTGGCCTCCATGGTCACTTATGGATTCACCTTTAAGACCGTTTTCATGGAAGAGAATCTTACTCAGCTCCGAGTGATCGCCAAAGAAAAGAAGAAGATAGAGGGTAGGGATGTTTTTTTTTAAAGGCCCTGCACCTTATTGCTGAAGCTTCCCATGTTTATTTCTCTGCCTCTGCTTGAGATCTTAAGATATCAGAGGGCAGGGGAATGTGGAATGCCGTGATGTCATGAGATGAGATGAAGAGTCAGAGATAGGGAACTTGATGCACAGTTGTTGTTTTCAGAAGCAGCAGGCATTCACTTACTCTCTTACAGAGGTGTACAACTGCTCTCAGTAGCAAAAGTCAAATAGACTGCAAGAGGGAAGTCTACTCCATCAAAGAACTACCACTTCCATTTATTATTGCGCACAGGAAATGCTCAGTTTTGCTAGGGATCGGAACTGGTCTATAACTACGAAACTGCAACCACCTCCCCGCCCCCCCCCATCATGTTGACAGTTACTTTATCCTAATTGGATTTAGCTTTATTTTTATTCTGTTGAGCCTTGATCTGCCACAGAGACTTTTGTTTCTTAAGGCAGCTTCGGAAGCCTGATCATACTGACTCATAATGATGCTGGAAACAAGGAAGTACATGAATTAAGATTCCGCTTTACACTTTAAAGCAAGCATTTCATTTGGTTAGCCTAGGGCATTGGGAGAGATAAAAGTTATAGCAGAGCTTCCGCCACCGCCCCTTGTTATGATGAACGGAAATGCAAGACTCCAAGTATATTTATAGCATGCATTCATCTCCTCTCCTTGTCAACTCTTAAAAGGAGTGTTTGACCTAAATACTTAAAAACTAGTGCATAATTTGTAAGGAAGAGACAGCTTTATGGCAGCGGTACAGGCTCTGGCATGCTAAAGCAGGCCTTTTTTAAAATAAAAATAAAAAATTGAGCTGTATTAAAACCCAATTACTACCCCCTCCAATGATGTTAACAGCAGAACTTGCAAAAGTTCAGGCTGCCAACTAGGAAATGTGGGAGATCAATGACCTCACTGCTCTCCCTCTCTTTCCCAACAGGTGGCAGCAACATCACTGCCAGGAGGCCTCCAGGTAAGTGGTGGATTCCCAATGCCCACTATCTGTCTGGCTAGATCATCTACTTTGCTGTAATTTACACATTCATTTTTGTAGAGAGAGAAGGTCACTGGGATGGCCATAAGCACATAGCTTTTGCCACAACAACAACAACAACAACAACAACAACAACAACAACAACAATAATATCTGGCCCCCCCACTCCCACCCCAGGACACCCCCCTCCATAGCTGTCAACTTTCTTTCTTTTCTTGCGAGGAATCCTATTCGGAATAAGGGAATTTCCATTTTTTTTAAAAGGGAAACGTTGACAGCTATGCCCCCCTCACCAGCCCTGCTTTGCACTCTCCTTGAGGGTTTTTACCTGGCTGGAATGGTGCCCTCAGATAATTCATTTTATGTGAAGTACAAGGAAAGTTCCTCTTGTTACATACGCTTCAGGTTACAGACTCAGCTAACCCAGAAATAGTACCTCGGGTTAAGAACTTTGCTTCAGGATGAGAACAGAAATCATGCGGCGGGAGGCCCCATTAGCTAAAGTGATACCTCAGGTTCAGAACGGTTTCAGGTTAAGAACGGGCCTCCAGAACGAATGAAGTTCTTAACCTGAGGTACCACTGTACTTGATGTCAATAGACGGGAAGTTCCAAAGATCTTTTGGGGCATTCCCTCATAGAACATGGGGAGGGACACTGGGGGCCACACAACCTTGCATTGCTGCTACCTGCCATCCTTGCCTGGGAGAGGAGCATGTTGCTAAAGGAAAGCTGTTCCATTGACATTGGCTCCCTCTTGAAATCTTCTGCTCTGTGCTGCTGCCAGGACCGCTTTTAATTACAAGTGTGAGTGCAAAACGAGTTGGCTTTGGGTGCAACTTTGTCACGTTCTAACGCCGGCCATGCTCAGTTTGCTTCCTTGGCCTGCCCCCAACTCTGTATCAAAGCACCCTGCCTTAATCCTCCATCTGACACGCCCTTGACATGTTTCTCATTGTTTCGCTTTATCTTGGAGAACGTCAGATTGCTGGGCAAACACAGATTGCTGCTGTAAGTAAGCAGCAGGAAGCACAGTCCATGCAAACAGCTTCAATTAAAGAGAGAGGGAGGGAGGCTCATACAGTGTAAGAGCGAACCTCCATGGCGGGCTTTGCTAAAGGTGCTTAAACAGATCCTAAAAGTTATTGAAATCCCTGAACACAGACTGCATTGCCTGATTTAGGTTAGTTGGTAAATGAGGACTTGCAGAGCTCTCTAGGTGAAGAAGGAGGGTCACGGACTGATCAGCCTGTCATCATGCCTGCAAAAAGAGTTCAAAGCGGTCTTAACATGTTAGAACTGCAGTCAGGTAATACTCAGCTGGACAAAACATGTTGAAATAGTGTGGACAAATCCTGCAGCTGGGGAACCCACATTCCAGGAAGCAAAGAGAAGGGGAATGAAGGAAGGGGAGACCATTGGCCTCTTGTAGGTCCAGTCAGTTGCCAGATTGGTTCCTTAACCCAAGCCCTTCCCCCTTGTTTAATAATGGACATCTGAAGACAAGGCAAGGGATTATTCAACACACAGAGAGAGACACCTATGAACAGCAGCAAAGGCTTTGAGCACATCTTTCATTAAAACGAGAAGGCAAATCCATGGAGGGGGTGGGGTGTGCACACAAGCCCTGCCACTAACATCCCTAGGCATGAGGCGGTGCCAGAGCTGGCCCAGCCAAGTAGACAGGGTGAGACCACTGCCTCAGGGGGCAGAAGCTCCCCAGGTGGCACCAACATCGGCGCCAATTGTGGGCAAGATAGCATCCATTTGGGGCAAAATCTCACCCCAAATCAGCATGATCTCCCTTGAAATCCATGCCAATGGTATTAGCACTTCTCCGCCAGCAGTGGGTATGGCAGAGCATGCAAAGGCAGCATCAGAGCCGGTGGCAGCAGCAGGAGCAGGTAGGTGGTGGTGGGTGTGGCAGCGGCAGTGGCAGCAGGGCAAGGCGGCACTTTCCGTTTCACCTCAAGTGGCAAATCAGGATGCACTGCCCCTTGGCTCTGCTCCCTCAGCCCCAGCCTTCCCCATGTTGAGTGGAGCAGGTCTGCAGGCGTCTTGTACTAATGCTCACTTGAATGTAAGCAGAATCCCCTGTGTTAGGAACTCTGCCTTATGGGAGTCTCCAACTGCATGGAGGGTTCGCCTTGCTTGCATTTGGGTCAACTTGAGTATAAGCTTCCCACTGTGGACTTCAGAGGGAAAGTGGCAGTTTCCCCACTATTATTTCCATCCATCCATCCATCATTTAAAGGATAGGTCTTCCAAGATAGCTGACATCAAAGCGATAATGCACAATACATCTGATAACAATGGAACCACAATCTAAAACTTAATGACCAATCTACACTGGTGGGTTATAATGTTGAAAATGTATGAAAATGTGGCACAGAGGGCGCTGTAGAGCGGCGTTCAGTCAGCAATGGGAAATTGCATTGAAATTGCACTGAGAGCTATATTATTATTATTTTACAGCGTTTTTTACAGATCCAGCCTAAGCATGATGTCATTAGAACAACAGCTGTTTAAAATAATGCTGGAAGTCTCATGGGACCATTGATTCCCACCACCCCAATAAATTTAGGAGGGTCAGTATCAATGACTTTGGGAACTGCAGAAAAGAGGTAGCACCACTGCTCCCCCCCCCCCAAAATGTTTAGGGATACTCTCATTTTGACTCAAGAAGATCACCATTTTATTGTTCAAACCGGGGGAAATAAATACAGTAAATGGACAAAAGTACAACGATTCACAAAATGTTTAGGGGTATGTGTGCCCCCCCCCCGAAAAAAAGCACTGGGTAGCACTTTCAGGTGGGGCTGAATTTCAACAAGGTGACTGAGGGGCTCTTTATCTAACTTATACCACCACCACCACCACACTAAATTACCAATTCAAGAAGTGGTTTGCAATAATTCCCAGGGACATTACTGGAATGGCTGAATGGCTGCCTCCATGGGTCAATGCTGGTGTTGAAATTTGACCTGACTGCCAGCCCAGATGATTTCTGCACACAGAAGGGTGGGGCTCTTTTTCTTCACCATAACACCGCTCCTGACCCTCATTGCAAATCTGCAATGAAGATTTGCTTCCTTTGTGTTATGTCATAGTGCAACACAGGTTAGTCAATACCGATGCATTGCAATTCACCTTTTCATCCAAGCTGCTTTTTCTCTGCGGGGCAAATACCCAAAGAGTTCCTTCTTCCCAGACCTTTCTCCTGGAGGTAAGTGTCCCTCAGTCGAGCACATTTGTCCCCAACGCTTCCTTCTTTCCTTTCTAGGCTAATTAAAACATCATTTGCGTCAGACTCGTTTCCCACTTATTTTCAAAAGCACACACATACGCAGTCTTCCTCTCCTGCACACACGACTGGAATATATTCAAATGCAGCGAAGAACCGCAAGGGACTGTTTTGTTAGAAGCGGTAATCAACCCAAACATTACAAGTGTGCTGCAGGCTAAACAAATTGGCCTGTGGCACTACAAGAGTGATTCTGCTTTGAAAAGCCTCATCATCATTGCCAAAGCATGCAGGTTATGGGAAAGGGAACATTGGGATGCAGCTGAGCCAAGGCATAGAGGGAGTCAGATGGGAAATGGGGACAGGATGCCGCATCTTCAGACTGAGTGGTGTTTTCCGCCGTTTTGGAGGGGTGGGGGAAGAGACAGATGCTTTACCGCCAGTCACTCCAGATGCTGCATGAATATTCCAGCACTGAGTTCTGCCTCTCTCATCACATATTAAGAGCATTTTAATGCGCCGTTTTCTACAAAGGGAGACAAATCTCTCCGTTTCCATGATCAATGTGGGTGGGTGGGTTCCTGCTAGCCCAGGGAACTGGGGAGCAATCTGGAGGCATGAGAGCCTATGAGGAGCCCTGTTGGAGTCCATGGGGAGACCCATTGAGTCTAGCACCCTGTTCTTCCAGTGGACAAGCTATGGGAAGCCCACAAGCAAGACCTAAGTAAGACAGCCCTCTCTGCACCTGCAGTTTCCAGCAATTGGCATTCAAAGGAAGATGTCAGGGACTGGCTGGACAAGGAAGAGTGGTGGGAGGCCCAGCTGGAGAACTGCCTAGGGAAGCTTCAGAAGAGGAAGGATCAGAGCTAGGGTGATGGGAGACTGAAGACAGGGCAAAGGATGAAAGGGGGAAAGTGGCTGGATGCTGAACAAGCAGCAGGCTTCAGTGAGAGAGAGGAAGAAGAGGCAGAAATCACTGCAGATGTAGGACAGGCAGCTGAGGGGGAGAAGGTGAGGGCTGAGGCTGTAACAGATTCAAAGGAGACTACCAGTCCTTTTGTATTCAGCCTTGTCTCCAAGGGCTCAAAGGCTTTTGCATGTAGCAGAACAAAGAGCATGGGGTGGGGGACTCCTGACAGAGTTTAAAATTGCAGGGGAAACAGTCGGACAGGGAGGAGACTTAGCGGGAAGTGGGAATCCCAGGTGGTCAGTTCTGGCAAATGCTTTGCTGGGAGCCGGCCTGTATTCTGCTTCCTTGAATGAAGAGTCAACTTGACTGCTCATCTCTGCAATGACCTGCAGCTGAACCAGCTCTGACAGCCTGCTACTTCTGACAGTGGAGGGAGAACTAGTGGAGGCCTCCAAGAAGAGAGAATGGGGCTTCTAATATTATACAACAGAGGGCTCATCCATCCTTTGCTCCACACTTTCCAGGCACAGGTCCAGGCTTCCCAGATTGAGGTCCGAGCGGTGTGATCTTTTTATGCTTGTTCCGCCACTGTCCTTGGGGAAAACCCATGTTTTACCACTGAATTGGAACGAAAAGCCAGTTGATTTTTGCTCTGATTCAGTGGCAAAATGCAGGTTTTCCCAGAGAAAACCACCAAGAAAATGCAGCACTTGAACACTGACACAGATAGCCCAGAGCTGTGCCTACAGATGCGGCACAAAAGGAAGTTTGGATGAGCTATGGTTGTCAAGGACAGCATCAAGGATCAACACCGTTGGGCACCTGCAAAGGTCCACACCAATTCAGGGGTCCCACAGACAGAGAAGTGGCGAGTGAATGTGGTGCTAGCAAGGAGCAAGTAAGGCTACCCAAGGGCTCTCCAAAGCTTGCAACTGGCATGGCTGACAGAAGACATGGCTGTCATTCTGAAAACCCCTGGCCTTTGGTTGCTAAGGGTGGAAGTGCAAATAGATTGTGAAGAGTATGCAAGAGTATGCAAGTGTTCTTGCGACTATAATCCCCTTCCTTCTCTCTCTCTCTCTCTCTCTCTCTCTCTCTCTCCCTCCCTCCCTCTTTCTCCTCCTGGCCCATTTATCCCTTTCTCTTGCTGAACAAAACTGGACTCAGAAGGATGCTGGTCAAATTTGGCCAACTGTGCAAATAGAAACATCTAAGAGTTACAGTAACTATGCCAAAACTAAGGTTGTCGTATTTGGAGAATATAATCAAAGCAGGCACAGCTTGCCCTCCACACTGTCTCTGTTTTGTTTTGATTCCCAGAGTGCCCAGCACCACCTCATATCTTTCTCTTCCCCCAAGTCCAAGACCTTAACATGGACAATGAGAAGGTGAGGAGGTGTCCTAGGACATGGGGGTATAGCGTCCTCCCATCTTGCTGGGCATCTGAGATTTGATGGCACATCCCAGGACCCCTGCAAGGAGGTCCTAGCATTTCGACAAAATATTGCAGTAAAATGCAGCGGAGTGAAGCAAAGTTTAAATATCAAGGGCAGGAACCAGGAACACCAGGAACCAATATTAGTGGTCAGGGCAAGACCCAGGTGAAAGGGGTGTGTTTTCAGTTGTTAGATCCATGGGCAGATTGTTCCAAAAAGCAGGCATCACGATGTGACAAACCTCATACCCCACTCCCAATATACCGCACCTCCCAATAAGATGTATGTCTGCAGGCCATGGTATGGTCATTAGCATGGGTAGGCAAACTAAGGACCAGGGGCCGGATCCGGCCCAATCACCTTCTAAATCCGGCCTGCAGACGGTCTAGGAATCAGTGTATTTTTACATGAGTAGAATGTGTCCTTTTATTTAAAATGCATCTCTGGGTTATTTGTGGGGCATAGGAATTTGTTCATTTCCCCCCCTTCAAAATATAGTCCAGCCCCCCACAAGGTCTGAGGGACAGTGGAAAAAGTTTGCTGACCCCTGGTCATTATAGCCTCTGCTGCAGATAGCACCTCCATTGAACTTACTCTTGTTGAACTGGCATTCCTTTTGGTATAGTAACTTTTTAAAATGTGCCATCTATTTCAAACAAACATCTCCCCATGTGAAAATGAGATGATAAAGTCGTCACAGGAAGAATGTTTTACCATCTCTCAAAATAAGCAGCTGTGAAACTTTATTTCCCTGGAGAGTCTCCAAAGCCCAGATCTGAGCACTTCGCTACTCCCCTCCAAAAGAAAGTGTTGCAAGACCTTGTTATTATGAAAGACTTTTTGTAGCAGGGTTAAACTTTTTACAGGGTATGCTTATAACGAAGGCTTTCTTTCCTGGCTTGAGAAATCTGAATTAATGAATTAATATTAGCACAGGGTAGCCAAAAAAGTGCTCTCTAGAGATTGCTTGACTCCATCTCCCTTCAGCATGGCCAATGGAATGATTGTTGTTGTTGTTTAGTTGTTTAGTCATGTCTGAATCTTCGTGACCCCATGGACCAGAGCACGCCAGGCACTCCTGTCTTCCACTGCCTCCCGGAGTTTGGTCAAACTCATGCTGGTAGCTTCAAGAACACTATCCAACCATCTCATCCTCTGTCGTCCCCTTCTCCTTGTGCCCTCCATCTTCCCAACATCAGGGTCTTTTCCAGGGAGTCTTCTCTTCTCATGAGGTGGCCAAAGTATTGGAGCCTCAGCTTCAGGATCTGTCCTTCCAGTGAGCACTCAGGGCTGATTTCCTTCAGAATGGATAGGTTTGATCTTCTTGCAGTCCATGGGACTCTCAAGAGTCTCCTCCAACACCATAATTCAAAAGCATCCATTCTTCGGCGATCAGCCTTCTTTATGGTCCAGCTCTCACTTCCATACATCACTACTGTGAAAACCATAGCTTTAACTAATGGAATTATTGGAGGTGTATAATTGGGCAGTTGAATCCAGGAATTAGACACCTCTGTCATGTCTCCCATTAATTATCTTTTCTCTAAACTAAAGCGGCCCAATATTACAACCTTTCCTCATAGGGGAGTTTCTCAGCCTCTTGACTGCCCCCTTTTGGAAACTTTTCCCATTTCTACAATATCCTTTCCAAGGTGACTTGAACTGTACCTAGTATTATTGGACCATAGATTTGTATAATAACATTATTATACCAACATTTTTATTTTCAGTCCATTTCCTAATGATCCCTAATGTGGAATCCATGTTTTTCACAGCAGCTGCACGCTAGGGGCAGACCTACTTAAAGCGCACCTAACACACATTGAAAGCACATGACTGCCTGCAAAGAATCCTGGGAACTGTAGTTTCCACCTCATACAGCTGCAATTCCTAGCATCCTTCACAAACTACAGTTCCCAGGATTCTTGGGAGGAAGTCCAAGGCTGTTAATTTTGTGTTGGCTTCATCTTCATCAAGTGACCCCAAGATCTTGCTCTACCAAAAGATGTGGGATTTTCAGAATGTACTAAGGCAGGATTAGACTTGGCCCTTGTTCCAGAGTCTAAGAACAGATTTACACGTGGTTGGACCATAAGCTAAGGTGCAGAGAGCCTTTCCAAAATGTGTTGCAATCGGCTATTCCCCACCACTCTCTCTCCTGCTCCCAATACCATAATATTCCTCCCTGCTATGTGACCTAGAACATTCTGCTTTCTCTCTGCTTTTGAAATCTTTACTAATTATTGGATTTCACATCCTTCTTACATTGGACTCTCACACGGAGCTTGTAATTACAATGACAGGAGAGTGTTCTATTAATTGCTGTCTTTTGCTTCCCAGATTTGTGGGTTAATTGGTAATATGTACATGCAACGTTCTTCTTCAAGATGTTCTACATTACAGTAATTAACTGCATATCAGGGCCTGCAGATGTCATTAACCGTTTTGCTGCAGATTACTAAAGGATTACTAACTTCAGAACACAGATTCCAGCATGGGCCTCTAGGACTGATCTGGGGAAGATGGAGGAATATTCTTGCTAGGTTATCAGACTATTGAGCATGGCTATCACAAAAGGGCTGAGTCAGATTGTTGAGTCAAGGTAAAATCAGCAGGTTAGCATTCCTGCAGTGGACAGTTGGCTTGTGGAACTCTCTGACACAGGAAATTATTTTCAATAATAAATAATAAACCCAGTTAGCTTTTTGTTCCTTCCTTGTTGCTGTTCTAAACATTATACTGATGCTGGGATGTTTCAACAATCTCCACCCGCTTTAGTATACAAAAAAGAATATGTCCTGGCAGGGCAGTAACCCTCTTGTGTTGTTGTTTAGTCGTTCAGTCGTGTCCGACTCTTCATGACCCCATGGACCAGAGCACGCCAGGCACTCCTGTCTTCCACTGCCACCCGCAGTTTGGTCAGATTCATGTTTGTAGCTTCGAGAACACTGTCTATGCAATATTTTTCTTTACAGCATTGGGCTTTCCTTTCGCTTCCATGCATATCCGCAACTGAGCGTCCTTTCGGCTTTGGCCCAGCCGCTTCATCAGCTCTGGATCTACTTGTACTTGTCCTCCGCTCTTCCCCAGTAGCATGTTGGACGCCTTCTGACCTGAGGGGCTCATCTTCCAGCGTCATAACTTTTATATGCCTGTTGTCTTTGTCCATGGAGTTTTCTTGGCAGGGATACTGGAGTGGCTTGCCGGTTCCTGCTCCAGGTGGATCACGTTTGGTCAAAACTCTCCACTATGACCTGTTCATCTTGGGTGCCCTGCTCGACATAGTTCATAGCTTCTCTGAGTTCTTCAAGCCCCTTTGCCACGGCAAGGCAGTGATCCATGAAGGGGAACCCTCTTGTAGGGATGGGTGAATCTGCAAGTTTTGGTTTCTTCCCCCTCCCCCCCCCATCTTTAGTTCAGTTCCCTTCATTTCCACATCAGTCTGCTTTTTTAAAAAAAGGTCCTTGTGAAAAAGCATGGTTTAAAATTGGTTAAACCCTAACAGATGAGCTGAAAGTGAGCATACAGTTCCAAGGGCAGCCGCCGCCCAATGAGGATATTTCATTTCCGAAAGAAATATTAAATTAGATGAGCTTGCAGAACCCCATAAACATGTTGCTAGGCCTGTGTGCTGTGAGCAAGATAATGGAAGTAATAACAAATAGAATGGAGAATCACATTTTAATTAGTCATATGAACTGCTCACGGCAGAAAACACTGTCAAAGCACAAGTTAACACTGTAATGAAGCTGGTTAGGAGCATAAGATAGGAGGCCTTCTAGCAATATAAATGTGCTGCTTAATAAGATTTTTTTTTCTTTCAAAATTCAAAATAACCATTTCAGGATAACACTATAACAGGAAGAAGGCCAAATTAGAGAGATGATGGGCAATAATTCACTGGCTGTTTCTAATGCACTGCCCTACGTTCGTTAATTTAGGCTGCGATGCCATGCCAAATTGTGTCCTGCTGCTTTCAAGTGAGTTTAGCTCTGGGCTTGTTCACACATGACGCGGAATCTTCCAGGGTTCTAGATCACGCAGGGAGGGCTGCAGACACTCAGCCTTCAACACAAGCAAGGCTGCACAGTCGAGTGAAGAGACTGTGATGGAGGAGGCAGGCCAATGGGCATATATGTGTCCATTGTTCCCTGCCTGCGTTTCTAAGTGTGTGAACATCTAAAGGGGGTTGATATCTTCAGCCAAAAGAACAAAAAGCTACTTTGCTTTTAGATCCATGGAGGACAGACTCCTTCTGCCTCCTCCTATGGAAGAAGGACATATATAGCAGATGAAGTAGTCTCTCCAGAAATCATAATACAGTGATACCTTGGTTCTCAAACACCTTGGTTCCCAAACCTCGAAAACTCGGAAGTAAGTGTTCCAGTTTTCTTTTCTTTTTCTTAAGTATATTTTTATTAAAGATTTTCTTGGTTTACAAAAGTACATGCAATCTCTCTCTCTCTCTCTTTTTCCAAGTAACATTTTTTTACAGATCAGTTTCATTTGTTGAGACATTAGGAAGAAAAGAGAGAAAGAGGTGGAGTGGGGGTGGGGTCAGGTGGTGATGTTTCTATTTTACGGAATATATGTGGGGTTTTATGTCAGTGTCGCTTGTGCAGGTTCTCTGCTCTTCACTTGTGTTCCTTTGGTGGTGAGAGAGGTTGGGGTTGGCCTAGGGTGTGGTTGTTTGGCTGTGATTGGCTGTGGTGATCTTTGTTTACATGTGTGAGTGGGGTGGGTGAGTGTTTTGGATCAGGTTAGCCATACTGATTTGTATGCTGTTGGTGAATTTTTGTCATTGTCTTGTTGGGCTGTGTATGTGATAAAGGGGAGCCAGACTGGGGTGAAGGCATTGGATTTTGGGGCATCCCTACCACATGTGGAGGTATGTGCCTGTGGAGGTGCACCCTCTCCAGCATTTTGGTGAGGTTCCTGGGCGTATTAGCGCTATTTTTCTTGGTGTTAGGTACCATCTGTAGGTAAGTTTCAGAGTGAGTACTTTTCTTTTTGTTGATATGGATTTAAAGGGGGGTTTAGAAGTGTTCTGGTTTTCGAACATTTTTCAGAAGCTGAACGTCTGATGCGGCTGTTGGCTATTGTTTTGGGGGCACCTGCACCAATCAGAAGCTGCGCCTTGATTTTTGAACACTTTGAAAGTCAAACGGACTTCCAGAACGGATTAAGTCTGGTGCTTTTATTTTTGCAATTTATTTTGCGTTTTTGTGGCTTTTTCGGTTAATTGGTTTTTGTGACTGTGTGGAACCCAGTTCAGCTACTGATTGTGTGACTACAGAAATGGATAAAAGCCCCCATCCAAACAATGACTATCATCAGTACAGGTAAGAAAAAGAAATATTTTTTTTTATCATCTACAATACTATTGTATTTATTTTATAGTACAGTACATTGATTATTGCTTTCATTTTATGGATCAATGGTCTCATTAGATAGTAAAATTCATGTTAAATTGCTGTTTTAGGGTTTTTTTTAAAACGTCTGGAGCGGATCAATCTGTTTCACATTGCTTTCTATGGGGAAGCGTGCCTTGGTTTTGGAACACTTTGGTTTGGGAACGGACATCCAGAACGGATTAAGTTTGAGAACCAAGGTACCACTGTATGACTCAGACCTTCCTAACCTTTGCAATTGGGGAACTGTGGCTCCGTGACAGAGCAATGCTTTGCATGCAGAAGGTGCCAGCCAAGTTCAACCCAATTATAAGGATCTCAGATAGCAGATGATGTGAAATACTCACTGCCTGAGATGATGGGGAGTCACTGCTAGAGTAGGTAACAATGGGTTTAATGGACAAATAGAAGGCCTGGTGTAAGGTAGCCTTTAATATTCTGATGACAACAGTATGCTGTTTGGGAGTGTTTGTTAAGCAGGTCTCTCCACTCCAGGTGACTCAGAAACTGAGACAAGCTGCAAGTTGCTGGTGAGAGAGAGAGAGAGAAAGTAACTTAGCATCCAAAGTTGTAAGGCTGCAAAGAAGGGTTTGGCAAAACTTGAATACAGTGGTGCCCCGCAAGACGAATGCCTCGCAAGACGGAAAACCCGCTAGACGAAAGGGTTTTCCGTTTTCAGAGGTGCTTTGCAGGACGAATTTCTCTATGGGCTTGCTTCACAAGACGAAAATGTCTTGCGATTCTTGAGGTTTTTTTCCGCTCCCCACCCCCTTTTTCTAAGGCACTAAACTGCTAATAGCCTTTTAGCAGCTAATCCGCTAATCCCTTAAGCCTTTAATAGCCGCTAATAGCCGCTAAACCGCTAATAGCACTAATAGCGCTAATCCGCTAATAGGGTTGCTTCGCAAGACGAAAAAACCGCTAGACGAAGAGACTCGCGGAACGGATTAATTTCGTCTTGCGAGGCACCACTGTACAGGTCAGTTAAAACGTTAAAAATGCTTTATAAAAATGTGACACCAGAGGGTGATGTAGAGAGTGAGCCATTATCAATGTAAAATTGCATTGAGAGCTATACTATGTTTTTTCTATATAGCGTTTTCCACATCAGTGTAGATCCAGCCACAATGTAGAGCTTCTCACTAAAAGAACTTCTCTTACAATAAATCACGAAGAAGGCATAGTTTTGATGCTTAATAATATTTACCAAATTTTTGTTTTTCTCTTTCTCCTCCAACAGCAAGTGTGTTGCATTAAGGCTAATTTTCTGTTTTTCATGCCCTCTTCTGTCTGGAACAACCACCACTATTGTGGTTTTGATTGAGTTTTTCTTTTCTTTTTTTTAAGACCACAAATCCATTTCCACACTTTATACAGAACTCACTAGACAATTTCTAGTGCTGCAAGAAGAGACTCAAATAGATAAGTGCAGAAAATGATTTTGAAACCAACTCAGCATTTTTAAGGAATTTGATTTATGAAAAGCTACCGCCTTTCTGGAACACCTTCCTCTCTCCCCACTCCTAAGATTGGTAAATCTTTATTATAGTATGTATACACACAAACACCTTACATTTCTTGTCATTGCCTACAACAGAGAAAAAAATAGGTACTTAGAATATCCATTGTGGCTGTTACTTCTTTCACAAATATTCTCAGAAACCAAAGATAATTGCCTTACCCTAATAGATAGAACATTTCTAAGCTTTTAGGTTTGCATGGATATTTTATAACAAAGAGAACACAGAAATCTTTTCTGCAAGGAGAAGCAAGCCATACATTAAAGCATATGACTAAGAGAACTGAATATTGTACACTAAATTAATAGTGTTTTAAAATAGAGTTTGTTATAGTAGGTAAGATTAATGTTCTGAATCATTACTATTATGTGTAGAAATGTCCCTTTTCTAGCTAACAGGCTCATTCAGGTTAACTTAGGCTGCATTCACACAACAGTTTATTCTGTTTCCCTGACATTTCCATAACTCTTCATTTCTGCATTATATTTCACATGATGCAAAAGCCATTTCTGGAAAACTAATGGGATGTAGTTCATGTTCAGCACTCCTTTCCATTTTATCTGATTCCCAAATAAAACTGTCTGCAGCCCCCTTCATCCAGAAACTCACATACAGCAATGCATTATATGAGGGGGAATTGCTTTGCAAAAATGTGCATATTAAGTGAAATTGCATACACAAATGTGCATGCTAGGAGAAATTTGCGCAAAAATGCCGGTGATTTAAAAAAATGCAAAGTGAGGGCAACATATGAAGGACTGAACTTAAAACTGAGGAAAAGAGGAAATGAGAGAAAATGACAGGTTCATTCATCTCTAGTTGAGTGTATAGTAATAGATTGTGTTTGTGGGGGACAAATTACTGCCTCTATGTAATGCGCCTGGGACGCGGGTGGCGCTGTGGGTAAAAGCCTCAGCGCCTAGGGCTTGCCGACCGAAAGGTCGGCGGTTCGAATCCCCGCGGCGGGGTACGCTCCCGTTGCTAGGTCCCAGCGCCTGCCAACCTAGCAGTTCGAAAGCACCTCCGGGTGCAAGTAGATAAATAGGAACCGCTTACTGGCGGGAAGGTAAACGGCATTTCCGTGTGCTGCGCTGGCTCGCCAGATGCGGCTTTGTCATGCTGGCCACGTGACCCGGAAGTGTCTCCGGACAGCGCTGGCCCCCGGCCTCTTAAGTGAGATGGGCGCACAACCCTAGAGTCTGTCAAGACTGGCCCGTACGGGCAGGGGTACCTTTACCTTTACCTATATAATGTGCCGCTTGTGGGATTTGCATTGGCTGCCAATCTGCTACTGGACCAAGCTCAGGATAAGGATACTTGAAAGACCACCATATCCCTTATATGCTCCATCATATCCAGATGGTCTTTGGGAAAGTTTATCTTGCAATTTCCAAAGATTTCAGAAGCCCATTTCACAGTAACTTGGAGCAGGGCTTTTAGCGTGGCTTCCTCTGCCTGTGGAATGGCATTCCTGTCAAAATAGGACAGGGGCATTTGTAAAAAAACAACAACCAGAAGCATTTCTGTTAGGGGTTGTAGGACAAGACCTGCCAAGAAAAATAAAGAACTTCCTTATGTATGCTACAACAGCAGCAAGAGTCTTGCTAGCACAAGGATGGAAGAATGAGGAAATCCCAACGAAAGAACAGTGGCAAGAAAATTTGATGAGCTATGCGGAATTGGCCAAATTGACATACAAACTGTGTGATAAAGACAATTGTGACTTCAAGGAAGAATGGGAACTTTTTACAAATTACCTAAAAAGACAACAAAATGATCTGGACTCCTTGGCAGGTTTTGAATAAACACCCACAAATTTATTAGTTGAACACATGACAGATAAGGCAAGGATATGTACAATTTTATAACATGCAGAGAGCAATATGTGCAAAGAAATCAGAGAGGGGAGCTGAAAGAAGTCCTTGATGGGGGGGAGGGGGGAAGGGGGGAAATTAATGTAATTGATTATTTGGACTGATAATTTGTTATGCTGAAATTGTTTAATAAAAATATTTTTTAAAAAATAGGACAGGGGCCTGTTATCTATATTTTCTGGAAACAATTAGACATCCCCCCCCCCAAGAAAGACTTTCCCTGCTGATTAGGTGCATCTTTGGAATTTCTGTTTTGTATTGTTTTAGTTTGCCTTTAAATGTATGTGCTGTTCTCTGTGTTTTTACCTATCATTTGTTGTTTTAATTGTATATCTCCTTGAGACGATTGTGTACAAGGTGATTCATAAACTACTACTACTACTAATAATAATAATAACAATGCCTTCCTTTTCCTGATTCTTCTGGATGCAAATAACATGACTTCTCTGCAGCGCAAACTTAAGCTGTTTTGAATGTGTGCATTGAGGTTCATTAAATTATTCATTTAATCATTATTGATCTCAGATGAATTAGCAAGCAGCGTGATTTAGATGCGCTCAAAGTTATTCATCTTTGATTTTAATCTTGGAGGAAGCAGAGTTACATGCCACTAATGAAAAAGTACAAACTGAGCACAATAGGCAATTTTCTCGCAAAATGTTGAACAACATAAATTACAGATGTATTTATGCTCGAATTGGTTCAGTAACTGGAAGCCAGAGAGTGGCATTTGTATGACAACATTAGGTGGAGGGTGGCACCCTTGCCACAGAGAGCTTACACACACACACACACACACACACACAGAGAGAGAGAGAGAGAGAGAGAGAGATTTCCTATAGATGAATGGGGGGTATACTCACAGTTCATTAGCCCTGAACTGAATGGTGTGTGTGTATGTTTAATTCATCAACACAACTTCTTTTGCAAGGTACATGAAACTGGTTATCAGGAAAGGGTTGAGCCCCAAAGGAAAGAAGAGATTTAGTGGTACCTGTGTGGGGGAAAAAAAGAGAACAACTGAGAAAATAGTTGTTACTTAAGACAATAAGAAGAGACATATTGGATAAAATCAAAGGCCTACCTAGCCCAACATCTGGTTCCCACACTAACCAAGCAGGTGCCTCCTGGAAACCCCCAGAAGAAAATAGGAGCATAATAGCTGTCTCCTGATGTTGTTCCCCACCAACTGGTATTCAGAGACAAGATGCCTCTGACCCTGAGGGTATTTGTTGGCATCTGTCTGTCTTGAAAGACAATGGAGTGTGCGTCCAAGGGTGAAGTCAAACCGCTGCATTGCAGCACCGAAGCGACCTCCCTGGGGGGCTGCCTAGGCAACAAGACCCCCTTCTCGGTCTCTGTTATGTACTGAGTTGAATAGGATTCAAAAGGCAGCAGTCTGATTGGTCCTAGAACAATAGGATTCAGAATGCAGTAGTCTGATTGGTCCTAGAACAATGCAGCAGTATGATTGGTCCGCAGGAGCCACCCAATCCAGCTCCAGGTGGAAGTGAATCCGCAACCTGATTGGCCCATGGGAGAATCCCGGAATTAGCCAATCACGGGTGGACCATTGTGTAAATAATGTATATAAAGCAGATATTTTGGGGGAACTTTCATTCCTCACTACTATGAGCTGAATAAAGAGCATGAAATCCACACTCGACTCCGAGTATATTTCAGTCTCACTGATGCGACCCAAAGGGAAGCAGAGTAATACATTTGGCACCAGCTGGGCTGCAGGAGCTGCTGGAAAGAGGTATACAAGGCACCTTTCAACTGTCTTAGGTTGTGTACTCCTTAACCTTTTCGTCTCCCAAAGATATCCCACAAGACAGCAAAGATTTAGGGTTGGAGTCAACTTGAATAAAATATTGGGGGGGCCAGGTAAGCCTCACCCTGCATAATCAATCAAATGAAATGGTGAAAGCCATTTGAATGGTAATGCCCATCAATTCTGGGAGTCCCGGTCCCCTCAAATATTTTATTGGCCCCTAGAAATTTGCTCCTGTGATCTCCTAGATGGGCTACCTCCCCAGGTAATATAGCCTGGGTAATATAGCCATCATTAATAAATAGATGCAGTAAATAATCATGATTAGTAGCTATTGATAGTTCTAGTCATGGAGGGTAAAGCTATCAATGGCCGCCACTAATGGTTGATAGGTTTTGCTGAAATGAGACGTACGTTTCCACTGGGACTCCCAAGATAATGTGCTTAGGGTACTGGTGAAATGCATTTAAAGTACAGGCAATAATTAATATAGGAAAAGTGCAGTAAATGAATTGATTTTTCCTCTTTCACCAAGAACTGATTAAACAGGTCCTTTGTAGCAAAATGAATAGAAATGTACTAGAGAAATAAGATTGTGGGAAGAAGGGACTGGTAGAATCATAGAATCATAGAATCATAGAGTTGGAAGAGACCACAAGGGCCATCGAGTCCAACCCCCTGCCAAGCAGGAAACACCATCAGAGCACTCCTGACATATGGTTGTCAAGCCTCTGCTTAAAGACCTCCAAAGAAGGAGACTCCACCACACTCCTTGGCAGCAAATTCCACTGTCGAACAGCTCTTACTGTCAGGAAGTTCTTCCTAATGTTTAGGCGGAATCTTCTTTCTTGTAGTTTGGATCCATTGCTCCGTGTCCGCTTCTCTGGAGCAGCAGAAAACAACCTTTCTCCCTCCTCTATGTGACATCCTTTTATATATTTGAACATGGCTATCATATCCCCCCTTAACCTCCTCTTCTCCAGGCTAAACATGCCCAGCTCCCTTAGCCGTTCCTCATAAGGCATCGTTTCCAGGCCTTTGACCATTTTGGTTGCCCTCCTCTGGACACGTTCCAGTTTGTCAGTGTCCTTCTTGAACTGTGGTGCCCAGAACTGGACACAGTACTCCAGGTGAGGTCTGACCAGAGCAGAATACAGTGGCACTATAACTTCCCTTGATCTAGAGGCTATACTCCTATTGATGCAGCCCAGAATTGCATTGGCTTTTTTAGCTGCCGTGTCACACTGTTGGCTCATGTCAAGTTTGTGGTCAACCAAGACTCCTAGATCCTTTTCACATGTACTGCTCTCAAGCCAGGTGTCACCCATCTTGTATTTGTGCCTCTCATTTTTTTTGCCCAAGTGCAATACTTTACATTTCTCCCTGTTAAAATTCATCTTGGTTTTTTTGGCCCAGTTCTCTAATCTGTCAAGGTCGTTTTGAAGTGTGATCCTGTCCTCTGGGGTGTTAGCCAGCCCTCCCAGTTTGGTGTCATCTGCAAATTTGATCTGGATGCCCTTGAGTCCATCATCCAAGTCGTTGATAAAGATGTTGAATAAGACCGGGCCCAAGACAGAACCCTGTGGCACCCCACTAGTCACTCTTCTCCAGGATGAAGAGGAACCATTGATGAGCACCCTTTGGGTCCGGTCAGTCAGCCAGTTACAAATGGTAGATTTGAGCACTTTTGGGATATACCTTTTGCTTTATTTATTGGAAACTGGCTTCTCGAGGGCTGTAATCTGAAATATTCTTACTGAAATATTCAGCAATCTGAAATATTCTTACTGAAATATTCAGTAATCTGAAATATTCTTCATGTGGGTCCTGGAAAACCTACATTGGCTCCCAATATGTTTCCGAGCACAATTCAAAGGGTTGGTACTGACCTTTAAAGCCCTAAATGGCCTCAGTCCTGTATACCTGAAGGAACGTCTCCACCCCCATCGTTCTGCCCGGACACAGGTCCAGTTCTGAGGGCCTTCTGGTGTTTCCCTCCCTGCGAGAAGTGAAGTTACAGGGAACCAAGCAGAGGGCCTTCTCGGCAGTGGCACCCACCGTGTGGAATGCCCTCCCATCAGATGTCAAAGAAATAAACAACTATGCAACTTTTATAAGACATCTGAAGGCTACCTTGTTTAGGGAAGTTTTTAATGTTTGATGTTTTATCGTGTTTTTAATACAGTGGTACCTCTGGATGCGAACGGCATTTGTTCCAGAGCCCCGTTCACATCCTGAGTAAAACATAAGACGCGACAGCATGTCTGCGTGTGCGCGGGTTGCGTTTTGCCCGCTTCCGCACATGCGAGTGATGTCATTTTGAGAGTCTGCACATGCGCGAGCGGTGAAACCCGGAAGTAACATGCTCCGTTACTTCCGGTTTGCCGTGGAGCGTAACTTGAAAATGCTCAACGCACATCTAACCCGAGCTATGACTGTATTCCGTTGGGAGCTGCCCAGAGTGGCTGGGGAAACCCAGTTGGATGGGTGGGGTATAAATAATAAACAATGTTGTTGATGATGATGAGAACATAGGAGGAGCCCAGCTGGGTCTGGCCAATAGTCCATCTAGTCCAACATCCTGTTCTCACAAGGGCCAACCAGAAGCCTATGGGAAGCCCACAAGCAGGACCTGAACATAAGAACACTCTCCCCTCCTGTGAAAAGAAAAGGTCATGGAAAGTAGGAGGGATCTACTCAACTTGTTGCCTCTTTCTGGAAGAAGCTAGGGGTGGTGGATGCTTTTGGATGTGGCATGTTCCTATCTCAGCTAGTGTTTCCTATCCCCCTTTAGACACCGCCTGACTCTCCTTCCTGCCTTATGCTCTGCCCCCTGAAGCAGTACCCCACACAATTGATGCCTCCACTCAAAACATGTCAGGATGTGTTGAGCAGAGGATTTGATCCTGCAAGGTACAGGATGCTCTGCCGCAAGCAGCTTACCCACTTGCATTGATCATGGGTGGCTGTAGTATACATCCTGGAATACACAACAATGCAGTTATAGCTTGCAGGAAATGTACAACAATATCCCCCCCCCCCCCCAATTCAATTTTGATTCTGCAGACTGCATTGCCCCCAGGTTACTAGATCCTAGGGCTATAAGGCCAGGCACATTGTCCTCAATGGCTTTTCATTTACTTCTTTTCTGGACGTGCCAGAAACAAAGTTCACCTTTGCTTCAGAAATCTGTTGCACCTCCATTTGCTAGAGATGCGTAGTTTTGAGGGAGTTGCATGTACCAAGAGGACATGGGAGATGAGAGAGGGAACAAAGGGATGGCAAATGCTAATTGCATTGTTCCGCCATTGCTTCTGCTGCTGAGCAAGAACCTGAACAAAAATCAGAGCCATTATAAAAAGGAGAATAGCAGGTACAATTCTCATCAATAAGACACTGAAATAATGTCAGGGAGATGATTGAATCATACAATTATGGTAGTTGTAAGGAGGCTGGAAATCAAGAAGGGAAGGTGGTGTGTGTGTGTGTGTGTGTAGAACACCACAAAAGCTCTAGAATCGCAAAACTACATTGATTTGACAATTCCATTTCTTGAAGGACAAGTCACATGACTGTGGGTCATTTTCTCAACATGGGCTGCAGATTGCGCTTGGGACATGGGTGTCACACAGAGACTGTACCATGATCCATGGCCGCTAGCCATGATGATATGTTTTACACAGTGGCAGACACTATGGCGGGGCTGCATGGTGGCAGCAGGGCTGGCACGGTGAAAACGCGTTGGCAGGAGCACTGGGTTGGCTCCCCCAGTACATATGCCCTGTGCTGATCTCCCTCCCTCCTGCCCTCTGTCCTGGAAAACAGCAGTGCCCCAGCAAGACGGATGGTAGATACAGGGGTGTACGAGGGGGGGCGGAGGGGGGGGCGCCCCATGTACCACTCTGGCGTGTGTGTGACAAGATGGCCCACTGCCTTCCCCCAGCTGTAGAGTGGCCAGGGGCACGCATGTAGTCAGTATGGGCGCCGCTTGTGTGCACCGTCCATACGGGCATCCGTACAGGCTGCCTCTTGCATGGCGACTGTATGGGCTGCCGCACGTGCACAGTCCGTACGGACATTGCACGTGCGCCACTGGGCGGTTTGCTCTGCCCCTCAGCTGCCCCTCCCCGGGTGCCAGAGAGGGTTCCTCTGCCACTGAGTAGATAAATATCCCACCACAGGGTATCGATTCGATCCCACTGGCATATTGATGCTATCCCACCGCTTACCACCACTGAAGCAATGTGGTCCTCAGCACATGGGTATTGAGAGGGCATGAATGATGGTGACCAGATCTTTCTTCTCTAAGGCAGGGAACAGGTACAGCACATCCAGTCATTCTGTTGAAAAAGGAATGCAGTTCCCCAAACTGCAGGAATCGCTGGTTGTCGTTGCATGGAAGAAGTCAAACAACTTGATGCTCTTTGCATGTGCGAATTGGCTCAATTCTATTATTTGCCAATATTGATTTTGTTCATATTTCTGTACATGTCTCCTGCTGGCTTCTCGTCATGGGACTTCCATGTGAAGTCTCTATTTCTGGGTCATTCCCCCCTCCCCCCAAAACCCCCTCTTATTTGTCTTTATTATGCATCTCTCCCCGTGCTTCTTTTAAACTCCACAAACCTGCTCGCAGGCATTCATGTAGTGAAATTTATTCAAGAACATTTGCCTGAAGAAGACTATTAAAGGGAGCCTCTGGGTGCGATCCGTCTAAGGTTCTCTCGTGTTTTAATGTATGCTGACCTCCTGGTGTTTCTTCCGATGTCTGCTGGTGCCCCTGGAAAATGAGAGAGGCGGGAGAGAGAGGCCTGGCAGGCTGCCGTTCTCTGATAAAAGGAGAGTTAGTAGCATTCTGTTTTGAAGGAGCAGAACTTCCTAAAAGGTGAATCTAATACACATTGCAGCCCAGTGATGCTTTTAGGTATGCCTTACATCTTCTCTGAGCAACATAACAACGCAATCGCTCGCCATTGTCTTTAATAGGGGTGGTGGAATCCTGTGAGGAAAAGAACCCCCAGCAAATAAAATTAATTGTGAAAGATTTATGTCGATGGCACTAAATCACCTTGAGAGTTTTGACTGTGCAGGATAGGAAACTTGCAGATATGTTCTAAATTGGGAATAACAAACCAGAGAAGGTAACTTGAGGAGGGGCCTAGCTCAGGGTAGAGCACATCCCTGTACTATCCTCCCTCCAAAATAAAGGTCTGCTGGAGATGTACTGCTTGTTAAGTCCATCTTTGTGAGATGTTTGTACAGCTGCAGCTCACAAAAGGGTCTTCTCAGTGATGACTCCTCTGCTGTAGAATGCACTCCTGCTTGAAATGCATCTGGTACCAACATCAGTTGGTTTCAGTGCTGGCAAAAAAACCCATACCAGCTTATCCCTGGTATCTCCAGAAAACAAAAGAAAATAAGATTTCAAGTACTGAAGATGGGGGGAAGTCCAAATCCTGGAGAAGTGTTTACTGTCTGAACATACAAACCTGCCTTATTTAGACCACTGGTCCATCTAACACATGGGTAGGCAAACTAAGGTCTGGGAGCCAGATCCGGCCCCATTGCCTTCTAAATCTGGCTTGCGGACGGTCCGGGAATCAGCGTGTTTTTACATGAGCAGAATGTATGCTTTCATTTAAAATGCATCTCTGGGTTATTTGTGGGGCATAGGAGTTTGTTCATTTTTATTAAAAAAAAAAATTCAAATATAGTCCGGCCCCCCACAAGGTCTGAGGGACAGTGGACTGGCCCCCTGCTGAAAAAGTTTGCTGACCTCTGATCTAACACAACATTAACTTTCAACAACCCTCCAAGGCTTGGACAATGCTATGCATAGCATAATGCTGTGCTATGCACCTACGAGCATTGTATTGGGAAATCTAGTGTGAGACGATAACTTTTTCATGTTGCTGACATGACCTTACTTCAAAATAACTCAAAGTGGTCTTCAGAACAGTGAAAACCAGCTGTTTGGCAGGGGTCTAGGATGTCAGAACCTAGGAGTTTTGAGGTGTGGTCTACACAAAATGTAGCTAAATTGCTGCAGGTAAAGTGGTGCTATCATATACTTAATGACCTATGGATCAAAAGACAGTTGTTTGTAATTACTCATTTTGTGCCCCATAAAACAAATGTGTAACTTGAAAAGGTGACTGGTGTTCGTTTGTAATAGTATAGGATACATATGTTTGCAGTAAGTGGCCAGTACTTACTTTTTTCCAGGACGAAGTTTTCTGAATAGATTGACCAAATATATTTATATAATCCAAAGTTTGCATCTATACGGCTCCTCACACAGTTATTCTTTTGTAAGGTGTTGTGTCAGCAGTCCTGGGCCCAAAATGGGAAGAGACAGTGCTTGTTCCAACACTCGTTATCTCCTTTAATTTGGCAGCGAATATTTATAATTGAGCCACTGGAGACATGGCACATGGTCATAAGCTTTAGGTTCATATGATTGGCTAATAGAAAAAAGTGATAATGCTAAAATATAGAAAATGAGCAGTGGGCTTGTTGGAAATGTTGTTTTATATTAACAGAGTGCTGTAGTTTGAGTTAAGGTTCTTCCAATTTACTTTGGATGAGATTCATTTGGAGTAGCTCCAGGCACATGCAATGTAGGACAATTTGAACTTATTCCAGTAGGGCCCCGTATGTCCAGAGGGACAAAATTAGCAGACATATCCAAGTAAAGATGTAACCATTATAGTGTCAGGCACTTGGTGATGAGAGCCATCGGGTTTTGCTTGTTGAGTTGCTTGATTGAGCTTCCTGCTGCTAAAGTACTTGAAATGGACATTAATTTTTATACTGCATAAATTCCTGAATGACTTTTGATGGTATTATAATATGTTCGTTTTCCTACACTGGGGGAGGGGGGCCCTACTCAAACTGAAGGAGTTGGAAGGCCTTTAGCCAATAGTCAGTGAAAGCATAGCCAATGGTGAGCGAAGGCATAGCCAATACGGAGTGTTCTAATTTATTGAATGAATGTTTGGAAAATAAAGTACCCTACCTTTGCAAGCAAGCAAGGAAGGAAGGTTAGTGTGCTAAGTGCAGAGAGGAAGAAGTGCCAGTTTTGAGACTTCTGACCGAAATGAATAATTCAACAACCCCAGAGAGCAACGGTTTACCTCTTGCTTTTATGTCACTTGGCCTTAGTCTATCAGCTTTGAAGCTTTGAGAGCCATGTCAGTACCCAGATGCCTTGCATTTTGATCTTGAGACATCCAGCTAATGAATGGTGGTTAGGAGCAATTGGCTGGAAAATATTCAAGGCCACAGACTTCAGCTTATCCATAGACCCAAGATGCCCTTTTAACTCAGAGTGCAGCATGGAAGCTACTTGGAGTTCTTTGCTATTTAAAGCCCCCCAAGACCTGAGGACCAATACCTGCAAGAACACCTTCTCTTGCATGGAATTTCCTATACATTAATATCAGTGGGTGAGCCCAGCCTTTGCAGAGTATCAGGCCACATTTCTGTGCTGTAATATGCTCTGCTGTTATAGCCCAAACTCATGTTTCCTGGCTTTAAAATGTGAACCCCCCTCCCACTTGGCAGGGGGTTGGACTCGATGGCCCTTGTGGTCTATTCCAACTCTATGATTCTATGATTCTACCCTTCCCACCCTCTGCTAAGACTCATTGACCTATCAGTCAGAAACCTATCTGACCCTCCTCAAGTGCCCATGTGGAAAGGGGTTGTGGAGACTCACAGGTGAGATGGAGAGACTTGGAGGGTCATGGGTGGTTGAGAGAGGAATTGAGTTGTGTGCCCCATTTTGACCTCAGTTGGGTACAACAGGATCTGATTGAGCTTGCCATTGGTCTCAAGGTAATCTGAGCTCTTTCCTGTGTTTTGGAGGAAGGATATCAGTTTTTCTGAGTCTAATTTGTAGCCTAACTGGAGAGAGAAGCCGACCTCATGACAACTAATGTGTCCCTTCTTGCTCTCTCTGATAGCTCTTATCTGTTTCTCACCAAAACAACTCCAAGCCAGGGGAGAAACACACTTTTCCTTCCTTCCATCTGCACTGCAGCCAGGATGGAAATTGCACACGCTATTACCCTAAGTGCTTTTCAACTAAAGAACACACACACACAGACACACACACACACAAATAAATAAATAAATGGCATAATTAGAAAATGCACTGCAGAACGACCATAAGAGGTTAAAATTCCTCCACAGGAGGCAAATATTTTCAGTGGTACTGGAAGGAAGGTGGAAGGAAGATCAGAGTTCTTTTAAAAGACTTGAATAGCAAATCCGAATTGCCCCCCCCCTCCCTACAGTTCACAGTTCCTCTGAGCATCCTGCTAATCTGAAAGCTCACTGCCAATCTGGCAGTGCACTCAGAAAAATGGAAGGCTGACTTGCAAGGCACAGCAGCTCCAGGAGAAGTGGCAGGAGGCAATGAGTGGAGTAACTGCAAGGCAGGCAACCATAGCAGAATTTCATCAATACTTGTAAATCAAGCCAGCGATGCACACAACATTGCAAACAAGAGGTTTCCTTCCAGGAGGCTAGCAGAGTGGCCTTTGGTTCTCTTCCTCTTCTAATAGGCGTTGTTACATTGATAGTGGCTGAAAGCTTGAATTTGGAAATGGGTGGAGGACAAGATCAGAAGTCAAGAAGGAAATGGAAATGGGTTGATTCACAGTTAGCCGGTTCCCGGATTCCTTGATGTGTGCAGAAAGCTTTTCTGCTACAGACTGTGGGTCCCTTTGAACCTCAGAAAAATAAAAATCTTCTTGCAGGAACTTTACATTTTGGCTTCCTTCTCGCTGTTGCAAAGGGGCTCAAAGCTTTTAAATATCGCCTCTTGAAGAGATGGATACCCTTAACAGTACCAGAACTGATATTGTTTCTGTTCAGAGTACTTGTATTCATACAGATTGCTGAAGTTCAGTTAAATTTGACTCCTGGTAAAGAATGTAAGAAGGGCCCTGTTGGATCGGACCAAAATCCCATTCAGTCCAGCCTCCTTCTCATAAATGCCAACTAGATGCCTATGGAAGTCCCACAAGCAGGACCTGAGAGTGACAGCACTTATCCTTCATGAAGAAGTGGTCCAAACTCCTTTTAAGGCATCCAAGTTCATGTTCAGCTTTACATCTTGTGGGAGTGGATTCCATAATTTATGTGGGACTAGTAGTTATTTTTCCACCATCTTTTCCCAACACCAGCCTGCCTTGCTTCAATCGGAACGGCTAAGGGAGCTGGGCATGTTTAGCCTGGAGAAGAGGAGGTTAAGGGGTGATATGATAGCCATGTTCAAATATATAAAAGGATGTCACATAGAGGAGGGAGAAAGGTTGTTTTCTGCTGCTCCAGAGAAGCGGACACGGAGCAATGGATCCAAACTACAAGAAAGAAGATTCCACCTAAACATTAGGAAGAACTTCCTGACAGTAAGAGCTGTTCGACAGTGGAATTTGCTGCCAAGGAGTGTGGTGGAGTCTCCTTCTTTGGAGGTCTTTAAGCAGAGGCTTGACAACCATATGTCAGGAGTGCTCTGATGGTGTTTCCTGCTTGGCAGGGGGTTGGACTCGATGGCCCTTGTGGTCTCTTCCAACTCTATGATTCCATGATTCTATTCTATGAATCGGGGGTGAGAAGTGTGAGGCTTAATCCAATTATGTTGGGTTGTTGTTGTTGTTTTTAAATTTGTAGATTTTTTTTTTTACCACAATGCCAGCAAAAAAGAAAATAAGAATACAGGATTAAGGCTGCATTTTTCAAGATACCTGGACAGTATAATATACCAATTGACAGGTCTTTGTGGGTAGCCATCATGAAGCAGTTTAAAGGGCACGGTAGAGAAAAGGGACCCTACTCATTGGCTAGTCCCTGGCATTAGAATTCCAGTGGTCCAAAGTTCCATCGCAGCCTAAGTTTGTATCTTTCAAAAGTTATGTAAGTAGAACCTTTTTATTTGGGCAAGTTTCCAAAGAAAGTTTATTTTAAAGAGTCTGTTTGTTTTGAAATACATCTTACACTTTCCACTGGTTTGAGAATATCCCAGAAAGGATATTTGTTTATTTTTATATTTCTTTTTTGTATGTAATGTATTAAAACGAAAAAGAAAAGAGAAAAGAGAAAAAGAGAGAAAATATCCCAGAACAAAATGAAACAGCAGTATTTATTCATTTTTAAAAATTTATTTACTGCACCCAAGTTGGTTTACATTTTTTAAATATTAAAAACAAATAAGTCACCATAAAATACAGAGCACCAGAGTTCCTTCATTTTTGCTTGGGGTTGTTTGCTTCTGCCTTCCCTTAGGTGCTACAAAAATCCTTAGGTAGCCCCTTTTAAATACCCTCTGGGAAAGTAATAGTTTATTCAAACTTATTCCATCCTAGGGTTCTTTATGCAAGGATTTTTAAAAGGGATTGCTATTAGATATTGTAGTCACTGAGCAAACCATGTACAATGGTCATACAATGATGCTTTAACATGCAATTGGTTCCCCATGAGAAGACTTGTGTTTTGGTAAAATGATGCTATCATGTTCATGCATGGGCCTTCCATTTTGACCCAGGATGGGGACCCTGTGGCTCTCCAGATGTTCCTAGACTTTAACTTGCATCAGCCTCAGCCAGCATAGCCAATGGTCATAGATACTGGAAGTTGTAGCCCAACGACATCTGGAAGTGCAAATGTTCCTCATCCCTGATTTTGACTCATCCTTCTAAAAAGGTTGCACTTCCCAGTTGTGGAACACATGTCTTGCAAGAAGAAACTCCCAAGGCTCTCTGCTAAAAATGATCTCAGGCAGCAGGTGTGGGAAATACCGTTGCTAGTTAGTGTGAATAATAGTAAGCTAGCTGACCCATTAGTCTGGCTTGGTGCAAGACAGGCTTATATGCCTGCACACCTTTGCATTTTCATTTCTGGGTTCAAGTCAATGGTTCGTCTGAAATATAAATCCCTAAATGACTTAGGTCCCAAGTACCAGAAACATTGCTTCATTTTTTTACAGAACAGTCCAGGATTTAAGATGAGCAGGAAAGGTCTTGTTGGTGGTTCAAGGAACCAGAGGACATGAGACTCCAGACTGTGGAACCCTCTGCCTCCTGATGTTGCATAGCCCCAACACTGGGGTCTTTCAGAAAGCATCTAAAGGTCTATTTTTTAAAAACCCATGCTTTTGTGAGTATGCACTGGCAAGGCAGATTATTGTTTTAGTTGTCCATTGTCTATATAATGCATTTTATTTCTATTGTGCTGTCACTGCCCCCCTCCCCTTGCAGGACTCTAAATATTTTTCAGCGATGGAAATGACACATTGGATGCATCATGTGCTATGCACTGTGTGAGAAAGCAGCTAGCGAGCCAGTCTTATAATGCACTCTGGGTCTGAGTTAAGGAATATTTAGCAGACTGTGCTGTTGGGAGCCAATAAAATGGTGCTGTGTGTGATGCTTTTGAGGACTGAGCTATATCGGGCCAGGCTCAAATCTCAATAAAACTTCTCTCCATTGAAACCTTGTGATCGAGGCTGGAATTTTGGTCCATGTGGAACATAAAAGAAAAGGACAAGAACTTCATTCTCCGATAGCTCTTATTTCAGCTTTGGGATGGAATTTAATGAAGGATATTATCCATCACAGGAGAGAAGTTCTGCAGTAGTCTCCTAAGAACAGTCAATGTAGGGCAAAGGACATGATTAGTTTTCAAACAGAGCTGGGCAAATTTATGACTACTCTTAGATGGCGTGTTTTTAATCTGACGCTTCAGCAGTTGCCTGAGACTAGGAAGTATTTTTCCCCCACTCACACGCAATCCTCCGAAACAGAAGTGGTGGCAACCAGGAAAAATAGAGGAGCCAAGCAGAGAAGGGTGCATTATTAAACTGTATGTTATTCATGCTTTACTACTATCTGCTGATAGTTTTAAAAACCACTGGGGTGGTCACTAGATTGCATTTTTCATGGGTCAGACATGCACGAGATGGAAGGGTGCGCTGAGAGGCATTTTGCAGCATGGGTGCTTTCCATCAGAGAAAACTTGAAAAAGACACGATGCATTGTTTTGTGCCATAATCTTTTTTCAGTCTCCTCCCCCCCCCCCACCCTGAGAATGTCTAGCAAAGAGATGAGGAACCTGCGTCCGTCTCCAGTTATTAGACTCCCAGCTCCCAGCCCCAGCCAGCATGGCCAATGATAAGGAATGATGGGCGTCCAGCAGTATCTCACCCCTGTTTTAGCCTTTTCAATGAGGTGTGTTTTTGTTGGCACACATACCCAGAAGAAAGAGGTGTGGTGCAGGGGATAGGCACATATAGGCCAGGGGGAAATAGGTCATGTACATAGTGCGGAATGCCATGCATAATAGAAGTCCAATACAGTGGTACCTCAGGTTACAGATGCTTCAGGTTACAGACTCCGCTAACCCAGAAATAGTACCTCGGGTTAAGAACTTTGCTTCAGGATGAGAACATAAATCATGCGGCAGCGGCACGGCAGCAGCGGGAGGCCCCATTAGCTAAAGTGGTACCTCAGGTTAAGAACAGTTTCAGGTTAAGAACGGACCTCTAGAACGAATTAAGGTCTTAACCTGAGGTAACACTATAATAAGAATATGACTAAAACTATCCATCCAAGAAGCATACCTCAAGAAGAGGTCAAGATAAACATGTGTGTCTTCAGAGCTTCCTGAAAGACCTGTGATAGGACCATCTTCATCGATAGAAACTTCAATCTTTTCAGGAGTCATGAGTTCCCACATACCAGATATCTTCACTGCTGATAAACAATGGATGTTATAATTGCAATGCCAGGATCCCATCAATTGACCCTAAAAGAGAATGCCCACAAACCCTGATGTCAAAGCCACTACAACCTCTATCTTCACGTTGGCAACTGATACGGAGGCACAGCTCAGTGGCCTGGATTTGGCCTTGAGGACTTCAGTTACTGATCGCTACTGCAAAAACTATGTATGTGGTATAGTGAACCTCTTTTCCTATTAGATGCATCGAGGAAGAATCACTTATATGTCAGTCAGCATATTTCATCCAAGCCTTCCGAAAAGGAACGCAATGTCATTCAATGTCAGGTTCACATAAAGATCTTTTCTCCCACATCACCACCAAGGAGACAAACTATGTCTTAGTTTCTTTCTGACAGTACCTGTCATGATTTGAAAAGTTAGGCTGGTGACTCTTATGGCGGACTGATCTGTTCATGTAAATATGAAAACGGGAGCATTCCTCATCTTCCTTTCCCAGGGTGCTTGTGGCGATAAGATGTGACCAGTTCCTACCAGCCCATCTGTAAATAAATAAAAGAAGACATCAGCTTAGATTATGCTCCTCCTGGCCAGCAGCTATCAAAATGTCAGTGACCTAACATGTTTGCTTGGCGCTGAGCACAGCCATGACAGCACAGATAAACTGTATGTCATTTGGAATGGCAGGATGAATTTTGCACTGTGTGCATGCGTTAGTGTACAAAAGAGATAAAATAAAAATACACACAAGATTCACTGTGGTAATGAGATGGAAATATGTGAAGAAAAAAACACAAACTTAATATCAGAAGAATTGCTGCTCCGATGTAAAACAATGATGGAAAAACAATTTTCTGAATAATGTACGTAGAGATGGGTATATATTGTCCCTTAGGCTACATCTGCACCATACATTCAAAGCAGTATCATACAACTTTAAAATGGGGTTGCCATATTTAGAAAGTGAAAATCCAGTCAAAAAAATTGTTGACCTTTTTTTCCAGCTATTTTTAATAAAATCGGCAAAAAAACCACTTACAACATGGGTTTCCCCAGACATTTAAAGTGGACATTGAAAATTTCACCCAGATGCCATTTTCAGAATCAAAATCTCGATGATATCTGGAATTTTCTGGATGTATGGCAACCCTATTTAAACAGACATGGCTTCCCCCAAAGAATCCTGGGAACTGTAGTTTGTTAAGGGTGCTGAGAGTTATTCTCTTCATGGAGCTCCAATTCCTAGAGTTCCCTGGGAAGATGGACTGATCGTTGAACAACTCTGTAAAATGTAGTTCTGTGAGTGAGATGGGGGTCTCCTAACAACTCTCAGCATCCTTCATTACATTTTCCAGGATTTGTTGTGGAAACTGGTTACTGTTAAAGTGTTATAATAGTGCTTTAAATGTAAGGTGTGGAAGTGGCACAGAGAAGGTGGCTGGGGGAGATTTTTTCTCTCTCTTTCTCGTGTCACTAGAATTTGTGCACATCCAGTGAAGGTGAACATTGGAAGATTCAGGGCAGATAAAGAAGGGCTTCTTCACACAGTGCATGGTTAAACTTTGGGCTTGCTCCCACAGGAGGCAATGTTGGCGACCTACCTAGATGGCTTCAAAACAGGATCAGACAAATTCATGGAGGAGAGAGCTATCCAAGGCTACTAGCCATGATGGCTGGGCTCTGCCTACACAGTTGGGAGGTAGCAATGCTTCTGAATACCAGTTCCTGGAAACCACAGGAGGGAGAATGTTCTTGTGGTCAAATCCTGCTTATGGGTTTCTGACAGACATCTGGTTGGCCACCATGAGAATACAGTGCTGGCCCAGATGGACCATTGGCCTGATTCAACAGGCTCTTCTCATGCCCCCATGTTCTCCAATATTATTCTGATGATGAGGCTGGGTGGGTCACTCTACTGAGTTATAGCACCATATAGGTCACCTCCGTCTTATCCTGCTTCAACCAAGATCATGATAGATTTTACATGACTTAATTAGGTTTCCCCCCTTCCCTTACAGTTTGGTTCCAGAGTAAATGAAACAGCACAGAAATAATAGTAGATCGGCTGCATTAAAAGCTCACTAGGAAGAGTCACTGGCTAATTATAATGTGATCAGATAACATTAGAAATGGATATTATGTATCAAATACTTTAATGCAATGATATGTCTCTATTAAAGATTGTTTTGCTGATCGGTTGCTAAAAAGGCAACCAACAATTCAGAAACTCGGCTTTAAAAAGACCCAAAAGGTTTAGACAGCAATCCTGCATCATCATAATTAAGTATGAGTTTTGCTATTTATGTCTGTAGGGTAGGATTGCAGCAATGTGACTTGCGTATTCCTTTTATGAAATGCAGATATCCACATTTTCGTGGGTGTGTGAAGAAAAGGCTGGCTTATGAGCCAAAATCTTGTCCTATCCATTAAGGTCTGGTAGACTGCGAGGGTGATGCTGGAGTGTCACTTAGAGAAATCCAATAATCCTTTTGGACTTTGATTTCAGAGAGCAGATCTGCACTGGCCGCTGAACAGGAGGAAAATATCCTTTCAGGATGGAAATTGGTTAAGGAATGGAGGAGAGGAAGCAAGCCAGAAATGACATTCTCATGAACTCAAACTGATGTGACGAGTTTGGGTCAGGTGGAATGTGTCTCACTGTACGTTTTCAGCACGAAGCTGACATTTCTGTGATGCCACTGGAAATTCTAAGTGACACACTCTCCTTCTCTGCAGTGCTGGGCAATAGAGTTCCTAGCGCTAAGACTGGCCTCAGCTGTTATTTTTAGGGAATGGAAATACAAACTACTAGTTGACTAGTTACAAAATTGCTGGTGAACTCTAGTTTTGGCTGGGGGGAAAATTGAATGGCGTTTTGGATGCTTTGCAGTTTTGTAAGCAATGGAGCAAGGCATTGGGTTCCCGATCCAAGGACTGCACAATCTGAAATAGGCAGTGACGAAGACGAAAGTGAGAGGGGTACCTAGACAAGGGTGGTGAGGCTTGGGCACAACTACAGATACTTGGTTGCAGATAATTCTGTTGTGATTCTCAGATCAATAGTCCGGAATCCAAACACGCCGAAGTAAGTTAGAAGCAAGTGTGGTGCTATTGTGACTTAAGGTGGGGAACTCAAACAGCATTTGAAAAACAAAGGCACACGGAAATCAATGAGGGAAAGAACTTGCATCAATCTTTGTTATTGTGGCTTGCTCCCTCCGTACCGGCTTAAAATCTATGTAGTCCAGAAGAATAGACTTGTGAACTGAGCTGCCTAAAAGCTAACACCTGAAGATATGCAGGTCACAAGAACCACTTGGAAGGAATGCAGTGTTGCCATCATGGTTTCCAGAATTTTCCAGCTGGGCTCCTGTGTCCTTGAAAGGGGCAGGAAAAATAGAAATCCAGGATACAAAAGATGCCCCTGTGATTGCGTCTGCATACTTGGAAATGCTTTGCTTCTCATATTTGTCTTTGCCACGAAACTTTTAAAAGTGCAGGAACCCAATCAGGGGGGGGGGGGGGGAGACAGCAGCCTCCCACATGTAGATAGTGTTGGGATACTGCCAGGGAGACAAAGTCCATCATGACTCCACGTCGTCTCCAGACGTCCATCGATCTCCCGTAGACACGCAGTATCAGCAATTAGCGACACGAGCTCCAGAAATAGCTTGCCACATTCCAGAGCCGTGCACGCTCTATCAGCAGATAAAGCACACAGCGAAAGATGCACTCAGGAGAGCATTATTTACAAGTTTATTCAGTGTTGGTCAGAACAAAGAAAAACATGACTGCCTGCTTCAGTGTCTCCGGCAGTGAGAGAGAGAAACGAAAGCAAAGACACAACAGAAACATCCTGTGAAACAGGAAATGCGCAGGCTGTGACACAAACATCCTGCTCCCTTTTAAGGTGGAATGGAAATATCCTAACAGATAGAACTGTAGACTCGGAAGGTACACTGAGGGTCATCTATTCCAACCCCTTGCAATGCAGGAATCTCAGCTCAAGCATCCATGACAGATGGCCACCCAACCTCTGTTTAAATACCTCAAATGGAGGAGAAACCTCCCAAGCGAGTCCATTACACTGTTGAGCAGCTCTTACCATCAGAAAGTTCCTTCTATTGTTTAGTCAGAATCCTTTCTTGTAACTTGAAGCCATTGGTCCAGGTCCCATCCTCCAGGGAAAAAAACACACAAGCTTGCTCTATTTTCCAGCCCATTAGGCATTTGAAGATGGCTATTAGATCTCCATTTTACCACGCTAAACATACCTAGTTCCCTCAACAGTTCCTCATAAAGCTTGGTTTCCAGACCCTTAATCATCACTCTAACATTTGCCAAGGGACCATAAAAAAAATGTAGCTGACTGCCACTTCGAAGGTAAGATTCACCTTCTGTTGTGTGGGCAGGAGGGTCCCTCCCCTTACCTGGCCAATCCCCTGGCAACTCCTCCCCAGGAGGGATTGGGTGATTGGCTGAGGTAGGCGGAGACCTCCAGGTATGCAGCCTGGGGAGGATGAAGCCAGCCCAAACTACCAGGAGTGGGGGCATGAAGCGGTGACCCACGCCCCCCTTGTGGCAGTGATACCAGGGTTCCCCGTTAAAGGGGTCTTGAGGGGAGGCATTGGCCATAAGCCAAGAGGTTGTCATTGCTCTCCCCTCCAATGGCGGTGAAAGGGGGAACAGGCTCTCTGCTTGAACATATGTTCTCCAGAGCCAGCCCAATCCCCACACATTCATGGCGGAGACCTCCAGGTATCCAGCCTGAGGAGGACGAAGCCATCCCAAACTACCAGGAGTCACACTGGGATCTAGGGGGCTGTGTGCGACCACACAAAAGGCACCCTCATTTGATGTGGGAGCGGTCATTCCCCAAACACTTGAATCATTGATTGTCCCCCCCCCAATAGCCACATTTTGGACTAGATGTGTCCTTCTACTGTCGGTAATACTAATATGAAAAATAAAACTAATCTGGGGGGGTGTACCATTTTCTTTGTTCCATTGATTTGATAAATACATTTAGTATAAAAAGGTAAAGGGACCCCTGACCATTAGGTCCAGTCGTGACCGACTCTGGGGTTGCGGTGCTCATCTCGTTTTATTGGCCAAGGGAGCCGGCGTACAGCTTCCGGGTCATGTGACCAGCATGACTAAGCCGCTTTCTGGGGAACCAGAGCAGCACACGGAAATGCCGTTTACCTTCCCGCCGGAGCGGTACCTATTTATTTACTTGCACTTTGCCATGCTTTCAAACTGCTAGGTTGGCAGGAGCAGGGACCGAGCAACGGGAGCTCACCCCGTTGCAGGGATTTGAACCGCCGACCTTCTGATCAGCAAGTCCTAGGCTCTGTGGTTTAACCCACAGCGCCCCTGTGACCCTCTACATTTAGTATACCAGAGATCTATAGTATGTCTCCTCTTGCTCTTCTACAGCTGTGTTACCACAAATCTGGCAGCAGCTAACAAGGAAATAAACAAGTCCTAAAATATTGCATCCACCCCTCTAAGTCAAAGTGAAAAAAATAGCATTATATTTTTGGTACCTTAGCAATTGTTTGCCCAGTTATGGGAACAATCTGAAAGAAGACAGCACACACAAGGATTGCCGGGTCCACATATTTTATTTTATTTTAAAAAAAAATATGTGATAAGGGCATTGCAGAATTTTGCTGTGAAAAAATATAATGAAGAGGAAGCTACACAGAGGATGAGAAAAGAAGAGCTTTAATACATAAGTCTGATGGAGGAAAAAGCCATGTGTGGAGACTGCTGCTTGCAGCACAGAATAGAAACTGAAAGCCCAGTGCTTGAGATTTCAAGGGGTGGGGGGAGAAATGTTGTTCTGCCCCCTTTTAATGCAAGTCTACCTAATGCTCACTTCCTGAAACAATACACAAAACAGAATGAAGCTATACTATGGAAATCATACTGCTCTGAATTTGGTGGAGGATCAAGGGACTATGTAAAGTCCTACACTTTTACCTAAGTGACAAGTAGGGATGGGATGAAGCTGTCAATTTCAGTTTCCCTCATTCTGCAAATCTTCAGTGATCCACATTTCCATATCGGTTTGCATTTGCTCATGAAAAATCATCAGCGTCTTGTGTGATTTGCTCCTAATGTACACTTGTTTCACTGCAATATCCCCTAATGTGCACATTTTTTTTGCAATGCAATTTCCCCTAATCTAGCTCATTCTTGTATGTTATTTACACTAATATGTGCATCTATGCATTTTTGTATTAGGGTTCTTTACAGCCACCCCCAATCTGTCCTGTGATGTCCTGGGGATCAAACTCCCCTGCCTTTCTTGCAAAGAAATGGGAAGTGCAGCTTCCACCAGCCCCTGCTAACATGGCCAATGGGATGGTGAGGGTTGTGGTCCAACAGCCTGGAGGGCCAAAGATTACCTACCCCTGTTTTATTGTTTTTAATGCACTGTAGAATCATAGAAATGGGAGGGACCTCAAGGCCCATCTAGTCCAACCTCCTGCGATGCGCATTGCTATGTGTATTATTCTTTTTGTTGCCTGCATATTTAACTCCATTTCAAAATATGAAAAATGTTTAGGGAAGCTTTTAATGTTTGATGCATTACTGTATTTTAATATTTTGTTGGAAGCCACCCAGAGTGGCTGGGGAAGCCCAGCCAGATGGGTGGGGTATAAATTATTATTATTATTATTATTATTATTATTATTATTATTATTATTTAATTCCATCAAAATAAAATTCTACAAATGATGGGGAAATGAAGAAATCTGAGTCGTGTGCCCTGCAAACAGTACCTGCCATTTACCCCTCTCCCCTCCTGAATTGCAAGCTCCTTGGGGCGGAACCCTGCCACTGCCTTTTGCGGCAAAGCCCCACAAACGCTGACAGAGCCTCATAACCAATTGCAGGTAATGTACTTCAGTGGGAGGAGCAGCGGTTAATGCCACAGCAAGGCTAACAAATGTCGCCACCATCTGCCTTTAGTTCTGAATATCGCCAAATGTGAGAAAGGGAAGCAGGCTAGCCTCCCTTCTCAGCTTTGTAAACGGTGTTCATCATTTCCATTCCTTCCCTGGGCTTCGGCACAGCGACGATTACCATATTTCAATAAGTCCCCCTGTGTGCTCAAGGTAGGACTGGGCAGAGGGCTTACTGGATTACATGCTTGATTTCCCCTGAAAGCCTCTCTTTCCAGTAAATATTGCAGCAATTTGAAAGGATTACTTTCCTGTGTCCCTCTCAATTTTCCCAACTATTTTTGATCTGATAGCACCAGCTGGTAGTCACTTAAGGGTGACAACAACACTCTCATCATCTCCGTGTAAAGGTGGACACACATTACGCTTCCCAATCAGAGATGGGGGTCCCCGAGAGGCCGGCGCAAGGGGCGGTGGCGCAGTCTGATTGGTTTCCACTGCAGATGGGGCTCTCGGTTTCTTTAGCAAAATGGTTCCCTAATGTCTTCTGTAATTTGCAAACAGTATTTGAGATTTTGAAACATCTGCTGTGTGCTCAAAGATGTTCAGGTTAATGTAGTCTGAAGAAGGCATTCAGGAGTTTTGTTTTCCCGTCTTTTTTTGCCATTAGGTTGCTGCCTTTTAAAAATCCCTTAATGTACACACGCTCAGCCAGACCTTCTCCACATCAGTACCATTTTTAAAAAACAAACAAACACCTACTCTTGGTTTTTACCAATTATTTTGTTGTTGCTTTCCTCCCAATTTTCCTTCAGCAAGTCTCGCAGTTAGATCGGGGGGCGGGAAATGGTTCTTCGTCGTGGAAGGAAATGCAAAGGCGAGACAAGACAGGGTAAGTGTGCATCTCTCACTTTTTGCACAGGTACCAACAAATAAGTCACCCCTCCCCTAACACTCCGTATACCCATAATCCTTAGTCTCCCTTAAATACTCTTTTTGGACATATGACCCACCTCTAGTAATCTATACATTTAAAATTGGAATATTTTTATTGTTTACTGGCCATGTTTTTATCTGTTTGTTTTTGTTATACTTCAAATAAATGTTCCAGGAGGAGGAGACCTATGTTCTTGGCTCATTCTCCTTCACAATATTATAATCATGTGAGGGAAACTGATGCCTGAATAGGACTTTATTCTTGGAGAATTTAGAAGCCAATTTATGAAGTGTGGACAGAAGTGCAGAACTCTGAGGAATAACTAAGCATGTATGCAGTGATGACTTCAGATAATAGCATTTAACACAGTTCTCCTCACAATGCAAAGAAACAAAGTGGGCTGACAATATTTCAAAACCACCAGTCGATAGAACATTCCTCTCAGACTGTGGGCCCAGAGAGGCATGTACACACAACCTTTGTTTGGTAATAACAGAGGGGAGTTCCAAAGATACAAAATCTGACTTACACTCCGAAGAGGTATACGATAAAGAGCAGGACCTTGATGAGGTTATTGTGCAGTTACTACAGCTTCAAGCAGTTACTACAGCTTTGCGGAAGTTTGTGCCAGATAAATTAGAGGAATGAGGGACAGCAGAGAAAAAACCAGAATTTGAGTGGTAGTCAACAAAATTGACGCGGGTGGCACTGTGGGTAAAAGCATCGGTGCCTAGGGCTTGCCGATCGAAAGGTCGGCTGTTCGAATCCCTGCGGCGGGGTGCGCTCCGTTGCTCGGTCCCAGCGCCTGCCAACCTAGCAGTTCGAAAGCACTCCCGGGTGCAAGTAGATAAATAGGGACCGCTTACTAGCGGGAAGGTAAACGGCATTTCCGTGTGCTGCGCTGGCTTGCCAGATGCGGCTTTGTCACGCTAGCCACGTGACCCGGAAGTGTCTCCGGACAGCGCTGGCCCCCGGACTCTTGAGTGAGATGGGCGCACAACCCTAGAGTCTGTCAAGACTGGCCCGTAGGGGCAGGGGTACCTTACCAACAAAATTCACATCTTAGCCAGCAAGTGGTAGAAGGCAGGAAATGGGAACTGGAGGGAGCTTCCCAAAATCCTCTGCTTAGGTCACTTATGTAAACAAGCAAACCAAAATACCATGTTATTTTGTAGGTTTAGCATCTGTTACCTAGCTTAGAACCTTTCCTATATATCTTGTCCCAGCTTTCTCAGACCACATCACTGGGCATCTTCTTGTCCACAGAGCTGACAATGTTCCCATTTTTCTGCCCTCAAGAGCTGGCCCTGATTTACATCTGAATAAAACCAGAAGGCAATGATATTTTTATCATCACCCATATCTGACTTAGTGATTGATTCCTTTGCCTTCTGGTGGTGATTGTTTTGGAGATTACTTTATTCATCAGCATCTGTCAAATTAAAAAACAACAACCCAACATGATTTAAAATAAAGTTATGGATTAGGATATAATCTGAGTTCAAAAATGAGTTGATGGTCATTTCATCCAAAGTACAATCAAGTTCTATTAATCTCCTTGATGGACATCTTCTACTCTTCCAAAACTTGAAAATAATCATTGTAAAAAGGAAGTAGTTGACTTTTTTTTTTAAGAACTTATTCCAATTCACATTTGTCCCATGACAAAATGAACTAGTTTGGGTAATGTTCAGTTCACAGACAATTCAAATTCATTCAGATGATCCTTAGCTAAATTAAAAAAAGTAAAATCAGCATTCAGAATGTTACAGGCTGCTGTGCAGAAGACTAAGAAAACATGAAAACACACACACATAGGAACACCAATTGTTTAATCTATTTTTTTCCAACAATTACAATATTTAATCTTAAAGGCCCAAAGAGTCTGAAGAGTGTTTTTTAAAAAAACAAAACAAAACAAAAAAGAACAAAAAGTAAAATAATTAATTTGAAGATGAACTTGAAATTGTTCAGAAATCTACCCACAAACATATTTAATTCGCACCCAGTTCAACTGGAAATTATGAGAATTTATTTCAGGTGGAATTCAGAGACTTTTGAACTACTTCAGTGACCTTGGTTAAACCGAACTAGTTCATTCCAAGCACTGTTTCTTTCTACCCATTTCCTTCAAAACTGTGCTCTGACTCTCAGATACCCCAGCTTGTTTTTGGACGTACTGAAGTATGTACAGATATTCATATCTGTTAACATCAAAATAGAAGAACTTTAGTTCAACCTCAGATTATATCCCAAATAACTGTGTCCCTTACTTTTCATTGCTAATAATGGCAATAGCGGAGTTGTTCTACTTAAGAGTTGAATTACAGAAAGCTGTTTTCCAACACTAGGGTTTTTAACCATCCTCTTTAGAGCTGCACGTTTATTTCTAAAGGTCCATTAGCAATATTTGGAGAGAAACTAAGAAAGAAGAATTGTCCCTTTGAGCCATCAACCAACCAACCAGAAAATTTCAAACTGCTCTAATTCAAGAGCTGGCAGAGCAGATGAACCTCAAATAAGTACACATAAATACACCCACAAAGGAGGCTTGTTTACATATACTGGTTACATATATGACTTCTGATAATAATGAAGAAATGAGACTGGTAGCCAGTAGGTATGGAAACATGACACTCATGGCAGCGCTATTTGCTCAGAGATGGGAACCTTTGACTCTTCAGATGATGCTGGACTGCAGCCACAGCTAGCATGACCAACAGTCTGAGATGATGGGATTTGTAGTCCAATAACATCTATAGGGCCACAATTTCCTTGAGATGAGTGTATGAAGAACAGACAAAATGAAGTAGGAATGAACACATACACACACACAATGAGAAGCATTTAAAATGGTTTAGAATCTACTCTAGTGGCCTCTTGGAGTCCAGAAGTCATTTTAGAGAGTGAGGAACAGGCTATGGAATTTCTAGCCCCACTCAAAATAGGGGGGCACTCCAGATCCACAGATTCAACTGTGAACCACTGAGGTCTTCCTAGTCCATAATGTGCTATGCCTCTGTAGTTCCTATGCATACGTGTTTGACTGCACTGTAGGACTGTCTTTGTAGGTGTGTGGCGTAAGTTGTCCCCTTCCCATTTGCCTTTAGATTCTGAGATGGCTCCTTTGGGATACTGGGAATGCCCTGCTTCCTGGATCCAGATTTCTGAAGGCATCTCACTACCTACACAGAATGAAGATATAACTGACCTACGTTGTCACCTGAAAGGAAGCATCTTCAAAAGCCTCCCTGGGGGTAGTGCTTTAGAGCTGCTTGTCACCTGCTGGAAACTTGCATATGTTTCCACAGGTCCTTTTGCAAATTGGTGGGGATTCCACTGAGAAAAATACCCAAATACTCCCCTTACGGAGGTATAATTCCTAGAGTTCTCCGAGAAAAGGGATTTATCATTAAACCACTCTGAGAACTGAAGCTTACAGCAGCCTTAACAAACTGCAGTTCCCAGAATTCTTTGGGGAAAGCCATGACTATTTGAAGTTGTATAATATTGCTTTAAATATACGGTGAGGAAGTGGCCTGTGTGTGAAGAAATTGTGACATTACATCAGTACAATGATTTTGGGAGAGGGAGGAAGGGAGAAGTGGTCACTGCTGAATATATATATATACTCAGCTTCTGCTCTCCCCTTCTTTGACCATGCTATTTAGTATTCCTAAAACAGTCTTCCTATTTATATCCAGTGACATGATGTCACCTTCTCCTCCATCTTCAAATTCTTTTTCCAAATCCCCTTTCTAGGCAAAGCTTTTCTGTTCTTCCTACTCCCCACTGATCCTTCTCCCTGACTCAGCTCGATTATGTCTTTAGCACAACCTCCCCTTCCATGCTGATCCTGATATCTTACTCAAGCCCAGTTGGTGAAACGCAGACACTGCCTTCCAGGATTGCATGTTCTTCTTCACCATTAACTCCTTGCACAGAGAAAACTAACATGTCAGAAAGAAGGTAAGACTAAAGACCTCCCCACCTGCCATTTAGTTTTCTACGCAGTTTTCTATGTGGTTATGATGATGATAATGTGGTATGGAACAGTTTCATATGCCTTTCAATTCTGATACACACCAGACACAGTTTTATGCTCTCAGCAAGAATTTAGGCCTCTGATTGGAAGCGCATGTGACTCTGAGCATTATTATTTCCCCCAGGGCCATTTCCAGTTTTGAGGGGGCCATTAGTAGAGAAGGGCCTTCCAAGCGTCCCTATTTTCCAGGGACAATCTCAGATTTACAGAAGCCCTTCTGGTTTCTGATTTGATCCCGGAATATCCTGCTTTTCCTTAGGATGTCCCTATTTTCATTGGAGAAATGTTGGAGGGTATGGAGTTATGTGACCTCCCAATCCAAGGAGATAAGTAACTGTACAACCTTCAGAAGACATCTGAAGGCAGCCCTGTATTAATTAGTGTTTTATTATGTTTTTATATTTGTTGTAAGCCACCCAGCGTGGCTGGTGCAAGCCAGTCAGATGGGTGAGGTATAAATAATAAAATTATCAGTATTATGGAATAGGACATCACTATTTTCATCAGAGAAATGTTGGAGGGTATGGGAAGGTGTCCCTCACTCCTCCTCTGCTTTGGCTTCCTTAGCAGAAGGACCATGGCTGAGTGGTAGATGTTCTGCTCTGCATGCAGAAGGTTCAAGTCCAGCTGGGGCAGATCCCTGCCTAAAAACTTAAAGAGCCACTGCCAGTCAATGAATGCAATATTGGTCTGGCTCAGTATAAGTCAGCAGGGCTCTAAATGCCCCTGGTGTATCTTTGTTCCAGGGAACTATGAGAAATTTAAGAGATGCTTCTCAGATTCCCATGCTGGGCTGTCATTTTCATTTCCAGCACTGCTATGGAGCAATGCTACATCAGAGACGTAGTAGGAAATTAAATGGCAGCACTCAGACCCAGCCACGCAGTGCATTTTGTTTTATTTAAAGGTTGTCCCAGGGCAGGCATAAGTTGTGTCTCCTGCTTAGGGGGACCCCAGCAATTGCCAAGGCTATTTGATTCTCCTTGTGTCCTTCTATTAAAAGCACAGTTTAGGAGCATTAACTTCCCCAATAAAACCTAATCAGGATGGCAGTGAGCACGGCCAAGAGATGTCGGCCTGTTCTTGCTGTCAGCAATCTTGCAGATAAGACAAGAAGGGATTTAAGAAGCCAAGAGACTCTACTCCCACCCACCCTGAAAAAAACCCTCTTCTGAAATAGTATTGTGGAATATATCTGTGGGTGTCAACCACATCTGTGCTTTTCAGAAGGTAGCCAGGATAATTACACTTCTGAAATGTACAACGTGAAATTTTAGAGGCCAAAGGTGGAGAATAAAAAGGTTAGTACTATGCATTTAGGCTTAAACGGAAGACTTAGGTGTATTTTTTAATAGCACTAAACATTTAATATTAGAAGCCATGCTGACTCATTTAACAACGAACTTTGCGACTTCAGTAATTGCTTTAAGCTCACTGCCTGAATACTTTCCATTTGAGCCTCTGTCGTTTTTCCTTTTACAATCAACATCTATTTGGTTTCTCTCAAAATCTTGTATTTTCAGCTGTTTAGCAAGTTCACTGCAAATGCGAAGCTGATTATCTCTCCATCTGATCTGGGGGAGGGGGGGTGGGAGGCCAGTCTGGTAACAGCCATTTCTATTTTCCTATTTTACTTTCCCCTCTGAACATCCTAATCATGTCAAGATGACTTGGGATTCTTCTTGAAAGGCAATTAAGCTTTGTTTTGGATACTCGGCCATCCAAATGATTATATTACTGACTCTCTAAAGCCTGTGTAGAGGCAGTGGAGGCTGGTCCATTAGTGGGTGGGGGACATTGCCCCATCAAACTCAGTTTGACCTCAATCACTCCATGCCCCACATCTACCACCCAGTCCAGAGGGTAGCAATGGCTGTGAGCTTCCTCCTCCTTAATGTCAATGTTTTTTTTTGGTAGAACTCAGCAGGGAAGAGGATGGAGACAGAACTGTGCTTATAATAGGAGGCCCCCACTTAGAAGTACTTATGTAGATACACAAACAATCTACCTTATTCAAAGGAGCCTCAACAGAACTGAGAATTACCCTTGGACTTTTCATTGCTCAGTGAAGTGGGGAGTGCTTATGTACAATATGTATGGATGCTATTTGTGATGATGAGAGATGCCATTAGTTTAATGGCCAGCCTTATCTTTTCTTGCAGCCAAGGAGGTTCCCTGATGGAGGTGAGTCTACTTTCCTTAATGGCTACAATTATGAAAATATGTCACATCCACATCCAACATGTTACGTGTAATTTCAACAAAGGTATCGATAGCTTGAGCAGTTGCTGCTACTTAATAAAACCATTAATGAGGAATCTTCATAAAGGGCAACTGAAGTTCGTGGCTATGCTTTATGACCCTTGTTTTATTGACTAATCAAAACTATTGAAAAGGAAATAAACTCAGCCTGGGATGGCTCAAATGAAAGTCTTCCCAAAGCAGAGGCTAAAATACGACATATGTTCCATTTGAATCAGAGGAGGTATCCTATTATCTGTCAAACGGCATGTGTCTGTGAGCCTCCCACACCTTGGCCCAAGGGTGGAAATTGAATATTGGTTGGGCTTTTGTAAAGTCATAGGATGATTCTGTAATTTCAGAGGAAGAGAATTCAGCCATAGAACATCAGCAGGCTGTGAATCTGCAAGAAAGAGGAAGGGTTGGAATATGGGATTGTTTGGGAGAATAGTGGAGAGCATGTATATTGGAGGGGTGAAGGCGTTGTGAGAGAAGGGCCAGTTGTAATAAGGAAGGGCCAGATAGAAAGATGGCTTTGGGTGGGGGGATAGTGCTGCATTTGCCCAAGTGTGCCTGTACCCTCTGGGTATGGTTGGAGTCCAGCTTCTATCATCCATGCCCATTGCCCATGCTGGCTAGGGCATAAAGAAGGCATGGTGTTGGAGCTGTTGTTCTAAGGAGTTGTATTCACTTGACGCAAGGAAAGCCACAGAAGCCAGTGACTTTTAGGATTAGGTGCAGGTCAATTCTGTGTCCAGGGCAGCTGTTTATCAGCTCCATCTGGTACGCGGGCTGAGACCCTACCTGCCCGTGGACTGTCTCGCCAGAGTGGTGCATGCTCTAGTTATCTCTCGCTTGGATTACTGCAATGCACGCTATGTGGGGCTACCTTTCAAGGTGACTCGGAAACTACAACTACCAGAATGTAGCAGCTAGACTGGTGACTGGGAGCGGCCACTGAGACCACATAACACCGGTCTTGAAAGACCTGCATTGGCTCCCAATACGTTTCCGAGCACAATTCAAAGTGTTGGTGCTGACCTTTAAAGCCCTAAATGGCCTCAGTCCAGTATATCTGAAGGAGTGTCTCCATCCCCATCATTCTGCCCAGACACTGAGGTCCAGCGCTGAGAGTCTTCTGGCAGTTCCCTCACTGCGAGAAGCCAAGTTACAGGGAACCAGGCAGAGGGCCTTCTCGGTAGTGGCACCTGCCCTGTGGAACGCCCTCCCACCAGATGTCAAAGAGAAAAACAACTACAAGACTTTTAGAAGACATCTGAAGGCAGCCCTGTTTAGGGAAGGTTTTAATGTTTAATAGACTATTGTATTTTAATATTTTGTTGGAAGCCGCCCAGAGTGGCTGGGGAAACCCAGCCAGATGGGCGGGGTATAAATAAATTATTATTATGATTATGAATAGTCCAAGAAAGAATTGAGTTGCCACATTTGGCAATGATATCCTGTGAGGAGCTGGAGGAGAAAAGGGAGTTGATATGTAACAGTGGTTAATCTAGATCAGGAGAAGATGCTATTGGATATGTCTTCAGTGGGTAGCTTGTTCAGCACTAAGTGCAGCATTAAAGAAAACATCTTATTAATTCACACACACACACACACACACACACACACAATATCAGGCTTTGGGGGGGGGGGTCAAAAACACGCATAGATCATGTACTATGCAGTGGTTTCAAACAACAAATGCTTTGCTAGATGCAAACAGAAATGGTGCCAGTAGTAACAGTCCAAGGCACAAAAGCATTAAGATATGTAAGTAGATTGGAAATACCATTTATGACAAAGATGCATGAAAAGAATCAGGGAGACTTGAAAAGCAGAAGGGGAAATGCTTTGCCTTGACCCCAAAAGCATCTCCTAGTATCTTAAAATTTGAGAAAACTAAGAGACAACTAGATGGTGCCTCTGCAAGATTTCCTGTACTGAATCTTAATATTGAAGCAAAAGATTTGAAAATCATTACCCCCTTATTCCTCCTCTCTCCCCAATTCACTCCTCCCCTACCTCACAATGTCTGTGACAGCAGTGTCTCACACCGAATGAAACTGACCTATAGAAAGGACTCTGAAGTGAGAACAGAGACGCCATATGTACCATTGCTGTCTATGCGCTGAGATGAATGGGGAGAAAAATCACAACTCAGTTGAAAAACCCATATGTATATCGGAGTGCTCAGATGAGCGACGCAACCCCATAGTCGCCTTTGACTGGACTTAACCATCCGGGGTCCTTTACCTTTTTTTTTTTTTTTTTTACCTTTTAGACACTGCTGTAAAGTGCCTCACCTTTATGATATACTTTCAATAGCTACCAATGCTAAATACAGCTCATTTCCCCGTGTGATGGCTGGACCAATGGCAGACCAGAGTCTAGGTTTGGAGACTGCATCCATGGTTCACATACCACCAAACCCATCATGGTGCAAAAGGCAGGTGTTGGAAACAGATAACAGGAAAGGCAAGTAATAAACCCCACCACCGCTCATGTCAGAGAAATGCTTGGATCTAGACGGCATTTCCTTGCCCACTACACCTGCACAGAATTCCCATCTGACAACATACAGTTAAAATTAAATGATTTCATATGGTATCACCAAATGGCAGAGAGCAACATGCAAAGACAAGATGAGCTTGCAAAAAAAGGGGGGAGAAGGAAGTGTGTGTGATGGGGGGGGGGAGAAATTGTGTCCTTAATTTGTAGTAAAAGCTTATTCAAAGTTCAGGGCTATCTCTGTTTTAGAGTCAGTTGCAAATAATTTAGATTTAAGCAAGCAGGCATGGAAGAAAAACCACCACTGCAAAATGTAAAAATGAGCAAAGCACAGCTTCTTCTTTTTCTCATTACATTGTGTCTTCCATGCATCATTAATTCTTGGTGTATTATCTGAAATGTTATTGTTCATAATCAGAAATAGACTATAGTGCTAAATCATAGTCTAAGTAGAAGGGGAAAGTAAGCTTGTTAGTTGGAATCCTTGCTCACTGGAGAATATATACAGAAAACTAGCAAGAGACCCATCATTTTATGACAGGCACCCTGCATCTTGGAGGGATGGCTTTATACTGAAAGAGCCTCCGAGCATCTTTGTCTGCTCAGCACAGAGAGACACTGACTTCTCCCCATGTCAATGACCAAAGCTGGCATCACCACCTAGCATCTCTGGGCAGTTGCCAGGGTACCAGTATCCCAGTAGGACCCACTGCTGACATCTACTGTTTTTGGTTTGTTTAATCCAACCCAGTGTTCTGAGTAGCACTGAAATCAGCTACAATTTCATTTTTATCAATGGCCTAAACACAGTGTTACTCTGGAACATTTTGGGGAATTAAAAATAGCAAGTGGACCCAGTGACTAGGTTCTGCTTGGGCCTGGAAAAATATGTCAGGGCCCAGTGATAGAAGTGGAACCACCCTGTCAGTGAGAGCCAGTCTTAGATGTCCATCCTTAAGTGCAATGCTTTACCTTTTTCATAAGAGTGAATGGCAATTATTCAGGTATGGGAGAAATAAATGGAACCAAGGAAGTTGCCTTGTGCCAAGTCAGACCATTTCCCCATCTGGCTCAGTATTATCAGCACCAGGGATGGGGAACCTGTGACCCTCCCCATGTTGCTGAACTCCAACATCTGTCATCCATGACCATTGGCTTTGCTGATTTTGTCTGATGGGACTTGGAGTCTAACATATGGAGGGCTGCACTTATCCCACCCCTGGTCTACACAGACTGCCAGTGGCTCTCTGGGGTCTTTCTTAACCTTACTTGGAGATGCCAGGGACTTGTCAGGAGCTTGTCCTGCACTTGAGTAGGACCCTGGCAGAGACACATGCCCGACTGTCATGTTCTCTCCCTCCTGGTCAATCGTTCGGGAGCTTCAAAAGCTTTCTTCAGCCCGAACATCACAGCGACCGATACCAAGCGACACCGGCACACTTAGGGATCTGCAGAGTCTTCGCAGCTTGAGTAACAGACCTCAGCAACTCAGCATTTTGGCTAATCTACTTTATTTACATATAAACACACACAGAGCACTACAACATGGCTCCCTCTCTCTCGAGCATCAGACAGCAAAGAGAAAAAGAACAAAGGACAATAGTCCCACTTCACGGAACACAGTAACACATCCTGTCTCCGTCACTTCCCACTCTCTGGAGTCAAAACATATACTGTCATGTGATAGACAATAATCCCATGACTGCAATCATGGAGCAGGAATTCTAACAGGATTGAGCCTGAGACCTTTTCCAAGCAAAGCATGTGCTCAGCCACTGAGCTATGCTTCCACTGAGCTATGCTTCCTCTAAAGTGGAACACCTAAGAATCCTATTGAAGTCAAGGCTGACTGTGTTTTACTGCCCCGGTTGCCTTAATCCTTTAGAATAGCGTCAGCACCTATTTGCGTTGCTGGTACTGGTGTGGACACTGCTCTCATGCTGAGGAAGCAGGACACTGTTGTTTTAATGGGGCACCTGTGACTCTCCAGATGCTGGGGGACAACAGCTCTCATTATCCCAGACCAATCCCCATGTTGGCTGGGTCTAATGGGAGTTGGAGTGTAGCACAATCTGGAGGGCCACAGATTTTCCACTCTTGCTGCTGCCACATCCCTACTGATATCCCTAACTTTAAAATGAAAACACAGCCCTGGGGGAGAGAGGGGAAAAAGCTCTGTGTTCTTAGTTCCCGGTTGCTGACAGTGTTTCAACCTATTTTATTTGTGATAATATACTCTATAATATATGGAATGCTTTGACTAAAGGCTCATAAAAAAGGCTTAAAGGGGGAGAATACATGAATCCCGCATTTTGTCATTTCTAACACAATGGTGAACTTTTAACAACATTGTTATTTGGAAGCACTGGCCAGTGTAACATTTATTATCTGTCACTTCCCAGATGGTGTTTCCAAGCCACGTGACTCGGCATAACACCTAGGGCAGTGAAACATGGAAAGAAGAAACTCATAGAGTCCAGACATTAAATAAATCAATAAGCCAGTGGTGCATGTGCATTTTCTTAGCACCTTTTAGAAGTTGCTCTTTTATAATGCAGAGAAGAGCTACTGTGATGTAACAGCTTGTGTGTTGGACAGTTCAACTTGGGCTTGATCCTGGGATACCTTAATTCATAGGGACATGGGTGGCGCTGTGGTCTAAACCACCGAGCCTCTTGAGCTTGCTGATCAGAAGGTTGCTGGTTCGAATCCTTGTGACAGGGTGAGTTCCCATTGCTCTGTCCGAAGGTAAATGGTGTTTCCATGCACTCTGGTTTCTGTCACAGTGTTCCGTTGTGCCAGAAGCGGTTTAGTCATGCTGACCACATGACCTGGAAAGCTGTCTGTAGAAATACACCGGCTCCCTTGGCCTGAAAGCAAAATGAGTGCTGCAACCCCATAATCACCTTTGACTGGATTTAACCATCCAGGGGTCCTTTACCTCAGTTCATACTTCATCATGACATGTCACTTTCTTTCTCAGCTTAACCAACCTTGTTGTTGTAAGAAAAATATGGGACAACCTCATAATCGCCACCCTGGGATAACTGTGAAATAGTCACCACGCTGCAAAACATGAACGTTCATTCATTCATTCATTTTATTTGTATAATGCTTTTCCAGAAAAAACAAAATTGTGCTCAAAGCAGCTTACAATGCAAAAGCAGAAATACGTTTCAAATGAACACTGCAAAAACAATTTTAACAAAGTAACAGCTTTCTTATAACACAGCAAAACAATAGCAAATATAACAACATACAGAGAAATACACATTTTAGTACTATAAATATAACAATATTACTTAAGCAGCAGCAAAAATAATAATGGAGCTTCACAGCTTTATGTTAGTCCTAGAGACCCCCCTCCAATGATGTTACTCACAGTCTCTTAACTTCCCCAATAAAACCTAATCAGGATGGCAGTGAGCACGGCCAAGAGATGTCGGCCTGTTCTTGCTGTCAGCAATCTTGCAGATAAGACAAAAAGGGATTTAAGAAGCCAAGAGACTGCACCCCCACCCCCCACCCCAAAAAGCCCTCTTCTGAAATAGTATTGTGGAATATTTCTGTGGGTGTCAACCACATCTGTGGGGGAGCTGGAATCTCTCCTCTCATGAGTGGGCAGTGGTGCTGTGACTGGACATTGATGATCCAACAGTGAAAGTGCCAGACACACCTTTGTAGGGAGGGATTTTCACAACCTGGGGGCCGTGACAGAGAATGCCCTCTCCTGGACCCACTACATCTGAGGGAAGCTGAAGGGAAGCCTATGAGCAGGGCATAAAGGTAACAGTCCTCTCCTGCCTGCTGCTGGCATTTGGAAAATAATGCCTCTGGACCTGGAGATCAGAAATAGCCACGGTGCTTTTAAAATTAAAGTGGTTACTTGCTTCTATTCCAGACTGCCGTGGTTTTGAGAATCACTGCTATGGAGAAGGCAGGTGGACGATTGCTCTTTCTGCTTCTTTTACAAGGGAGAAGCTAGCTCAGTGTGCAGTAGATGTGCAAGACACTTGCATGTCCATTTGGTGGGGCTTCCTCTTACCTTGGTTCTCAAGCTTAATCCATTCCGGAAGTCCGTTCCAAAACCAAAGCGTTCCAAAACCAAGGTGTGCTTTCCCATAGAAAGTCATGCAAAGTGGATTAATCCGTTCCAGACTTTTAAAAACAACCCCTAAAACAGCAATTTAACATGAATTTTACTATCTAACGAGTCCATTGATCCATAAAATGAAAGCGATAAACAATGTACTGCAGTCACACAATCAATCAATCAATCAATCAATCAGTAGCTGAACTGCGTTCCACACAATCACAAAAACAAAACAAAAAAGCCACAAAAACAAAAACGCAAAATAAATAGCAAAAACAGACAGACCTCAGTGTAACACTCAAAACAGAAGTTTGGCTCTCAAAACGGAAGGGTGGCACTCAAAACGGAGCATGTTCGGCTTCCGAAAAAAAGTTCGCAAACCGGAACACTTACTTCCGGGTTTGCAGTGTTTGAGTTCCAAGTTGTTTGAGTACCAAGGCGTTTGAGAACTAAGGTACCACCATACTTCTGAAGCCACCCTGATGTTTTCTGTCAAAAAGTTGGCACCTTTTATCTCTCTGACTCTGAAGGGGTGGAGGAGAAAGTAGCTAAGCCTGCAGTCCTAACCCTGCTTACCTGAATTCAATAAGACTAATTTCTGAGTAGACACGGTTAGGATTGAAGCCCAAATGATGGCTGCCAACCTTGAAACCATTTGTTTGTGTATATTCCTGTTCTGTCATGTTTGCTTCCATTCAATGTCTTATTTCTCATTATGGGTAGAAAACAGGCAGGCGGTAACCTAGATTTCAGCACCCAAACATGCAGGCAAATATGTTGTCCATCAAAAAGCAAGCCATTTGTAAAGGGGGGTGGAGGAATTAATATCCCCATAAGGCAATCAGCCAGTGGAATGCACATCCCTGCAATCTTAAAATACCACCTGTGGTTAATGTGGTTTCCTTTAAATATAGGTATTTTCAAAGACAGCACATCCTATTTATTTATTTACAATCAATCAGGCTAGTTGCTGTTTTCCTTCCTAGGATCAAAGAAGATGCATAATCTGCAGACAAGAAAATACATGGTGGTGTCATTTTCATTCAGTGGGAGCAGAAAATACGGCGAATGCGCAAAAAATAATCTAATTGTGATATTATGGAGTACCAGAAACAGGCATTGCTTTAACTGAGGCAGCATCCCAGTTTCCTAACCTTCCTGTTCCCCAGGAATGAATGAAGAATGATTGTGGGAACACCTTTCCCCAAATAAAAGACGACTTCAGCTGAAATTCCAGCCAATTACAGTTTAGTGAGGATGAATGAAACTCAATATAGGCTTCTCTCGCCCCCCCCCCCCCCAAATTCCCTTAAGCTTATTTCATCCAATTACTGCACAAATGGTTCTGAGGATTCTTTGGAGGAAACCATGGCTGTTCAAACTGGCGCAACACTGCTTTAGATATAGTGGTACCTCAGTTTTCGAACAGCTTAGATCACGAACAACTTGGAACCCAAACGCTTCAAAACCGGAAGTAGGTGTTCGTGTTTTCGAACTTTTGGAAGCCAAACATGCTCCATTTTGAGTTCCCCTGTGTTTCCTGTTAATTTGCATCCCCCCGATGTAATTCAAGCCTCCCGTTTCCAATAGCAGTGTTCTGAGGTGATATTTGGAGCTTATATTTGGTGCGTTTGTTTTTGCTATTTTTATTTTTATTTTTTTGTTTTTTTCATTTTCAGGCTTTTTCAGTTAATTTGTTTTTGTGACTCTGTGGATTCCAGTGCAGCTATTGATTGATTGATTGATTGACTGTGTGACTGAGGAAATGGATTAAAGCCCCCCATCCAAACTAGGACTATCATCAGTGCAGATGAGAATTTTTATTTTATTTTAATTTTTATCATCTACAATACTGTTTTATTTATTTTATAGTACAGTACACTGTTTATTGCTTTCATTTTATGGATCAATGGTCTCGTAAGATAGTAAAATTCATGTTAAATTGCTGTTCAAGCGGTTGTTTTTAAAAGTCTGGAATGGATTAATCCGTTTTGCATTACTTTCTATGGGAAAACACACCTTGGTTTTGGAACGCTTTGGTTTTGGAACAGACTTCCAGAAAGGAAGTTTGAGAACCAAGGTACCACTGTATAACCATCGCAGTGAGCAGCTATTGGTAGTCTTTGTTAGGATCGTCCTACTCTTGTGTAGGACTCTGGCAGAGAGACATGCCCGACTGGCATGTTCTCTCCCTCCTGGTCGTTCGTTCAGGAGCTTCAAAAGTTTTCTTTAGCCCGTACATCACAGCGACTGATACCAAGAAGCATCAGCACACTTAGGGATCGGCAGAGTATTGGCAGTTTGCGTAACAGACTCAATAGCTCAGCATTTTGGCTAATCTACTTTATTTACATATAATACACTTGGATCATTCTGACTTTGCTGTCTGATGAGAAAGAGGAGCTAAGAGAGAAAGAACAAAGGACAATAGTCCCACTTCATGGAACACAGTAATACCGAAACATCCTGTCTCCGTCACTTCCCATACTGTGGAATGAAAACATACACCGTCATGTGATAGACAACAAACTCATGACTGCAAACACGGAGCAGGAATCCTAACAGTCTTTACCTCCATTAATGTTTTATCACCACAAATAGCACAGATTGGGCTGCAGTTGGTGACAACCTGTGAAAGGGCTTTCTCGGCACATTTGGCAAAGACATGGAGGGGGACCCAACTGTACCTGAGATCAGGAGAATTGTGTGATTTGGCATTCGGACTGCATGGAAGAGTTTACATGTGGATAGGTGCCCAGAGCTCAAAGGGGTGGAGCCAGCCAAGCACATAATGTCTGCACTGGGACCAGGAGGTATGGTCCCCATCTGTACCCTTCACCCCATGTGTCATGATTAGGACTCCAGGGATATGTGGAACACATGTACTACATATATATTTATTAAGTGCAGAATATTCAACTGGTACATGTACATGAGATTCAGCAGACATCCTCACTAATAAGGACACCCCTTTACCATGGGCTTTGAAACTTGAACTGTATGTTTCTAGGACCAGCCTTATTTCTGTGAATGTAAGTTGTCTTAAACTGTTTATAAATTGTGTTTTAATTGCTGTAACCCACCTTGGGATATTAGGGTAAGGGTCAGTTTATTATTATTATTAGTAGTAGTAGTAGTAGTAGTAGTAGTAGTAGTTTCTTGAAGGCCTTTTTATGCTAACTGGCCTGTACAGTTGTTTAAACCTTTTCAGTGTTTTTTATGATTATTTTGTTTTGATGGCTTTTTATGTTTTATTGTACTTTTTGCATTCCACACTGATATTTTATTTAAGGGGAGGTTTATATATTTGTTTCTAAATAAATAAAATGTGTGGAATATCCCAGGACTCAAACCTGCCTGTTATTTCCATCCAAGTAAGTGTGTGAATTCAACACTGGACCCAAACACTTTGTGGTTTCGCCTCCTTGCCAAAGTATGCCATTACTTTAGATTTCCGTGCTAAAACTATTGAGTTCCAATGGACATATAAGACTTCAAAGTTAAGCTACTGCCTTGGTCTAATCCTTGTCTCCGTAAGGCATATGGCCTAATCTGCCCTGTGAAAACTTCAATTTATTTTAGAAATCATAGACCTTTATGACTAATTTCCTGTGCTAAACCATAATTACTTTAATTCTCCATTGCTGGAGAGAATTTGAAAACAGAACTCCTTTAGAACAAAATTAACTTGTATAATGAGTGAAGAGATAAATCATATTAGCGTAATTAAAGTATATTAACATTTTTTGTTGCATGTGAATAAAGAAAAGTCAGACACAATGAAAGCAGGTTTCTCATAAAGAGACAATTTATGGAGATTTATGGAGATTTTAGGAACTTGCAAAATTTCGTTATTTAACATCTCTATTAAGATCTTTACAAGCATGCATAATGAAAAACCTAATAAAAAAACCCTTAATAAATGGACTAGTGTTTAAAGTCACATTGATTTCAAAGCAGGGAAAGGATCACTAGGTTAATTTAGAAGGAAAATTTAATTGGCAGTTAATGACAAATATTTTGGAAAAGTTTTGCCAGGATTGAAAATAAACACATACAGGAGCAGGACTTAGAAATATTGTTCCAGAAACACTTCTATAATCACAGCAAGAGTTTCCCTGGAAAATTTGGACGTTTCTTTGTATGTGAATGCTTTGAGTCCATTTTTATTCTGGGTAGATTGTGGGTGCACTTCGGTCCCATTGGACTGTTCAGATTTATAAATCTGAATCAGGCCTTTCGAGTGGGGGCCCCTACCCTAGGGTATTCCCTCCTGTTAAATGTGAGGCGCCATACCTGTCGTCCAATAATCATAGAGTTCATAGAGTCCAATAATCCACATGAAGGGTTGTTAGTTACCTAGAGTCTGTTCTACTGATGAAGCCTAGGATGGTGAAATAAGGCTAATATTCTGGAAATCCTTGTCTTGGATTCTGTGAAAGGATTCTGTGGATTACTGGACTCTATGAACAGACAGGTGGAATAGACACTTATACATGTATGGACCTTATGCATGAACTGACTAGAGGATGAACTGATCTGCTGGGTCTTCTGCTTTTTTCATTGAACTTTATGAAACTCCCGTTGAAATCTACAATTTGACACAATGAATAGTATACCTTATTTATTCAAAAGCACAGCCGGTTATGTCTTGTGTGTTTATTGAGACTTTGGGAAGCAGCAGGGTCCTAGAGCCTTCCCACCTCCTTCCCAAAGGTGGGCAAGCACTAACTTGGTTTTGGGAAGGAGGCAGGAGGACCTTCGGACCCCGTCAGAGCCCTCACACCTCCTTCCCCCAAGTGCTTACCACTTGGCACTCAGTGCTGGGGAACCAGTTGTGCTACCCTAAAACCATCTATGCAACTAGCAGCAACACAGTCCTGTCTGTGTCCTGCTGCCCCACCAGCTGCTACTGGATCTGACTCCATAAAAACTAGTTTCCTATCCATATTTCTAGGGATTGCATAAATAATATTAAAAGGGTAAAGGGACCCCTGACCATTAGGTCCAGTCATGATCGACTCTGGGGTTGCGCGCTCATCTTGCTCTATAGGCTGAGGGAGCCGGCGTTTGTCTGCAGACAGCTTCCGGGTCATGTGGCCAGCATGACTAAGCCGCTTCTGGCGAACCAGAGCAGCACACAGAAACGCCATTTACCTTCCCGCTGGAGCGGTACCTATTTATCTACTTGCACTTTGAGATGCTGTCGAACTGCTAGGTTGGCAGGAGCAGGGACCGAGCAACAGGAGCTCACCCCTTCGCGGGGATTCAAACCGCCGACCTTCTGATCAGCAAGTCCTAAGCTCTGTGGTTTAACCCACAGCACCACCCGCGTCCCATAAATAATATTAGATTTCATCAAAATGAAGCAATAATTTGTTGTGGTTCCTAGTTATTTGTACTCCTAGATATCTTAGATCTGGTGCGTCTGAGTCTTATTTTTGTGGTGTTCGTTTGGGGTATGGGGTTGTGTATTGAAGCACATAGCTTCAGATTTTGCGAAGTTCGCCTGTTGTGAAGGTTTTAAGTTCTTCTGTCAATGCAAAATAGCTGTGAAAATGACTACAAATTGAATGTGGTGGCAACACATGTACCTTTCCCCTTAATCTGTTAGTTTAGAAGCACAAAAAACTTTGATAAAAACTAATTTAACAGAATAAAATAAAAAAGAAAGAATCAGTAAGACCTCTCACTTGTTATGCTGAGAACACATAGAAGGGGAGGAGCAGGTATGATTGAATAGGCTGAATCCTTGAAGTAGCTCAGTATATGCAATCTTCAGGTGGTCATTTTGGCCATATTCTCACCATATATTTAAAGCCCTGTGACACTACTTTGAACAGCTATGGCTTCCCCCATCAAATCCTGGGAACTGTAATTTGTTAAGGCTGCTGAGAGTTGTGAGGAGACCCCCCCCCCCATTCCCCTCACAGAGCTACAGTTCCCAGATGGTGTAACAATCAATCCCTCCTCGCAGAGAACTCTGGGAGCCATAGCTCTCTGAGGAGACTAGGAGGTCTCCAAAGAACTGTCAGCAGCCTTAACCAGCCACAGCTCCCAGCATCCTTTGGGGGAAGGCATGACTCTTCATCATGGTGGCATCATGGTGAGAATGTGGCACTGGAAAGTTGTCTTACTGGGCCATTTTCAAAAAGATTTCCAGCACGAATGAAGCATTCATGGACCTCATTGCAGAAACATGGTGCTAAAAGTGTGGAGTGTTTTAATTATATTTGTTATGCCATTGTGTTCCTTCATCCTAGTTGTGGCAGGCAGAATAGCTTTCTCGTGACAGAAGGTGGCTGTCTCTTCCCTTTAAACACACTTTGCATTTCACACACATTGATTTCCCCCCGCCTCCTCCCCACAAAGCTGTTTTAAAGTGTTTGGCGAGCAGAAAAGGATGAGAAGAGTGAAATTACTACAGGTTCCCTTTGTCTTACTTGAAGGGGAAAAGGCCCTCTGACAGAAGGGAATGGCTCAAGGGATTGGTAATGGAGTATGGAGCCTTATACCTTTAGGTTACCATTTCAGATCTGGAGTGTTACTAATTAAAGACACAGAACACTCTGTTATTTGTATTTTTAAGGTCTATAAACTTCTCCAGGCTCCATAGTTAATGACTTGGATTAAATTAATTTTGAAAAAGAGAAGTCTGCCCTTGAACAACTTTACCAAAGACTGAGGGAATGAGCCGTTCTTGGTAGAAAGGGCTTTCTCTTGAGGCAGGTTAAGGCTGATTTAATGGTAATAAAAACCAACTCTGGATGGAGTTCGGTTGCATGGGGGAGGGGGGGAAGGTTGCTGTGCTGTGGGAGAGTACCTCGCACCAAGCTCCTGATGGTGAACATCTGGCATTCCTTTGCCACACAGACGGATAAAACCATTTTGGTCCTGTCGGTTTGGGATATATTTTATGTGTTGGGGAGCATCAAGCCATGCCTCTTCCCCTTCCAGAAGTGGCAGCTGCATGCGCACCACACATAAGAAGCACATGACTTCCCTCAAAGCATTGTGGAAACTGCAGTTTACACCTAACAAAGCTAGCATTCCCATCACCCTTTTAAAACTACAGTTCCCATGATTCTTTGAGGGAAGGCATATGCTTATCATGTGGGGTGTGTACGCAGCTTAAGGGGCAAGCTGACACCTAGAGATACACTTTTGTTGTGCAAAAAAGAGCCTTATTCCTAGGATGTATTTATAGGTATGATGCCAACATGGAAGGGAAAGTAGGATGGGAGCCATGTGGTTATCCAAAGCTTTAACCTGTGCCCCTCCCTATATTGTATAAACCCCAATCCATCAGTGCCAGTCAGCACTGGGGACTGTTAGAGGTGATGTGAGTTGAAGCCAAAATTAAAACAGTGCAACGTTATCACTGTCCGGTCTACGGGCGATCGAAGTCCTGGCTGAGGACGTCAGGACCAGGGGCAAGATGGCAGGGTGGGAGCAGGAACAAGAGTCCAGAAGCCAGGGGTCTGAGGGTCGAGAAGCAAGGAGTCACGAAATCAAGGGTCCGAGGGTCAAGAAGCAAGGAGTCGAGAAGCCGAGGGTCCAAAGGTCAAGAAGCAAGGAGTCGAGAAGCTGAGGGTCCGAGGATCAGGAAGCAAGAAGCCAAATGCAGCAAGGCAGGAAACGTCTTGCTGTGACAAGGAGCCAAAGTGAAATGCTGACCTTATATCCCTTCCCGGCTCTTGCCACCAGGTGCAGTGGGTTACCGAGCGGCCTCACCTGTGCGGCCGTATCTTGCCTCTCCAGAACAAATTTAGGCAGGCCCCAGTCCTGCAAAGCCCTACTGGTCACAGGGCCTGGCTCCTGCATGCACTCCTGACAAACGACACCTTACTGCAGACTCTCCAGGTGTAGGAAAGGTGAGCAAACAACCTGGCGAGCCAACTTCAGAGACCAGCACAGGACATTTTGCTGCCTGAGGCAAAAGACAAGGTGGAGTTTCCTCTAAGTTAGCAGATTTTAAAGTTGAATCTTACCTCAATACCAATGATAGTATATCTCCTGTGAGCCATGGGCTGGTGCCCATCAGAACAGATAGGGTGGAAAGCAGGGAGACTAACAGTAGGTGGTGCTAGAGCTAATGACTGCACAGACCAATTACAAGGAAGCAGACAGGTGGGCAGGGCAGGCTGAGGGCAGGCTGAAGCTGTTGGAGCAGGAACCCATTTGCCCTAATAGGCCAGCCGCCACTACACCATAGGGGGGGTAGGACAGATTACATGACACACACACACAGCATCGACCTCCAACAGAGGGAGATGGTTCAGGGAGAGGTTAGTGCTATTGTTCCTCAGCATTTGCTACATGATGCAATAATCTCACTCTGCCTAATGGTAGGGCTAACCCTGCAAGGACACCAGGGTTGTTTACATGAGAAATAATAGGAGACAGTTAAACTATCATCGAATCATAAAACTGTAGAGCTGGGGTCCCATGGGTCATCTGGTCCAACCTCATACAATGCAGGAATCTCAACTAAATCACACACAGGTGGCCATCTAAACTCTGCTTGTAAACTTCCAAGGAAGGAGAATCCACCACCTCTCCCTGGAGTCTGTTTCACTGTTGAACAGGTCTTACTGTCAGAAAGTTCTTCCTGATGTTTAGTTGGAATCTTCTTTCTTGTGACTTGAATGCATTGGTTTGAGTTCTACCCTCTGGAACAAGAGCAAACAAGCTTGCTCCATCTTCCATGTGCCAGCCCTTTAGTTATTTGAAGATGGCTATCGTATCTACTCCCAGTCCCTCTTCTCAAGGCTAACTATACCCCATTCCCTCAACCGTTCCTCATAAGGCTTGCTTTCTAGACCCCTAATCCTCTTGGTTGCCCTCCTCTACACATGTTCCATCTTGTGAACACCCTTCTTAAACTGTGGCACCCAGAACTGGACATAGTACTCAAGGTGTTGTCTGACCAAGGTGTGGTGAGACTTTTACTTCCCTTGTTCAGGACACTGTGATTCTGTTGATGCAGCTTAGAATAGCATTAGCTTTCTTCTGCTGCTGCATCATGCTGTTGACTCATGTTAAGCTTGTGTATACTAAGACCCCCTAGGTCCTTTTCACATGGACTACTGATAAGTCAGGTGTTCCCCATCTTGTATTTGTGCAGCTGGTTCTTCCTGCCTAAGTGTAGAACCTTACGTTTGCCCCTATTGAAGTTCATTTTGTTAGTTTGGGCCCAGTTTTTCAATCTGTTATATCATATCGAATCCTGACTCTGTCTTCTGCAGCATTGGTTACCCCTCCCAGTCATCTGGATAAGCACCACCTCAATACCTCCATCCAGGTGATTTATAAAGATGTTGAACAACAATGGGCCCAGGACAGAACCCTGCAGCACCCAACCTGTCACTTTTTTTCCAGGATGACCAGGGATCACTAGTGAGCACTCTTTGGGTTCAGTCAGTCAACCAGCTACAAATCCACCTAACAGATATCTCATACAGTCCACATTTTGCCAGCTTCCCTGCAAGAATGTCATGGGGACTTTATCAAAAGCCTTACTAAAATCAAGATACACTACATCTACAGCATTCCCTTGATCCACCAAGCTTGTAACGAGAGAGAGAGAGAGAGAGAGAGAGAGAGAGAGAGAGAGAGAGAGAGAGGTTAGCCTGGCATGACTTATTTTTAGTAACTTTCCTGGTATCAATGTCAAGCTCACCAGCCGGTAGTTTCCTGAGTCTTCTTTTTTCTCCTCTTACCCAGTGTATTAATAAATCCAAATTATACAAGGTTTTCCATTTCTTTCAAAGAGTTTGTGCAGTTCTTTTATATGTGAACTATAGCCTCCCTTGTAGTTAGACTCTCAGCCATTTCAGATATGCAATATGACTACATTCGTGTAACACAGTTTCTTCTTCCTATGTCCATCTGGGACTAGCCTCTGGACTCCTCCTTTTGTCAGGTCATATCTTCCAGTTATGACTCCAGATGGTTCTTTTGTTTTTGTGTCTTTTAAAATTTTTTTTAAACCTATGCAACAAGGAGTTGTATTTAAATAAGCCCTTTATTAGGTTAGCACAAGAGTTCCCCCCAGTGGTGGCAAAGCTACTCTCTCCTTCCTGTGGAACTGAGTGATTTTAATAGGAGACAAAATGGCTGCCGCCTCAAGCCAGCAATATTTCACAAAGGTGTGCAATATTGGAAATAAATTGGCTTTAAGATTACTCTTTCTTTCTCATCAAGAACCTGCGCCTTCACAGAGCTCTTCACATAGATATGAGGGTTGCCATATTCCATAGAGCAAAAACTTGGGCACATTCAGGGCAATACCTGCCCCATCCCACATCTCCAACGCTCGCCCCCTCCCTGCCACTGACCCCTTCTTCACCTGCCTGTTTGCCCCCCTCCTTCTCTCCCCTCCCTTACCTTTGCTGTCTTCGGTCTCCTGCTCAGGAGATGCTGCGTTTCCAGACAATGGAAGCCTGAGTGGTCCCCTCAAAGGCCACGTCAGGCCTGGTGGCTGCTGGAAAAATAACAAAGCTGAGCAAGGTCCCTGGACCTGAACTCCTTGTTTGTGGCATGCAGCCTCCATCTGTTGACAGCCTAAATTCCTTCATCCCTATCCAATTATGCATCATTTTTAAAAAACACAGGGGAGGGAAGACCCTTCCTCACTGTCAACAGGTTCAGCTGAAACAGTAAGCAGCGTATTTGAATAGACTTCTGCTTAGAACATGGGTGGCTAATTTGTGGCCTTCCAGATATTATTGGAGTACAATACCCATCAACCTTGACCGTTGGCTATACTAGCTGTGGTTGGTGGAAACTGGACTCCAACAACATCTGGAGAACAATAGGTCTCATACCCCTGAGTTAGACAGTTGTTGTTGTTGCTGCTGCTACTGCAATAAAAGAAAGTGGCTCAGGGTCACAAAAACAACCCAAACCACAACAGACATTGCCTGGTAAACCTGAGAGTAAATAAATAGATGTCTGAAAGCACTATGAGTCAAGTAGTCCCTTCATTTACCTTTTTAAAGGTCTATTTTAATAAATGCTGAGGCTAGGAGTATCTTTCTCAATATACAGGACTTTTCCTCAACACTACATTAATGCACACATAGTTAAAAAAAATAAATCAGGAAAGCATCTCAGATAACCAGGCGATGGGAGAATTCTCGCAATCTCATTTCTGCTTATCCTTGCAGACTCTTGAATGCTCTGAAGCCACCAGCATTTCTGAAAGCAAGACACACTGATTCCCTCATTATATTACCGAATAGCAAGTTAAGCAAATTTCTGAACTCCTTTCAAACTCCAGAGTCTGTTCAGAAGTGATAAGACAAGACAACATATTTGACTCTCTCTAGGCTTTTGTATTGAGATAGTTTTTGGCAAAAGTATTTCTGTCATGGTTGCGGTGGTGGTGGGGAGCAGGCTGAAATGCTGCCCCCCCCTCCTTCTTGTTGTAGAAAGGGAATGGGAAAAGAGAAAATCTTCAGATTCTAATTCGCTCTCTGCAGCTGTTTCGCTCATTTCCTCATTTTTCCATCCACTGTGCTCAAATTGACTTTTACGTTGAGAACAACCATATAAAATTGTCCTAACCTCAACTGTGCTTATCAAAGGCACCCAGAGGAAATAAAAAGGGGAATTTTAAGATTACAAAGGAACATTACGGCTGGTTACAAATTAAGCTACCAATCAAAACTTCTTCTTTTTAGAAAAAGAAGAATGTGTGAATTACAGTTGTGGGGAAATCTTGGCAGTGATGTGGCTAAACAATTGGCGAGAGCTTCTTATCAACCTTTCTGCTACTGAACCAATACTATTTGCATGTAACTTTTGTGAATATATAGAATGTGGTGGGTTGTTGTTGTTGTTTTTAAGACTATGACTGTGTTTCTGGCACGGGTGCTGGGTTCTCAAATCTCCACCTCACAGGGAGAGGAGGGGGACCAGAGATGTGATCTTGGAGCTATTGCTGAACTCAGTTGCATAAGGGTCCCAGTCTGCAAAAATGAACAACATGGTCCCTTGGGGACAAGCACTTCCAAGACTTTGCTTCCTGAAAGGAGGGGCTACCTGAGAGAAAAGGAGATCAAGGTCAAGGCCATGCATGGGGTGGGGAAGGGTTACTAGAGACAAAGTGTGCATGCTAAGGAACAAGAGGTTCAAGGCTTTATGTTTTGCTCCACAGAGAGATTAAGAGTGGACTTAGGGAGCCAGGATGAGGCCAACATGGTCTTGAGTGCCTAGTGCAAAGCTTCAGAGGAGCCAGTGTGGTGTAGTAGTTAAGAGCGGTAGACTCATAATCTGGTGAACCGGGTTCGCTTCCCTGCTCCTCCACATGCAGCTGCTGGGTGACCTTGGGCCAGTCACACTTATCTGAAGTCTCTCAGCCCTACTCACCTCACAGAGTGTTTGTTGTGGGGGAGGAAGGAAAAGGAGAATGTTAGCTGCTTTGAGACTTCTTTGGGTAGTGATAAAGCGGGATATCAAATCCAAAATCCTCTCCTCCTCCTCCTCCTCCTTCTTCTATTAGAGATCTGTTTGCAAAAAGGAGATGGAAGATCTTAAGAGTTGGGGGGGGGGGAACCCTGCTGATTATCTAGGGGTCGCCAATTTTTTCAGGCCTGTAGGGAAATTTGGATTTTTGAGTGAACCACTCCCTCTGGCCACTCGTGCATTTTCACACTCTTTTAGGGTTGTATTTGCTCCTTTTCATGCCATTTCAGGGTTCGCAGCGATGTGCACAGTCACAGTCGCACACGCCTTGAATATGTGTAAATGGGGATTGCCTGTACACACACACACCCACCCACACGCTCCCCTTTTTCTGGGGGAATCAGGTCCACAAGAATTCTCCCTAGCTTTCAAATGCACATAGAGCTGAAAGAGGGAGCGTGAAACAGTGTTGCTCTGCAGCTACAGCTGTCCTACACTTTCTCCTCCCTAAATCTGGGACAACAGTCGTTGGAGAAGAAGACCACATGGACCAGGGCAGGTTAAAGAAGGCACAAGGGGTTCATAATCCACACTGAGCCTTTAGGGCCTACTGAAATGTGCTTCCTGTTATAATGGGAGTTGGGAGGAGCTTCCTCTGCCCCAAGTTTCAAACATTTAGGAAACACTGGCTTAGAACAAGGAAAGGCTACATTGACCTCTGCTCCTAAAGATGTTTCAACAGGCTGGATATAAAAATGAAATGCCTCCCACAATATTAGCTCTGCAAGAAATATGCTGACTCGACACACAAGCTGATCAAGTTCCAATGCCAGAGATCTTAGCGATTAGCTAAGAACAGAAACAATCGTGGCTCAAGGGGGAGGAAGAGATGCTGCTCTCGCCTACACCTGGCCAGCCCTTAAATCTTCAGGGTGCACTTCTGGGGGATGGAAATGCCAAAAGGCTGGTAAAACATAACTTGTAACTTAAGAGAGCTATAAATTAAAAAGAAGGTTGGAAGTGATCTGAAAGGTCAAGAGAATAAAGGAAAGCAAGGTCTTCGGAGGGCTGTACATTTCAGAACTGTTGGGGGGAAATTTTGCACATTAAGCAAAACCAGCCCAATTTGCCATTAATATACGTTTCCTTTGATAAATTGTCCATTCGGTCTTGGTTTGTGAACTGAAGAGAAAAGGTGAAAGATGATTTCTTTTTCCTCCCCAAAAATATATAACTTATAGCGGAATATGAAAACGGCTTTTAAAAACCAGACATTTATATGGTCTCGTTTGCTACAAAGGAATGAATGGAGGAAAGGGGCAAATCTTTCTAAAACTCATCAGAGAGAACTGACCCATTCAAAATGGGTCACCATTTTGTATCCTTGTGATATTTGCAGCCTTGTGGTATTTTAATACTTTGCACCAAGCTGGCTTCCTTCTTGAAGCATTGTGCCCCTTGGAACCCAACCATCTCCTGTAATATCACAAAGTCATCTGAAATCAGGTATGGTGAATCTATATGGTGAACAAGACAAGAGTAGCATTCTTAAGACTATGAAGCCCATGATGCTACGAGACTTGGAACAACTGTACATATTTTTACTTGAAAGCTAGTCCCACTGTGTTTCATGGTGCTTACTCCAAAATATGTCTGCAAAGAAATGCAATAGGGTGGAACTCATATGCACATGACACTTTATGAAGCACATAACATATTGTACTTTTGAGCTTATATATTTTTTTTAAAAAACCTAATAAGGAGCCTTTATCCAGGAGACAGAACAATATCCCATCCCTGATCGCTGACCATGCTGACTGGTGCTGAAGGGAGTTGAAGTCCAGCAACATCTGGCAGGCCAAAGGTTTCTCACACCTAAAGTAGAGACTAAACACTTATTTATTTGCAAGATTGTTTGCATTTCTAATTGAAACTGAAGGTAGCCTTTCAATTGGCTGAAGTAGGGGTGCCATGTGTCCTCTTTTTCCAGGACACGTCCTCTTTTTCAGGGGTAAAATTTCTGTCGGGGTGGATTTTTTAAATTTGCCAAAATGTCTCTGGCTATACTTCCTGGATGAGACATAGACATAACTGATGGTTGAAGACTTGCTTTCATCTTCTCTTTTCCTGCCCCCCCCCAGCAATATAACACAGCTTATATAGCCTACATGTAGTAGAGGTATTTAAAATGAGAGTCGTCGTAGCATCCTCTTCTTTGCTTTTCAAAATATGGCAACCCTAGTAGAAGATCTTTTGTTAAACCACCAGTGTGACACATACTTAGAGCAGACCCATTCAGCTCAACAGGCACGACTAATTGTAGTTCCATGAATTTCAATGGGTCTACTCTAGCTTAGCAGGGTACAACTCAGTGTGTTTTACCAGTTGAACCTATGCAGTCAGAAGTAAGTACTACTGAGCTCCATGGAGCTTACTCCCAATTTGTAATTATGCATAGGACTGTGGTTGCGCTGATCCTAACAAACTGGATTCTATTCTACGTGCAGAGCTGTCCTTGGAGGGATGGGCTTGCATTTTAATGGATTAACACAGCTGGCTGCCTTTTTTGGACTGTTCTTGGGGGATCATGATGAGCTCCTACACCTTTTGCCCGGACACCACTGGTGCGTAATCTAAGGTAAGGTAAGAAAGGTAATTTAAGGCTAAACAGTAAGGAGGGGGTAGGGGATTGTCCTTGTTGTCAGAATAGCAGGAAAGTGGAACACGTTCTAAGACCAATTACCACTGGAAGTTTTAGAATATAAAATTGTAATTATATACATACACCAGCTGCCTGTGCTGAAATAGGTATAATTAATCCTGCCTTTGTATAGGGAGAACAGTGTATGTGTGAGATTTTTTCAGCCTATGGATAAATCCCCATAAATCTTCAGAATATTGACAAAGTAACACAGGCCACATTCACATCACACATTTAAAGTGCTATGATACCATTTTGTGCTGGTGGCAAGAAAACAATAGGTATATATAGAAAGCAGAATTCCTAGATACCAAGATCCAAGTTTGGGGCAAGTACACTTTGGTGAGAGAAGCCCAGCAGCAATTTAAAATCACAAAATATTCAGCAGAGTAAAGTGTGGAGATATGCCCTTCCAAGTTCCTTCCAAAGTTTCCAGCTTCCCCTAAGACAGAAAAAGACTACACATTTGGTAAGTTAAAAATGGTTTACTTACAAACTCTCCAAAGGTCAGATTCATGTGCTTTTCCATACAGCATTCAGAAAAAAGTTGTACTGGCAGTGATACCTGGCTTAGTTACAGTGGTGGAAGTCCCTAAATTATTGGTATAGGGACTCAAGAGAGGCTTGTTAGAGCCATGCAGTCTGATCATGGAGCAACCAGCTCAGGCCTCTTTACGCACTGAGCTTCTCAGGTAGACTGAGGTACAAAACTAGGCTTCATTTCCTTCCTCCTAAGGTGAGCGGAAGTGACCTAGCTAAGCCTGGCAGGCCAGCTTACTCTCTGGCATTAACCCCTTCATGCATTAATTAGACTTAAACATGTTGGTTATATGAGGCTGATTATCTCCTCCTCCTCTTCTTCTTCTGCATCTCATATCCATCTTTGGATATACACCTCTTCAAGTTATTTCCAATGTTCTCTGTGGTTTGTGTCTGCATCCACATAAGCCCTGCTGTTAGTTTTAGCTTGTCCACCCACCATATAGATGGCTGTCCCATTGGTCCTTTAAAATAGTAAGGTCTCCACACTCACACTGATTTGTTGGGGGGGGGGGCTATTCCCCACAGAAAGCTACAATTCATAGAGTTCCCTGGGAAGGCAGGTTGGTTGTTAATTTACTTTGGGAATGGTAGCTGTGGGAGGGAAGCAGGGGTCCCCTAACAACTCTCAGCACCCTTAACAAACCCCAGCTCCCAAAATTATTTGGGGAAAGCCATGACTGGCTTAAAGTGGTATCCCAACATTGTTGGGTTGAAATAAACAGCAGACGAGTAGCAGGTGTCATCTGGGAGGCATCTCTCGAGCATGTCTCGGGGAGTCCCTTTTATTGAATATTACAGCATTGCCTCGTATGGTGCTTGCTGCTGATTGGTTTAACATGTATACAAGGGTTACAAGGGTTATGTATAAGACATTAATCATCAATAGAAAAAAAGGAACACAGAGTTAGCCAGGCATGGAGACTTCCTTAGTAAACAATCTTAGTAAACAATGCCTCAACCCAACACAACATAGCTGTCATCTTTTTCCTTTTTTTAAGGGAAATTCCCTTATTCCGAATGGGATTCCTTGCAAGAAAAGGAAAAAGTTGACAGCTATGTATCCCAGTGCTTTATAAATGTACAGTGTGAACATGGCTTCAGTTAGGGGTGTGCGGAAGAAGGTAGATTGATCTGCACAGGAGACAAGGCAAGAGAAGCTGGGATTGAGTTTGGGCTGATGGAGGCCTTGTCCATCGTTGAGCACACATCCCATGTGGAGACTATCCTTTGCTGCTCTGTGTAATTTGCAAGGTGTCCTTTGAAGCAGTTAGCGATGTTTCCCAGCTTCATTAGCTCTTTGCCATCTGCTGCCTTGATGACACTGGAAGAGAGAGAGAGAGAGACGGAGTGACTTCGCACAGTTCTTGACACCGTCAAAGATTGACTTTTACCTTCCTTGACTCTGATGTTCTAATTCCAGACTTTTATTTCCTACTGATTAATCTCTGCCTGCCTCACTTCATCAGTTCCATTGCCCAATCAAAGATCCTGCCACACTCAGCTTGTTCACTTTCCCTGTATGCTGGTTCCTTGATTTCCGTAATCATATTCTCTCCATGATGCTGAATGCCTCATTCATAATCCATAGCTGTTTCATATACTCTCTTTTTTATCTCCAGTCATCAGGCACCTTATTTTCAGGCATCAATTTCATAAGCATCCATTTAGTATCTGTCACAGATTCATTTCAACTGGACATACTTTGAGCGTATTCTTTTTTTATATATAAAAAAAAATAAAGTCAGAGAAGGATGGGAGGTAGAAGAAACCATCGCAAAAGGCGTATCTTCCAGTGTCAACCTAAGCAGGTCTGCTCAGACATAGGTTACACTGAATTCGGTAAGACTTACTCTCAGGCAGTTATGTATAGCAGGACTGGCTGACTCCCACATAAGCAATTTTTTTTGCCCTCCCTCAGATCTTGCCAATTTTGTTGGCAATGGTAGTAGTATTAATAATGAGAATGATGGTGATGATAATGATGATGATAATATAAATATGGTGCTGGGGTGTCCTGATGGAGAAGCAAATTACCCACTTCCTTGTCATCAGACTGATTATGTAGTTATTTATTTAATGATTGCACCTATATCCTACCTTCCCCTTCATGGATCACTGCCTTGTCATGGCGAAGGGGCTTGAATAACTCAGAGAAGTGATGAGCTATGCCGTGCAGGGCTACCCAAGACGGACAGGTCATAGCCGAGAGTTTAGACTAAATGTGATCCACCTGGAGAAGGAACTGGCAATCCACTCCAGTATTTTGCCAAGAAAACTCCATGGGCATAAAAAAGGAGAAGCTTTGAGAAGAAAGTGAGAGTTTCCAAGGCACGCTCTGGTTCATGGGGTCACGGAGAGTCGAACACGACTAAGACGACTAAACAACAACAATATCCTACCTTATCTCCATGGAGCACAAGGCGGCCCACGTGGTTCTCCCACTTCCCAGATTCATTCTCACAACTGGCTTGTGAGGTAGGTTAGGCTGAGAGGCAGTGACTGGCCCAAGGGCATCCAGTTGACGTGCACTGTTCAGAGTGGATTCAAACCCATGCCTCCCGGGTCCTAGTCTGACATTCTAACCACTATGCCACACTGGCTGACAAGTAGCAAAGGGGTCTTCGTGAATCAGCTGCTGTTGCTTTAGCCACTCCTGGAGAGAGAGAGAGAAAATTGAGATCAACTCTCCGCATCTTCTTTGCGCCCATTTCTAAAGTTTATCCTCTTAAGATTCTTTGCTTTGCTTTTCTTCCGTGAAAGCTCACTCCCCACACTCCAGTTTAGAAACTTCAGCTGTATCACTATGAAGTTTCCTCTTTGTAAATGTGCAAAAGGCTTCACTTCTTTAATCTTTCCTCATAATCTAGCTGCACCCCTCCAAAGCAATTATAGTTTCTCTTTTTTTCCCCCCTTTTTAAGTGCAGATGCAAACTAAGACAAAGGCTTCATCAAGCCCCTTCCCTGCCACCATTTTTATTCTTAGGAATTCTCATTAATGTTATTTTTGCTTCTCTCTGTTTCTCTTTCCCCACCCCCGTGATTTAGAATAAAACTTAAACTTTCCAAAGTCATGTCTCATTAAGTTTTATACTTTTCTGATTCTGGCTTTTGCCTTCATATTCTTCCTCACAAATGGCTGGGCTTTCCTGGCATATAACTTCCCATTGCAAAAAGGCCACAATCCACTGGCCTCTTGTGTAGACCCCATTACAATGAATGGAGTACGGGGGGGGGGGGTGATATTGCCAATGTGCAAGCTCCATTCATTTCAATGGAGCCACAGAAAAGAGGCATGGTGTGTGAAATGTATACTGTATGTTGTCTTTTCAGTTTGCTCCTGCAGAAGGGGAAAACGCTTTTATTAATCATAAAAATATCATCAAGCTATAAGAAAATTGCAGCTGGGGTGTGTAAAGCTAGAGGAATATTGCAGCCAGGGTGTGGTTGGCTGTTGCTGGCATATTTCAAACTAGCTGTGGTCAAACATTCTATAGGCTGTTGTTTCTTTAGAAATCGTGAGGCTGGGGACTTTTTGAGGAAAAAACCAAGTTGTTGCAAATTTCTGAAGAAATAGAGTATCTTTAGCAACTGTGGTCAGGGGCTTTTTGCAAAGCAGGTAGCTGAAACAGGTGTTACACACTTCGGTGAAATAAAAGAACATAGCTTTATTGCTAAAACAGTATATAAGAGGACAGAGGCTTGACCAAATAAGGGGCTTTGGGGGACTGGAAAAAATAACCAAATTAGGGGCTTTGGGGGGTGAAGGAGGGAGTGGGGGTTGGATTTTACATTGCAATAGGCGGACATGATAGGTGTGAACTTCGAACGCTCCTCTCTAGTGGGCAGCCAGGGAGGGACTTGCGCTCAGGGAAAGGGTTTATGTATTCATGCTTTTGAAAAGAAAGGGTGTGCCTGCCTTTTCAGGTCACCCACTTGCAAGTGTTTGTTTTCAGTAAAATATTGCTGCTTCATCAACTTTGCCCAGACTTTATTATTTCAAAGGAGTCCAGGACCTAAGTCCTGGGGACCAGCATTTATATCTCACAATGCCATGTTCCTGAAATGTGGATCGTGTGGCCACATTCCACTACCCCCAAAGTATTTAAAAGGTGCAGAAAAGATGATTATAAAATTGCTTGGGACAAATTCATGGAGGATAAGGCTATATCCTACCTCCATTGTTGGAGGCATTTTGCCTCTGAATACCAGTTGCCGGGAATCACAGGTAGGGAAATTTGCTGTTGCGCTCAGGTGGGCCACTGTGAGAACAGGATGCTGGACTAGATGGGCCATTGGCCTGATCCAGCAGGGCTCTCCTTGTGTTCTTATGAGAAATCTTTCTTCCCTCCTTCATTTTGTCTGGTAAGAAACTTTTTTTTTCCATGTTGCAAACGACCTTGTTGTGTGCCTACTTCTTTATTCCCGAACTGTGTTTTTTCCCCATTTCATTTATACCAATTATGCCGCCGTTCCATCTTTCTCCCTTCCTGCAACTTCTAAATATGAAATATGATTGAAACAGTTGACATTTCTATGAGAGACCTTAGCAGGGATTCCAGAGAATTGCTTTTGCACACAAGAGCGAGCTTTTTCTTAAAAACGTTCTCGCCTCATGTGAACTTCAAAAGATAGGAAGCTGCCCTAGACTGAGTCAGACCATTGGTCCACCTAGTTTAGTATGGTACATATAGTTTGGCATTACAGTGGTACCTCTGGTTATGAAGGGGATCCATTCCGGGGGCCCATTCAAACATGAAAAGAGCACAACCTGAAGTGTTGCATCTGCGCAGATGCGAGGCACGATTTGGCGCTTGTGCGCATGCACAAAGCATGATTTAGCGCTTCTGTGCATGTGCGAGCAGCGAAAACCAGAAGTAACCCTTTCTGGTACTTCCGGGTCGTCGCGGGACGTAACCTGGAAGAACGTAACATGAAGCAAACGTAACATGAGGTATGACTGTATCTGCACTGAGAGAGAAGCAGCTCAGGGCTTCTCCTCCTCTTTGTGGCCTTCTCCTGAGGCCACACACCCCACCATTCCTATTTGCAGACTCTCCAAGTGTCCCTTTTCTACAGTGACAATTTCATATTTACAGAAGCCGTCCCAGTTTCTGATTTGATCCCAGAATGTTCTGCTTTTCCTTAGAGTGTCCCTATTTTCATCGAAGAAACGTTGGAGGGTATGGGGTTATGTGACGCCCGAACCAAGGAGGTAAGTAACTATACAACCTCTGAAGGCAACCCTGTATAGGGAAGGTTTTTAAAAAAGGTTTAATTTTTATTATGTTTTTATATATGTTGGAAGCCGCCCAGAGTGGCTGGGGCAATCCAGTCTGGTGGGTGGGTTTTAAATAATAGGCACCACCCTTTCCAACTTCTCCCTTTCAGTTTCCATTGAAGTCTGTGGTGTTATTTGTTGTCTTAGAAGCAACTAGGATTCTCTCAAGGGCTAAGATGGAGAGCACACAGGCCAGTAGCCAAGCTGTGATAGCTGGTGTCCCAGGGGACACCTGTGGCCTTGGTTGGGGCATAGAGTCAGGGTTAGTTTCCCACCTGCCTCTCTAGCACTGCATTTCCTCTGGGTTGCAATGTGGCAACCCTCATCACAACAGTGGGCAGTTCAGGCCTGTGCGTATTCCTTCTGGGAATTCCATGAAAACTGCTGAAAACCGCTATCACAATCCCTAGAAATCCCCAGGCCTTCAACTATGATGAATGGCAAAACTCACATTAACCAGTAGTACGGGTTTTAGATCCAGCAGCAGTGTTTCTTTTGGGAAGTAATTCATTATACTAATAAGTTTTATACAGATAAATTACTTTGCAAAGAGATGGTTGCATTAATCTTCTTTTTTGAAAAGATGAACTCTGGAGAAGTTTCCCGCTACCTCTCAAGCACAGATTATTTTTCTGACAATTTCTCTCCCTGCCTGTCATTCCTGTCTTAAGCATGACTGATGATTTCATATATTCCTTCTTATCCAGAACAGCCACAGGAAATTTCAATATAACTCACATGCAGGCCACAAATGTCTATTTCACCAAAAGCTAGGACTATTCACGAGTAATCTATCCTTCCAGCAGGAAAAAAAGTCATCCAAGTTACATTCCATATCAGTTTCCCCCCCCCCCCTTTTGCTATATTGCAACTTGTATTTGTAATTGTGAAGTTCATCTGTTTAGACGGCAGTGCTGGTTTCTTTCCACATAGTGTGTGCTCTACTATCATACCCTGCAAGCGTCCCGAAAAAGCTGGGACGTTCCCTTTTTTCCAACGAAAACATGGCAGCCATTTGGGGTGTCGTGATTCGTGTGCACTTTCTTGGAGTTGTGATCTCGCACGGTGTCCCAAAATGTGCGGTTTTGGGTGTCATGAGAACACAGCCTTCCCAAAAGTGCATATTTTGGGCTCCATGATCTTGCATGAGTCACGTGACTTGTGTGGGAGCATGGACAGGAAGACTGGAACCCCGGTTTTAGGACTCAACATGATGGAGGGTATGTACTATGTCCTTGGTAACAAGGCCAGCCCTGCCAATGGTCAAAGTGAGACAGCTGCCTCAAGCAGAAGATGCAGATCAGTGAGGAACAGGAGCAAGATGGAGCACAGAGTGTGTTTGCATTGCCAGTAATAGGCCAGCTTGCTCCCCTCAGGTGCAGGGAATGGTGCTGCCTCATCATAAGTACAGTGGTACCTTGGGTTAAAAACTTAATTCGTCCTGGAGGTCCATTCTGAACCTGAAACTGTTCTTAACCTGAGGTACCACTTTAGCTAATGGGGCCTCCCGCTGCCGCTGTGTGATTTCTGTTCTCATCCTGAAGTAAAGTTCTTAACCTGACCGGGTTAGCAGAGTTTGTAACCTGAAGCGTCTGTAACTCGAGGTACCACTGTATTGATTCCTCTTCTCCCAGGCCTTTGGCTAATTGAACCATCTATATCTGGAAATCCCCCATTGTTGCAGCTGCTGCTTCCATTTCAGTCTCCAGGTTTTGGTGAAAGAAAGGGAATATATTACTGCCTCTGGACTGTGGTTCCATCCTGGCTTTTTTTTATTCTGAGCATATGCAGCAATATGTAATTGATGAATTAATAGGCTTTATACTGGAGACACCATCCTGCTCTATCAGTTCTGTGATGGTTCTCCAATGTTCCCTCAGTATTGCATCCTCAGTTCAACTCCCATCATCCCCAGTTCTTCATTTCCTCTCCCAGTGCAAGAAGGTTGCACTATGACACCATGCTCCCATACCTTCATTTTTTTTACACTTTTTTTTTTTTATTGCTGTGCTCAATTATCACTCATTTGCTGCAAAACCCTACAGGAATGCTATTATCCGGTATCAACAGGATGTGTGTGGGAGTGTGAGAGAGAAGCCAGGTACATTTTGGCACATTGCCTTAACAAAGCCAGGTACATTTTGGCACATTGCCTTAACAAAGAAGCAGAATATTGGTAGTATAAAAAATTATGGGATTTTAGCAGGAAACTATGGGACATTATACTGAAGCGCCCCCCTCCCAGCTTTTGGTGGGATAAATTGTATTGAAAGTGTGATTGCGTATAACCACCCCAATAACAAATTAAGATGAATGCATAATAAAAAGAGAGCCAGGAAGAACCCTAGGATTTGAACATTTAAAAGGCAACAAGAATGATGGGCAGAGAAGAGAAATGGGGGGGACGGAGATAGCAGGATAGTGGCATATTGGCATAAATGTATGGAAGAGGACCCACAGGTGTTCATAACTTTGTCCACCTGTGTCCAGCTTTTGAGCCAAGACCACATAAATGAATAGGAGTGCTCTCTATTTTTTGGAATGCAGGCAGCTAACTAACATAGAAACATGACTTTCATTTTTCAAAAGTAACTAAGGAGCCAGGTAATTTTTCATTGGTAGCTTACCAGATGTAGGCTCCAGTCCTAAATGTGATCAACAATCAAGCTTAGAGACATATTTTTGTTGCATGCTAGCAGTTGGAATATAGAGAATATGTCTGTAATGCTGAAACATATCCACCATATGTACCAATTTGCCTGATCAAATGCCTGCTTTCTTCCTTCGGTTTCAGATCTAATGATTTGGCTGAAAACTATAGCTCTAGGAAGTGAGATTAATAGCACAGTTTAAGCTATAGAGATCTGCAGAACCTAAATATAAAAATGTGTGTCTTCCGGCTGGTAGAAAAAAAAACATGAACTCCAATATTTGTGTTCTTGTGTGGCTTCCCTTTATTTCAGTGGGCTCTGATGTCACCACTGAATTTGAATTTAGCCTACATTAAATCTTTTTTTTTAAAATTCCTCTTGAAAAACAACAACAACAGCAGCAGCAACAACAACAACTCATCATCATTTGCAGCAATGCCACACACTGTGTGTGCAATCTTAAATATCTTGGCAACAATGTGCCATCTAAGAATTTGTTTTCCCTGCCTTACTCTCCAAGCAGGATGGCAGGCGAGTCTTGTTCACACGTTACGCTGAGCACAGGTGTCTCTACAGGTGTACAAGTGTGTGTATGAAAGATTGTACACTTGTTCTTTGGTACAGCTCACCCATTCTATGCACAGGTTCACTGACGGTACATGTGTTGAACATTGTACGTGAATACCTGGTTAATTGTATAGTTCAGCTTTTGTGTACACAGGTATACCGCTTGTATTCTCATTAAATGTGTGGAAACTGCTAAATCAAGAAAAAAGTGATCTACCATTAAAGAAAGTCTTTGTACATCCTTACTCCAGCTAGGTCTGGGAAAGACTCTTATTGGAGATAATGGGTAGCTACTGCCAGTCAGTGTTGACAATACTGGGCTAGATGGACTTCAGCTCTGACTTCGTATTTGGCAGCTGCCTATGTTTGCTCTCTACCTCCAAGCCTAGCACATGATTGATGGTGTGTTATTTGCTGGTGTGAAACCTATTTGAGAAACTTCATCACAGGCCAGAAACATAGAATCACAGAACTGTAGAATTGGAGGGACCCCTAGAGTCACCTAGTCCAACCCCCACAATGGAGGAATCGTAGGTAAAGAATCTCTGACAGATGGCTGTCCAACCTCTGTTTAAGAACCTCCAAAGAAGGAGAGCTCAGCACTTTCCAAAATCTAGTTGTTTCCTATTTGCCTCCTACTGCAAGTAGGGATGCAGGTGGCGCTGTGGTCTAAACCACTGAGTCTCTTGGGCTTGCCAATCAGAAGGTCGGTGGTTCGAATCCGCATGACGGAGTGAGCTCCCATTGCTCTGTCCCAGCTTCTGCCAACCTAGCAGTTTGAAAGCATGCCAGTGCAAGTAGATAAATAGGTACTGCTGCAGCGAGAAGGTAAACGGCGTTTCTGTGCACTCTGGTTTCTGTCACGGTGTCCCATTGCGCCAGAAGCAGTTTAGTCATGCTGGCCACATGACCTGGAAAGCTGTCTGTGGACAAACGCTGGCTTCCTTGGCCTGAAGCGAGATGAGCGCCACAACCCCATAGTCGCCTTTGACTGGACTTAGCCATCCAGAGGTCCTTTACCTTTTTTACCTTTTACCCTACTGCAAGCTTGGTGTCCCTGTGTGGTTCCTTCACCTCAGTTGCTGCTTGTTTTTAGTGAAATAATGTTCAGAGGACAAACTTGGAAATATCTATGAATCATTTCTAAAACTCCTACAATACATTTACAAGTTTGTAGGCACAAACTGCTCACTCCCCCGCCCCTAGATTACCAATGCCGAAATTGCTGCCCGAGTCCTGACCATCTGTTTCCCAACATGCAATTTAAAGCCATACAAATGACAAGCTGTTTTTAGTATGATTTGAGCATCCAAACTCTTTCGGACTTGGCACGTCTCCATTTCTTTTGATCACATGTTTCTGCCTCACGCACAGAATGAAATCGGTCTGAAATTGCCATAAGACTCTCATGCCAATCTGTGTTTAAATGTCAAAATAGACAAACAAGCAAAGAAGAACCCAAAACATTGGACAAAAAAGCTAGAAATGGTCTTTGGGGTTTAGTTAAATGAGTCCAGGGGAGTGTGCAGTTATTTGAAACGGGTTATGGAGAGAATGCTATTGCAGGAAAGGAATGCTAGTGGCAGCGTCAGAAAAAGGTTTGTGGAGGGGGAGAAGCAAGGTGGATGTTGGGAGGAGTGTAGACTGTGTCTCATATGTTAGATTTAGCTATTTAAAGAAGGGATGGTGGGAACAGGATGATTGAGCTGGTGGAAATGGGGAGACTGACCAGATCTGAAAACCATGGGGTCCCCACAGGGGTGCCAACTTGAATAAAATATTGAGGGGAAGGCAGGTAAGTCCAGCCCTGGATAATTGATCACAAGACACAACACATGCACACCATTTGAAAGCAAATCCCCATCAACTTTGGGAGGTCTGGCCCTCTCAAATATTTTATGGGGGGTGAAGGAATCTTAGCCCCTAGGAGTTGGCTCGAATGGTTCCCAATCCATAGTATGCAAATGAAAGTCAGCTGGTATCCTTTATATATACATAAGACTAGGTTTTTTCCCCTAAAAAATAATGTAAAAAATTAGGGAGGCATCTTATACACAGATATATCTCCCCCCATTTTCTTAAATCTGAGTCCCCAAAAATACTGAGCCTCTTGGGCTTGCCGATCAGAAGGTCAGCGCTTCAAATCCCCGCGACGGGGTGAGCTCCTGTTGCTCGGTCCCAGCTCCTGCCAACCTAGCAGTTTGAAAGCACGCCAAAAAGTGCAAGTAGATAAATAGGTACCACTCCGGCGGGAAGGTAAATGGTGTTTCTGTGTGCTGCTCTGGTTTTGGTGTTCCATTGTGCCAGAAGTGGCTTAGTCATGCTGGCCACATGACTCAGAAAAACTGCAGACGAACACTGGCTCCCTCGGCTGGTAAAGCGAGATGAGCACCGCAACCCGAGTCGTGCGTGACTTGACTTAACTGTCAGGGGTCCTTTACCTTTACCTTTTATACATGGGGGAGTCTTACAGATGGAAAAATACAGTATATTTATTTTATAAAGATATTTATTGACCACCGTTTCATGAAACAGTATTAAAGCAGTTTACACCCAAACTGCATAAAACCATTGAGTAGGTGGGCAGCCTCCTTCGCCTATACCCCATGTATCTGAAGCACACACAACCCTGAATCCTAGTTTACCCATCGCAGAGCTACAGTTCCCAGTCCCCTTGACAAATTACAGTTCCAAGGGTTCTTGGGAGGGGGGTTATATGCGGTTTAAGTGCATGACATACACACAGCCCTTAACCGATAGCGGTTTCTTGGTAACATGCTTTGGACTGGGAGAGACACCCACCTGTATGATTCCTGTACTTTCCATAGGCTTAAATCTTAATCCCAGCAGAGTAATTTAGGATGAAGGAAAACAGAAATGGAAAAGGCCAGATCATTCTGAAGAGAGTTTTTGTTTCAGGGACGTGTTGTTTGGAGGAGCGTTGCTCACAGTGCTCTGGGACGTGGCAGTATGTGATTAATCCTTCTAGGTAGTGCGGCTGTCTCAGAATAATCAGGTGAAAATAATAAACACAAAGGGATGCTCGCCATGTACTCCAAACGGTGAGCTTCACGTTCCATTCTGGGAACTGCGGAAGAGAGGTGTAATAAAGGAGTCAACTATAACAGGAAACACTAATAAACCAGGGACAAACTTTCATAACCTAGAATTCTCTCAGGACTTTCCCTTGATAATAAACACTTGTCTCGGGGAAATAAACCACAGCCTGTGCTCTCTTTCAGCCGAGTCTTGCTTATTCGAAAGGAAAAGGTGTATTACCACAGTCATTTCTGCTTTCCCCGTCCCTCTGATCACCTGGACCCCATGGGACCTTCATGCTTGGAAGATATTCATTCAAGGCACATGCCAGAGATGGCAATAAGACCATACGGTCACATGCAGCTGTAACAACATCATCTCTCTTGTGGGGGGCCTCGGAAATTGGTGGCATGCCTAAAGACGGTCTAGCAGTCTCCCCATGGACAGGAATTGATCCTAATCCCTCCAGCAGTGAAGTTTTGATTGCTCCTTGTATACCGATCACAGAAAATATAGGATTCCACAAATAATAATAGGGTTTCTCCAGGTGTTTGCGCATGGATGCGCATGCACATCTCCCGCTGCTCTGAGAACATTGCAGAAATGGGGATTGGCTAGTAGGTTAGGACTGCCATATGCCCGGTTTATTAAAGGAGTTTATTTTTTAAAAAGCTCATCAGTTTTGGTGGTTTCCTGGTTTTTACTTTTTGAAATATGGCAACCCTTTAGTAGGTTCAGGTAGGTAGCTATGTTGGTCGAAATAATAATAAAAAAAAATGTCCAGTAGCACTTTAGAGACCAAGTAAGTTTTTTCTGGGTATAAGCTTTCGTGTGCATGCACACTTCTTCAGAAAAACTGAAACAGAAGTCACCAGATCCTTATATATAGTGGGGTTTTTCTCCAAAGGGTAGTAGGAGATGGGTGATTGACTCAATGGGTATGGTAAACCTGTTGATGACTGTTAACAGCTGCAATTAGTCCTACAAGAAAAAGCAAGGGATAGTATGCAGATGATTAACATATGTAATGAGACAGAAATCCAATATCTCTATTCAGACCAGGTCTCTCAATAGTTTTCAGCAACTTCTCTTTCCAGTCTATTTCTGAAATTCTTTTTTAATAAGACAGCTGCTTTGAGATCCTTTATTGAATGTCCTGGGAAACTGACGTGTTCTCCTAGTGGCTTCTCTGGCTTCTAATTCCTGATGTCAGATTTATGTCCATTTATCCTTTGGTGTAGGGTTTGGCCTGTTTGTCCAATATGGAGAGCTGAAGGCCATGGTGATTCTGCTGCCATGTTCTGGATGAATGGGAGCATCCAAGCACTCTTTGGGTAAATTACTCTAAAGTGGATGTTACTAAGCAGCCTTACCCAATCTGAGTTTTTCAATTGCCGACACGTAATTCATGCTCTGGTACAGCCTTTCCCAACCTGATATCCTCAAGATATTTTGGACAACCACTTGCATAGCCTTAGCAGAATGGTAACTGTCACTGGGGCTATTCAGAGTTGTCGTCCAAAACAGCTGTATGGCAGTAGGTTGGATCTAAGGCTCCACTGAAGCATGAATGACTTGCGGTCAATTCATAAACTAACTTCAGGTGATGTTGGACTGAATGATGACTTTGCTGAAACAGGTACAGATATAAGGCCTGAAGCTTTTGCCATCATTACCTTTCAAGGCCCAAATCATAGATATGGTCGATTTTTTTCTCATTCTCGGTTGAATCAAATCATTACATTACGCTTTACTATTATGGGGTATGCTTTTATTAACTTGAAATTTCACTCTGAATTTTTTGCTAGGAAGGTTTAATGAAAATGATGGCTATCCCTGGCTTTGCCAATTTTTGTTTTTTAACATAAAGGATTCAGCTGTATCAGACATCGTGAAAAATGTGCTGTTTTCCTAATGTGTTTTCTCCCTGTTTTTATGAAACCCTGAATCTATGTGCAAGAGGTGCAATTTATTAAATGTCATGGATGGGTCATCTGACCAGTAGTTTGAGCAAGAAATTCATATCCCATGATTCTGAAGGCTGAAAGGTTAATACATAACAGATGCTGCTTTGGAGGAAACCATTACAGGCAATGCTTTTCAATCAATGAGATGCTATTATGAGCAATAGAGCCAATTTCTTTTAATCAATGAACCTTTATTACTACATTTACTAAGAAAGAAACCATATGCAGTTCATATAAAACAGGCTGCAGTCTTCTTCCAGTGCTCCGCTTTGGAAAAACTCCAGCCTCTTTCACATGCTCTGAGGTTTCTTTCATAGCCTCCATTTTAACTCAGCAGGTAATACAGTGTGAATTCAGGCATGAACCCCCATTTTAATTACAGGGACATAGATCAGATTTGAGAAATGAGTGAATCATAGAGTTGGCATAGCCCCATTCAGCTACTTACTGGTTAACCACTGTTGTAGAGCAAAACCACTGGGTGACAAGTTTATTTGTTTATTTGAGTGTCAAGTTTAGCAAAGAATGGGAAGAGGTAAAAGACAATACATTGGTACCTCGGGTTACAGATGCTCCAGGTTACAGTCATACCTCATGTTATGTTTGTTGCATGTTGCGTTCTTTCAGGTTACATCCTGCGGTGACCCAGAAGTACCGGAAAGGGTTACTTCTGGGTTTCACCGCTCGCACATGCATAGAAGCACAAAATGCATGCGCAGAAACGCCGAATTGCAACCCGTGTGTGTGCAGAAGCACCGCTGCGGGTTGTGCTCTTTTCATGTTGTGTACGGGCCTCTGGAACGGATCCCATTTGCAACCAGAGGTACCACTGTACAGACTCTTCAGGTTACAGACTCCACTAACCCAGAAATAGTACCTCAGGTTAAGAGCTTTGCTTCAGGATGAGAACAGAAATCACGCAGCAACGGCGTGGTGACAGCAGGAGGCCCCATTAGCTAAAGTGGTCCCTCAGGTTAAGAACAGTTTCATGTTAAGAACGGACCTCTGGAACGAATTACCGGTAAGTTCTTAACCTGAGGTACCACTGTATTAAAAGAGAAAGAAAAACACACAATGTCTGTCTCTTGTTCCCTTATAATTTGCTCTCAGTGTGAGGGCTTCCCTCTCCAAGCCCCTTTTCTCCTCCCCCCCCCTTTCTTTGGGTGCTTCTTTAGAGAGTATCACCTTCTTATCTCTGTTTCCCGAAACTGCTTGCTCCACAAGCAGTATGAAGTGTGTCCCAACGATCCACACTACGCCAGTGTGGTGTAGTGGTTAAGAGCGGTAGTCACGTAATCTGGGTAACCGGGTTCGCGTCTCCGCTCCTCCACCTGCAGCTGCTGGGTGACCTTGGGCCAGTCACAGTCTCTCAGCCCCACTCACCTCACAGAGTGTTTGTTGTGGGGGAGGAAGGGAAAGGAGAATGTTAGCCGCTTTGAGACTCCTTAAAGGGAGTGAAAGGCGGGATATCAAATCCAAACTCTTCTTCTTCTTCTTCTTCTTTCTAATCTCCTCCTTCACTTCGCTTTCCTCTTCCTAACTCCTCATCAAGCCCACATCCCGCTTTCGGCATTTCTGCTTTCTCTCTATATACTGAGACAAGAGGCATGCCCTCCAACCTGACCTTGTTCGTTGCTGGTGAAGCTTCCTGCAAAGACTCACAGAGCCATGACACCACAGATGTTGCCTCCACACACTTCTGTTTTTGCTTGAATAGCAATTGATGGCTCTCATGCTTTCGGCCGAGTGCATCCTTTACTGATACTTCCACCATCCCAGGGCAGCTCCTCATTAGAGCTGAGTGCAGTTTCAGTTGGGGGGTTGAGCTTCCAGCAGCTGCACCTTCTCTGGGTGATGGACAGGACCAGGATGGTCTTTCTCTTGCTTTGACGTTACTCATGGGGGGCGGGGGCAGCAGAGGGACCAGCCCTAATAACATTCAGTTTGTGATCATCAGTTCTGGAGATCAGTTCTACTATGGTTCTCCAGCTGATGGTACAAGGCGTAGGTCTTCTTTTTATTATAAGCTTTTGAGACTTTTAATTTTCTATCTGAATTAATAACACATTTCATTATTATCTAGAGGTTTTCCACATTTTGGAGTTAGGGGGCTGTATTTGTACTCAGAATAGATCCACTGAAATTTATGGACCCAAATTACTCCTGTTCAGTAATTTCAGTGGATCTACCCTGAGTATGACTGACATAGCATAAAATTCTTTTTTCTTTTCTTCTGTACAAAGAATGCATCCATTTTTATTGTCATCACAAAAGTACCATTTCAAAATGCACATGGATTAAGAGCTTGTATTTCCCCCAATGATTATTTTTCCATATTCAAAACCAAATATGTTTTGTTAATGTGCCCATCATTATTTTTGTCTATTTTTAAAAAATGTGAGCCTCTTCTTAATTTCAAGGGTTGTTTTCTCCTTATTTTGCAATATAGGCAAGAGGGAAAATATATTTTAAGCAGAAATGGGTTTGTTTTAATCATATCCTTTTTTTGAGATTATCTTTTAAATCTCCAAATTAAAGATTAAAAATCTCTAGGACTGAAGGTCACCAAATACATTCCCACTTCTTAAGAATGACCATTTGGCCACATCTCCATAAGCCAAAACCTGATTTTGAATAGATTGGAATCCTTACTTCACCCGTACTTAGCATACTAACTCTGAGGACACATGTCCTTTCGCTGCTTTTAAATCCCCCCCAAGCCCACCTGCTGAATCGGACCAATGGCCTATCTAGTCCAGCATCCTTTTCTCACAGTGGCGAACCAGATGCCAGATGCACAATGGTTCATTATTCCTTATACTGTGTACTTCCATCCCTAAGAAGATAGGTGTTGGGTTCTTTAAGGAATGTGATGACATTACCTGTAAATGTCACTTGCTGACTGCAATGTTGTCACTGAATGTAGAGTCTCTGTGCTTTTTCTTGCCACAAGGGTGTTCGTGATAGTCCAACGTGAGAGATAAAAAGAGGGGAAAGGAAGCAACTACATTTGGATTTGTTGATGGATGAGAGGGAAAAGCAGAACTACGCTTTTCCTTTTGGGGCAAGTTACAGGTAGGTGTATGCCATCAAATGCCAACAGTGCCCTTCAGCTCTCTATATTGCACAGACAGGCCAAACCCTACACCAAAGGATAAATGGACATAAGTCTGACATCAGGAATCACAAGACAGAGAAACCAGTAGGAGAACACTTCAGTCTCCCAGGAGATTCTATACAAGATCTCAAAGTAGCTGTCTTATTACAAAAGAATTTTAGAAATAGATTGGAAAGAGAAGTTGCTGAATTGCAACTTATTACCAAACTTAAAACCATGGAGAGACCTGGTCTGAATAGAGACATTGGATTCTTATCTCATTATACATGATAAAGCTATTTTTAGCCATCTCACCTCTTGCTTTTTCCTGTAAGACCAATTGCAGTCGTTAACAGTCGTCAACATGTTTACCACACCTATCAGCCAATCACCCATTCCCACCACCCTTCTGAGTAATTCCCCTCCTCACCCTCTCACTATGTATAAGGGTCTGGTGACTTCTGTTTCAGTGTATCTGAAGAAGTGTGAATGCACACAAAAGCTCATACCAATAACAAACTTTGTCTCTAAGATGCTACTGGAAGGATTTTCTTTCTTTTCTTTTTTTACTTTTGGGGCAAGTCTGACAGGGGGCAACACTGTCCACCCCCTTGATTGGGATTGGAAGAGAAATGTAAGCATCTCAAAAATTATTTGCAGTACAGGAGGATGCAGATTGTTTACCTTTTTATTATTGCTTTTGTTATTCAGCTGCATCACAAGATTAATCAGATTATGCATAGACTTTTTGTTTGTCTACAGAAACTTTTTTCCCCCTAAAGGAGCCCAGCAGACAATTTCATTTTGCAGTCAGTAATAAATCTTCCTTGTCTCCCTCTGCCCCCAAATGCTTAATCTTTATTTGCAATTGTGGGGACTATCTGTAACACCTGTAGATCTTTTCAAAGCAAGAAATGCTTCCAGGTTTCCTGTGAGTACTGTGAATAATGCCTGTTGATCTGGAGAAACAAATCTGGTGCAGGTTCTTAAAAAAATGAAAGTTATTCTGTTAAATAACTTTGCCTCGGCCATTTCCTTAACCCAACTTTTATAAAATGCAGGATTCTGGGACTAACTTAGATCAGGATGAGGATGGGAATTTACTCTTTCCTTCCATTCTTCTGTTGCAATAAAGGGAGCCAGTGTGGTGTAGTGGTTAAGAACGGTAGTCACGTAATCTGGGGAACCGGGTTCGCCTCTCTGCTCCTCCACATGCAGCTGCTGGGTGACCTTGGGCCAGTCACACTTCTTTGAAGTCTCTCAGCCCCACTCACCTCACAGAGTGCTTGTTGTGGGGGAGGAAGGGAAAGGAGATTGTTAGCCACTTTGAGACTCCTGAAGGGGAGTGAAAGGCGGGATATCAAAACCAATCTCTTCTTCTTCTTCTTCTTCTTCTTCTTCTTCTTCTTCTTCTTCTTCTTCTTCCTCCCCAAACTGCCATTTATATTCCCGATCTGAAATTCTGATCACACACAGCTGTTACTCACCCTACACTCTTGATCACGTACGGCTGCTGTTTGTGGTGACAAAACATTAATGGAGGTAAGGACCATCAATGGCTGCTCGCCATGATGGCTATACAGTGGTACCTTGGTCCTCAAACTTAATCCGTTCCGGAAGTCTGCTCCAAAACCAAAGCGTTCCAAAACCAAGGCACACTTTCCCATAGAAAGGAATGCAAAATGGATCACTCCATTCCAGACTTTTAAAAAACAACCCCTAAAACAGCCAATTAACATGAATTTTACTATCTAACGAGGCCATTAATCCATATAACGAAAGCAATAAACAATGTACTGCAGCCATACAATCAACAGTCAGGAGCTGAATTGGGTTCCACACAGTCACAAAAACAAAAACAAAAAGAGCCACAAAAACGACAGAAGTGTAACACCTCAAACAGAGCATGTCCAGCTACCGGAAAAAGTTTGCAAACTGGAACATTTACTTCCTGGTTTGGGTTAGAAGTTGTTTGAGTACCAAGGCATTTGAGAACCAAGGTACCACTGTTCTCTGCTTCCATGGATGAGAGGCAGTATTGCCTCTGAATACTAGTTGCTTGAAATGGTAAGAGGGCAGTGTTTTTCTTGTACTTAGGTCCTGCTTGCAGACTTGCCATAGGCATATGGTTGGCCATTGTGAGAACAGGATGCTTGTCTAGATGATAGAGTTTGGATTTGATATCCCGCTTTATCACTACCCGAAGGAGTCTCAAAACGTTCTCCTTTCCCTTCCTCCCCCACAACAAACACTCTGTGAGGTGAGTGGGGCTGAGAGACTTCAGAGTAGTGTGACTAGCCCAAGGTCACCCAGCAGCTGCATGTGGAGGAGCAGAGACATGAACCCGGTTCACCAGATTACGAGTCCACCACTCTTAACCACTACACCACACTGGCCCTCAGATGGGCTTTTGCTCTGATCTAACAGGGCTCGCCTTCCATTTTTATTCAAACAATTTACAACGGCATGTTCAACACCATTTGTAGCTTAGCTCTTGTGTAAAGCAGGGAATGGGAACTGGAAGGGGCCATTCCTCAGGAGAAGGGGGTATTTTGCAGATAGATTGCCCATCTCCAACCTGGTGTCTTCCAAATTACCTTGGACTACAACTCCCATCACCCCCAACCAGCATGGCCATTGGTCAGAGACGTTGAGAGTTGTTCTCAAACCATGCCTGGAAGGACACCGGTTCCCCATCTTTGAGGCAGACAGACCAATGTTCTGACTTAGCTATTCACATCTCATTCAATATGTCTTCCTCAGACACTGAATATTATAATAATAGCATGTAGAGGGCATTAGTGCTCTTTGAATGTTCTGATAAGGAGCAATCAGATGCACAGTTGCGATTCGATGAATTTGGTCCCAGGAGCGACAAAATGAATCCTGGAGCTTGATTGGGAAGATGGGAACTGGTGTGTATGGCAGGGAGCACTTACAACTGATTCTTAATAGCAGTCATCATGGTTGTCATTGGATATAGAAATTATAAGCATTCCAACTTGCATTTGTTTGCGAATCTGCCTTGGAAGGAAAGGCTAAAAAACCCCTCATGCTGTATAATCCTATATAGATTTTCTCAGAAGTAAGCCACAATAAGACTTACTTCCAAATGCCTATACGTTCATAGAACTTCTTTTCTTCTTCTTCTTTGGCAATCACTCGTAGCCGAGTAAGATTGTCTTCCATAAACATGGTTTTAACAATGAGTCCGTAAGTGACTGTGGAGGCCAGTTCTAGATCCGCATGTCCTTCCACAGTGGGGACATTGGTTTCCGGGCAGGAGTTGATCACAGTGTGGATTTGCCAAGCGCGCCTTCCTCTGAGCACATTTCTCCCTTGCGTCCTGAGTTTGAGTGTCTTCAAAGCCCATGACACCTTTGGTAAAGGCTGTTCTCCAACTGAAGCTCTCGCAGGCAAGTGTTTCCCAATTGGTGTTTTCTTTAGATTTGCCTTGAGACAACCTTGGGAAGACCGGTGAACTAATACCAGTATACTGGAAGAAGCAAAGATCACCAGTGTTGAAGCAATGGTTCTTCAACATCAACTTCGTTGGACTGGTCATGTTGTGCGGATGCCTGATTATCACCTTCTAAAAGCAACTACTACAGAACTACAACCTTAGTCTCTACTGCAGCATAATTAGCTTTGTTCAATAAACTGTTTGCCTCAATCTCAGCATGCAGTTGTGGTAAGGAAATTTTTCCCAATATTCCAACAAAATCTGCTTCCCTGCAATTCCCACCCATTGGCTCTTGTTCTCCCCTCTTGAGAAACAGAGAGCAAGTTCTTGCAATAAGGATGTCTGGGCACCATCCCATTACATGCAGATTAGATATCTCACTATTGCTGCTATCTCACTATTATTTGGCTCCTTGAGGCAGAATTACTTCAGTGATAAGATGCCACTGGAGGGAAGGCTTTGTCTGATCAGACAGAAAGATTCCCAGCTCCCAGTTTTATCTTCTCCTCTCCTCCCCCCACCCCTCCAACAACGCTGAATTTATGGTTTCAGACAAACTGTCTGATTTGCAGTTTGGTTTCTACTTAAACATCACTTCGGGAGGCAATTAATAAGCAAAGCCGAATACCAAATTAAAAGAATTATTTGTCACTTCATTATTAATAAAATAAACAGAAAGCTGTATAGATTTTTATAAAGACTTCCAGGGTTCATAAATCATTTCTGGTAGCTAACTTAGTCATGCTGCTAAGTATTTTTCAGATATTTATACTAAATGTAAAATTAATTGGTAAACTTGTAGGCATAAATAATGCTCAGTTCTTGCATTCTTGGGATTGTTATTTACTGTTCATGCTGGAAGAGAATGCATCATGAACTGACTAGATTTTAAAATGCACTAATAACATTTACTAGAGTTATGAGAGTGAAAATTGGAGGTCAAATTCCTAAGTGGTATAAATCATAAGGGATATATATTTTCTGCAGGGACTAGGGATGCTTTATATTTGATGCTGGAGAGTCCAGTAATTCTGGATACTTCAAACTTTGGTCTGCTGGTACGTTAAGAAGAGAAGATATGCTTTCTGGATCAGACCAAGGGCCCATGTAAGCCAGCACTGGGGATGGGATGGGGGTGAGAAATTTGATTCTGTATGCATTTAAAGCCAAATCTACTAAAGCCGGGCTTTCCAAAACAATAAGGTAAAGGACCCCTGACCATTAGGTCCAGTCATGGCCAACTCTGGGGTTGCAGCGCTCATCTCGCTTTATTGGCCAAGGGAGCCGGCATACAGCTCATGTGGCCAGCATGACTAAGCTGCTTCTGGCGAACCAGAGCAGCACACGGAAACGCCATTTACCTTCCCGCCAGAGTGGTACCTATTTATCTACTTGCACTTTGATGTGCTTTCGAACTGCTAGGTTGGCAGGAGCAGGCCACTTGTAATGTTATGTTGACATGCACAAATGAAAATAACACAAAGGAACCAGGGGAGGGGGCGGAGGGAAGTCAGGGTATTTGATGAATCACAAAATATGGATTAACATTAAGAGTGGATATAAATGTTTTAATTGTTTTATTTTGTGTGTGTTTTTCTTTTTCTTTTTCAGTGTAATGATTGTTTAATAACAAAATTAAAAAAAAACACCATTTGAAGACCCACCTCACAGGTGCCGTGACCTCCCCCACTGCCTTGTCCTTGCTACTGTCCCAACAGGTGGCAAAGAGTCTGCTGCTGGGAAGCTAGCATTGCAGCTCTGCCCGCCCCCGCCCCCAGCAAACCAACTATGCTCCGAAGCAGATACAGTGGTACCTCGGTTTAAGAACTTAATTCGTTCTGGACGTCCGTTCTTAACCTGAAACTGTTCTTAACCTGAGGTACCACTTTAGCTAATGGGGCTTCCCACTGCTGCCACACCGCTGCTGAGCGATTTCTGTTCTTATCCTGAAGCAAAGTTCTTAACCCGAGGTACTATTTCTGGGTTAGCAGAGTCTGTAATCTGAAGCGTCTGTAACCCGAGGTACCACTGTCTCAGGATGATGTGGCACCACAAGGAGGGCCTCTCCAGATGACCTCAGTGACCAGGCAGTGGTATAACTGAACCTGGTATTGCCTTTCCAATGCAAGCGAAGAAGACCTTTCCTAGCAGCATGCTGAACACCCGACAATGCACTCATTTCGTCTCTCCCTGCCCATCGCCACACACCTGTAAAATAATCTATCAGAAAAGATTATTCAGGTCCTCACATCACCAACAGAACTAGACATTTGGGTGATTAGCTGAAGAAATTTAACACATGATTATGCTTAGATATCTGCATGGGTATGTAGGAACCCATGAGGCAAGTCGAATAGCTCAATTTGCCCAAACCATTTTTGAAAATACATATCACCGAGAGCAGGAGGAGGTGCGGGAATTTCAAGGCACTGATCTTGGGCTGCCACCGGTGAGGCAGAGAAGGGAAATTCAGCAGCGTTGGCGCAGAAGCCGTTTTCATTAGTCCCGTAACACATTTTGCAAAGATGGAAATCGTTCGTTATAATGTCGTGCACTGAGCAAGGAAAGAAGAGAATAAGATGTTGATAAATGGCATGGAAGATCAAGAATGAAGAGGAAATAGTGAGTTGGGAAGAAGGATCTTCACTGCTGTAAGTATATAAGAGTCTGCTGGATCAAGCTAGGGTCCCATCTAGTCCAGCGTCCTGTTCTCACAGTGACCAACCAAATGTTTGTGCGAAACACATAAGCAGAACCCGAGCACAAGGGAACCTTCTCTTCCTGTGGTTTCAAGAAACTGGTATTCAGAAGCATTACTGCTTCCAACCATGGAGGCAGAGGACAGGCATTAGGAACAGAAACCATTGATAGCTTTGCATAACCAGGCAGCAACAGCCCCAGCCCCCAGGGATCATAAGGAAGGAATAAATTGAAATACTTTATTGTCACTTGTACAACTTGTATACAGTGAGATTACACGAGCACCCCCCACTCAGCTCTCTTAGTCTTAATTCCCCTCGTTTACTGACGCACACCCACCAAACCCGAAAATCAGTTGCCCTGTTGTTATCTTTTCATTCAGCAGCCTAACAGCCCACAGATAGAAGCTGTTCTTTACCCTGTTGGTGCTTCTATATCTTCTGCCTGAGGGCAGGAGATCAAGAAAGTGACGGCCAGGGTGTGAATCATCCCTGAGAATTTTCCTCATTCTCTGCTTTTTCATCTAGCGGATTCACGGGACAGCCCATAATATCTTGTGCTGCATTCACCACCCTCTGTAGGCACTTCCTATCAGTTGATGTCAAACCAGTGTACCACACCGTGAAGCAGTATGAAAGGACACTTTCTATTGTTGACCAGCAGAAGGAGATCATCAAATGCTGATTGACATCGTTCTTTCGCAATACTCTGAGGAGATGGAGTCCCTGTTGGGCTTTCTTAACCACCTGGGTTGTATTTATAAATAAATAAAGACTCAGACAGCATTCTATGGAATTAAAATTAGGCCACAACTTTATTAAACTTCCGAATGTTGGAAATTGTGGCTTAGGCCTTGGGCATGTATCCCTCCCAGCCCCCCAGCCGGGGGGAACTGGGGCTCATCAGGGTAAATGGGATATGGGGGTGCTCTGCGAGACGTAAGTGTATCAGGCAGCCAAGCCCACATTCCCACACACAGGGTAGTTCACTGATGACCTTTCAGTATATGGCCAGTGACACCCATATATATAAAACCCCTTTAAGAGGGGGACCCTGGAATCACCTCCGCAAGGGGGTGAGTCACCACTTCAGGGCCCCTCCCACTCCAATGAAAATAGGGGCGTCCTAAAGAAAAGCAATGACAAACCTAGACAGCATCTTAAAAAGTAGAGACATCACCTTGCCAACAAAGGTCTGTATAGTTAAAGCTATGGTTTTCCTAGTAGTGATGTATGGAAGTGAAAGCTGGACCATAAAGAAGGCTGATCGCCAAAGAATTGATGCTTTTGAACTATGATGCTGGAGGAGACTCTTGAGAGTCCCGTGGATTGCAAGAAGATCAAACCTATCCATTCTTAAGGAAATCAGCCCTGAGTGCTCACTAGAAGGACAGATCGTGAAGCTGAGGCTCCAATACTTTGGCCACCTCATGAGAAGACTCCCTGGAAAAGACCCTGATGTTGAGAAAGATGGAGGGCACAAGGAGAAGGGGACAACAGAGGATGAGATGGTTGGACAGTGTTCTCAAAGCTACCAGCATGAGTTTGACCAAACTGCGGGAGGCAGTGGAAGACAGGAGTGCCTGGCGTGCTCTGGTCCATGGGGTCACGAAGAGTCGGACACGAATAAATGACTAAACAACAACAACAAAGAAAAGCAGGACATTCTGGGATCAAATGAGAAACCAGGATGGCTTCCGTAAATCCAGGACTGTCCCTGAAAAATAGGGACACTAGCAGGCTCTGTTCCTGTGAGTTGACCCATTCCTGTCTGTTGCTTACATCAGCAGCTGTCAGGATGAGATATGGGGTGTGGGCTTCTCTGATGCAGCAGGGACCAAGACTGGCGCTGCTGCCAATCACTTGAAATGTGGGGTGTGGGGTGTGTGGCCAGGTTTCCTAGCACCATTAGGACCAATGATCAATTCAGTGATGAAACATTGCAGAGCAAGTTTTGAAAATACCATGCTCATTCCATTCCCCACCCCCTAAGCAGCAGTATAAAGAGGTGCCTCTGAAGCTGTGCCTGTTCATCCTGCTGGAACATGAGAGATCACCTCCCATTTCGCCAGAACCGATGTGAGTTATTTCCCTGGGAGGCGATTCTGCTTGATCTCAGCTTCCTGAAGAGGTCGCTGCACTATGCAGCTCTTACAATTCAACACTCTGCTCTGGCAAAGCTCATCTAAAAAAACCCCCCTGCTTCCTAATGAGGCCGATGTCATTCCCGCCCCCCCCTCCCTAAAGTCCTCTTTTGCAAACGCTGCAGACTTATTTTCACTGCAAACTAACCGCGAGGAAGCCAAGTATGAAGTCAGTCAAACTAAACCATGAAAGCTTAGGCCACTGGGATGTTTTTTCTTCCTTTTTTTTTAAAGGATTCACATGTCACGAGGTTCTGTGCTTCGGAAGAAACACGATTTGTAAGATTCATTACAGCTATGGAAAGTTCACGGAAAAGGTCTGGCATTCAAACAATTTTACATGCTTGTCCACACCAATGAGAACATTTCTCTTTTTTTTCCATTTTCTTTTTTTTACCAAAACCCAACTGTTCTTTCCACTATTTTTCTTTTGAAACTTTTCAGGGCAATAGAAGACAAGGTAAGGGACTCGCCATTGTGGAAGAGCATTTATTAATATTATTTATTTATTTCCAATATGGATTTCACCACGAATGACATCAAAGCAGCAAACAGGGCAATCAATAAAGCAATGCATCATTCAGCTAATATGGCGTTTCATATGGGAAAAAGTCACGAGTAAAAATATAAAATAGGCCTAACATGGCTTGCTTAAAACACTTGCTTGAATAGAAAGTGTTTCATCAAGTGTCTGAAGCTGGGCAGGGAAGGCCCTGTCTAATCTCAGCTGGGAAAGAGTTTCACAGATTCACACCGACAATACTGAATGCACAGCTCTTGGTGGATGAAAACTGCTTTTAGTGAGGCACCACGAAACGAGATTCCATTATCTCCCAACCTTGCAAGGTTGTTGTTTTGTTCAGATACATTTTGCAAAAATGGTAAAGACTCTTATGTAAACTGGTGTGGAATTTATTAATGGGAGCTATCTTTCTATGTATATGAAACTGCATGTTTGCAGCTGGAACAAGTGAAGAGCATGTACTGACAAGTATGTGGCCAGTCCCCTGCCCCACACCGCTACAGGCCAACATTTCCTATTGTAGCAATGCATGTTGCTGCTCACATCTGTCTGTCTCAGGAGACAATGGAGGAGTACACCTTTGGGGATGAAGTCAAACCATTAGAGAGTTACAGCGCCTGCTGTGGCTGTAGAGAGCGATATGGGAGAAACATGTTTTGTTGCAGCAGGGGCAGGTGAAGGCGACCGGTTGTGCTGCTGCAGATACATCATGGCATTTTTTCTCACTGCACTCCTCCCCAGAGGGCATTCCTCCTCTGAAATAACACAACTTGGGTTTCGATCCTATACGCCTGGGGATAAGAACCACTCTAAACCATGAGACTTGCTTCTGAGTAGATATCTATAGGATTGTGCTTTTAGCCAGGTTAACAATGGCTTCTCGGTTTTATGCTGACATCGTAGATCCTCAGGGTCCCTTCCAACTCTACAGTTCTGTGATTCTGCGAAAACAATGTGTTTTAATGTGTGAATAGCAGTTGTTGAACTTAGGGCACGAGAGGGAAATGAGACTGAATTCGGGAGACAATTTGCCTATGCAAAGTGTCCCCCCACAGTGACTGGTGCTTTGACAAAATTCTATAAATGTCTTCAAGAAAAATGCCTCACCAAAATGCCTGCAATTTCCTTCAGGACGTGCACATATTTCCATTGTTTTCTGGCGAACTCTGCGCTTCTAAGGGTATGTTTTATATGGCTTTTGCCTTGAAACTCCCTTGTTGCAATCCTCTAAAACTATCAAGGAAGACTCCACCTGCTTTATTGTTCCCATAAATTCCTATGAAAGTGGTAGCTAAATCCAATTTGTGTCATTCTGATTCTCTTTGTAGCCTAAACTAAATCTCCTGCTGTGTATCCCAAAAGAAGAATCCTATTGACACCAAATAGCCACCTCTGCTGTATTTTATTCTGTGGTTATTGCAGCCTTTCAGCTGTTTGAAAATAATTTTCTGCTGTTGCCAGCACACACCCCACCCTCAGCAGATTTGTAGTTCCAGGCCCTTATAATGACTCAGAAACCATGCCAATGCACAATTCCCAGTATAAGAACTTTAAACTTAGAACTTGCTGTGGGTCAGGCTTTGGGGCATAATGTGGTTTTTGCTAGAAGATAAATGTTGGGAAAAGGGAAGGCAGTTTGGAATGGTCCAGCCATGTTCAGGGAAGTTTTTAATTGTTGATGTTTGACTGTGTCTTTAATATTTTGTTGGAAGCCACCCAGACCCAGTTAGATGGACAGCATACAAATAATAAAGTTGTTGTTGTTGTTGTTAAAACCCTAGTGGAAATGTAAGGGGCTTTGGTTCAAATCATTAAAAGGACAAACCACTGTTTCTGAGCTGCAAACCATCATTCTATAGCTTCTGAATTCCACCAGTGCCACAGGCAGGTCATAGCAAACGAACTTAATGGTTTTGCAGTGGCCATCCTCATTAGATTATATGATGTGTAATTCAAAATGTGGAGAGACAGCATTTCTGTGTTTGGTGCTCCCACTGCTCGTTCCACTGAGTGGGACCCTGGACTTCTGCCCCAAAGACCTAATTTGATGGCATCACGCTGGATTATGCAAGCTCATTTTGTTTCACATGCACCAAGACATAGTGCCTTATGCTCCTCTGAAGTCACTGCTTGTGGCAGCTCTCTCACAGGGTTCCTTGAATGCAGGGTTTAAAATGTTTCCTTCACTTGCTTTTCCTTGGCTCTTAGCAGCAGGGGGGAAAGAACAGGACTCCTGTTCATTGTCTTCCCATGTCTACCATACAAGGTACTGCATGCAGCATGGTCGTGGGACAAGTGCTCAGCCTCTCTTGAGACATCCAGGCTTCTCAATGCGCAAGGCCCTGTCACCGTGGCAACTGAACCACCAAGGTACCAGTGGAGTTGTACATCACCACTCCCCCCCCCAAAAAATGAGCACAAAGAAGCATAGCAAATTGCCCCACATCAGATCTGCAGAGAGGCATCCCTGCACCCCCAGATGCTGTTAGTTTAGAGTTCCATTAATTCAAATCAGTCCTCTCTGTGTGTCTCTCTTAATCTGTTTTACAAGGGTGACCGTATGTCCTACTTTATAGAGGACAATCCTCTATTCCAAGGTCCAAGTCCAGCTGCAATGTAAAGAACCACCAGAAACAGGAGCACAGTTGCCCATCCACAGTTAGCAGTACCTGAAATGGCTGAGCAAGCACACAAATCAGAACAATTATTTTTCCTGTTAAATTATTGTAAGTATTACTTCTAATAATTGGCATATGAACCATTTATGTGATCCTGTTTGTCAGAGTGCTTAAGGTTTAAGCTGTCTGCCTCTCTCCCTGTGCTCATTCTGTATATCTAGAAATGAAACTCAAATACAGTGGAACTTCAGTTTACGAACTTAATTCATTCCTGAAGTCCGTTCTTAAACCAAATCTGTTCTTAAACCGAGGAACACTTTCCCTAATGAGGCCTCCTGCCACTGATGTCCTTCCATCATTCGGCTTCCGTTTGCGTATTGAGGTCCCCCAAAACACCCTTCCCCAATAACTCACACATCACACAAGAATTTTTGTTTAAGGTTTTTGGCATAATTTTGGCCACAACTTTATTAACATACAAATTATGAGTGGTTGCTTAGGCATTGGTTAAGACTATCTGTCCCCCCCGCCTGGGGACAGCACTGACTCCCGGATTCCAGCGGAAGCCAGTGTGGAGGAACAAGATCAGGGATAACTGGAGCTGCGGCACAGACCCTCAGCTTCTCCCCGCATGCTCCTAGGGGCTTACACGGCCCAAACCCGATTCCAGGGGTTTGAACAAAAGGGTGGTAAGCCCCTGAATTCCTTTAACGGAATTCCCGTGTAGCAGCAGCATTGGAGGGGCAGGCACAGCCAATCCATACCCCTCCACCAACCAATTTAAACCAATGCCTAACCGCCACTCGAGCTCTTATGCTCGCCGCCAACCACTCACAAACTCAACCATTCCTTCAACTTGCCCACCACCGAATTCAACCAAACATCATTCCCAACCGAGGAAAGATGAACCCCATCCATCCTATAGAATTCAACAGCTTTGAATGTAAGAAGAGGGTGAGGAATCACGAGCCCACCCAATTCAACCACCAACTTACTCACCGCGGAATTAATCCGCTTCCTAACCCGTTCGGTGGCAGCTGGGCAGGGACTACCCCGCCAAATGCAACGTTGAAGCAACTGTGACCAAATTATTTTAGTTGCAGGCAGCATAGCCGCCAAGTCCCTCACATCATGTAACATAACAGCACGCAGAACAAAACAGGAGGAGGAGACCATATCATTCTCTCCCAGCTGCACCACAATCGCCGTAGGAGGGCCATCCAGGAGAACGCGCCTCTGTATAAGCGGTAAGAGTTCCTTCCACAGCATCCCCCGTCTGGCGATCCAGGACACCTGAACATGCTGCGGAAGGCCAAGGCCGGCTCCCAGTCCGGACTGTTGAGCTCTGCTCGCCGCCCAATGCACAATACTGTGCCCCACAATCCAGATGCGTATAGCGGCTGGGCCTAGGGTGGAAACAAGAACGTAAGCACACGAAAACACATCATTTCCGAACATATCCCCTAAAGGCATCCGACTTCCACCGGCCCATATCCTTGATCCTCTCCGTCGTTAAGCCCCAATGCGCGGCTGTCGTAGCTGCCCCAATCCGAAAGGAGTGAGGAGCAAACTCAGAAGCCTTAAGGGCGCATGCAGCAATAACCTTGCGCAATACCTTGGTAAACTGCTGCCGAGTCAACGATTGCCCATTCTCATGGATAAACAAAGGGCCCTCCACTGGAGGTCGTACAGCCAAAATTTTTTGGAGATCTTTGACAGGGCACGGGCCCGCCTCCCCAGTTGCCGGGAGCAGCATAACTGCTCCCTTTCCCAACTGGTCAGTTTTGGAACTCCTGACCCTGACTTGCAGTTCCGACGGAGACAAGCTCACGTCCTGTAGCAATAAACCCCTTGAACCCCCATCCTTTTTTGGTTCAAGGACCACTTCCCCCACTCTCAGTGCCCCAAAAAATGCTAATGAAAAGGCTGCGGAAAATAACCGAGCCTCAAATTTTGACCAACAAACACTCCTCAATTTGCTGCGTATCCTTGCCAGCAGATCAAAAGTGATGGGCCGCCTGGAAGTTGACCTGGATGGACGAAGTCGTCCCCAGCCCTCAAGTGCTTTACGCACTACAAACTTCCCACAGGGATCCTTATTAAAAAATGCCTTGCTAAAGAAAGAAATTGCTGCCGCCTGAATCCTCAGCGTCCTGGCTGCCCTATGCATCTGGAACAGATGTGCCAAATACTGCAGTACCTGAGAGGTAGAATGGGGGGTACTGACTGCCCCTGCCACCGACTGCCCGGTAAAATGCAAAAAATCAGTCCAGGCCTTCTTATAAGACCGCAAAGTGGAAGGGGCAACAGATGCAGCTACTCCCTGTAAAACTAAGTGCTGCCAAGGTTCCAGAGATGATCCGGGAAAATTTCCGGACGGTCTCGAGCCTCTGGCGCCAGGGACCTGAACCGCTCCATCTGAAAACGGGACAGAGCATCGGCAATCTTGTTAGATACGCCAGGTACAAAACGAGCAGAAAATACAATATTAAAACGCAAGCAGTGTAGAACAAAGGCCCGTAACAGGGCAGATACCCTAGGTGATCGTGAAGACTGCTTGGCTAGCACATTCACCACCGCCAGATTATCAGACCAAAAGCAAACTCGACGGTCCCTGAAATGCTTGACCCACAAATGCACGGCCACTACAATGGGAAAAAACTCAAGAAAAGTTAGATCCCGAGTTATAGCTCCCCCACGCCATGCAAGCGGCCAGTGCTCAGCGCACCACCTACCGTCCCAAAACAAGCCAAACCCCAATGACCCCGCGGCATCGGAGTGCACCTGAAAGTCATTATGCAAATTCAGAGTGTCTTGCCACAGAGACACTCCATTGAATTCCGCCAGGAATTCCAACCATATGCGGAGGTCAGCCCGCACCTGACTAGAGAGGCGCACCCTATGCTGCGGAGCTCTCAGGCCCGACATAAGCCTAGCCAAGCGAGAGCAGAATGGTCGTCCCGGGGAGACCACCCTGCAAGCAAAATTTAGATGCCCCAGCAATGACTGTAGCTGTCGCAAAGTCACCTTTCTCAAGGGCAGCAGCTCCTCAATGACCCCTTTTAAGGTGACTATCTTATCTGCTGGCAAACTGGAAGTTTGAGCCACGGTATCCAACAAGATGCCCAGATAGGTCAGTTGCGTAGAAGGACCCTCAGTCTTCTCCGCCGCCAAAGGTACCCCCAGTTCCTCCGTTAGAGCCGCAAAGGCCTGCAGTAGTACTACGCAGTTCCCCGTATCTCTAGCTGAGGCCAATAAAAAATCATCCAAATAATGCGTGACTCCGCCCAGCCCGGTTCTCTTACGCAAGGCCCAATCCAGGAACGTGCTAAAACATTCAAAAGCAGCACAGGCTACCGAGCAGCCCATGGGCATGGCCTTATCGAAATAAAATCCCCCATCAAAATGGAAACCCAGCAACCAGAAGTCGTCAGGGTGAATTGGAAGCAGCCGGAATGCAGATTCAATGTCGCATTTGGCCAATAGGGCTCCTGGCCCAAACCTCCGAATCATCTTGATCGCATGATCAAGAGAAGCATACTTCACCAAGCAAAGCTCCGGGGGAATAACATCATTTACTGATGTGCCCCTAGGGTGTGAAAGATTATGGATTAGGCGAAATTCCCCCGGAGCTTTCTTAGGCACTATACCTAAGGGGGAGATATGCAAGTTAGGAAAGGGGGGAACAGCAAAAGGGCCAGCCATACGGCGTAAAGCCAGCTCTTTTCCAATTTTCTTACGCGCCACCTCTGGCATATCCTTCACAGACTTCTGATTCACAGGGTTCCTGGCCACCGGGCTTGAGACTACCGGAATTCTAAAGCCGAACGAAAAACCATCACTCAAATAAGATGCCGCTTCCCGGTCAGGGTATGATTGTAACAATGAAAGCAAGGGCTGAAGCCTGACCGGGGTATTGGCTAACGAGCAAAGCTCCTTACTTTCCCGCCCCAACAGCTGGGGCTTGGGAACCGGACTTTGAGGGCTGCTGAGAGGCCCCCCCTTTACGAAAGGGCCGCCGTCCCCCAGCACAAGCGGATGCCGGATGGCTTCCAGAACACTTCTCGCAAACGTGGGAGTATCTACAAAATTGGCGCTGGCAGGTGCCCTTGTTAAAATCCCAGCAAAACAGCTTGCGGCCAGCCCTCACTGAGCCAGCCTTAGGTTTCTGTGGTTCTGGGGCCCTTTTTTCAAAACGTGGGGCCACGTAAGTGGTCCACACATCCAAGTCCTTCCGGTCCCAACGGGCCGTAGGAATCTTGGCAGCCCTGCGCCTGAAATTCTCATCATAGGCTAACGCAGCGGATTCTCCAGCCATCGTGAAGGCCGAGCGGACTATAGACTGGTACACCCATAAGTGCAGAGTTCTCCGAGGATAAGCTGCTGAGACCACTCCAGCAAAAACCTGGAAGCTGTCTAACCAGCGTTCGAATGTCCTATCGGCCTTAGTTAAGGCCACCCGTTTCCTAGCCGAGGCGATGGCCTTCTCCTGTGGATCCTGACCCTCCAGCGAGGGGGCCAGGCTAAATATATCAATATAACGGCCATCCAAAATCCTGGACCGCAACTTAGCAGACAGGTGTGCACCAGGTATAATATCTCTAGCTGAATTGGTGGAGACCTTAACGTCAGGGACCAAAACCCCTTCTAGGCATTCCTGCACCGCCCCATACTTCGCCCTGTGTGAGTTTGCTCTACGCTCCCACGCCCATTTCGGGAGCCCCGAGCTCTCTCCAAAGCCCCAATAAAGCTTAAGAGAAGCTTCCTCATCACTACTGGAACTCTGGGACGAAGTACCTGAGGAAGACGATGATGCGTCTCTCCGCCTCCTTTTGGCGCGCCTCCTGGAACTCCGTCTACGGCGACGGTGCCCACCGGAAGAGGTTTTTGGAGGTAGGGGAAGGCTGTCCTCCACCGAAGACTCTGAACCATCGTCATGCTGGGCAGAGCCTGAAAGCGACTGAAAGGAGACAATTTGTGAATGACCCAGCACCGACCTCAGAGCTGCTACGGACTGTGCTGAGAAGCCCCGTGTGGCCCTGATCCGGGCAGAAGCTCTTCGCCTGGGTGCCTTTCTGGCACCCCCCCGCACCCTTGGCGGGGCAGCCTGGGACACAGGTAAGACCGGGGACTGGGACAATTGGGTATCAGGTAAGAGACTCCCAGCCAGTTGATTCTCTCCTTCCTCTCCGCTAGAAGACGACACCGGGGACGAAGCACCAATAGGGGGAGCCGGCATTGCAGATGGATTCGCAGAAGTTGAGCAGCGTTGCATCAGGCCATCCATTTCAGCCTCCCCACGAGCCAAGGCCACTGGGTCAGCAGCCAGATCAGTGACCATAGATTGAAGACGCCTCAAGGACGAACTTGTCTCGGGAGAACGCAAAGCCTGGGATGGGCCTCTGATTGGTCGCTTCGCTGAGGACACAGGGCCAGGCAACCTCGGGGCAGTCTTCCTTTTAGGAGCCATTCCTACTACTGATAAAGGAAATTAAAGGAAATAAAATTAAAATTATAAATCAACAAGGCAACTAAATAAAATAAATGAAAATTACGCAGTAGCAGAATCGCAAGCTGCTCCACCAGATGGCAGCCCCAACCTAAACGGTATAAAGAAAACTAATACAAACTCTGCCAACTATTAGCCACCAACAGGAGGCGAATCACTCAGGTAAGTAAAGCCGTGCAGTTGCAGAATGGCCACAGGAGGCCGCCACCAGCACTAATTAGCCTGCACCCGCGCAGAGCTCACTGCCTTACAGAAAATGGCCGCCAGGGGGCCGCCGTCGGCGCCAAATGGGGCAAAATCGCGTTCCCGCCAAAAACGCCGCAAAATGGCGCCCCGCTCAGGGGAGAGGGGCACGTAGGCCCGCTCGCGCTCACAAACGCGCCAAAAGGCGCGATCCGCCAGCGGAGACACTCGCGCAGGCCCCACTGCCTAATTCAGCCCTCCGAACGGGCGCTGCGCGCCAAAGTGCACAAGCACCCTCAGCCGCTAGAATAGCGGCTGGGGAGCGGCCCGAAAGCCCCCTTTCCGGAGGCAGTAGATCGCGGTGCGCGCTATCCCCCCGGTACCGAGGAACGTGACGAGGGGCGAAAAAAGGGGGGGGGCAAGCAGCCGTGAAGCGCAGCTAGGATAGGCTGCTGAATCCGCAGCAGCGAAGCCGCCACGTGACCCGTGGGCTCACTGCGCCGCGCGGCCTTCCGTGCTGCCCACGCCGCCCGCGAAACCGCAACCTCCAAAATTAAATAGGCCGCCAAATGGCGTGTCTCGGGGCGCGCGCCAGCCGGTGCCAAGGGCCCAAAGTGAAGGAAGGCTCCCTGACCGAGGCCTGCTCCACGCGGCCGATAATCAGGCCAAAGGAACCTTTACCCTGGCGCCCCCCCCCCCCAGCAAGGCCCCCCCCCGGCCCGAGGGCCCCCAAGCCCTTCGCCAGAGGCGGCGGGAAGCTAGATTCTGAGGGCACTAGACCAGGTAAGGTGGGGTAAGATGACAAATAACCAGGCAGGAGAAAGGCAAAATAATAAGAAAAATGAAAACAACTAAAAGGAGGTTAAAATGGGGAAAAGAACAGGGGGGGGGGGAGAGGAACTTAAGCAGTTGTATACAACCAGTCTCCAGCTGCACTGCTCGGTGCTGATCCGATGTCCGCAGCGAAAGAGAAAGTGGCTAGCTGCGGACCCTGCTTAAATACCCTCTGATCCCACCCCTAAATTGGCAACATCAAATTTGCCCCAGCAACAGCATTCATCCACAGGCCCATTAATACCAACCTGCCTGTTTACCACAGGATGTTTTGGCTGTACCCATCCGCAACACGTGCTCTCTTTTATTGAGAACACGCTTTGTAGACTGAGGTAAAGTTTGTAAACCAGAACACTGCTTCTAGTTTTGCAGAGTTCGTAAACCAAATAGTTCATAAACAGGATTGCTCATAAACCAAGGTACCACTGGACAGTGGAATCTTGGTTCTTGAATGCCTTGGTAGTCAAATATTTTAGCTCCCGAACGCTAAAAACCCAGAATTAAGTGTTCTGGTTTTTGAACATTTTTCGGAAGCCAAACGTTGATGCAGCTGTCAGCTATTGTTTCCAGGGCACCTGCACCAATCGGTAGCCACACCTTGGTTTTCAAACTTTTCGGAAGCCGAACAGACTTCCGGAATGGATTACTTTCGAGAACCAAGGTACCACTGTATTGTGATACACTATAAGTCTCCAGCAATCCAAAATAAACCACACTTGTGCCCTAGCAAAATGTGACAGACGTTAGAAGACTTCAGGCTAGGTCTTTTAATATCGCAGAGAATTTCTCACACAGCCCACATAATGCTGAACTGGTGCCTATACCCCTATGCAGTTTGGGGGATCAGGAGCACTGGTTCAGTGCATCACAGTCTGGACATAACATCCATTTGACACTTGAACCTATGAAATGCTGATCTGCCGGCAGACCACGATTTAGGGTGGCTGCTTTGCCACTCTATCTCATCCTCAAGCGCAAATGCTTCCTTGTTGCATTATTCTAAATGCCAGGTTTTGCCAGCACAAATGTGTAGGTTGGTGAAGGTGCCAGTTTAGGCTGGCAGCGCTTTTCTACATTGCACATGGACCAAGTGGGCATAGATTGAACTGTACTGCTCACACAATGTTTGCTCTTTATTTCTTTTTAAGATAAATACATAAATTTCTTTATTTTCTTTTTTTAAAAAATAATAATACTAGACAAATAAAACAAAAAGCAAAGCAGGTCTTCTCAGGAAGAAGAAGAAGAAGAGCTTTTGTTTTCTTCCACGCAAAATTTTCAGCTAACCGCAGTCTTCCATAGTTTGTCATCTTTTTCTGCCCCTGTCCGCAGCACGTACTTTTTTCCACCCCCCATTCTTTTTTCAGTTGTGGTTTGTATTTCTTGCATGAGCTTTAATCAACAGGGGGGAGAAACACAGAAGCTTTCATTCTTAGACATTTCCCGATCTGTGGCTCTGAACTGTCTCTTTATATTATAATCCTTCACAGTTATATCCATAAATATACCTTACTTTGGCTTCTTTGTAGTCTATCTCGCTATTCCTTTCTTGAAATTTCCTTACATTTCAATGAGATGGGGAGGAGGCTTTCTCTTTTTCAGATGGAGATAATATGATGTCTGAAATCTCCTTTCTTTCATACATCAAGGAAGTCTCCATTTCATTCGGTGGTGCTTAAGACAGAAACAATTCTTGCCTCTCTTTTTTTTGTCATTACAGATGCTTTATTGGGTAAAAGGGAGATTTAATTTCCTGTTGTGTGAGGTAACAATTTCCTTCTAGCAACCTGACTTTCCATAACTAATTTACAGGCTTATAGAAATTAACAGCGCTTCTTTCCGTTTACCTGCTCCCATCCTTCTTCCTTGTTATCGGGAGATTAATTCAAAACAAATGGATTAATGCGAGAGTTTATACTGTCGAGATCTTAAACTGTGTTGGCATCCATGAATTCTTATTTTTATTTCTTACAAAATGGGTGTTTAGCAGCATCGGGAAAGGGGTGGAAATTATGTTTATTTTATAATCACTGTTTTGTTCCCAAGCGCATGCGATCTCTCGGAAAGAAAGAAAAGGAGTGGGGAAGAAAATGTAAAACTTTTGCTAAAAGCTGCTAGTCCCAAAATGCTTTGATGTTGCACAGAATTAAAAAGGGATAATGATCGTGGTTTGAAATACACAAAGCAAGGAATAGTTCTCGCAGTAGCCGCTAGGCTGGCTCAGCAACAAGGCTTTAACAAACTGCAAATGCTGTTTACAGTTTTCTCTGTTCCACTGCCAAGATCGTGGCTGCTGTAGACACAAGCCGCTGCATAATTTTTCAAGTGCTTCCTTTAAAAAGAATTCCATAGGTTAAACACTCATAAGGGATAGAGTTGGGGGGATGAGCAGGGAGAATACTGATGCATACGAGCTTCCCATTCAACTTCAGTAGAAGAGGCAAATCAGTACACACATCCACTTGTATACCCTCCAAGTGCTTCTATTGTCTTTGGACTGTCCCAGATTTACAGAAGCCATCCTGGTTTCTGATTTGATCCTGGAATGTCCCACTTTTCCTTAGGACATCCCAATTTTCAATCGGAGAAATGTTGGAGGGTATAGACTTATGCGACCCCCCAAGCCAAGGGGATAAGTAACAATACAACTGTTAGAAGACATCTGAAGGCAGCCCTGGATAGGAAAGTTGTTTAATGCTTTATTCTGTTTTTATATATGTTAGAAGCTGCCCAAAGTGGCTGGTGCAACCAAGGGCATATCTACACTCATGATATCTAAAGCTAAAAAAAGAGAGTTAACAAATGATTCTGATAACCACATAGCCATACAAAAGTTCTTTTTTTAACATTCATAATGCGTTATTAATATGTGACAACAGAGGGTGCTGCAGAGCAACCCACTACCAGAAACTAGGTAAAGCAGCCTGGAAGCAAAGCAAAAGCGAAACCAAAGAGGATTCTTCCTGTCTTGACTTTTTAGAATGACATTTCGAATATCGTTCGAATAAGGTTTAACAGGTGAGTGTAGATCCAGCCCCAATCAGATGGGTGGGGTATAAATAATAAAGTTGTTGTTGTTGTTAAATATGACGTCCCTATTTTCATCGGAGAAATGTTGGAAGGTTTGATATACCTTGGGTTTTACCTCTCTTTGGTAATATAGGAATCTACCTTATACAGTGGTGCCTCGCAAGACGAAAAGAATCCGTTCCGCGAGTCTTTTCGTCTTGCGGTTTTTTCATCTTGCGAAGCAAGCCCATTGACGGATTAGCGCTATTAGCGCTATTGACATTTTAAGGGCTAAAAATGGCTTTTTTAGGCTTAAGGGATTAGCAGCTTAGCGATTCAGAAAAAGGGGTTTTGGAGCGAAACCCCCCCCCCCCCGAAAATTTTCGAAAATTTTCGTCTTGCGAAACAAGCCCATAGGGAAATTCGTCTTGCGAAGCGCCTCTGCAGACGGAAAACCCTTTCATCTTGCGGGTTTTCCGTCTTGCGAGGCATTCGTCTTGCGGGGCACCACTGTACTGATTCAGACCATTATCCCATTAACTCAGTAACAGTGATTGGCAGAATCTCTTCAGGGTTCAGACAAGGAACATTCCTAGCCCTAGCTGGAGAGGCGGTGAATTTAGCCTGGGACCTTATCCATGCAAGGAAGATGTTCTACCACAGAGCTACAGCCCTTCTCTTCTTCTTCTTCCTCCTCCTCCTCCTCCTCCTCCTCCTCCTCCCCCTCTTCTTCTTCTTCTTCTTCTTCTTCTTCTTCTTCTTCTTCGTTGATATTCTCCTTGTTGGCATTCTAGATCAGGAGGGAGTGCAACCTCCCATCAGCCCTTGTGCCTCTGGGTACTGACTTGGATCAGATTCTTCTTCCCCTTCCTTCAGCAGAAATTCCAGGAGTGCAGAATAGTTCATAGAAATGTGTGCCAGTTAAGGCGACGCTCGCCTTTCCTTACCGCAATCCAGAGACACAGTTTATCTTTTGTTATTATGGATGTGCAAGGCAGGACATTAGCCAGGGAGCACCTGACGTTTTGATTGCTTTTGCTTCTGCTGATTAGTTAATGTTTGCACAGCGGCATGAATGTATATAGGTGATAAGCACCAGTCTTATTAGTGTGCTAAACAATCACTTTAAAAGATGTTTTTTGGCACATTGCTGGACTCAGGCCACATATTAAGCAATGCTGCTGAGATTACAGAGTAGAAGATTGCTGAGCAATGGGCTGTCTGTACAAGTTAACCTGGAATAAAGTAGCAGAATTTTGGTCTGTAGCAGAATTTCAAGCTGTAGATGGCCGACTCTATTTGTAAAAAAAAAAAAAAAAAAAAGCTCCCTGCATTCTTTTTTTAAAGCATGCATATAAAAGAAAATGAAGGTTTAACACATGTCTCCCACTGAGGTGCTAGTTAATTGCAAGCTGAGAGGTACATTCAAAAATATGATATCTCCACAGCAGTCTGAAGTGTTCAGTTTCGGAGTTCTATCACCATGATCTGTGGAACTTCTAGAAGAACTTCTGGTCCCAGTCCCCAGTCCCCAATCTGGGTTGTGTTTTTGTTTTTTTGTAATTCATTTTTGTGTCTTGGTGAAGTTTTGCTGCACATTTTCAGGGTGTCATAATTACTTTGCACACTGCCTTGCAAAGGCAATTGCCCTGAAAGGCAGTTTGCGTAATGTTTAATTAATTAATTAATTAATTGGCAGACTAGGTAATGAATTATTCACGTGACTGCTGAAACAAACAAGAAAAAATTCATAGGGTGTGAACAGTTACAAATCCACAGTTCCTAGTGTGTAAATGTGTTATATGTTCGGTATGTGTGCAAACCATGCAGCAAAATGTAAACTGAAATAGGGTGCAAATGCAATTTTTTAAAAGAAGTTATTCAAAAGCGGAGGAGATGCAGTAAGTGTGTCTGTGTGCACACATGTACCAAGGATTCTAACAGCTTCTCACCTGGAACATTGTTTGGTCTAAGAACAGACCTGGCTCAGGCCCGGAAGAAAATAGGTAAAGGGACCCCTGACCATTAGGTCCAGTCGTGACTGACTCTGGGGTTGCGGCGCTCATCTTTCTTTACTGGCTGAGGGAGCCGGCATACAGCTTCTGGGTTATGTGGCCAGCATGACTAAGCCACTTCTGGTGAACCAGAGCAGCGCATGGAAATGCCATTTACCTTCCCGCCAGAGTGGTACCTATTTATCTACTTGCGCTTTGACGTGCTTTCGAACTGCTAGGTTGGCAGGAGCAGGGACCAAGCAATGGGAGATCATCCTGTCGTGGGGATTCGAACCACTGACCTTCTGATCGGCAAGTCCTAGGCTCTGTGATTTAACTCACAGTGCCACCCGCGTCCCTACGGAAGAAAATAGTGGTGTTTAATGTTTGCTCCTGTAACTGGAAAACAATATGAATCCTCCAGACTGAATAAACCTGGTAGAAATAATATTAGGATTATTCTATTCTAAATAATACTAGGATCATTCTAGGTTGTTGGTTTTTTTTACTTTCCCTTTCCAAAAGAACACCAACTTTTGCCTCCAGGCCTAAAGCAGAAAATCACCACAAATGAATCCTGGGATGGGGCAGGGGGAGGATGGGAGAGCAATTTGATTTAGTTCTCATTTAAAGGCAAATCTACCTAATTCACACTTTTTGAAACAATATGCTTCAAAGTATGCACTTCTCCAAATTTTGCAGCACAGTTCTCCAACCAAGTTAAGTGTACAAAAAAAATCTTCTAAAAATGCACATGTTAGTGAAAATGACATGCAAAAAAAAAAAATGTTATACAAGGGGAAATTCCTTGCAAAAATTTGCATATTGGGCAAAATTGTGTGGGGAAAGTGTGAACAATAGGAGAAATCTGCACTAGACTGCTAATGAATTTTCATGAGGGATTTTTGTTTTTAAAAACTGCAAACTAACAAGGAAGCATGGAGACCTGAACTTAAGGAAAAATAGGAAACTGAGAGAAACTGAAATTGACATGATTTGCCCATTTCTAGTTGAAGCATAAGAATTTCAGGTCTGAATTTCAGGTCTGGAGGGCAACCAAAATGGTCAAAGGCCTGGAAACGATGCCTTATGAGGAACGGCTAAGGGAGCTGGGCATGTTTAGCCTGGAGAAGAGGAGGTTAAGGGGTGATATGATAGCCATGTTCAAATATATAAAAGGATGTCACATAGAGGAGGGAGAAAGGTTGTTTTCTGCTGCTCCAGAGAAACGGACACGAAGCAATGGATCCAAACTACAAGAAAGAAGATTCCACCTAAACATTAGGAAGAACTTCCTGACAGTAAGAGCTGTTCGACAGTGGAATTTGCTGCCAAGGAGTGTGGTGGAGTCTCCTTCTTTGGAGGTCTTTAAGCAGAGGCTTGACAACCATATGTCAGGAATGCTCTGATGGTGTTTCCTGCTTGGCAGGGGGTTGGACTCGATGGCCCTTGTGGTCTCTTCCAACTCTATGATTCTATGATTCTATGAATTCAGGAACTGCGGCATACAGCTCTAGACTAGCCCTGTCCCTTTGTGCCTAATACTGTCTAGTTTTTACTTTGCATAGTCGAAGAAAACTCTGGACCATAGATCTAGATTACTGTGTTTTAGCTATATGAGTGTAATACTGCTGATGTCAGTTGCTTTAATTCCGCCCAATATTATAGCATCACAGCTGTAATGTGGCTAATCCCACTAGAATCTTAACTGAAGCTTGACATATTGTGTTTAGATAACATTTTTGCTTAATTTTCACCAAAAACAACAACAAACGGCATTATTGTGTACCATCTTCACTGAAATGTGCACCAAATGAAGAGAAACAGAAGGAGACTGTTAAATTCCACTCAGTGAGAATATTAAAATCCTGCTGAAATGTATGAAAACCTTTATATAACTGATAAGTCTAAATACCCTTTTGGAATCTTATTCCCAGGGAAATTACTTATCTCAAAATTAATGGCTATATTTCCTTAGTGCAGAGAGGCAATTGTAGGAAGTAGCTGGATTTAATATGGTAGCAAAAATACCATTTTAATGATAAGCTTTCATGCTAGTCTGAGGTAATTAAGATGTAAGATCTACGTTCTGAGCATGCTCAGACTAATAGTAAGAAATAAACTACCAAAAACTATGTCCACCTGGAAACATTTACAAACACTGTTACTGCCACAATATGCAATGACCATTTTTTTGAGGCTGAGGTCATCACTGGAGATTTTGACAGGTGAAATATTCATCTAAGAGGGAAACATTTTTTTATCAAAGGCCCTTTCTTGGGGCCCTCACCAGTTCCTACAGAGAAGGAACATGGAGTTTGCAACCTCACTGTGGACTAGGATTGTAATGAGGATTTGAATAGGGTAATGGAGACTGGTCCATTAGGTGGAATGGGGTACTGCCCCACCAATTTCTATCTGCCCTCAAACCCCACCACCACCACCTACCTGCTTCCTTAAATACAACTGGTCCAGGGATTACCACTGCCTGTCACCTTCCTCTTCCTTGGTCCAAGTGATGTAGAAAGCATCAGGGAGGAGGATGGGAACAAATCGAGAATTCACTTTCTCTGCCTGCCATTGGCTCTGGCTCCACCTAGCGTTGGGCTACCTGACTTCCACCCTACCAGCCCTGATGAGCACCAGCCACCACTGGAATAGCAGGACTCACAAAAGCGAGAGATGTGAAGCCAGCAGAGTTCACACTACACAGATCCCTACACTGCTACCATCTCTTCCATCACCTGACCAAAGGACCCTTAACTGTAGCAGGTGGTGGTAGTAGCTTCACACAGTCAACAAGGTCTGGTGGAAGCACGCTTTCTTTCCAGGGATGAGACTCGGAATATTAGGTCCAGAATCTTTCATGGGGAAATGATGCAGCCTGTTTTCCATTGGTAGGCGCAAGTGACGAGTCACATTCCCTCAAAAGCAGTGCTGGACTTACAGTAGAAAAGGTGAAGGAGGTGTATGGGAAATCTATGAGCCTGAGCCCGTGGCTCTCTAGAACTAGATTGTGCTTTCTGTATCTACCATATAGCTCACTGGCAGAGCCCATACTTCGTATGTAGAAAGTTCTGTGCTCTATTCTTGGCACCTGCAGGTAGGTCTGGGGTCGCCTTCTGCCTGAAACCCTGAAGAACCACTGTCAGACATTTCAGAGGTAGATGCCTATCTAGCCAGCTTTCTGTGGTCCTAGAAACAGTAACCAATGAGGCCATTTCTCTGCAATGGAAAAGCATCTGCTTTGCACACACAAAAAGGTCCCAGGCTTGGTCCCCAGCATCTTCAGGTGACGCTGGGAAAGACCCTTACCTGAAACCCTAGAAATCTGCTGCCAGTCAGTGTAGACAGTACTGAGCTTTATGGACCAATGGTCTGGCTTACCTGTGATCCTGAATTGTGGGAGGTTGGACCAGATGAGCCTTCGGATCCCCTCCAACTCTGCAATTCTGTGATTCTATTATTTGGTAAGAGGTAGCTTCCTCTGTGCCTCAGAAATGGTTTAAGGGGGACGGGCTGTTGCTACCAATTCAAACCCTTCTCCACAATATTCAGATCCTATTATTTATTACATCCTACCATTGCCCTGAGGAGCTCAAGTTGGCCTACATTTTACATCTTCCTCCCATTTTATTCTCGCAACAACCCTGTGAGGTAGAGTTGGTGAATGGTCCAGGGTCACCTAGTGAGTTTCGTGGCTGAGCAGAGATTTGAACCCTGGTCTCCCAGGTTCTTGCCTAACACTCATAACTAGCACTGCATCACTGTCTCCTGGTAAAAGGTAAAGGTAAAGGTACCCCTGCCCGTACGGGCCAGTCTTGACAGACTCTAGGGTTGTGCGCCCATCTCACTCAAGAGGCCGGGGGCCAGCGCTGTCCGGAGACACTTCCGGGTCATGTGGCCAGCGTGACATCGCTGCTCTGGCGAGCCAGAGCCGCATACGGAAACGCCGTTTACCTTCCCGCTAGTAAGCGGTCCCTATTTATCTACTTGCACCCGGGAGTACTTTTGAACTGCTAGGTTGGCAGGCGCTGGGACCGAACCATGGGAGCGCACCCCGCCGCGGGGATTCGAACCGCCGACCTTTCGATCAGCAAGCCCTAGGCGCTGAGGCTTTTACCCACAGCGCCACCCACGTCCCTCTGTCTCCTGGTACTATCTGTTTAAAGTTGTGCCTGAAGGAGGAAAGCAAAATGAAATAAACAATACAAAATAAAGGTGTGAAATGTTCTCCATTGACTTCAACTAATCTTATTCCTCATCTCTAATCAGAGAGGATTGGTCTTCTAATAAATCCCTTGTTCTCCTGAGAGAGAGAGAGAGAGAGAGAGAGAGAGAGTCATACACTAAGAAGAAAGCAAAGCCCAGCAGTGCAGCCGCACTTCAGACAATGAGGCTAGGCTATTTACTCTGCCATTTCAAGGTCAGAAGACATCACAATCCTGATGGGAGAAGGAAATGCACAGGCATCGTTGGATGGAGCATTTTGAGGAAACGGGGATGGTATCAAGGGAAATTACAGGCTTCACCCAAAATGTCATCCTCAATGTCATGATTGAGGATTTAGCCCTAGAGGGGAAAAGAATCCTCAAAGTGTTGGGGTTTCCTAAGAAAACGAACTAACTCAAAAGCCACAAGGCTTAAAATTAGAAAGGCCATCCTTCCCCCAATATCTGTTATATTTGGAAATGCGTTCAGTCACATCTTTTGGAATCGCCAGTCAGTAAGTGTGATGCTGAATTAGGTTGCATGTTAATTTGCAGGCTTCCTGCCCTGTGTGTAGATTTGGGATGGGTGCTCCTCATGCATGCAGTCTACATACTGTCATTGGCATCAGAAGGTCAGCCTGTATTTCTCTGCCATTTAATCCAGAATTTCCCTTTCTGGGAAAGAGCCTGTTGACAACAACCCAATGACCAATTTGCAGTTTTGAGTCCTCATCTGGAAACACCATTTGAAAGACTGTTTTTTCTTGCCATCTTATGCTTTCCTGTTATTCAGGCATTGCATTACATTCATTTCATATGAACAGAATTTCTTTCTTTCTTTCTTTCTTTCTTTCTTTCTTTCTTTCTTTCTTTCTTTCCAGACATCATATAGTGAAGAAAGCAGAGCAGAAGCATTCAATTCCTTGCAAAACAGAACTACAATGACACATTTATCCTTTATCCTTTACATTAAGCTTAAGTTCCAAAAGCCAGACAACAGAGGGAGATCTTGCAATGCTTCTGAAATCTGGAAGCAGGAAGAGGAGTTCGGGATGAGAGCATGGCCTTTTCAGCTGAGGCCTCATTATTGTGGAACTGCCATACCAAGCCAGCCCACCAAACTTGATATGCCTTTGGAAGACTTTGCAAGACAAGGGGGCAAGTTCCTTTAATGGCAAATTCTAGAAAGGTAACTGTGTCTAAGGCCCATTTTGTTGAATCTGTCAATTTCCATTTCACTCAGTTTTTCCCTTTTTCACCTTTTAAGTTCAGTTCTCCACAATTCCACATCACTTGACCATATTTTTACAAAATAAAGTCCTCATGAAAATTCACCACCATTTTAGTGCAAATTTCTCCTAATGTACACATTTTTGTATATAAAGGTAAAGGAAGCCTGACCCTTAAGTCCAGTCGCAGACGACTCTGGGGTTGTGGCGCTCATCTCGCTTTACTGGCAGCCAGTGTTTGTCCGCAGACAGCTTCCGGGTCATGTGGCCAGCATGACTAAGCTGCTTCTGGCAAACCAGAGCAGCATACGAAAACGCCATTTACCTTACCTATTTATCTACTTGCACTGGTGTGCATTCGAACTGCTAGGTTGGCAGGAGCAGGGACTGAGCAACGGAGCTCACCCCGTCATGGGGATTCAAACCACCAACCTTCTGATCACCAAGCCCTAGGCCCTGTGGTTTAGACCACAGCGCCACCCGCGTCCCTATTTTTCTGTATATAATTTTGTATAATGTGCACATTTTTGCAAAGCAGATTTCCCTAATATAATGCATTTTATTTTCATGAGGGTGCACATTTTTGTCCAAACTTTATCCTAACATATTGATTTCCATGCACTTTTATTGAAATGCATTGCAAAATTCAGAGAAGTACAAATTTCCACGGACGGCTGATTAGGCAAGTTTAAATGCAAACTGAATCAAATTTGTCCCCATTCCTACGCTCTTGTAAGGGTAATAAGAATCATGGACTTGACCTTCAAAACATTTATCAGCAAGCAGAATGAAATTCTGGAATGTTAATACCAACCTAGAACCAGCTTTTCCATCATTAGTTGCAACTCAAGTAGTAAGAGTGAATCAGATTCAAATATACGAAGATTACTCTGGACGCTTTACCACCTCTATGCAGCATGAGGTTATTGTGTAGACTCCATTGCAGAAGGACCACAAGCTGATCCAGGTCACATTGCTAGCGGTTAACACATTCTATTAATAATTTTGGCCTGAGGCAGTTTGTATTTATATGTATATTCCCTGTTAACTTTTCCTACCGAGACAGAATGACAGCCTGTGGTGGCCTCAAGTACAAGGAGAACTATCAAGAAGAATGTGTCAGCACAGAAATGTACTTTTCTGCAAGGTTAAATGGGAAGAGAGAGGGAGGGGCACCCAGTAATCTCTCCCTGGCAGTCCATCAGCCTTTGAGACGGAGAAATTGATGCATCTGTTGCTCCCAGCAAACATATATGGGGCTGTTCAAAAATGTTGAATGGCTTGTGGCATGATCCTATGCATGTCTACTCAGAAATAAGTCCCATTCAGATCAGTGGGGCTTGCTGATTCCCACAACCAGGTTGCCGACAGATTTAGAGCTTTCTTTCTTTCTTTTCTTTTCTTTTCTTTTCTTTTCTTTTCTTTTCTTTTCTTTTCTTTTCTTTTCTTTCCTTTCCTTTCCTTTCCTTTCCTTTCCTTTCCTTTCCTTTCCTTTCCTTTCCTTTCCTTTCCTTTCCTTTCCTTTCCTTTCCTTCCTTCCTTCCTTCCTTCCTTCCTTCCTTCCTTCCTTCCTTCGCATTTGACCTGCAGGATGCCCACCCCCATCTGAGCCACTCAAAATATTAAAGGTGGAATAAGAACTTATTATTTGTACCCTGCCCATCTGGCTGGGTTTCCCCAGCCACTCGGGGCAGCTCACAATAGAATATTAAATATTAAAAACACGATAAGACATCAAACACTAAAAACATCCCTAAACAGGGCTGCCTTCAGATGTTTTTCTGGAAGTCAGGTAGTTGTTTATTTCCCTGACATCTGATGGGAGGGTGTTCCACAGGGAGGGTGCCACTACCAAGAAGGCCCTCTGCCTGGTTCCCGGTAACCTCACGTTATGACACAATATTCTGATTTGATCTCAGAATGCCCCACTTTTCCTTAAGACATCCCTATTTTCATCGGAGAAATGTTGGAGGGTATGGAGTTGGCATACTGCCAAGACAATGACATAAGTAGCTATACAACCTTTAGAAGACATCCGAAAGTAGCCCTGTATAGGGAAGTTTATTAATGTTTAATGCTTTATTTATTTGTTTAATGTTGGAAGCTGCCCAGAGTGGCTGGAGCAACCCAGTCAGATGGGTGGGGTATAAATAGTAAAATGATCATTATCATCATCATGGAATGGGACGTCCCTATTTTCATCTGAGAAATGTTGGAGGGTATGAACTACACCACCAGCATACAAAAGAGAGAATGATTTTTACTATTATTCCAGCGATAATTTCAGCTTTCTAAATGTTGTTTCCCCTCCAGTTTCCTGGGACTTTTAATGGCCAGTGATTGAGAAGCCTGATAAGAGCTTATGTAAGGATTAAGGCCGGGCCTGCATCTTACTGTCCATCACGTTCGGCGTTATCATTTACCATCGCAAAATGGAGGCCAAGAAAAAGTCACCAAGGGTGGGGATTATAAACGAGAAGGAAAATTGGCTCGGGCCTGATGAATGACTGAGAATAATCAGACCGTTTTATCATTCTCAAAAGATTTGGACATTTTATGCCCAAAAAAGAAAAAGGAAAGGGAAAATTCTATTAACTAGTTTCTTTGGCTAACATTTGTTTACTGGCCAGCCTGTAAGTACTGCTGGCATGTCTGGCTGCTAAGGCAGAAGGAGAGAGGAGCCCAGGCCCATTAGGGAATGACCGATGGACTGAGACACTCCCTGCGTACGATTTATAGCCACTGATCAGTTCTTTGTCACACAGAGACAATAGACAATAGCTAGTGGGAGAGCATGTGCTTTGCATGCAGGAAGTCCCATTTCAATCCAGAGAGAGGTTCCTTATCTGCCACCCTGTGCTGCCAGTCAGTGTCAACACTTTTGAGCTAGATAGGCCAGTAGGTCTGACTCAGCATAAGGCAGCTTCCTGTGTTCCTATGTTTGCGGCATCTCCAGGGGACTACGAAAGACCCCTTTCTAAAATCCTGGAGAGTCATTGCCAGTTACTAAAAGGTAAAGGACCCCTGGACGGTTAAGTTAAAGGCGACTATGGGGTTGCGGCACTCATCTCGCTTTCAGGCCGAGGGAGCTAGTGTTTGTCCAAAGACGGCTTCCAGGTCATGTGGCCAGCATGACTAAACTGCTTCTGGCACAACACCATGACGGAAACCAGAGCACATGGAAATGCTGCTTACCTTTCCGCCGGAGCGGTACCTATTTATCTACTTGCACTTTTGAACTGCTAGGTTGGCAGGAGCTGGGACAGAGTAACGGGAGGCTCACCCCATCACGGGGATCTGAACAGCCAACCTTCTGATCGGCAATCCCAAGAGGCTCAGTGGTTTAGACCACAGTGCCACCCAGAGCCAGTTAGTATAGGCACCACTGAACTAGACGGGTGACTGGTCTCAGTCCCTAGAGAGAGCAATCCCCAAATTAGGAGCCATTTCATTCTCATGTTGCCGTCCTCTGTGTGTGTGTGTGTGTCCACACCCTAGGCTTGCTGGAGAAACAATAGGAAATAAAAATGATGGATACATAAAAACAGACTGATAGAATCATTATTCTCCCATCCACACTACAGGAGTTGGCTTCCCACCACAATAACATGGAATTAAGGCAATTAAAGCATATACATTTGCAGCTCCAACTAATCAAAATACCCAACACGTAGTTTAGAAGGACCTCTATGCTGTGCTTACAGAAGTGTGTGTGGGGAGGGAACCCTCATCCTCTGGCGACCTTTGCAAAACATTCTGCATCTGCAATAATAAAATAACCACTGTGAAGCATTTTTCAAGAACTTGCAAAATTTCTGCCTTTGTGCACAGAGGAGGTGCAGACAGAAAAATCACCCGAGTGCTGGCAGACAGGAGCCTGCTGTGTGTGTCTGTGTGTGTGTGTGTGTGTGCACGTAATATATGCCAACTGCTAAGGGAACTGACGGGAGTGGGGTGGGGATTTTCACTTTGTAAGCATCGCACTGTTAGAAATTCACAAAAGCCAGACCTGCCTTTACAAATCAAGGCCACCGAGAGGTCAGCTAGTTCTATGGGCTGCCTCTTGATTTGTTTCAACACCCTCTCCGCCTGCTGTGGTGCTTTGAGGCGCTGTGGGCATGAATCAAAAGTTAGTTGTCTATTTCAATCAGATTTCATATAGAGTAGATTGGAGTTACTGGGAGGTAATTTACCTTGCAAAATGGAAACATGCTAGGCGTAATTTGATCACAATAAATGGGAAAACAGTAATTACTAAGCCCAAATTAAATTGCCTTGTGGTAAATAATGCATGTACCAGGAAGACTAGGAGCGAAGTATGTGAGCTATATGGTGCAAACTCTCTTGACCAGGAGCTAAAGGTGACTAGAGAGCATTTCTGAGGAGCTGCAACAAACATGAATGCCGTGAGCATCTTCATTACCAAGGTGGCCTAAGGCCATCACGCAAACAGAAATTTGTTTGTAGTCTAAGACACCAGCAGGGCATTTACGGCAGAGAGAGCCAATGTGGTGCCCTCCAGATGTCGTTGGACTGCAACTCCCAGCATCTCAACCATTGGCCATGTTGGCTGGGGCTAATGGGAGCTGGAATCTAACAATATCAGATGGGCACCATGTTGGCTACCTCAGGGCCATGGCATTAGAGGCTACTGGTTGTCAATTCTGTTTGTTAGGTAGAGTGCTGGTGGACAGTCCTGTGTGGTTGGCTGACATCTCTTTATGGGAGCTAGTTGTCAAGAGGTGGCCTCCTGCCACCTGGAGTCCTCTCTTGAGCGTTTTGAAGGACAAAGCCACCAAACCTTGTTGAAGGGGCTTGATTCTTTCAGTCAGTCAGTCTTCTCTCATGCACATATACACACCTGCTAAAGATGAGGAAATGAGTCCATTTGAGAGAATTGTATTTTGTAATTTGTAACATACAGAGTCGAAGTGAGTTTGTTATATATAGCAGCCAGATGCAGAAATAAACAGAGGTGGTGTTGGAAGAATAAAGCAAGTTAAGGTTTATTACTCCAGGCAAACGAAGCCATCCTGAGTACTAAATTGCATGTGGCCATCACAGGGTCATCATGAGTTCAACACAAGATAGGTCTAATACTAAGTTACTCAAGGAGGAGGAAGTTAAGCCAGAGCGGGGTGGGAAACAATCTACAGGTAGTTAAGAAGGAATCAGTGAGGGAAGAATAGAGTACCTTTCTGTCTAAGCTTCTCCCCCTTCCCAGTTTGGGCAACATTTTTGCAAGTGCTACTCCCAACACTGGTTGTGTGATGATAAGCCAGCAAACTATCAGTTCACTGTTGGAACAACTACACATGTTCATCACCCAGCACTGTAGCATCTGCAAGCCACTGGAGTTTGGGAAATTATTGCTAGTCAGGGCCAAGCTGTGGACCACAGTCTGAGCCAGGGACCAGGATCCAGGAGAAACGCCAAGTGGTGGGATTGAAGAGTAAGTCAGAACCAAAGGACAAGCCAGAAGCTGCTTCTTATTCCTTGTTTGTCTAAATGAGAGTTGGGTACCCAAGATGAACATTTTAATGATCAATGTGAGTGGTGAGTTTAATAGAAGAGCGAGTCTACTGGCTCACGGAGGGCAACGACACAAGGTTACTGCCAGCTTTCAAGAGAAGGTTGGTGCCAAGACCCAGCCTTTGAGAGCTCTGTAGATCTAAACTCCATCTCAGAATAAAATAAGCCAGTATAGAGAATTGAGATGATACAGAACAGTACTGTATAGCTATTGTTTAGAAAATAATAGGATAATACCGGTCAATGGATGAGTAGTTGGTCTTGTCTATGACATACAGAGGTTCTGTCCAATGTTAGTAAATTTCACAGTAGGCCCATTGAAATTGATATACATGTCTAGTTTGGGTCAATGGATCTGTTCAGAGTAGAAATTTGTTGACTATAACCCAGAGAAGTTTCCCAAAAAGATTTCCATTAAGATGAATTTTCAATCATATGAAAACTTAAAGTCAAAACAATATTCTATGAATTCAGCCAGTATTATGGATGCTATGCAAACAACCACTAGGCAAAATGCTACAGCCTATCATCTAGACGAAATTGTACTGGATTACCATAATTGTTCCTGGTGGCCTTCAAAGTGATGATCAGTCAATTCAGATCTAAATCTTCTTTAGACAGCTGTATAAATATTTATGAAATTCCAGAACCAGAACCAAAGTTAAAGAGGGAGAAAGACCCATTAAGTTGCAATGAAATGTTTTTGCAGTAAACACTTCCTTAACTGCGTATCCTAGATTGTCTCCTATTTCCTTTTTCCAATGGAGCACAATGGGGGAAATGGTTCAGTTACCAGTTATGGGTTCCAGAAAATATCTATAATATTTTTCACCTTTCTCCTTTAACAAAATTGATTATAAATGCTCACCAAATGTTCACCAAACGTCTGACATACAGCATCTAATGTTCTCAGGTGGTCCTGAAGGGGTAAAAACCAAAAACATGTTAGACTTTAAAGTCTATCCTTTGGGGTATGACGAAGGACAGGGCACTCCCCATAGGTATTAGTTGTGGGTCGCCTTGATTTATTTATTGCACCTTTATGATAGCTTTCTTTTGTATTAGTTTGCTGTTCCCTGCTTTGGGGACCTTCTGGCCAACTAGTGGTGTATACATAAACCATAACACCTTCCATGAAACATTGATCTAAGATTGTTCTGTGATAACTCTTCCTCTTAGGAGAAGCATCCATTCCCATCTCAGCTTTCATTAACATGTCTGTCTACTCTCCCTGATGGCCAACCTCAGTCTCAGTTCCCCATGGCATCAAGACAATCCTGTTCAATGGCAATGAATACAGCATAGCTTAAAGATCGTGCTCTTGATGGATTTTAATTTAGAGCACTTAACAACAGAGTCTATGGTGGGGTGGAATCAGGAACTATGACTAGCCTGCTGTGATGACAACCTTTGTAGCTTTTTCAAATAATATTCTCCACTTCTCATTAACCCTGGCTATGACTGAGTGGGAGTGAATGAAACAGAGGACAAATGAAGAGATTGTGATAGAGTGAGTCTGGCTAAACAGGTCAAATGAATGTAACTATTAGTGGCAATGAAGATGATCTGCAAAGATTATTCTGATGATGCATGATGAAGATCATGAGCTTAATTTTAATGTCTAAACAACATATTCAAATAGAAATTTAAAATGATGCTCCAAGAAGTGGGATGATCAGTTTGCAGTGATATGTATCAATCGAGAGTGGGGGGGGGGGGACTTGCTGAGGAAGTGGGGAGGAGTCAGAGTAGGCAACTGATATCCTTGCAGTGGGTTGCCTGTTTCTGCTCATAACAGAATGCTGTAACAAAAGGACTATAAATCTACCAAATGCTTGTTAATTCTTATCGGTGAGCCACCGGAAGGGAGAGGGGAACGCCCGTACTTGACACTCTACTACTGAGCTACACCCCCTTCTCAGTAGCCAGATGTTGTTGTTTTCAACTTCTTGAACAGCTCTAATGAAACCATCATAAGAAAACACACATCGTAAGAAGACACACATACCTCTTAGAAGATCTTATGGATTTCATGACCAGGTTTGGTGTTCCTCTGACATTGATCAAAGTGTTCTTTACAGGACACCTAAGTATAGATTCTGCAGCTGAGGCTCCAATACTTTGGCCACCTCATGAGAAGAGGAGACTCCCTGGAAAAGACCCTGATGTTGGGAAAGACGGAGGGCACAAGGAGAAGGGGACGACAGAGGACGAGATGGTTGGGCAGTGTTCTCAAAGCTACCAGCATGAGTTTGACCAAACTGCGGGAGGCAGTGGAAGACAGAAGTGCCTGGCATGCTCTGGTCCATGGGGTCACGAAGAGTCGGACACGACTAAGCAACTAAACAACAACAACAACAAAGTATAGATTTGTCTGCACTTCTTGACAGTCTAAGGAGATATGCAATACACTTTAGAACTGTCCAGTTATCTATAATACATTCCACAGGAAAAGTTAGATGATACGATAGTGATGTGTTGTTGGGGGTTTTTTAGGTGGGGAGGTGGATATGTCTGCCAGACATTTCCCATTTCTCAAATGAGAATAAAGCTAAGAACTGAAAACAGACCGAATAGTGCCAGTGGGGGCCCTGATAATGAGCCCTGTGCTGTTATTTGGTTTATTTCAGTGTACACAGATTCTCACAAGAATTTGTGAACCCTATGCCAGCTTTGGAGGGGTGTCGTTAGCAGAATCAATCGATACACATTCTAGTGACTGTTTTTGGGTACCAGGATTTCCTAATTGCTTCTCAGAAGGAATTTTGCTATGTGTGTAATAATCTCTATTGCCTTAAGCAATTGAGGGGAGGGGGGGTGGAGGAGATTTTCCTGCAGTTGCTTGAAATGAAGATTATGGTCAAAGTAAAGGACATCGCTGTGTAATATAATTCATTAGTTACATGCCTCTAGCAGTAAATTAAACATGTATTACCTCTCCGAGTTTCTAGGTTTTTAGCCATTAGTCTATTATTGGAAACATTACAAGGTTAAAATACCCTTACAGGCAGATCTAGTTTCTAATAGAAACTAGATAATAACAAAAGTTAACACTAATAATGAAGACTAGTCACTCTCTTTCTCTCTTTTTTTCACTATTGAAATATTTCTAGGATTCCATCGTGATGAGTAAACCATTCCAAATACCTAAGTGAAATAAAAATAACTTCTTCTTGTTATTATTTAAATCTTGCCTGTGATTTGGAACGGTTCACTTCAGAAAGCACCCTTTGATCATCATGAAAACACCCCACATATTATTGTGGGAGGATCGGAACCTGCAACTCCTAGGTCCTGGTCCAACACTCTTAACCATTAAAGAACACTTGGCCCTCATACTTGTAACCTACCTCGAGTGCCTTTTGCTTCTTATTGCTCTTACATTTAAGTACCTTCAGTTATTCCTAATTTTTTTAACTCTCCAATTTAGAGTAATGAATTGGCTCCCAGTACTTTTCCGAGCAAAATTCAAAGTGTTGGTGCTGACCTTTAAAGCCCTAAACGGCCTCAACCCACTCTACCTGAAGGAACATCTCCACCCCCATTGTTCTGCCCGAACACTGAGGCCCAGCGCCAAGGGCCTTCTGGTGGTTCCCTCACTGTGAGAAGCAAAGTTACAGGGAACCAGGCAGAGGGTTGGTAGTGGCGCCCACCCTGTTGAACACCCTCCCATCAGATATCAAAGAAATTTAACAACTATCTGATGTTTAGAAGACAACTGAAGGCAGCCCTGTTTACGGGGTTTTAAAATGATTGATGTTTTAATGTATTTTTAATCTTTTGTTGGAAGATTATATTATAGTAAGTCATGTGAGTGTGCAGAATGAATGGATGGTTGAATGGGTGTTGGCTTTGCCTACTACATTGATAAGAGAAGGAAACAGATTGAGACTTCCTGATGGCCCTCTCAGATGAACAGGACATGAGAACTCTGCCTTTTTCAATACCATGATAGTAAGCAGCCTGAAAGAGAAAGACTGCATAAGATCACCCATCCTTGGAAGTCACAGACCAAATCTGCATTAACATCAGACGCATGGCTAAAGGGAAGTGAAAAAAGAGCCAGGACCTCTTTTTGTCGACTGTCGCCATTCTGGTGTGGGAATCAGTCACATACCGACAAATTAACTTTGCACATTTAGAGCTGATTGGGAGAGGTTGCACAATGAATCCCTCAAAAGATTGAACTTCTGCAAGGAGGGAAAGTGGTGAAAAATTGCACTGGAAAGTGTGGAGCAACATTTGCTTTTCTGCAATGTTATCTGACTTCCTAGCAAAGGAAACAGAATGAGTGCGCATTAAGTAGCCAAACTCTTTGCAAACAAACCTCCCTGAAAATAAATCAGGATGAGTAAACAGGTTGTCTGGAACCACCATTTCCCATTATGTGTTCACTTGGTGAACTGGGTTTTCCCACCCCTCTGGTAGTTAAAACAAATCAGGGTCAAAGGGAGAGAATTATGGATGCAATGAATATCCTAGTGCGTCCTTTGGGGTTGCTTCTGGATCCAATTCTGTCCCTGGAGGCGCAGGTGTTCTCAGTGGCTAGGAGTGCCTTTTGCCAACTTTGGTTCATAAGGCACCTATGGCAGTTCCGGGATCAGGATAGCTTGACCACAGTTGCCCATGCATTGGTAACCTCATGGTTGGATTACAGCATGGCACTCTATGTGGGGCTACCCTTGGGGTTGGTCCAGAGGCTGCAGGTGGCAAAGAACATGGTGGCTAGGTGGCTTGTGGGGGCAAACCACCAGCAGCATATAACACATCGCTTTTGCGATTTGCACTGGCTGCCAATTTGCGACTGGGCCAAGTTCAAGTATTAACAAATTGTTGCATGCCATCCCAACCTCCGAGCGGTGCGAGATTCCAGGAGTTCTAGGCACTTCCCCAATATTTGGCTTCCTCAGAATAAGGGACAGTGGAGACTGGGGTGTCCTTAGGATACGTGGTTTGTTTGCACAGATATACAGCCCGAGCCTATGATGGAGGGGCTCACGGCATTGACACCCCAAAAAGGTTTCAGGATTCCAACAGAGACCATGCATGGTTCTGTCTCCTAGCTGACCAGCCTGCATCCTGCTTCTAGCTCACACCTCAACTCTGGCTTTTGTCCTTCTAACTATCAGACAGTTGATGGAAGCGCCCTCACTCTCTGGCATAAAGCCTTCCTTTGTTAACTTAACAACCTGTACTTAAAGGGACCCCTGAACATTAGGTCCAGACGTGACCGACTCTGGGGTTGCGGTGCTCATCTTGCTTTATTGGCCAAGGGAGCCGGCGTACAGCTTCCAGGTCATGTGGCCAGCATGACTAAGCCACTTCTGGAGAACCAGAGCAGCACACGGAAATGTGTACCTATTTATCTACTTGCCCTTTGACATGCTTTCGAACTGCTAGGTTGGCAGGAGCTGGGACCGAGCAACGGGAGCTCACCCCGTCGCAGGGATTTGAACTGCCGACCTTCTGATCAGCAAGTCCTAGGCTCTGTGGTTTAACCCACAGTGCCACCCGCGTCCCAACCTGTACTTAGGGAGCCATTGTTAAGAAGCTGGCCTGGCTATTCCAGCAATTGAATTCTTGTTGGATCCAAGAATAAGAAGGCACTCAGGCACACAGCACAACGCCCCCCCCCCTCCAAACTCACAACAATGTAAAGCCCTCCACAGCTCAGGAGCAGATTACATGACAGACCACTTTATCCCTTAAACACCCAGTAGATCTCTGCAGTCTGCAAGAGAGTTTCTCCTGCAAGTTCCAAAAATCTCAGAAACAAACTCTGCAGTATTTCGGAGCAGGGCATTTAGTGTGGCTGCCCCATCCTGTGGCATTGCGTTCCTGGTTAGGTATGATAAGCACCCACTATCTGCACTTTCCTGAAACATCCAAAGACATTGTTGTTCCCATAGGCTAAATGGGTGTCTACTTTGTTAAGGTTTTCATCTTGTTTTAAATGTATTTGGTGTTTTAACATTTTTTCATAACCTTGTTTTGTAATTCCCCTTGAGATGTCTGTTTAGAAGGTGGTTAATAAATCAACAATAATAAGCAATAATAATTACAGCATAGTGGAACACAGAAATTCATACTAATTCAGATTTCCTGGCCAGGATGAACCATGGCTCGTCGGCCCATTCATTTTGATTCCTCGTTAAATCAACCAGAGCCGATTTCTTAGCTGAGTACAGCTGAGAGATCGGAAGGCAAATTCCTTATTTTTGCCCCTCATAGCCCAGTGGCTATGCATGCTTATGCCTTGTCATATCAGCAAAGTAGCATATGAATCTCTCCCCCCACTTTTTTCTCATCTGAGCAAGTACAGATTGATTCCCACCTATACTGGAAAGAAGATCAAGAATTCTTGATTTGACAAGCTAGAGGTCAAAGCACATCACAAGAGAGGTTTGCCTTGCCGGATGCTTTCCCTGGTGGGGAAACATCATTCAGTCACCTCTGTGGCAGCACATCATATTGCTGCATATTTTAGCTGAGTCTAGCAGGAGGCTATCTTGTCAGAAATATATGTTCCACTGTCACTCTGTTCTCAGAATTCATGGTAAATGCTCATTACATGTATAAACTAGCCAAGGGACGGAGGGTGGGTGGAGAGCGGCCTGTATATTAAAAGGAGAGAAGCTGAGCCTTTGCTAGGAGAGGCCATGTCACTCAATGTGATCTCATTCATTTGCAGGGAGCTGATCGCTTGGTGTGGTAGCACCTAGCCTTTGGAACTATCTACCTGTTGACAAAGCCTTCACTATATCATTTTAGACCCCGTCTAAAAACTTTTTTATTTCAGCAAGACAATCCAGACATATGAATTAGTTATTTATGTTCGTTGTAAAAGTTTTGCAATTGTTATTATTACTATTGTTGTTGAGATTCCTTATCTGCCCTTCATCATAAGGTCCCAGGATGGGCTACAACAATAGAAAAATGCAACATTAAACTCAGTTAAAACAAAATAGGGTGGGCCTTATATATATCTATTTATCCAAGATGATCAGGTGACAGCAAAAACTGCAAGGTTTTTAGCAGGGGCAATTAGAATAAGAGCTATAATTTGATTATTGATATAACCTCCTAAACATATTTTGTATATCTTCGGTACATTTTATTTTATTTTATTTTATTTTATTGCTATGGCTAGTGGCTGGTGCAAATAAAGATTCTTCTGAACTATCTGTAGATCAGGTGTCAGAAGCCAGTGTCTTTTCCCCCTATTAATAGTTATGTGTACTTGCTTATGTTTGGATTTTATTAGTGATTTTATTGTGTATGCCAGGGATTTTATTATTAAGCGGCCTACACATCTTTTTATAAAAATTAACTAACTAAAATGTCAGAGGCAGGTTTTCCTGAAAGTGTTGCTGAGAAAGTGAGTAATTTTGGCTCGGCTATATAAACCAGTTTAAGAATGCAGCCAAATGTAGATCCCTCTCATCTGGGCCACAGCACCCCAGTACCTTGTGTCCATTATTCATATGGATGGATGGATCCATTTTATTTCTGGTTCCATCTGTGTTCATTTATATATTGATTCCATTGATCTGTGAAATATGCAAAGAAGTGCATAGTATATATCAACATATCCATTTCTAAATATACATTTATCTTAAAAAGCACAATTTGTTATGTATTTTTTATTTTAACTCATGAGCTGAGAATTATATTGCAAAATTCAGAGCACCAAAAAAAAAAATCATAATTATATTCCAACCCAAGTATTAGACTGGGAGGTGCAAAATGGTTTGCTTTGCTTATAAATACAGACAGAATTAAATTCTCTCCCATCTCAAGTTCTCAACTGAACTCTACTGAGGAAGAATTTGTGCTCAACTCCAGCTGGCTTTTTTCCTCTCATGTGATGCAACCTGACATTTGCCTCTAGCAGAGAGGATTATCTCGTTCAAGGAGAGCCTAAAAGTATGAACAAACGGGAAGAATATTGATAAAACAATATGGCTGTTCGCTGGACTCGTTTATGCCTCATCTGCTTTTTGGAGCAGTGGGCTATGCTATGAAAGGTTTCTTCTCAGGTTTTATGGTGGGGATTGACTGAGGATTTCTCTTCTGACACAAACATATATGCTTCAGGCCTCAATCCTCCGCCTTACATGCAGCTGAGTTGGCCCACAAGCTACTCCTGTGTTTGAAAGAGTGCTATGCTGAAAGCTCCTTTCAATTTCTTGGAAAGTTTCTGTCCCAAAGTTTCTGCCTTATTTGCAGCACACATTAAAGGTAAAGGTAAAGGTACCCCTGCCCGTACGGGCCAGTCTTGACAGACTCTAGGGTTGTGTGCCCATCTCACTCAAGAGGCCGGGGGCCAGCGCTGTCCGAAGACACTTCCAGGTCACGTGGCCAGCGTGACATCGCTGCTCTGGCGAGCCAGAGCCGCACACGGAAACGCCGTTTACCTTCCCGCTAGTAAGCGGTCCCTATTTATCTACTTGCACCCAGGGGTGCTTTCGAACTGCTAGGTTGGCAGGCGCTGGGACCGAACAGCAGGAGCGCACCCCGCCGCGGGGATTCGAACTGCCGACCTTTCGATCGGCAAGCCCTAGGCACTGAGGCTTTAACCCACAGCGCCACCCGAGCACATTAGGAGTGTACAAATGTTGCATTCAGTGAATGTATAATCTGTGTACCTGTGTACACTCAGATCCCACTTTGCAATGTGCTCCCTGGAAATCTTCTGTTAGACAAGCATTCTCACAATTCCTATTTATTCCTATGGGAAAATTTCTCATGCATTCCTGGCCACAGAATTGTGAACGCCCCCCACTCCAAAAAAGCAAAAACAACCCAGGAAAAATGCTCTCTGCTTTGTCAAATCACTCGCCCTCCCTCCGTTCCTCAGCCAACCAGAAAAAGGCAAACGAGGAAGTAAAAAAATGCTTTCAATTATCTGAATCCACAGTGTGTATAACAAGGTTTGGATACTAATTCCTCTTTGTGAATTTTCATATAGCAAGCATTCATAAAGTGTACAAACATCATTGAGCTGTATACTTCTTTACATGTAACATTTGGTGAGCATTCAGTTTTTGCATCTGTGTCCAACAGTTGAGCTGTGCAAATAAACAAATACACACTTTCACACAAGGGATGTTCACATGTTACATTCAATAAGTGTACAATCAGTGTACACAAATAACTGAGCTGTACACTCATGTGTTAGTCACACGTAATACACAAATCATATACAATTTATGTAGCTGTGAACAGAATATTTCAGCTGTGCAAATCGACAAGTGCACACTTGTACATGTGTAGTGACAGCTCGCGCCTGTGTGACATGTGAACAAGCCTTTGGGGATTTCGTTATGAGAATTTCACTCACTTTTTCTCTCCCCTTTGATAGTTTTTGAATGCAATAGCCTTTCTTATCAATTAAGAAAGAGTGGGTTGAAAAATGCATGGGAGAAAAAAATAGACGCAGCCCTAGTATGAAAAACTAGTGGATCACACTGGAAGGGTTAACGGTGTTATTAGCTTCAAAAATGAAATGGGTTTTTCACATACTGTTTGGATTCTCACCATGACCCCCAGTGGCTTCATATGAACAGCTCTATCAATATGAATGCCTTTTGGAGTACCTGGACCCACACTTCTTGGTAATGTGGTCTGGTATGTGGAATGCAAAGGTGAAGTTTATGTGCCAGGATTTGTGTCTTTTGGCTTCTGGTCATATTTTGCTATTTCTCAACCAGAAATGGAAATATTGTATGTACTCCTTCAGAAGGCTCTGGTTTGTTTGTTGTTGTTTTTCTAGGGAAACAGCTTGCAAAAAAATGTATACTAGTCAAAAACTGCATACAAAAATATGTTCAGCAGGAGAAAAAAATTGCTAGTGAATTTTCATGAGTGTTTGTTGTTGTTTTTTTAAAAAATTGCAAATTGCTATGGAATTGTAGAGAACAGAAGTTAAAGCTGAAAAAATAGACTCTCTGAGAATCAAAACTGACAGATTCTTTCATCCCTACCTGTCAGTCAACAAGTGCATGTATTAGCTGGTTGACTTGGCCGTGCGGCATCAACATCCCACAGTTAATGATTTCTTTGCAAGGGTTACGCTGAATAGATTTTTAAAATGCACACGTTCCATTGATGCATTGCAATACACACACAAGTCTGACATGCACCAGCAACCTGTAGACATAGATACAAAGTTAGCTCTGTGCCCAATAGCAATCTGCCCCTTCGTCATTTCTCCAACGCTGCAGAGAGGTCTTATTAAACCGGCAAGCATCACTTAATAATCATCCGTTGCTTTTCTCATTTCCCACTGCAAAAACTGCACAAGGCAGCTCTTCATTTCAGCAGTCGATTGGTGGCACAAGCAACTAGCCAAATGCTTGTCAAAAATATAAAAAAAGTACATCTCAATTTGCTGATTGTTCTTCAGCGGCTCCTAGGAGATGAAAGCTGTCCACTTAAAGTCATATTTACAGCGAAGTACACACTGAGAAATCCTTTGCTTATTAGAAATGTGTAAAGGACATATTATGGTAAGGTACCTACGGGTACTGAAGAAATAAACCACCCTGTGTATGTGTTTTCCCAAGTCACAGAAGTTTGCAATCTCAGAAGAATTTGAGGTGTCACCTTCCTTTAAACTTCACGTGTGAAATGTAGAAAAACACCTGCCTGGAGAAATTAAGTCGAGCGTCCTAATGGAGCAGAAAGGAGTCATCATTTAGAATACAGTACAACCCATAGCCAGAGGGCCAAATGAAGCCCTCCAACTCACTCATTTGGGGTGTTGAGAGCTGGACCATAAAGAAAGCTGATCGCGGGAGAATTGATGCTGAATTATGAATTATGTTGCTGGAGGAGACTCTTGAGAGTCCCATGGACTGCAAGAAGATCAAACCTATCCATTCTTAAGGAAATCAGCCCTGAGTGCTCACTGGAAGGACAGATCATGAAGCTGAGGATCCAATACTATGGCCACTTCATGAGAAGAGAAGACTCCCTGGAAAACATCCTGATGTTGGGAAAGATGGAGGGCACAAGGAGAAGGGGACAACAGAGGACGAGATGGTTGGACAGTGTTCTTGAAGCTACCAGCATGACTTTGACCAAACTGCTGGAGGCAGTGAAAGACAGGAGTACCTGGCGTGCTCTGGTCCATGGGGTCACGAAGAGTCGGACACAACTAAAACACAACAACCCCAAGCCCAGAGGTGGGAAATGAATCAATTGAATCCTGGTTGTGGAGGTTTGTGTGTGAAAGAGAGAGATGGAATCCATGGTGGATTAACAAAGAGGAGGGGGGATGTCCTGCCCACTTTTGGCCACGCCCACCTCCATTTCCTGTGCTTTTTATCTTGTTCATTAAAGATCTCGAATTCAGGACGAGTCCTAAGATAGGCAAGTTTGCTGATTGCACTAAATTGCCCGGGGTAGTAAAAGCAATAAGGGACTATGAAGAGCTCCAGAAAGGCTCTCTCCCAAGCGGGTTAATGGGCTGCAAAATGGCAGATGCGGTTCAATGGAAGCGGTGATATATCTATCTAGTCTAACTTTGCAAATACCCAGATGAGGCCTGAACTGGTGGTGAATAACTAAGAAATAGATCTTAGGATTGTGGTGGACAGCTCAGTGAAAATGTTGGTCCAGGATGTGATAGCTGTAAAGAGACAGAGAGAGAAAGTCCATGTTGGGAATCATTAGGAAAGGATTTGGAAATTAATCCAGTATTGCAATACCTTTATTAAGATCTATGATGTGCCCACAGAAAGTTCATATCCTCCAACATTTCTCCGATGAAAATAGGGATGTTGTTGTTGTTGTTCCCCACCCATCTGATGGGGTTGCCCCAGCCACTCTGAGTGGCAATAATAATAATAATAATAATAATAATAATAATAATAATAATAGTATGCTGCCCTATACCCACAGGTCTCAGAGCAGTTCACCAAATAAAATCACAACATAAAATCACAAAATACACAATCAAATTAAAAACAAAAAAACAACCCAATAATCCCAAAAAAAAAACATATCAAAAGAGCATTGGATGTCAATCAACCTAAGACCTGGTTAAAGAGGAACATTTTTGCCTGGTGCCTGAAGGTATATAATAAAGGTGCCAGGCAAATCTCCCTGGCGAGAGCATTCCACAAACGGGAAGCCACTGAAGGAAAGGCCCGTTCTCATGTTGCCATCCTCCAGACCTCTTGTGGAGGAGGCACACAAAAAAGGGCCTCAGAAGATGACCTCAGGGTCCAGATAGTTTCATATGGAAAGAGGCAGTCCTTGAGGTTTTGCGATCCCGAGCCATTTAAAAACTTCCCTATACAGGGCTGCTTTCAGGTGTCTTCTAAAAGTTGTACAGTTACCTATCTCCTTGGCTCGGGGCTTGCACAACTCCATACCCTCCAACAGTTCTCCAATGAAAAAAGGGACCTCCTAAGGAAATGAGGGACATTCTGGGATCAAATCAGAAACTGGGGTGGCCTCTGTAAATCCAGGACTGTCCTTGGAAAATAGAGACACTTAGAGGGTCTGAAAGTTCTGATCATTGCATGCCGAAAGAGATACAGTAGAACTGAAAAAGCTGTTGCCAAACTGACTTGGGTCCACCAGGTGATTTTCCTCCTCCAAGTAGTTTTGCCAAGAATCTGCTTGCATTTTAAGAAGGGCTTTCCTTTTCAACAGCCCTTCTCCTGTATTAATAAAACATTCTCAGCTGTAGGCAGCTTGGTAATGAACAGGAATCGAGAAGGTGAAAGTTTTGAGAGGCATTTTCACTTCTAAACAACGTCCCTGAAATCCCTTCCTTCTCAAGCCAAGTTTAAATGAATTGCATATATACCCAAAATACATTTTCCCCAGTGCAAAGTGAGACTGTTTATTAAGTCTTGCATACAGTATGCAAAAAACGCATACACAAAACACCCACTTCACTAGATATGTAAGCATTCCAGTGGATGGACCATATGCTATCCTATTCATATTTTGTATGGTTATCTTCCTTGCGGGCTTACAAAGTTCATACAGCAGCTATTTTTAAAATAGGGCAAATACGTTGGGCAGCCTGGAAGAAAACAACAGTCTTGTTTTCAAGAAGACTATGATGCTGATGACTAGGCCCACCAAAGGAGGAACAGGAAGTGATGAAGTGGGGACAGGAAATGTGTCTTCAATCTCTTTCGAAGGTTCTACACATTATTTGTCAATACAGACTGTTGGAGTTCAAGTCTGAAAGTCAGAGAAGGCAAATTGGCGTGGGTGTGTTTATCAGTCAGTCCCGCTACTTAGTGAACTCTGGGAATGCTACACACAGGGGAATACTCCTGATGCCATCTTTACCTATTTTTAGGCACCAGGAAAATATTTTTCCTTTTACCTGGGCTTTCAACCCTTAATTCGAAGGGTGGTGTTATACCCTCTTTTTTGTAGGGTTTTATCTGTTTGTTTGTTTTTAAAAAAGAGATGTTATTAGTTTTAATGTAAGTTGCTTTGGGTCGTTCTGTGAGAAACAAACAAACAAAATGTGTTTTGTTTCAGGACCCTTTAAAACTACAGTTCCCATGATTCTTTGGGGGAAGCCAGACAGTTAAAACAATATAATATTTATTTAAATTTATGCTGCGGATGTGATCTCAGAGTAGACAACCTTGAGTAGGTTGTCCAATAGTCTAACCTGGTACCAGACAGCTTTGCATGTTCCTGTCTCTTGAAGAACCATTTCTAAGTTGCCAGAAGAAGAAATCAGGGGACAGACATCGGAAGCATCGCTCTATCACTGCTGCGGTTTTCTAAATAACTCTGCAAATGAAAGGAAGTACCGAAAGGGCCCCCAGTCTCTGCCGCTAAGACCATCTTGGCTTCAATCTCATAGATGTTATTTCCTATGCGGCGTCATGTATTGACCTCTCTGAAGCTTGATAAATCGGAAGACAGATTGCAGATGAGCTGTATGTGTTTAAGTATCGAGCTGATACATAACTTTCACACCAACCAGAAACCATTTATTGTCACCGCTGTCCGGAATATATCCTGACAGTTCAGTGGGAGTTTCAGTGCCATTTATTTTCAAATCAATACTCAATTACTAAGAGGAAGATTCACTCCCTTGCCCATTTTCAAGATGAAATTATGGACTGGGGCTATAACACTTAGTCAAGGCAAGCCACTGTCCATTAACTCATGATTCCCCCTCCCCTCCCCCATACGGATACTTTATTGACGCTCCATTCTCTTCCCCCAACCACCGACCCACTGACACCCCCCCAGTCTCCAGCTTTTAATTAATCATTGTGAAAAAGCCCTTTCACGTGGTGACTGATGACCAGAGAAAACAATTTTCTCCTAACTGCCTTTTAATTTCAACTCTGGGAGTGCTCATTGACTGGATCTCACAACAACCCATCAATGCTAGTTTTTAATGTGTTTTCTCCTTTGTTATTGAGAAGAATGGAGTGGCGAAGAGGCTTTGTGCTCCTCTTCATAACTCACATAATTGATTCGGTAAATGCAGCCCATTTGCGGGTGGATAAAAAGTGCTGTCAAAGGAGATAGTAGGTACTGTAAAAATTACCCCATTAACAGGAAATAAAGCTATTTACAATATTTAAAGGGTGGAACGTAACTTGCTCAACCTCCTTCTCACACCCACCCACGAACTTTCACCCTCGGCACCTTTCGCCTTAAACAACTTGACTGTGGTTTTTGTGTGTGTGTTTTTTTGCTTTTTGCTTTTTTTGTGTTTAAAGAAGCCTTGCAAATGACAACAAACAGACTCAGTTGCTTCAGGTCATTTCACGCAACCTTTCAGATGCATCACGAATCGTAACACAGACGTGATCCGGGCTGATGTTTGGCTCACAGCGAGGCAGTCCTTGTGTGGTTAAACAGATATAATGGGAGCTGCTGCAGCGTTTATGTGACTAAGTCTCTGTTCTCGCAAGCATAGCAGTCGGTGTCTGGCAGCCACAAGAGATGGGAAAGGGAACCTGCGCTGACTTTCAGCTGCTATAGCCCATAGTGTAATGTGTGCATCTACCGCCATGCATTCAATTCCACAGCGTCCCAGGCTGCAGTCTGTTACCTGAGACTTGTGGGATCCACTGAGACACTGAAACCCTCTCTTTGTAAGAACTATCAGCGAAGGAACCCAAGAAAACTTTTCTGCAGAGCCTAACCCATTCATTTGCCTCTGTATTCCATTTCCTGCTGTGATTTTAGTGAACACAAGAACATTAGCAGAGACTCACTGAATCAGACAAAAGGCTTACCTTGTCCTGCGTCTTGTTTCCTACAGTGGCCAACCAGATGCCTATAGGAAGCCCATAAGCAGAATATGTTGTTGTTGTTGTGCATTGTTATTCCAATCTTCATCCAAAAAGGGCTCCCAAAACAGATGATGATAATAATAATAATAATAATAATAATAATAATAATAATAATAATAATAATTTTTACCCTGCCCATCTGGCTGGGTTTCCCCAGCCAATCAGGGGAACTTTCAACAAGAGATTAAAAATACATTAAAATATCAGTCATTAAAAATTCCCTAAACAGGGCTGCCTTCAGATGTCTTCTAAACGTCAGATACTTGTTAATTTCTTTGACATCTGGTGGGAGGGCATTCCACAGGGTGGGCGCCACTACTGAGAAGGCTCTCTGCCTGGTTCCCTGTAACTTTGCATCTCACAGTGAGGGAACCGCCAGAAGGCCCTCAGCGCTGGACCTCAGTATCCGGGCAGAACAATGGGGGTGGAGACACTCCTTCAGGTATAGTGGGTCGAGGCCATTTAGGGTTTCAAAGGTCAACACCAACACTTTGAATTTTGCTCAGAAACATACTGGGAGCCAATGTAGATCTTACAATTCATTACTTCACATTGGAGAGTAAAAAAAACAAAAAACAAAAACTGAGGATATTTAAATGTAAGAGCAATAGGAAGCAAAAAGCAGTTGAGGTAGGTTACAAGTATGAGGGCCAGTGTTCTTTAATGGTTAAGAGTGTTGGACCAGGAACTAGGAGTTGCAGGTTCAGATTCTCCCACAATAATATGTGGGGTGTTTTTATGATGATCAAAGGGTGCTTTCTGAAATGAACCATTCCAAATCACAGGCAAGATTTAAATAATAACAAGAAGAAGAAGTTATTTTTATTTCACTTAGGTATTTGGAATGGTTTACTCATCACGATGGAATCCTAGTGGCTCAGGGTTGCATAACTCCATATCCTCCACCATTTCTCCAATGAAAATAGGGACATTCTACCTTAAACATTTCTGTGATGAAAATAGGAATACCCTAAAGTGCCCCTTCATGGATCACTGCCTTGTCATGGCAAAGGGGCTTGAATAACTCTAGGAAGCTATGAGCTAAGCCATGCAGGGCCACCCAAGAGGGACAGGTCATAGCCAAGAGTTTAGACTAAATGTGATCCACCTGGAGAAGGAACTGGCAAACCACTCCAGTATTTTGTCAAGGAAACTCCATGGACATAAAAAAAAGGAGCTTTGAGAAGAAAGGGAGAGTTTTCAAGGCATGCTCTGGTTCATGGGGTCACGGAGAGTCGAATACGACTAAGACGACTAAACAAAACAAGGTAAAGTGGGACATTCCAGAATGAAATCAGAAACTGGGACAGCTTCTGTAAATCCAGGACTGTCCCTGGAAAATAGGGACACTTGGAGCACCCTTAAGCTAGCCAATTCCCCTCAGGTATGTTGGAAGATGCTATTCTGTCAGCAAAGGTGAAATAAGGTGCAACTACCAGTCTGGACGTGGGTGGCGCTGTGGGTTAACAGTGCTTTCGTGCTCTGCTCTGGTTTGCCAGAAGTAGCTTAGTCATGCTAGCCACATGACCCGGAAGCTGTACGCCGGCTCCCTCGGCCAATAAAGCGAGATGAATGCCGCAACCCCAGAGTCGTCCGCGACTGGACCTAATGGTAAGGGGTCCCTTTACCTTTACCTTTAGCAGTCTGGTTGGCTTCGATATGTTAATAAAATAAAAAAAGGTTGGGGGGCATCTTCTCCTTCATCTTGAGAAGGCCAGTTCTGGTGTGCATACATGAATATTCTCCATTTTGAGGTTCATGAGCCAACTATGGATTGCCATGCATAGCGATGAACCTGCGATGTGGCAATTAGAGTTAACATCTCTAGAGAAGGAGCTAGCTATAATGAGGGTCATATAGCGAAGATTCGTTATGAGGCTGCGGGTCGGGGGGTCACCTCACCAGATCATCTGCATTGCATTAGATTGGAGAGATCCTGAGTAATTCTCCTTTTTCCCAAACACCGGATGCTCTCTCTCTCTCTCTCTTTCCCTTCAAAAAGTGTCTGTGGAATTTGTCTCTATTTAATGCCCACATTTTTCTCACACGCATTATTATTGTGTTGCCATGGAGATCCTCTGGAACATATCTGACACGGATTGCATCATGGAACTGAACTTTGTCACCTAATCCGGAATTGCAAAAAGATGACAGGCCAGAAGTATCGCAACCAAAAACGTGGTTAAAGAGCTTTTAATAAATGTTGCTGGTGGGAGCAATGGGTGGGGGGGGGAGGGGGGGGAAGAGGTGCCCCTGTCTTGCTCTGCAGCTGCAAAGAATAAAAGGAATATTTCAAAATCTAAGCTGTTACTTTTAGCACAGCTACCTTTCCTTAATCCCTTTTCTTCAAATTGCTTCATGCTGCCTTGACAAAACAGACTATAAATAAAAACTATAACCTAATATGTATGAAAGAAAGATATCACAGGTTCCGTACATGTCTAGAAAATTGTCTAAATAGTTTTGCAGCTATTTATGTACTGGTTTTTCCTCCTCCTCTGTGTTCTTTTCTTTTAAAGCCATCAGATATACTTTATTCGCTTTCTTGCATGTTATTTTCATCATTTCTGAATTGCCTCCCACGCAAATCGTAAGGCAATTTTCGAAAACACAATAAAAGCAACTGAAATAGTTTTTAAAACAGTATTTTTAAAATGCAAAATAAACACATAAGACAGAGACTTTTCCATCCAGCTGGGGGAAAAAAACTTTTTGAAAGCAAAAAAAAACAGTATTCAATTGGTTTGTTTTAAAAATAATTGTTTTTATGAATAATTTTAAGAAGAGTAAAAGAACAGCCAGGTATAGGGCACCATATTCACTATACAGTTAAATCAGTTTCGTGCCACTTTAAATAGAGCCACGATTCTCAGAGCGCCATTATTATTATTATTATTATTATTATTATTATTATTATTACTATTACTATTATTATTATTATATTGTGCCCATCTGACTGGGTTTCCCCAGCCACTCTGGGTGGCTTACAGCAGATATACTGTAAAACCACAGAAAAACATCAACCATTAAAAACTTCCCTATATAGGGTTGCCTTCAACCTCTCTTCCCAGGGAACTCTGAGAGGGGAACTGGGGTCTGTTACCAATCCTTAGTACCTTTACGGGACTGCCTCTCCTGGTATGCCCTGAGGAGAACCTTAAGGTCCACAAATAACAACACTTTGGAGGTCCCGAGCCTCAAGGAGGTTAGATTGGTTTCAACTAGGGCCTTTTCAGCCCTGACGTGGTGGAACGCTCTGTCACAAGAGACTAGAGCCCCATGGGACTTGACATCTTTCCACAGGGCCTGCAAGACAGAGCTGTTCCGCCTGGCCTTTGGTTTGGACTCGGTCTGACCCTTATGTTTCCCTCTCCTTATGGTCTTGATTTATCAGCTACTTTAAAACGAGGCTGCATTTTAAATAGCATTTTAACCTGTATTGTTTTTTCTTTTCTCCCCCCCCCCCCTTTCCCCCCTATTATGTTTGTACTGTGGTTTTATTGGTGTTGGCCACCCTGAGCCTGGCTCTGGCCGGGGAGGGCAGGGTATAAATAAATGTTGTTGTTGCTGTTGTTGTAATCAAGCTACAGCTCCCAAAGTACCCTTTGCACTTTGTCAGACATTCCACCCGAGACTCTGAGGCAGGGAAGCTTGAGGAATTCTATCCCTGGGGATTCTGGTAGGATCTGACCTGAATTTGCACCTCCCGGACTAATGGGAAGAAAGCTTCCACACCTCCCGAATGCTCCCACCCAATTCTAAACTCAAAAACATATCCAAATGAAATTTGCAGTACAGTTTTTGCAAGACCACCAACCTGAATAGCTGTAAAAGAGGACTGGACATATGAATGGAGTCCAAGGCGGTGGTGTGCTTCCGGTATGCTTCTGAATGCCAGTTCCTGGAAAACACAGGAGGGGAGAGGGCCCTTGGGTGCTGGACCTGCTTGAATTTCCCCACAGGTATCTGGGTGGCCACAAGATGCTGGACTAGATGGCCCATTGGCTTGATCCAGAAGGCTTTTCTTATGTTCTTAGAAAACGCCATTTAAAATGTGCACTTTTGAGAGAAAATACGTGTCAATATATACGTATTTCCACTCAAAATTTTGTGTAGATTTTTTAAAAAAAGAATTACAGATTAATACAGAAATGAGCCTGAATGGAGTTTGGAAGTGAACACATGTTAAAGTGATATGGACCAGAAAAATCACATGTACCCTTCCTACTCTAACAATGCAACCCCATACATGTCTATTTTTGCATAGGAAACCCTTTTCATGCTTATGAGAAGCTAAGCCCATTGAAAGTTAGAATCATGGGGTTGTATCCAATGTTAGTCATTCTCAGAACAGACCAACTGAAATTAATGGGAATTACTATTTTAGATTTATTAATTTCAGTGGGTCTACTTTGAGTACAGCTTAGCTGGGCACAACCCTTAACTCTGAGCAGACATGGATAATATTTCACTGAACATCAGGATTTGGACAATCATGAATCAAAACATGCATGCTCACTAATGCTGGGTTTTACACATTTTGCTATGCAAAATCTAGCAGGAACATCACTTGTGAAAACGGCCTGAAGTGCGTCCCCTTTGTTCGGAAATTCAAAAGCGCAATTCTCCTGCTTTGAGAACAACCTTCCCTGGGTAAATAACAAGCTAGGAACATAATTGCTTAACAAGTCTTTGCAAAGTGGGCCAAAAAAAACCCAGTTTATTTATCGGCTGCCGGCTCCCCGCAGACTGAATGGATTTCTGTTCAGGTGTTAATTTGGAAGACCGGAATTTTAAGTTGAGCTAATCAGGAGGTTTTCATTTGCAGCGATCTGGCTGACAAGCATACAGAGTGGCAGAGGTCAGTGCTAACCAGCTGAACCTTGCTGCCGAAATGATTGAATGGAGCGGGTGGGGATGCTGAGCCCTCAGCACTGGTATTTCCAACTTAACTGGTTGGAAATAATGATGCGGGTTATGTCAAGACATTCGTTTAAATATCAAGCAGGTTCTTCAATCTGTGTAAGGCACAAAGGTCAAAAAGCGATGTAGGATATGATATTGCCTGTTCTTATTGTTTTCTGCAGGATAGTGTGCAGGAATAACTACTAAGCACGGGCGTCTTTAATAAAAGCAGGCGATCTGTGCTGTATCTCCCTAGCAAGGATGCATGGGATCCTTTCCTATCATATGCCTTCTCTTTTCCCCCTGCCAGGCATTAAGCGTAGGGAATGACATGAAATGTGTTTGTTTTCTTGACAACTGTGTTTTCCTGCATCTTCAGTTGTGCATTATTATCACGCTATTGCAGCTAGGTTTTAGGTAATATTAAATTAATGTTAATACATGGATGCTTTCAATCATATATACTAATAGAAACCTCAATTCCCTGGGCACTGGTCCTTCTGTAGCCAAAAAGTCACAATCTCTGCATGAGCTGGGGGTATCAGCAGGCCTCGGCCCAGTATACCTGAAGGAGCATCTCCACCCCCATCATTCTGCCCAGACGCTGAGGTCCAGCGCAGAGGGCCTTCTGGCAGTTCCTTCATTGCGAGAAGCAAAGCTACAGGGAACCAGGCAGAGGGCCTTCTCGGTAGTGGCACCCGCCCTGTGGAATGGCGTCCTATCAGATGTCAAAGAGATAAACAACTACCTGACATTTAGAAGACATCTGAAGGCAGCCCTGTTCAGGGAAGTTTTTAATGTGTGACATTTTAATGTATTTTTAATCTTTGTCGGAAGCTGCCCAGAATGGCTGAGAAGCCCAGCCAGATGGGCGGTGTACAAAGAATAAATTATTATTATTATTATTATTATTATTATTATTACACCAAGGTTTGGTGATATGTATACACACACGGGGAAACCAACCAGAGAGACCCCCAAACACCCAAATACCTCAATGAGTACTAAGCCTGCTCAGCGGGAACAGAATACTGACTCACTGCTGTGGAGGAGATGGGAACAGCTCTAGTGGGAGGAGATGCTAAAATCCCAAAAAGCAACACACCATGCTGCCATATTTTGTTGCAGGCCCCCCTTGTATTTATTGAACACTTGCCATTTGTATTGGTTCGGGGTGAGGCATCACGTCAAAGTGCACATAGATAAATAGGTACCGCTCCAGCGGGAAGGTAAACAGAGTTTCTGTGCGCTGCTCTGGTTCACCAGAAGCGCCTTAGTCATGTTGGCCACATGACCTGGAAGCTATACGCCGGCTCGGCCAGTAAAGCGAGGTGAGCACCACAACTGGGGGAACGATAGCACTGTGAGGGGGATGCAAGCGTCTCCTAACAACTCTCAGCCCCCTTAACAAACTGCAGTTCCCAGGGTTATTTGGGATAATCCTGGGAACTGCAGTTCCCATAACTGCTAAATTGTTAGGCATATGTATAGTGACCTGGAAGAGGAACTTTGAGGCAAGATTAGACCATACTATGCTAGGTGGACCAACAGCTGAATTCAAAGTAAGGTAGTTTTGTGAGCGTTCAGTAGATGACCCTCAATTTCTTTCTCTTTTTTCAGAAAGTTACCGTTCAAGAACCCTTTTCATTGCATGCATTTTTAAGAACTCTCTGACACTGTGCCTGACAAAATGGGAGTCAATTTGTTCTCCTCTGCCAGAGTGTTCTTAAAACCCTTCATAATACCTCCTGTAATTCTCCATCTTGAAATTATCTTGGCCAGATGTTTCTTCAGATCTGTATTTCTCAGCGTATAGATTTAAACAATATCACAGGCTTGGATGAGAAAGAACATCCCCTGAAGCTATTGCCTTTATTTGCGGCTGGGGTGGAGTGATTGAGAGAGAACGGAACAATGGGAGGCCGCAGGAGAGCAAATGGCTTCTGAGTCAAGAGGTGAGCCTAAGGCACTAGATGGGTAGTTATGGGCCCATTCGCCCTTTGTATTTGCATTGCCATTTAATTTAACAGATGTGCTTAACTTGCATTCATCACGATTCCGTGTTTGTTAAAGTCATTCTTGGAGAGGTCAAATGATGAAACTTTCAAAGATCACATGTTCGGCGGAATATAGGGTGGAGCTCTAGGCTGATGCCTGGACTGACTCAGGCCATTGGTCCATCTAACCCAATATTGTCCACACTGACTAGCATTGGGTCTTCAAGATTCAGACAGGGAGTGACTGGTAACATGGCAGCCTGAGCGAGGACAAAATTTGGTGTCCCCTCCACAAAAATAATCTTTCTCCCCCCCCCCCCAACAGTAATTCATTTTGGTACAGTTGCTTTTTACAGATCGTCTCAGTAGGTACCCACATAAATGTAGGTACAGTGGTACCTCGGGTTACATGCGCTTCAGGTTACATATGCTTCAGGTTACAGACTTTGCTAACCCAGAAATAGTGCTTCAGGTTAAGAACTTTGCTTCAGGATGAGAACAGAAATCGTGCTCCAGTGGCACGGCGGCAGAAGGAGGCCCCCATTAGCTAAAGTGGTACTTCAGGTTAAGAACAGTTTCAGGTTAAGTACGGACCTCCGGAATGAATTAAGTACTTAACCCTAGGTACCACTGTATTATTATTATTATTATTATTATTATTATTATTATTATTATTTACCCTCTCAGCTCGGTACCATGTGTTGGGGAACTACCTGAACTGCCCTAAATCTGGTGCTGTTCCCAGCCATATTTTGAGATGTCAGGGATCAAACTGAGCACCTTCTGCATGCAAGTCAGGGGCTTTACTCCTGGGCTACAGATCTTCCCCACAATGGGAACATAGGGAGCTGCATTATACTGAGCTGGTCCATCTAGTTCTCTATGCATTGTTCTCTTATAATGGCAATGGTGCCCACTTGAGAGGTGCCAGAACTGAGTACAGGCAAGTTCCAGCTGGAAAAAACAACCCTGGTGTCATATGACCCCAATGTGGTCCCTTTAAGTCACACTCATATCGCCTCAGACACTGGCTATGAAGGTAAAACAAATCTGCTATTTTCCTAAATATTTTCTCCACGCAAGCAAGAGATGCTAAAGCTTGTTAGCATTCAGGAAATGTTAAATTGCCGAGAAAGCCTTCCTGTAGAAATGAAACGCTATATGTTTTTTGTTCCTTCAGACAAGGCCTCAAATTGTCGGTATTTGTTAGTCGTCCTCAGCAGGATATCAGGTATTTTTAGCCTTTCTGTATACTGTAAGTCAACAATTGTCCCCAGGGCTACATTCCTTTTAAGTGTTCCCAGCTAAGGAGCTTGACTTCAGCTCTTGGTCTTCCATCCTTTGGTTATGAAATTTCCACAGCTGTCTCCTTATAATCCACCTCATTTCCTCATCTTAAAACCTTTGACATTTTCAAAGCACTCAAAAGACCCCGAAGGAGCAAGAAGGTGAAAAACAGCAATGACGACAAATAGGGTTTGACATACACTGCAAAAGGAGTAGCCGACATTGTGCTACCCATGTATTGTTGGACTACAACTCCCAACAACCCCGGCCGGCATGGCCAATGGTCAAAGATGGTGGGGAATGGGGTCCAGCAACACCTGGAGGGCACCATGTTGATTACCACTGTAACCCAAACTTCAGGAGGAGTCAGGAAAGAATAAATATCCATCACTCTGTGGTGCCCAGTGAGTGACTCAATTGGGATTTGGCCCTGAAAAGATATTACATGGCCTCCAGTATTCCTATCAAATTTTAACCTCCAGCCAATCATGGGAAGACTCAAATTTTGTGGTCTTGTTAGAAAAGGAGAGAAGTTTCTATTTATCCATAGAATGTATAATTTTACAAACCTCGATCCTGTCCACAAACACATTTTGATCCACTTGCAAGCGAATGAACCTCTGAACCTCTGGGTCTTTCCATATAAATATATTTCAATTTTAAAAGATCAGTATGTCCAGGTTTGGAGGTGGGGCCTTTGGTAAACCCTAACCTGGAAGAAGTAGGGTGTTCAAATGGAAGATTGTTTAAGATTGCATCTGATCTTCTTAAATACTCTGCAAACTGGGCATGCTTGTGTTGTGGGTGGCAGACTTTATACTGCTCTCAGGGCCCTAGCAAATGCCACTCTCTGGACCCTGAATATGACAATATGCTGCTTCACAGACCACTTGATTTGGAGAGAGCACATCTGGAGTTTGCCACTGCCCTCTTCCTTCCGTAATGTTGTGCCACACCCGGGAAAGGTTGCTTCTCCTCTGGAATTGTGCTAGAAGTTCAGCTTGAAGAATGATAATCCATTTCTGAGATAACACTTCACGGGAGTATGACAGCAGCTGCGAAATCTTTGAGTTCCTCTCCTCTCCTGTATGACACCTTGATAAGGCAATTACAGCATAATAATTACCTTAACAAGTGGCATTACAGGAAATTATTGTCATGCTCCTGTTAAAATAACACATAATCATCAGCAAGTGTATTCTAGAATCCCCAATCAGCATCTCATTAACCATAGCCAGCTCAGGAAGGAGCGCTCAGTCGCAGGGTAATAATTGACAATGCGCGCAGGAAAGGAATAGAAACTAACAAGGCCTTCGCCGAAAACGATCAGCTACCCAACAAGGTTAACCCCCGGTGATGCCAAGATGTGTTTCAAATACAAAGCTCTTTTCTTTTCCTTTTTGTATGACACAGCGCCACCCGCAAACCTGGTTTGCATATTTGTCTCTGAAAACCGCTGCTCTAATCTACAAGCTCTTGTAGCGCTGCCACCAGTTCCTTGAAGACGAGACACTGAGTTACAAATTACAAAAGGGCCGCCCTGTATGTGACAGAGTTCCCAATTGCATGTCGTCACAACAAAACGTGGCTGTTAACGGCAGCCATTTCTCAATATGCAATGAATGTGCTTTTCGGGTGCAGATCAGATATGATGAGGACATGTTGCTTGACTTTTTTGGGGTGGAGGAAGTAATTTAAAATGTTCCTGCAAACTCAGTCAATGCCTTACTATTGCCCTTTTTCTGGGCTGAGGGACATGATTTTTCAACGAGGTTGTGTCACCTAACCCCTGACAGCAATAAGCCAGGAATGGCATTATTTATTTTGGAATGCATGAGGCTGCCATATACACTGAGGTAGACCACTGATCATCCATCTAGCCCACTAATGCTGATTCTGATTGGCAGCATCTCTTTGTGGTTCAAGCAGAAGTTAATAATAACACACAAGAGGTCTTTTCACTAGAGTTGCCAGGGATTAAATATGATTAAATATGAGAAATTATGGATGCAAAGCATGTGCTCTACTACTGACCTATAGCCCCACCCCTGAGTGTCTGGTAAATAATGGTGAAAGAAAAGGCAATGGTGACTGGGGGAATCAATGGGTGTGAAGAGGGAAAGAGAATGACTAGGTGGGAGGGTAGGCTGGAATGGGATTATTATCTGGCTCAGATTGAAATCAAAGCCAGAGAAGAATTAAGAGGCAAGGATGAGAACTGGCTGACTGACCGGACCCAAAGGGTGCTCATCAATGGTTCCTCTTCATCCTGGAGAAGAGTGACTAGTGGGGTGCCACAGGGTTCTGTCTTGGGCCCGGTCTTATTCAACATCTTTATCAACGACTTGGATGATGGACTCAAGGGCATCCTGATCAAATTTGCAGATGACACCAAACTGGGAGGGGTGGCTAACACCCCAGAGGACAGGATCACACTTCAAAACGACCTTGACAGATTAGAGAACTGGGCCAAAACAAACAAGATGAATTTTAACAGGGAGAAATGTAAAGTATTGCACTTGGGCAAAAAAAATGAGAGGCGCAAATACAAGATGGGTGACACCTGGCTTGAGAGCAGTACATGTGAAAAGGATCTAGGAGTCTTGGTTGACCACAAACTTGACATGAGCCAACAGTGTGACGCGGCAGCTAAAAAAGCCAATGCAATTCTGGGCTGCATCAATAGGAGTATAGCATCTAGATCAAGGGAAGTTATAGTGCCACTGTATTCTGCTCTGGTCAGACCTCACCTGGAGTACTGTGTCCAGTTCTGGGCACCACAGTTCAAGAAGGACACTGATAAACTGGAACGTGTCCAGAGGAGGGCAACCAAATGGTCAAAGGCCTGGAAAATGGTCAAAGGCCTGGAAACGATGCCTTATGAGGAACGGCTAAGGAAGCTGGGCATGTTTAGCCTGGAGAAGAGGAGGTTAAGGGGTGATATGATAGCCATGTTCAAATATATAAAAGGATGTCACATAGAGGAGGGAGAAAGGTTGTTTTCTGCTGCTCCAGAGAAGCGGACACGGAGCAATGGATCCAAACTACAAGAAAGAAGATTCCACCTAAACATTAGGAAGAACTTCCTGACAGTAAGAGCTGTTCGACAGTGGAATTTGCTGCCAAGGAGTGTGGTGGAGTCTCCTTCTTTGGAGGTCTTTAAGCAGAGGCTTGACAACCATATGTCAGGAGTGCTCTGATGGTGTTTCCTGCTTGGCAGGGGGTTGGACTCGATGGCCCTTGTGGTCTCTTCCAACTCTATGATTCTATGATTCTATGAGAATCCTCTTTCTGATCCTCGTGCCTGCTTCCATGGCTTGCCAATTTACTACTGATGTTTAGCTTTGATTATGCACATTGGCTCTTAAAACCACAAGAAACTGCCTTATACCATATGAGATCATTTGTCCATCTAGCTTAGTGTTGTTTACTTTGACTGGCAGTGGCTCTCAAGCAGAGAAAAGGCTCTACCCTATTGCCTGCTACTTGATCCTACCTTAAATTTGAAATGCTGTGGATTTATCCTGAGACCCTCTGAATACAAAACACACACTCTGCTGCTGAGCTATGCTCACCTTGCCTTTTGCCCCTTCAAGGCCCACTTTTGAGACAACATCGACTTGACGTTTCCAAGTTGACAAAGCAACTTTTGAGGCTCAGCAATCCGCAGGACTGTTTTTAAGCGGTCCGCTCATCTAACCCTTCTAAATTTGTCTGTGCAAAATATGAGCTTGGTTGTGTCAGTTTGGAAATAGCTAGAACCTTCCTTGTCAGAGGGTATTAAGAACTCAGCATTCGGATTGGCAAGTCAAAGGTTTCCCTTGAAAAGCTGAATACAAATAGTGACATTGCCTCCAAATTTGTTCCTGGAAGAGAGTTTTCTAACGGGGGCTGCTTCTGTCTCTGCTCTTGTCAAAACAAACAGCAAAGTGTAAAAGGACAAACTGTCATGATGAAACGGAAAGCATATAATTCCCTACGTACCGACAGCAAATTGTGTGAACTAAAGTGAATGTCGCGAGAGAGCTGGGGGTGGGGGGAAGTGACGTAAACCCTGGGGCACTTTGAAGGGGGAGTGTATTAAATAGAAGCCAAGGTCATCACCCAGAGGAAATAAATATGCACAGAAGGAACATTATGGATATATGAAGGACGACCTTCAAGACTGAAAATCAGGTTTGTCACAATGTGCCTTGAAAGTAGGCTGGCATGATGTCTAAAGAAACTCATCACAGTGGACGTTCGGCTTGCGAACATGATCCGTGCGGGAGGCACGTTCGCAACCCACAGCGTTCGCAACCTGCAGCACTGCACCTGTGCACGCGCAGGCTGCGATTCAGTGTTTCTGTGCATGCGCAAAGCGTAATTTAGCACTTCTGCACATGTGCGACTGCCGAAACCCAGAAGTAGCCCGTTCCGGTACTTTCGGGTTCCGGCACACAAAAAAACACAAAATAATGATTCACATCTACATTGGTGGTGAGCAACCTCAGGCCTGTGGTCTGAATGTGGCCCCTCTGGGCTTATCAGGCCCTCAGAATGATCCCAAAGCCACACCCACTCAGCAGGCCACACCCCTCACCAGTCCTGTTGGGTCTTCCTTGAGTGATTGTGCTTGGCTTGAACTGCGACCATGACTCTTCTTCACGTGAATGGCTGATAAGAGAGAATCTTCGGGAGAACAAAAGGCTAAGGAATCTGAACAAATCTGAAGTGGCGGCCCTAAGAGGGTTGGATGGCACCTTGTACACCTCCTTCCGGCAACTCCTGCAACCACGCTGGTGCCAAATGTGTTGCTCTGCTTTCCTTTGGACCACATCAGTCTTGTCGTCTGGGCAGCCTAGGACTTTGGTGCTGCTAACACAGCAAAAACAAGGCAGCAGGCAGCAGAAATGAGTTACTGGTCTCTGCAGCAGTAGCAGGCATTGTGACTATCCAGCGGTTTGACTTCACCCCTGGAGGAGCACTCCATTGTCTCTTGAGACAGGAAAAGGAAGGGATCGGATTGTTTTGCTCTTCTACCACACTTTTTGAAGTCTTCTCCAGATGAGCTATTTATTGTGCACCCTTACTTGCTTGCACAACTCTTACACAGAGGTTAGATTATATCTGGACTTTACAGAGCATTCATCATGATTTGCTTGCACAAAGCTTACGTGAAGATCAGATTCTATCCGGTCTTCATTCTGAGTTGTTTGTTGGAACATGGGGCAACATGTTTATGCAATTAAACTGGATTCAATATCCCTGTATGCACTTGAACCCCTCCTGCAAGATACTGAGAATCTGGAGGCAACTTCAGCTCTGTGAACTAGCTGTTGATACTTCCAGTGCTGACGCAGAAAGAAGGATTTCAATCCTGGTTTTCTCTGGCTTCTGCTCAGCCAAGAATGTGGAGCTGATGACTCACTGGCCTCCAAGCCAATTAGATTCACCAGCGATGCTGAGCTATCATCCACCCACCCACCTGAAAGTTATTTTAATTCTAATTGAAGATCAATCACACACCACGGACAGCTCCAAGCCCCACATCCAGAAGATTGCTTCACTCACTCACTCAGCCACCTGACCTCATTATACAAAGCAAATATCGCTGCCATCTAATGAGCGGTAATTAAAATATACTTTTAATCAGAACTTTCACAAGTCAGAGTGTACTTCAGACAGCTTAAACAACCTTAAAGACTAACACATTGATGACAGCAGAAACTCTTGTGGGCTGGAGCCCCCTTCATCAAACGCATGAAATGTTATCCTAGGGTTACGCGTAGTTGTTTGGGGCAGAAAGGCAAGGTCAGATGAAAGTCAACCACATCAGTGCTTAAACGTAAGCAAAATGCAAGAAGCACAGTGACCGTTCTTGGTAACTGATGGCAAAACAAAACATCCTAACATGGATTGAGGATAAAATAAACATACTAGTGTTGCTAAGCGATTTAGCACCTATTGTCTGGCTTTCATTATATTATTGGTTGTATATGTCTTTATTTTTGTAAACTGCCATCGATATTTGCCCTTTAAAGTGGGAGGTGTGTGTGTTGTCGGTTTTTTTAAATGAATAGTGCGGGGAGCAGGAAATATTGATCATGATTCAAATCACAGCTGATAGAATTGAATATATCAATAAATTGTAAATCAGCATTTATTTATTTTTACACTGGAGCCTCCTAAGCCAAAATCGTGTATTGTCAGAACCCAATGGGTTCAATGGCGGGTGGAATTGCCAAAGTAATTTTTCCTGGAGTCCTGCTCCCTTTCCGCCCCACTTTTTAATTTTTAATTTTTATTTTTGCCATACATGTAAAGCTGAATGTGCACAAGTTAAATGTGCATAAGTTTCAATCTTACTGTGCACACACGTGCGCGCGCGCGCGCACACACACACACACACACACACACACAGAGAGAGAGAAGACATCCTCCCTTCATTTTAAAAGCTGCAGGAGATTTTGCATTTTCTTGGGTCAGGGTTTATTTTGTATGCTAACTATATAAACAAAGGGCCATAATAAGCCCTGCTAATCTTCATATTCAGCAACCTCCAGGCAATAAGAGCCTTTTGAAAAGACCACTGAATAATACAGAGTTCATATTCACCCATCATGAGTGGTGATGAGCTAATATTTAGCACATAATTATGGACACCTCTGCTAATGATACGGGAGCCAATAGAAATGTCACTGTGTAGGCAGGGACATGGCAAGAGGTCGGGCTGAAGGGGGCAATGAGAAGCCTTTTCCCACACACACAGGTGCATTACTAATATACGGCCTCTGTGTACATTAATGATATAGCAAAGAGCAAGGAGGGAAAATATTCTAGAAATAATCAGCATCGTATTTAATATGAATCATACCCGTTCTTGGATTTGGTTATGGGAACTTCCAACCAGAGTTGCTAAACTGCAGGGCACAGAATTTGTGCTGGTCTTAAATTGCATATGTGGTCTCTCCATTTGAAAGAATGGGAAAGAGGACCCGTTTTGAGAGAAGGGGATTCAAGATGTTGCAGATATCTTTGGCGAGAGTGATGACTCCATAGCTTGGACTTGCCATGGCCTGCTCAGCACTAGATACATTGAGAGCCAGTGTGGTGTAGTGGTTAAGAGCAGTAGTCTCGTAATCTGGGGAACCGGGTTCATGTCTCCGCTCCTCCACATGCAGCTGCTGGGTGACCTTGGGCTAGTCACACTTCTCTGAAGTCTCTTAGTCCCACTCACCTCACAGAGTGTTTGTTGTGGGGGAGGAAGGGAAAGGAGATTGTTAGCCACTTAGAGATTCCTTTGGGTAGTGATAAAGCAGGATATCAAATCTCTGGGTTGGGCTAGTCTGTCGTGAGAGAGTGAGAGAATTTATTAAGAGGAGTCAGTCAAATAGCTGAGATAATCAGCCAGAAGGTATTAGGAAGGTATAGGCCGGCAAAGAAACTAAAGTTAAGGTACTGACAGGAATATTATCGGAGAAACCATAAACTTGTTAATGTGTGTAAAATAAACTTGTGGGGGTTTGTTTTGGTTCACTTTTAACTGTCTGGACTCAGTGTTTTACCAGAGAGTAACTGGAACTGGTTGGTGGCAGCAGGGAAGTGACCACAGTGGTGGCACAGGGATCAATAGACCGTTAAATGTCCGGGGACCCTGTGTGATCACCACACTGATTTCCCAAGGGCAACCTGTGAGAACAGGATGTCAGGACAGATGGGCCATTGGCCTGATCCAGAGGGCTCTTCCTACATTCTTATTTGACATCCCCAAAGGGAAAAGTGACAGTGACCTCAGCCAATCAGACACCATCTTATCAGGTGGAGGGCCAAAGAGGTTGCTAGGATGCCACATATCTGATTGGCTGACAATGAACAAAGAAGCTGGCTCCAGTCTTGGCTCCTGGCATAGGGTTTCCCTTCCCAACAGACAGTGGCTCAACTGTGTATAAGGTTTAAGCTGTCCTCCATTGGCTCTCTGGCATTGTTGGGCGATGGACTGCAGGGTCCCAGACATGAGGCCTTAAAACTAATGGTGCCACCGTTGCCTTAGCAACAGTGAGGCTGGATGCTGCCTGCCCCCTGTGGCCCAACATCTTGACATCTTGACCCTTATTCCTGAGAAGGCAACTCATGGTGCTATGCAAAGTCAGCCTACTGACTGAATGGATTGAGCCATAATTATCGTATCAGGCATTTAACGCACAGGGCTTCCCCCAGAGAATCCTGGGGAATGTAGTTTGCTGAAGGTGCTCGGGACTGTAGTTCTCTGAGGGGTAAACTACAGTTCCCAGGATTCTTTGGGGGAAGCCATGTGCTTTGAATGTATGGTGTGGATGTGACCTGTGTGCATAGGGAGGGAGGGAAACCAAAAGAAATGAACTCTGGCTGTGCAGGAGCAAAGATGTTTTATAGTGCTGAGTGCATTCCCCCTGTCAAACTAAACTTAGAAAGGTATAAAGGATAATGGGGAGGAAAGCATGACCAGAAATGCACCTGCATGAAGAATATGATAAAGGGATGCTCTTTGCACCAGTCAGTGAATCTTTAATCAGAATGCTCTTGTTTCCAGCAGTTAAGGTGCAAAGTAGATGTTCTGTTTTTCCAACAGTCCCATAAATACTGCAATACATTCCCCCTACACCGATTGTTAGAGAGACCCTACATCTTTTAAAGCTGGCAGTAAAAGAGAATCAAAAGCTAACTGGATTACTCTGGCCAAGCCAATCCTTTCCTCCCCTTGCTTCTTGTTCAGACCTAAGCTTCATGCTGTGTCAACCAGTATGAAATGAGTCAGGAGAAGGGAGTCAGCCTGCTGGCAAAAAGTATTTCACTAGTGCATCTTGCGAAGTTTCACTTTAGTAGTTCAGGACCATTTATGCAGTAGGTATCATCCATCTGAGAAGGAAGGGTGTTTTGATGCCTTCTCACCTCACAGGGGGGAAAGCGGTAAACAAAGGCCTCCTTCACAATCTTTTCTGGTTCGGTTGGTGCTGCTGCCATTTCCTTGTCCACTTGGTCTCACAGTAGCATCATTTTGAATACTCCCATACATAAAAACTAATGCCTCATTGCAAGGAGTAAACCAGTTTAGAGGGGGTGAATTGGGCTAGAACCTTCCTGTCTTTTTTTTTAAAAAAAATACTCTTTCCCCCCTGACTGTGGCAGACTCACCTGCCCCACACCTGATTTTATATATAAGATTAAGTGTGGGTTAGGTAGAGATGAAGCTACACAACCAAGTTTATCTCTCTGAATTTATCTATTCATTGCATTTATACCTCACCTTTTCCTCCAAGGAGCTCAATATGCTGTACCTGGTTTTCCCCTCCTTATTTTAATACCCTGCATGGTAGGTTAGGCTGAGAGGCAGTGACCGGTCCAAGGTCACCCAGTGAGTTTCATGGCTGAACAGGGATTTAAACCTTGGACTCTGAGGTCCTAGTCTAACATTCTAACCACTACACCACACTGGTTTCCTGTGAGGAACTCGGTCACACAGCCGATCCCAGCAAAAAGCAGGCTAGAAGTCGCTGTCCAACAGCTGATGCGTACTGAATGAAACCCTGCTGGACTGGTTGGTTGACGAGAGTTCCCTTTGGGAAACTCACTTGTAAATCCAGTCCCCGGAGAAAGCAGATGATGGGAAGGGTGTTTCCCCCCCCCCCAACCACTGCATTTGGAAGCCTTCTAAGAACCAGCTGCAGGAGAGGGACTGAAAACAACATTATGGGTGTTCCTAAGACCAAGGGTGAAACTTGCTATTTTCGCTGTTGAATGTTGTTAATATAACCTTGTTATATATACAGACCCTCCAAGTGTCCCTATTTTCTAGGGATAGTGCCAGATTTACAGAAGCCTTCCCAGTTTTTGATTTGATCCCACAATGTCCCGCTTTTCTTAGGATGTCCCTATTTTCATTGGAGAAATGTTGGAGGGTATAGAGTTATCGGACACCCAAGGAAGCCCTGTATAGGGAAGATTTTAAATGTTTAATGTTTTAGTGTGTGTGTGTGTGTGTGTTGGAAGCCATCCAGAGTGGCTGGGGGCAACCCAATCAGATGGTTAGGGTAATAATAATAATACTGTAACAACAACAACAACAACAACAACAACAACAACAACAACAACAACAGACATCCCTGTTATCATCTGAGAAATGGTTGGAGGGTATGTATTTATAGTACTGAAATGCTGTTGAATCATATTTAGTTATAGTTGCTGTTATGTTGCTGCTTTATTGTGCTATTATGCAATTGCTTTTCAATGTTTGATTTTGAAATGCACCCCTCTTTTCTTTGTTGTAAGCCACTTTGAGTGTGATTTTTCTTCCTGGAAAAGAGGCATAAAATGAACCCAATGGGACCAAATTCCTCGTGGGGAACTTGACTGGGCCGCCGATCCCTGCAGAAAGCAACGTTGTCAATGCCACTATATTCAGCAAGCACAAGACTGGCACAGCTGGCTGTTGGCCCCATGCAAGAGTCATTGACAGGTGGACAGGACAACAGCTGAAAAATCCACAACAACTGAAGTTCGTAGCAGGCAGAAAACTAAGGAGCCATTTCTGAGGCAGCCGGCACTGCCAATGGAGCAAAATGTGCCCATATGTTTTATTTACAGAGTTGCAGACCAGAGCAGTGAGGCGAAATTATCAAACCTTTGAACAAGTTGTAAAAACCCCACAGATAAAATCCCAGTCTCTTCAATTAGTATAATTATGTGTAGCTATTAAAGTTCTGCAGTATGTGCTTTGCTAGAGGCTGGAATTGTGCACACTGTGGTATGCTGGCTGTTTTCCTTTTAAGTGTTTCCAAGGCAACAGCAGCTTTGCTCAGACAGCGAGGTGACATTCCTGACAGTTATATCAAGCGATGACCCTCAGTCCCTCTAACACCTGGCAGGCTTTCCAAGAGCTGAGGAGAAAACTCTTTGTCCGGGAGGCATTTATGCACCGCCTTTCCAAATGCTCAAAACAGTTCATAACAAATGGATACCAATTGATATATCTAAAGTTATACAATCAATTGGGGGGGGGGTACGCCTAAAACCAAAAAAGATGAAATCTCCAGGAAAACTACCTTAAAATCCAGTTGTCAACCGTATCAGTGAAATGCATGCTGGTCGTTGGGCAATTGCATGGCATCATACTAGCTGACGCAGTGGGTCCCTTCGAACTCTATGAGTCTGTAATTCAAAGTGTCTTCTGGGATCATGTACACTTCCTGCCTTCAAGACCAGCCGGGAAGATTATCCTCAAATATATATGCTCTAGGATATTGGTATATCACCCAGGGGCTGCAGAGGGGAAGTCCCTAACCTTATATTGCTGATTGACCAGGAAAATGCCTGTGCTAGACTAGCTGTGAAGGCTTTTTGGAGCCAAACCCAGAAGTTTGACCTAGCTTTCCAAATTTAAGGACACAAGGAAAGCCCCCAATCTATTGGTCTTGTGCTGCAGCAATGATGGCTGGGGCCCATTGGGATTGGCAGGGCAAAAGGCAAGGAGGCCAACAGTAGGTGGCACCAGAGCCAGTGATGGGCAGAACCAACTCGTTCTAGTTTGGTCCCCATCCTTCTCCTCCATGCTGAGCTTGGAGGAGGCAACACTGAGAAAGGAGGGGGAAAGGGACATCTGTTTCAATCTATCTGAGAACAGACTGAGGTTGGTGGGGCAATGCTCCATTCACCTGATGGTTTAATAATAATAATAATAATAATAATAATAATAATAATAATAATTTTTATTTATACCCAGCCCTCCCCGGCCAGAGCCGGGAGCAGGGCAGCTGACACCAGTAAAATTACAATAGAAACATAATGGGGGGGGGGGACAAACAAAAAACCCCAATTTAAAATACAGGTTAAAATGCAATTTAAAAAGTAGCCCATAGATCAAAACCATAAAGGGAGGGAAACATAAGGGTCGGACAGAGTCCAAACCAAAGGCCAGGCGGAACAGCTCTGTCTTGCAGGCCCTGCGGAAAGATGTCAAGTCCCACAGGGCCCTAGTCTCTTCTGACAGAGCGTTCCACCAAGTCGGGGCCAGTACTGAAAAGGCCCTGGCCCTAGTTGAGACCAATCTAACCACCTTGCAACTTGGGACCTCCAAAATGTTGTCCTTTGTGGACCTTAAGGTCCTCCGCGGGGCATACCAGGAGAGGCGGTCCCATAGTCTCCACTGGTATGCCGATGAGGCCCAGCCACGATGGTAGGTTGCCCTGCAAGTGCGGCTGGACTGATGGATTGGAGCTTCCACTCCTCACTACAGTAGGAATGCTGACTGCTACTCCTGGTGTGGTCCCAACAGGGGATGCTAGAGAAGTTAGTTTGTTGTCAACTCTGATGTCAGCTGACCTGCTGTGCATCTCTTGGACTAACATGCCAATTAGAACATAAAAATCTTTCAGGTACATCTCCCAGGATTTACATCACCAGGTATAGAGTCCTAAATTCCTCAGTACATCAGATACAATCACAATTGAAGAGTTGGAAGGAACCCTGAGAATCTAGTCCAACACCCTACAATACAGGAGTCTGCAGCTATCCCATACAGCAGTGGCTTTCAACCAATGTGCCATGGCACCCTGAAGTGCCTTGAATAGTGGACATGGGTGCCACAGGCAACACTGGCCTCTGTCCCTCTTTCTTTCCTTCCCTCCCTCCTCTGATGCCCTCTCATGTCTCTGCCTCCCAAAGGCTTGCACAGCTGTTTGTTGAAGTAGCCCAGGTGAATGGTGCCTCTGGGGCTGGCCAGGGGGGGCTGATTGCCAGGAGCTGAGGCAGCTAAGTGACCAGAGTGGCAGTGGCAGCTGCCTGGAGGACTCCCAAGGAGGAGGCTGAGGGAACACTCCACAAGGGAGGGTGTTTGACAAAGGGTGAGAGGCTGCCAGCTCCGCAGGCAAGGGATGACATAACTGGGCTCCTGAGCCCCACAGAATTGCCACAGAAAAAATCTAGTTGGTCAAGGGAGCTGTGGACTCTAAAAGGTTGAAAACCTCTGCCATAGAGGGACCGAACCTGCAACCTTGGCATCAGCATCATGCTCTAGGCAACTGAGTGATCCATGTGTGAGGAATTATCCTAAATTGGCAGGTGATTGATAGATAGATAGATGCTCTGGTTAGCCAGAAGCGGCTTAGTCATGCTGGCCACATGACCCGGAAGCTGTACGCCGGCTCCCTTGGCCAATAAAGCGAGATGAGCGCTGCAACCCCAGAGTCGGCCATGACTGGACCTAAAGTTCAGGGGTCCCTTTACATAGATGATAGATAGATAGATAGATGATAGATAGATAGATAGATAGATAGATAGATAGATAGATAGGATGGATGATAGATAGATGTTGGGGGAATGAAGAGGACTGGTATCAGGAGCAAACAGACGGTGATGATGACATAAAAGCAAACTAGTTACAGTGACAATTTGCCTTTCAGGTGTCATAAAACTCTTGGTTTTGCTATGGTTTATATCAGCTTTGTTAATTTCACTAAACATGCATGCTGACTGTGCATGCAAATGCACGTGGGCTTTAGGGCCCCAGCCCGATGAGCTCAACAGCACCCTCACTTATGGAATGCTCTCAGCCCACCAGGATCAGACATTCATATCCGTTGGGCACCAGGTGAAGGCAATGTCCTCATAGAGAGAGGTGGTTTGGGAGACAAGGCCATTGCTGAAATATGAAAGGTCCCATCTGTATTGGTGTTCTTCCAGCTTTTGAAGACATACCTGTTTACACAAACATTCACTTCATCTCTCAACTTGAGTCTTCTGCTTTCATTATTGCATTATTTTAATGGGATTGTTTTCTTGTACATATATTTCAATTGTGGATGTTTATGTTTTAGTGGGATTGTTTTATTATGTGTTTTAATTGGGTATTGTGATTATGGATGTTTCCATTTTAATGTTTGCATAATTGATTTTTATACTTGTAAACCACTTAGAAGCCCATTTTGGCATGAGCGTCTATGAATTGATGGTGGTGATGTAGGTACCAGGTTCTGAAGGGTTATTATCTCCTTGAATAGTTCCCTGAAAATAGCTCAAACCCTTCCTGCTGGTCTAGAGATGCAATCAAGTCTTATTTGAATATGATTTGCATTTTAATACAGATTTTAGAACATTCATATTACACACACCAAAATAATTTAAGTGATAAACTGCATGCAGCTTCATTGTGTGAGAGTTTTACTTTTAAATCAGGCAGAAAATGTAGCAAAGTCGACCTCCACAATCTCTCTAGAATGGTTATCTATCACTACCCCATCATTGTAACTACCAGATAATTCTCTTAAGGGGTGATCACAACATCGTTTACTTCCCCAGGGATCCTGTGGAATTTCTTACATCTCAAACCCCAAAGGGAATTCAGCTGTCTGGCTGAATTCATCTCAGGAGGTGGAAGTTCTAATTGTCTAAAGCAAATGTTGCTCCAGGTTTCATTATTACTGCTGAGGGTGTGTGTGTGTGTGTGTGTGTGTGTGTGTAGAAATCCTGGATACGTCATGGCTGAAATTCCAAATTCTAATTGTTCAGATAGACTGTCCCTGTTGCTTGAGGCTCAATTTCAAGTCAGCTTAGAATTTGTGCTTCACAGGACCTACTGACTGACTGATGGCCACATGGGATACATTGCAATAGGCTATGGGCATGGAATGAGGGAGAATCTGCAAAAATGCTGATGGTTATAGCTTTATCTCTTCCTCCTTAAAAATATGCCTAATCACTCTAAAATCGGAAAAATCATAATTCAATATTATTTCAATAAATATAAATATATTGTATGGCACCCTGGTCCACTTTTTTCTTACTTGACTGGCAGGCGTCAAACCTCTGTGACATCAAACCTCTCTTGCCATTTTGTGAGAAAAGTTATTGAGGTGGCATGCCAAGTCACTCTCGTAAAATATCCAAGTATAATAAAGAAAGCTATATTCATGTGTTTGCACATTTTACTTATGCCATATTTAACTTAGATTTTCTTTTTCATGGTATTAAACCTACTCTATTTATGCTTTACTGTTATGCAATCTCTTTAAAATGTTCCGAAGAATACAACCTTATATTTTAGGACAGTTCATTAATTTTCAGTAGAGGGTGAATTTCCATGATCACGCTCGTAAAATTATTAGAATTTTAAAACGTTTGCTGATTTCAGCAGATTGCAAAGGAGCCCGTGCCTCTGTTCTCAGCAAAATATGTACCTTACAGCAAAACACACACACACACAAAGGAACAAATGACTTTCTCCCCCGCTCAAAATGAATTTTCTGTTCCAGTAATCAAGGCCCAAATCGCTAATGCTAACGCATCACTTTTGGTGTGTGTGTCTTCATTGTGTCTTCAGCACAAAGTTGGCATTATTAACATTTTTATGTGTGACTGAGGACTGATCTAAAGAATTTCACAGTTGCAGTAATGAAACAATTAACTCCCGAGATGTTGGAGTTGTCGACTCGTTTCACAGCTGAGGTTATATACTCCATGGGAGAGCTTGCATGGAAATAAAACACCAGGGGTATTCTGGAAGAACCGAGAAGGAAACAGTTGCCCTCTCCAGGGTTAAGAGACTGAGCTACAAACCAAGAAATGCCCTCCCCAAGCTACCAGTGCAGGTTGGCATGAGTGGGCAATGAGAAGGCCCTCTGACCCAGGCCACTAGCACCACATTCACACCTTAAATTTAATAGCAGTACGATGCCCCTGTAAACCAGGGCTCAGCAAACTTTTTCAGAAGGGGGCCGGTCCACTGTCCCTCAGACCTTGTGGGGGGCCAGGCTACATTTTGAAGGGGGGGGAATGAACGAATTCCTATGCCCCACACATAACCCAGAGATGCATTTTAAATAAAAGGACACATTCTACTCATGTAAAAACATGCTGATTCCCAGACTGTCCGCGGGCCGGATTTAGAAGGCGATTGGGCTGGATCCGGCCCCCGGGCCTTAGTTTGCCTACCCATGCTCTACACAGTCACTAAAGCAAGCACCCTGAAACTCAGCCCTCCAGCTGTTTTGCGACTACAATTCCCATCATCCCTGACCACTGGTCCTGTTAGCTAGCTATGATGGGAGTTGTAGTCCCAAAACAGCTGGAGGAGCTGTAGTTTGTTAACAGTGCTGAGAGCTGTTGGGAGACCCTTATCCCCATCACAGAGCTACAGTTCCCAAAGTCCCATTTTAAGTGGGACATCCTGGAATCACAGAAGCCAATCATGTTTGATTACCGGATGTCCTGTTTTTGGATTGAGCCCTCGTGCCAGAGTGCAGAACCAAAGACTCGCTCTGGGCTCAACAGCAGGGTCACACCACAGAGCTAAAGGCCCAGGCCTTTGGCGTAACCTCTCAAATCCAGAGCACTGGTGTCATAATCTCATGCTCTCACCACATTTTCTTCAGTGTGAGAGCGTGGCATAGGTCATGTGACTCACCCAGGAGAGACCCGTGTCTCAGTTTCACATAAGAAAAAGCTGGACAGCATGGAGTTCCCTGGGAAGAGGGATTGATCGTGACTCTCAAAATTGTAGGTCTTGGAGGGGAGCAGGGATCTCCTAAGATCCCTCAGCACTCTTAGCAAACTACAGTTCCCAGCATTCTTTGGGGGGGAAGCCATATCTATTTAAAGCAGCATCTTATGGCTTTAAATGTATAGTGCTTGCATTTTTTCCAAGATATGTATGTGGAAGGCAAGTCTTAAATAAATAATTTAAAATAATTAATCATCATCGTGATTATAAAATTCAGTTTCTCGTGATGCACAATTAGGGTGCAATTCCTCCCTCCCTAGGACAATAGAAGCCTAAGGATGTCTGTTCAGAAGTAAGTCCTGCTAAGTTTAAAAAGGTAAAGAGACCCCTGACCATTAGGTCCAGTCACAGATGACTCTGGGGTTGCGGCGCTCATTTCACTTTACTGGCCAAGGAAGCCAGCGTACAGCTTCCGGGTCATGTGGTCAGCATGACAAAGCCGCTTCTGGCAAACCAGAGCAGTGCACGGAAATGCCATTTACCTTCCCGCCAGAGTGGCACCTATTTATCTACTTGCACTTTTTGGGGTGCTTTCAAACTGCTAGGTTGGCAGGAGCAGGGACTGAGCAACGGGAGCTCACCCCGTCATGAGGATTTGAACCGCCGACCTTCTGATCGGCAAGCCCTAGGCTCTGTGGTTTAGGCCACAGCACCACCCGCGTCCCCCTGCTAAGTTTAGTTGGACTTAATTGCATACAATTGTAACCACAATAGGCTTCTTGCCAGTCATCATCATCATCATCCTCATCATTTTATTTGCATGCCACCTTTCCATAGTTAAAACAATGCTCAAGGCGGCTTGCAACATGACAGGATTTACATAATTACCAACATAACAAAAATAAATAAAACACATCAAAAAGTACACAACCAAATGGAAAATAATTTCCACAAAAACCATAAAATCTAAAACTCAGAATACAGCATTAATAGCAATCACAATTTAAAATGACATAGATAAAAAATAAAAGCAATTTATAAACAAACAAAAACAAAAATGGAGCCCTCTCTGCCCAGCAGCAGCAGCAGCAGCAGCAGTCCTTTACGGAGCCTGTCAGGCTCTGCCCCAAGTGAGGTGGAGAGAAGCAGGGCAAGGCCCTTCAGGGTCCCAGCAGGTCAGTCCTGGGCAGCAGTTAAACTGAGGTTCCCAGGAAAAACTGAATTGCATTTTAGGGTCCTTCTAGACAATATGGTATAATGGTCAGACTGTTAGACTAGGATCTGGGAGACCAGTGTTCAAATCTCCTGTCGGTCATGTAGCTCACTAGTTGACCTTGGGCCATCCCTGCCTCTCAGACTAACCTACCTCTTAGGGTTGTTGTGGAGAGTAAATGAGGAGGGAAAGAAGGACCATGTATGCCACCTTGAGCATCTGGGAGGAAAAGGTGGGATATAAATGAAATATATATATATTCTAAAAATTGCTCTCCTTCCCGGACGTAAGCACAGCTGTTCCATTCAAACAAACACACATGCACACACACACTTGAAGAAAATTCCTCAGTGTGCAATGCATCAGATTCATGAAGATTTCATGCAAATGTTGCTATACCACCAGGAGTAAGTATTTTCTGTTAAATAATTCACCTTTACTAACAAGACTCTTACCTCCCTCCCTTTTCATTGTCGCTGCAGGCTCCCTTCATAATCCTTTAAAGAGAACACAGATTATTACACTCAAATGAGCTCTCTCAGCATCCCACTTCATATGAGTGACTGCAGTGCAGGCATTGAAACATTGATGGACGCCATGTAGATTCATTGCCTCCCGTTTTAATTTCATTACTTGCACTAGGGGGAAAGCCTTGAAAGAGGGCAAGCCAGCCAATATTTTGGCCATCAGCAGCCTTCAACAGAGCCATAAAACATAAGTACTCATGAGGTAGTTTCCCCTTTTATTTACAAGTTCGGCACAATGCAGCGGCACCACGCATGTAACGCTGTGTAGCGATAAAATATTGTCATTTACTGGGCACTTGACACCATACGAATGCCAGGAAATTTCAGTGAAATCCTTAGGCCTGGCTTTAACAAAGAGTTATAATCACCCATAAAACGGGGGCTGCTGAACTTGTAGTGTCCCCTTGTTCGCTGCCCGCAGTTTTCAGGAGAGGAACTCTCAGTGGGGGGAGAGAGAGAACGCCATTGGACATTCTCGTAGCGAAAAAGAGGTCGAATGGTTGTGGTTCCTGCAAACTCACGATGAGTGAATGCAGATGACCATTTACTAAGGGGTCATTTTCCGCTGTCAGGGTGTAGTCCCACTATATCAGCCTGCCTCCTCACATTCTTGTGTGAGGAGAACTTTGCTGCCAGGAGGTGGAGTCAAGCGTATGTCAGCAATCCAAGAAAAACATGGCGCCAGTGAAGTTAACTCTTCCTTCAAGAAACCAAAACAGTGCAAGCCTAGTGATCCCAGCAGCTCTTCAACAAAGCAGTTGTGAAGACTGAAGGTTCCCACCTTCCCACCACTTCCCAAAGCTCCTCCTCTCCTGGGACTTTCCCAAGCAGTCACAAACTGTGCCCTGCGCACAACCACCCTCTGCTCTGCCCTCTTCATTTCCAGAAAATCATAGGGGGGGGGAGCCAGTTGCAGCAGGAGGGGGGGACTCCCTGGCTTCTTCGGCAGCCTGCCTGCCTGTCTGTCTCCTGGCCCCACTCCCCTCCAGCCTCCACTTCTGCCTCGGAGTCTGAACTGTCCTCTGCCACAGCCTCTTCCTGCTCACCAAGCTGTGTTACCTCTTCTGCTTCTGACACCATCTCCCTGCAGTCTACTCCTTCTTCTCCCTCTGACCACTCATCATCATCCCACAGTCAATCCCCTGGCTCTTCTTCCCTTGGGGGGTTCCCCGACTGGTGCCTCCCACCACTCCTGTTGTAAGCACAGACCTGTTCTTCAGTACTCTGGACAGCTCCCAAGGAGGAAGCAGCTGATTCCAAAAAGAGGGTGGGTGTTTACATCAGCCTTCCTTAATGTGCTGCCCTCCTGAGGAAGGCCTGCAGGTCAGTAGTAGTGCATCTGTCTAGTATGTAGAAAGACCCAGGTTCAATTCCAAGCATTTCCAGGTAGGGCTGGGAATATTCCCAGTCTGAAACCTTGGAAAGATGCTGCTAATCAGGCTAGTCTGTAATGAGCTAAACTGACCAATGGGAATGACTCCATTTTAGGCAGCTTCCTATCTTCCAGATACATTGGATTCCAACTCCCAACAGTTCTTCTCAGCATAGCCAAAGGTTAGGGATGATGGCACATGTGTTCCAAAATAACTGGCGGGGAGGCACCAGGTTAGGGAAGTCTAACTTATAGCCTTGGGCTTGACTACTCAAAACCCAACTGTTTTGTGAGCCACCACATTAGTTACTCCAGATATACTTGACTAATTCTCCAAGGACATGGATTCTTCTGGTGTGAGCACATGGGTAGGTACAGTTGTTTATCCACCACCTGCCCTTTTCCTCCTTTCCTCTTCCTGGCTTCTTTTTACTATGAAATCCTCCATGACCAACACAACACAAAAGTCACAATCAACATAACCATAGCTAGTGGGCAACGTGCTTTCAAATGTGGACATGGCTCTCTGGCCTTCATCTTTCCTCTTGGATGAGTGTTCGCCTCTCCCATTCAGAGCAGCCAGGAGATGTTGGAAGACTAGTGGTGTATCTCAGACACCATAATTTGGGGAAAGGCCATGGCTCTGGGACAGAGCATCTGAGAAGGCCTGATCCACAGGATCTCCAGGTAGGGCTGAGACAGAACCCTGTTGGAAACCCTGGCGGGCTGCTGCCAGTCAGTGTGCACAATACTAACCCAGATGGACCAGTGATCTGACGCAGGATAAGGCCACTTCCTATATTCTTAACACATCGACATTGGTTATATAAGTCTCCCCCACACTTTCAGGTCCTTGCACAGCATCTCCTGAAAATTAAACATAAGCTAAGGGTCGTGTAAGATGGGGTGAAATCCTGCCTTCGAAAACCACTCAAATTGAATTGGGGGCATTTTCATTTTGGAATGCCAGAGATAAGCTGTGAACTGCTGATCCAAACACTTTCCTTACCTCTGGAATGAACTCTGCCAGAGCAACATTGCAAACATCCAGGCTGTTCAGTAAAGTCAGAAGCAGTTCTGGGGTGTGGGGGGGTGTGTTCATTGTACTGTTTAAGCTTACAGCTACAATTTTTAGTGCATTGCTTACAATCTAATAACATAAAATACAATTGAAATTGATTTTTGCGTTTCTTTTCCTTGGGAAAAAAAAGAGATCTGCAAAACCACTGAAAGAGGGGAAATGCACTGAGGAAGGTTATATAGCATTTCTTCAGTAATGAAATATTTTAGCTTCATGCAAGGTAGCTTCACAGTAGCTAATTTGTCTCGCGATCAATCAGAGTAAAAATAATGGCCGAGATGCAAAAAAACAAAACAAAAAACCCTAGCTCCTGGAAATATTTCTGAAGGATATTGCAGGAGTGAGGTGAACAGCAAAGAAAAGGAACAGTCACGTACGCTAGCCCATTCTGAGACTCTATGCCTCTGAGGGCCAGGGGAGAAAGTGCTGCTGTTGTGCTAAGGTCCTGCTTTTGAGTCCAAAAGATATCAGGACAGCCACTGTAAGAAGAGGATGTTGGTTTTGATGAGTCTTTGGTCTGATCTAGCAGGGATCTTCTTAAGTTCTTATTGAAACACCTGCCCAAGGGAGTTGTGTGCAGGGTCAGGGAGACAGCCAGCATTATCTCCCCTAAAAGCAACCCCCCCCCCCCAGACCAAGAACACTTATAGACTGCCCACCCCAAGATGGGACAGCACTGGAGCAAAAGCAAAGCCAATGATGTGAGATCAATCCATATCGCATGACAGAGGGGAGAAAGGATTTAGGTGCCTCAGAGGTCCTATGTCTTCTGAGGCACCACCTTTCTCTCTTGATCTACCTTCCTAAAGGTTTGGTGGGGAAGTCTTTCAGGGCCTCCAGGAGATAATTCAGGCTCTGACTCTACCACCAGTCCTCTTGAGGAAAGGATTTTTATCAAGTGTCAAAAGTGTGTTCTCATGCTTACAAAGGTCATAATGAGACTGAAGGTGGTCTCTGAAGGACTTACAATCCATAAGTTAAACACAGCATTTTGCACTGGGCCAAAACATAATAGAAGTCGGTCCTTGTAATGAGGCAACAGGTGTGTGCAATTGTCACCGCCAATATCTGAATCACTTCACTGACATGGACTGGAAAGATACCATTAGGCAGCCGAGGAGAGGAGTAAGTGGCTTGTGCTTAGCAAATCTGTTATGTCTCACCTGAGTTCCTCCTCCATTTGCCCAGTCTTCCTAGGAAAAGCAGAAAGGAAAAGCAACTCTCTGGGTCCAGCTATGGACTGCTATGACATCAGAAGCCAGCAAACCAATCCTTTCCCTCTAACCTCTCACCTATTTGCATGTTTGAAAATACTGGGCTCTGAATGGTTGGTCTGGCCATGCTGCAGATTTCAAACATACCCATCATTTGAATGGGCATACATATCACCCACCAAATTACTGTAGCTCATTTTATGGACCTCACTATTCAAAAATCTGAGGATGCTGGGGCATGACACTAGTAGCAGTCATGGTGGTTTTTATTTATTTAATTAATTTTTATTTAAACACCCTTACTCGGTTTAAGAAACAACCACCACCACTGAGAAGCAGCAGTGTTTCCTGGGAGACAAGCACCATTGTTGTAACATCTGTCCAAATATGGGCTTCTACAGGTTTCATTGCTGTCGCTGAGGTCAGGTATGCTGTCTGCACAGTGCCTTGGATGAATGGTCCGAGGAATGAAGGGACTCCATGCTTAACTTTTATTACCGAGAACACAAAATAAAACCAAATCGACTAGAAATTATTTTTCTCCACTTTATTGCAAAAGCTATCTCAGCAGTATATTATTTTGCTCTCTGTTGCTAATGATTACAGATGAGCACTAGATCAAAACTTGTCTGGGATAAATTAGTCCTAAGATGGTAGGTCATATCTAGGTTGCGGGAGACTATCTTTTGTGAACAAAGGATCTTGATTTTTCATTCTTGTCAAGTACGCAGGTGATTGATGTCTTTTCATTTCAAACGTTTGCCAAACTCAGGGTTAAGCACACAGATCTTCAAGGGTCCGGGGGCCCATCGCTAACCATGAAGTGACCTTCACAGGTCCTAGCAAACAGAGTTTACTAGATACGCCAAGGAAATGATTTCAAGAAAATGTTGTGTCAAAAAGTGTTAAATCTATTACGGAGGGGCGAGAATGTGGGCAAAGCTTTCTATGTGATTGCCGCCATCCTAAATCATGCCTCCACAGCTAGCCATTCCCCACTCCCTACCAGCCGTATTTAGCCCCACTTATGGTGGCCTCCTAGAGGTTTGATCAAACTTCTATGCTGTTGCCTGTTGGTGCCATAAGAGGGAGAAAAACACCAATCTGGTGATCATTGGGACTGGTTGGGGGGGAAAGTAGAAAAGCCAACAATATGTTGGAACCAGAGCCAATGACACTATATTACCCCCATTTTCCTCCTTGCTGAGTTCATCCATCTAATTCTTGGTTGTGTGTCAACCCGAATGAGAAAACCAAGCTTGAGATCTATTGACTTGACTGAATGTCTCTTTCGCTTCCCATAGGGCAACCCTGCTTTGTACCATGAAAACTGGCCAGCAGGGACCAGCGATCAAAGAATCCCTTTCACCCTTTTCACAATCACTCTGATCCAACGATGCTGGCTGCATGGTTATTGCAATCATGCCATGGGGCCTATATTGAAACAGGTCAAGAATGTATCAAATGCCCCCTTTTTTTAATAATAAAAAAAAGCTACTGTGAAACCTGCCAGATAACTTGACTGTATTTTTTTAGGAAATCACTCGAGGTAGTAAAACAGCACGAAACCATAAAACAGGCCGTGACTTGCTCTCAGTAAAGTCAATGAAGCAAACGGGCATAGCTCTATCAAAGTCGAAATCAAGACCTGGTTTTTTTTATTTATTCTGGCTTAATCAAAGGTAGTGCTACTTTGTGCCAGTGGTAGACCTCCCCCATGGAAAGAAAAGACACTTAGGGTTGTCTGTCTCTAAAGGATGGAAGCAGTGGTCCTGTTCATACACTTATCCAGGCAGAAATGCAATTTAAGGAGCGGAAAGGTGCATGCATGCTACATATACATGCCAATTGCATCATTGCCCAGATAACTACCTGGACCAGTGTTCCAGTTGAGCTGGCAAAATTCTAATAAATATTGCTTTGTCTCTGCAGTTGCACATGGTTTTATTCTGATGGAATTTCTCGGTTTTTAAAGATCTTGTTCAGATAATTATGAACTATGGCACCGTTACATATGCAACCTAGAAGGAAAGAGGACAGGAAATCATATATGAAAGATTTGCCGGTTCCGGAATCAAGATAATCAATTCCTGTCCACCACTGTCCAAGAAGAAGAAGAAGAAGAAGAAGAAGAAGAAGAAGAAGAAGAAGAAGAAGAAGAAGAGGAGTTTGGATTTGATACCCCGCCTTTCACTCCCTTTAAGGAGTCTCAAAGCGGCTAACATTCTCCTTTCCCTTCCTCCCCCACAACAAACACTCTGTGAGGTGAGTGGGGCTGAGAGACTTCGGAGAAGTGTGACTAGCCCAAGGTCACCCAGCAGCTGCATGTGGAGGAGCGGAGACGCGAAGCCGGTTCCCCAGATTACGAGACTACCGCTCTTAACCACTACACCACACTTGAAAACCCAAGCCATTGGTCCACCAGGGAAAATTGGAGTGTGGAATCATGGTAAACGGGAGATTCCAAAGGACCTGGAATCCAGAACTCTTGCAATATATAAGCAGGTGATCTATGTGCCTTCTCCTTCTGCTCTCCAGGAGATAACTGTTGATGGGCAATTTTAAAGTCCTTGTTCTCCCTTCTACTGATTCTTTAGGTTTAAACCAGACTTGGACCACTCAGGTCACATGGCCTCCTCACCAACCACAGTCACCTTCCTCAATGAGCAACCAACCAAAGTCAGGCCACTGCATTCCACAAAGACGAGGAGCTGGAGATTGCCCTGGGAAGGCACCTACAGTGCAGAAAGCTGTGGATGATGATTTGTGCCAAAGCAATGTTGTCAAATGAGAGCTATTAACTGCCCTTCTATAATTCAAGAACCGAGTACAGCTCTGCCTTTAGCCACTAATTTAGGTCGGGAAGACTCTGTTGTTGTTGTTGTTGCTTATTAAATTTGTATACCTCCCTGTACCTGCAGGTCTCTGGGCAGTTCACAGGATAAAATCACAATATAAAAACACAAAATATATTATCAAAATGAACGCCCAGGCCTCTTCTCTAAAAAAAATCACTTTTTAAAAAAGTATGTCTCTTGCCCTTTTACGCATGGCAATAGTAGGGAAATTGTTCAGGCAAGATTGTAACTCAATGAAAAGTACGTCTATTCCCACTTCCCAGAATTCTATCCAGAATTCTGTTCCAGATGTTAGAGCCACAGAGCCATAAACTTATAGAATTGGAAGGGACCCCACAGCGGTTCTTAACCTGAGGGTCCCCAGATGTTGTTGGACTACAACTCCCATCATCCCTGAGCTCCGGCCTTGCTAGCTAGGGATGATGGGAGTTGTAGTCCAACAATATCTGGGGACCCACAGGTTGAGAACTGCTATGCAGGAATATTCAGCTGTCCCTTGTGGGGATCGAATCTGCAACCTTGGCATTATCAGCCAGGCTGAGTGATGCTGCCGGACTACAACTCCCATAATCCCTGAACACTGGCCATGCTAGCTGGGGCTGAAGAGAGTCAAATAACATCTGGAGAGTGGCAGGTTTCTCATCCTTACCTTAGGCACCAGCTGCAGTGCCTCAATCCACTCTCTTATCATAGAACTGAACAACTAAACATTCCCTTTACAAGAAGTTCTGGGAAGGGAGCAGAGCACAGTGCTTGCTCTGCACATGAGACTCTCGTTTGATTCCTGGCAGATCAGATTCCAGGTGGTGGAAGAGACCTTTCTCCACCTGAGACCCTTAGCAGTCAAAGTAGGCAATACTGAACCAGATGGGCAAACAGTCTGAGCTCAGACCCTCCAAGTGTCCCTATTTTCCATGAACTGTCTCAGATTTACAGAAGCCATCCCGGTTTTTTATTTGATCCCAGAACGTCCCGCTTTTCCTTACAACGTCCCTATTTTCATCGGAGAAATGTTGGAGGGTATGTGACCCCTGAGGCAAGGAGATAAGTAAACATACAACCTTTAGAAAATATCTGAAGGTAGCCCTGAATAGGGAAGACTTTTTAAAAATGTTTTAATGTTTTTATATACAGTGGTACCTTGGTTTGCAAACAGTCTGGTTTGCATACATTTTTGGATTACAAACACGTCAAACCCAGAAGTGTGTGTCCCGGTTTGTGAACTTTTTTAGATTACAACTCATAATTTATTTGTTTTTTATTATGAACAAAAAAAAATTGGAGGCTCCATTGGCGAAAGAACACCTTGGGTTACAACCTGTTTTGGTTTACAAACGGACCTCCAGAACGGATTATGTTTGTAAACCAAGGTATCACTGTATGTTGGAAGCTACCCACAGTGGCTGCGTCAACCCTGTCAGATGGTGAGGTATTATTATTATTATTATTATTATTATTACTACTACTATTATTATTATTGAATAGGATGTCCCTATTTTAATCAGAGAAATGTTGGAGGGTATGTGAGCTGGAAGAAGGCAGTTTCCTATGCTAATATACAGTATGTGAAAGTCTGGCAGAGGCAAGGAAAGCTGGAAGCCCTTTTATATCACAAGGGTGACTGGTTTTAGTTAAAGGTGTATTACGGCTGATCTCGCACAGCACTTTATTGGTTCAAATACTGCTGCGGTGTTGATTTCTGAGTCTTCTGCCCAACTGCATAAAAATGATAAAGAGACACATAGTCAATGTTAGATAAAAATCTCCAAAATTAGCAGTCAATAGTATGCGGAAGATAATAATTTAGTTTTGCCCTGAACAAGACATTTAAAATATTTTCAAGGACATCATGTCTTCAGGCTTTGAAAGATCAACTAATTATCAAATCAATGATCATTTTGGGGAAAGTAATGAAGTATGGAAAATAACCACTTCAAATTATATAAATCATTACTGTGAAGTATTTAAAACTGGTAAGTCATTAGCAAGGATATTTAATATGTGGGCATTAAATGCCTTAAAAGTTTTATTTTTTGGAGGGAGAAAAAAAAGCCAGCAGATTGTATATTAAATGCCTTAAAAGTTTTATTTTTTGGAGGGAGGAAAAAAAGCCAGCAGATTGTATATTAATTGTCACAAAATTTCTCTGATCGTAAGTAAATTGCCCTTTAAACTTTTTTCTTTTCTTTACAATTAATTTGTCTTTTGTTTGGTTTTGGTAAGGGCATTTCCCCTCTATTTAAAATGATTACCTTTCCTCCACGAAGTCCAAATTATTTTACCTCCTCCTGCTTAATAGTGTGATTTAGGGTCCAAGTATGTAAGAATATAAGAAGAGCTTGCTAAATCAGGCCAGTGGCCCATCTAGTCCAGCATCCTGTTCTCCCATTGGCCAACCAGATGCCTGTGAGAAACCCACAAGCAGGACCTGAACACAAGACCACGCTCCTCTCTTGCAATTCCCAGCAATTGCTATTCAGAAGCAGTAGAGGTAGAACACAGCAATCAAGGTTAGTGGCCAATGAAAGCTTTTTCTTCCATAAATTTGCCTAATATTTTTTTAAAAAGTTTTTACTGGTGTAAACTCAAAAGTACAGACAAACGAACGAAAATAATCAAAATCACAGAACATACAAACGCCGGCTCCCTCAGCCCGAAGGCAGGGATGAACCCAACACCCCATAGTTGAATTTGACTGGACCTAATCTACCAGGGTTTTTTTCCCTTTCCCTTACCTTAATGCAGAACCAATAGGCAGCAAGCTTTTGTTTTCGGAATGAAACCAGCTTCTCAAGAAGCACTTTTCAGGGGCAAATATATATATATATATATATATATATATATATATATATATGCTTTCGTAGATTTTCACGGGTACAGCAAAACAGGGTTACGAAGCTAATCCAAAAAGAAACACCCCCCAAAAACCAAGACACAGAAGAAAACAATGGCATAGCCCTCCTTCCTTATATCAAGGGCACTACAGATAAAATTAGCAAAATCCTCCATAAACACAATATCAAAACAGCCTTTTGCACCAACCAAAAAATAGCCAATATCCTCAGAAACCCCAAGGATAAAATTCAGTTGGAAAACCAAGGGGTCTATGAAATACCCTGCAAAGTCTGCCCAGCCACGTACATTGGACAAACAAACAGACGAATAAATGCACGGATCGCAGAACACAAGAATGCCGTCAAAAAAGAAGAAAAAACTTCCTCTCTTTTCCAACACATGAAAGAAACAGGACACGAAATTAATTTTGCAGATTCCAAATTGCTCTTTAACATGGAACATCACCACAAGAGAATAATCATGGAAGCCATCGAGATAGAGAAACACCCTCACAACATGAACAAGCGTGACGACACATCCCGCTTGCCAGACATCTGGAAATTAGCCCTCCCCACAAAATCTGACACCAGATCCAGAGGCACACAGAACGCCATCACCAATCAACCACACCAGACCCAAACCCAGACCCTCTCCACAGATAAATTACAGACACCATCCAGTAGCCAAACCAGGGTGGCACCTCCGGATGCTGCACCCCCCTGCAATCCCTACACAGATCTGGCTGGCACAGGCCACAAAACCACAGCTCGCCCCTATACACGAAGCCAAGCCAGAGCACAACCAAGTGCAGTACAGCCATCTTCTCAGAAAAACTCTTCACAAAGTTCAAGAGTTCAAGACACGAAGGCTTTAGCAACTAATCCACACCTAATGACCCACCTAAGTGGGATTCAGGAAATCACTCAAGAAATCACTCAAGATATCCCTCAAGTAATTAAGGAACAAAAGAAGAAAAGGCACACTAGCCTGGGAACCTCCTCTCTGCCCAGAACATTGGAGGCTATACACCACACCTCCTCAACAGTATTTATAGGAACTCAAACACTGAGATCCTGCTCTGTTCCAGTAACAAGAAGCCGAAAGCACCAGCCTGAAGATGACGAGTGAGACCTCGTCGAAACGTCGCCTAGACACCCCAACTTTTACACGGGAAGACACCCGAGGACACCAAAACCTGCATATATATATATATATATATATAAATGCACTAGATCTAGACAGTGTGTGGACTATGTAGAAGAAAACAAGTACAGTGGTATCTCAGGTTAAGTACTTAATTCCTTCCGGAGGTCCGTTCCTAACCTGAAACTGTTCTTAACCTGAGGTACCATTTTAGCTAATGGGGCCTCCTGTTGCTGCTGCGCCACCACCACACGATTTCTGTTCTCATCCTGAAGCAAAGTTCTTAACCTGAGGTACTATTTGTGGGTTAGCAGAGTCTGTAACCTGAAGCGTACGTAACCTGAAGTGTTTGTAATCCGAGGTACCACTGTACTCAATTGATTTCAGAATGAAATGTCACATGTATGCAGTCTTGTGCTGTTGTTTTTAAAGAAACTTTCCCATTTGGGAATACTTTTGTCTTAGATATAGATCTTCCAGGGGCTAATATTTGGGAGTGGGCTTGTAGACATAAATCACAATCCAGTACCAATCACTGCCCCGCCTTCCGTGCCATTGTTGTAACTAAGAAAAGCAAGAGTTGTAGCTGCACACTATATATTCATGTATAGTTTGACACTTGTTTCAATTTATGGGCCACTGCAACTTGAATGCCATTGGATTCAATGGGTGCTAAGCAACCTCACTGAAATGAGTCCTGTTCCCTTAGCAGCTTAGTTCCAGAATATAGGGTCCATCACCATAACTCTTTGGTGGGGAGCAAGATTGCTCCAAAATATCAGTGGAAAGCTGATATTTGATAGATGACTATCAAAAGATTTATTTATTTAAAGCATCTCTTTCACCACCCATCATCAGGAATACCAGGGCAGTTTGCAATAACGCAATACAATTCATATAAAAACAAACATAGGCCATAAAATACATCACAACCTGCAGCAGATCAGTCAACTGCTACCCCAGCTCAGTGTTAACAATGCCTGGGTGAATAGACAGGCTTTTTGCAAGAGCTGAAATCCCAGAAGCTGAGCACTGGGCATGGCCCTGGCCTAGTGGATCTCAAGCAGAACAGCCTTATTCATAGATCTCAGCTAAGAGAAGATGTCCCTTCAAATAACCAGGTGCCCAACTGCTTACTGTAGTGGTGGTGAACCTATGGCATGTGTGCCAGAGGAGGTACTCAGAGGGGGTACTCTGTGAGCACCCGCGCCATCGCCCCAGCACTGAGTTTGCCAGAGTAACAGATTTTTACAGTTCCGTAAGATGGAAACAGCCCTGTGTTTTCTTACTTTTCCAGATAAAGACTAATGTGACGAACTTGATCTTTCCTGCTTACACAGGTTAGATTTAGGAAACCTGGAAATGGAGCAACTGGAATTTCAAGAAACCTCTATCTGGAAAAATAAGTTATATGACCTGTGTGCAACACTTGAGAAGAGAGGAGGAATGACAAAGGACAGCACAGTTAGTTCTGAAAATGTTCCCTTAAAGTCTGGAATTGTCTGCCAAATAATTTTAACTAACAGATGACCTGAGTGCTACTGCAAGCGTTGCTCTCAAACTTACAAAGTATGAGCCAAGGTTCGACAAACTATCAGCATGCGTACAACAGCAAAAATCATATTAATTGTTCAAAAGCATGCCAAACGCAAGCTTTTAACTTTGAATAAAAAGTGGTTTGTATCATTGAAAGCCCTGTTATTTTGGGGGGTTTTTAAGACAAAAGATGTTAATTAGTTAGTTGTTTATTCTAAACTAAAACCTCAGTATTCAGGTTAAATTGCCATGTTGGCACTTTGCGATAAATTAACTCAGTTTTGGGTTGCAGTTTGGGCACTCGGTCTCTAAAAGGTTTGCCATCACTGGCTTACTATATGCCCTAAAAAAAGGTAAAAGACCCCTGACAGTTAAGTCCAGTCGCGAACGACTCTGAGGTTGCAGCCATCATCTCGCTTTACTGGCTGAGGGAGTCAACGTTTGTCCGCAGACAGTTTTTCCGGGTCATATGGCCAGCAGGACTAAACTGCTTCTGTCAAAACCAGAGCAGTTCATGGAAACGCCAATTTACCTTCCCGCCGGAGCGGTACCTATTTATCTACTTGCACTTTGATGTGCTTTTAAACTGCTAGGTTGGCAGGAGCAGGGACTGAGCAACAGAGCTCACCCTGTTGCGGAGATTTGAACCGCCAACCTTCCAGTCAGCAAGCCCTAGGCTCAGTGGTTTAGACCACAGTGCCACCCGCGTCCCTGTATGCCCTACGCAGTTGCAAAGCAAATTGTAGCCAGGCAGGGCAGAACTCAGGTTAGGTGCAGGATGAAGCCAATATGGAATACAGGGCCAATGAAGGCAAGGCATGCACAGTATACAATGCTAATGGGACCAAAAGGGAAGAAAATAAAAGAATATGTGCTTGGTTATTAGTATTTTTTAGTGTGGGGAATTCTTTAGATTCCTCTTTTATGTCTTCTCCTTAAATCTCATCCTTCCATGTTCACCCGTGAGATATGTTACTTCACTGAAGAACTGTGACTATTTCATTCACTCCTGCTGCAGTTAAAAAAATAATTTCCGCAATTAAAAACCGTTTGCGGGGGGGGGGGGGACTGATGGTGTAACTTTAAAAAGTACTGCTAGCAAGGTGTTAATGCATCCAAAGTGCTTTTCCGAAAAACAAGAGTATATTTTGTTTGTGTGTGTGTGTGTTTAAAGTAAAGGCACATTATTTCAGACTAGATTATTTAGATGTTTATCATAAAATATTAACTGCAATAAATGAGTTCGTTGGTTTTATAAAAGTACTGCAAAGAAAGGAAAATCATTTCAGAGAGGTAATGGAGCAGCAAAGTAGTCTGCTCCTCTGATTATTCGTCACATCGGTTTTGTATTCCTTGTCTCAAGAAATGGCATATACGTCAAACATAGCCCTATTCAGAAATGCCCTTTGTGCTTTCACTGAACAAATGCGCATATCAGAAGTGCAGAGATTAGCAGCCAGGGAGAGACAGCCACTAAATTGTGAAATTCCCTTTCCACAGTAGTGTGTCTATCTAATGCCTTCATTGTGCAGCTTCCACAATATGCAGAAAATGCAGGTCTATGCGGAAGGCCCATAGCTCAGTGCTAGAGCATTTGCTGCGCATGCAAAAGGTCCCAGTTTCAATCCCTGGAAAAAGACTGGGAGTTTTCTAGCAATGTTTTCCACAATCCATTTGCTGCAGCTGTGGCTCCATCCTACAAAACAAATATTCTTCCTCTGAATTAGCTTGGAGTGCTGCACATGATGTTCTGCCAGCAGGAGAGGCTTGGAGCCCTTGCGCCTAAGCCATTACAGTGGCTGCATAACCATAGATCTGGGCTGCCTAGTTGCTCCTGTTTGCTTTGACCCACATTCCACTTTAATGGGTACCAAATTTTCTTCCCTGCCTTCAGGGCCTGGAGAACCCTGAGACATTGCAAGCAAAGGGGGAAAGAGCTTATCTCCCTGCGCTGTAAATCTTCTATATTTTGCCTTATTATATGTACAGCCCAATCCTATCCAAGGCTTTAGCTGATGCTCTACTGACATTGACCTTCAAGGCGCTGCTATTTTCCTAAGTGTGAAATTTTCCATATCAGCCAGAGGCATGCGAAATAAAGTGCTTGTCATTCAAGGCTGTCAGCCGCACATGTGACGTCTATATATGGGTTAATAAAACTGTCTATCTTGAACTTTGCTTTTTTTTATTTGGTAGGAAAACAGGCCATTGAAAGGGTTCCGCAAAACTGTCTCTTCTCCCTCTTTAGCAATGGTTTTTCAAAACACCAGGCCATTCTGTCCTGGGCTATGCCAGCATGGGACCAGATCATTTCATTTGCTGCCAGCCAAGAGCAGTGGTGGCACAAGAGGTTGCACTGCTTAAGATGGGTAGTGCCCTCTACGGCCTCCTCTTCTCTGTCCCCAGCTGTTGCTACTGCTCATGTTCTTCCTCTTTCTCCTCTCTCTCTCTCCCTGCCCTGCCTACATTTGCCACATAATAATAATAATAATAGTCCGCCCATCTGGCTGGGTCTCCCCAGCCACTCTGGGTGGCTTCCAACAAAGATTAAAAATACATTAAAATGTCACACATTAAAAAGTTCTCTGATGTCTTCATCAGATATCTTCTAAATGTCTTCTAAATGTCAAGTAGTTGTTTATCTCTGATGGGAGGGCGTTCCACAGGGCGGGCGCCACTACCGAGAAGGCCCTCTGCCTGGTTCCCTGTAGCTTTGCTTCTCGCAGTGAGGGAACTGCCAGAAGACCCTCAGCGCTGGACCTCAGCGTCTGGGCAGAACAATGGGCATGGCACTGCTTGCTCCACCTCCCTTTCCTCCTTGCCTTGCTCTGAGAAAGGGCCAAAGGGATCCTTCCTCAGAGCGAGGCATCCTGGTTGAGGTGGCCAGGAGAGCAACTGCAGAAGCTCTGTTTCAACTAAGTCAAAGTCTAAAGAAGGGGTCGGAAAAGTTTTTGTGGCTTGGGCCAGTTCACAGTCCCACAGATGCCACTGTAGGCCAGAGTGTGCACTGATTCTCTCCCACTACCACCACCAGTACATGGGCTATAGGAAGAGAACAGTTATATTGGCTTTCCATTGGATGTTGTTTATTTTATATATAAGGATTTTTTTCACCACCCTTCAGTCACAATCACAGGGCAGTTTACAGAAAGAATAAAACAATAAAAGCTTTAAGAAAAGAAGCCCTGCGTGTAGTAAACTAAAATCCACAAAATCATAGAAAGATTATAAATGAGTAAGAGAGTAAGCAGGATTAAAATTCCGTCTGAAAAGGGCAAGGTATAAATAAATAAATGCATTTATATATTCAAATGACAGAATGCCCCTCCCCACCCTCAATGCTCTCATTCCATCTTATGTCTGCAAATGGTTTGCCAGCCATTTTGGTTTCATCTGAAATGTTCCCCTGAACCAAAAATGCTGATGTGGAAACAGTTGTTTATCCTCCTTAGACAATTAAACCTCCATGCAGCATTCCAAACAAATAAATTGTTTGTGTCTCCGAACACCCTGGAGGCACGATTATGACACGCTCCCCGGCAGACCTCCCGGTCCCATGCCAAGCTGATTTTCTTTGGTGGCATGAGAAATTTTCCACTTCAAACTTTTTAAAAAGCCCATCACGGTATTTCCAATATCGCTTACATTTAATATTTGTTTGTTTGACAAGGATTAGCATAAAAAGATATTCTCTTTGCAAAAGCATGAGAAAACGGAGTCGACGGGTGCAATCAGGAGAGGCAGATGCAAAAATAAAATAAAATGTATTTCCGATGACAACATGCAAGAAGGAACCGGGAGCTTGCACAATAAATTCCCCATTTTCTTCATGTGGAACACAATGGGGTTGTCCTGGTAATTTCTCTAACTATTAATTATCATGATAATTGCTCACCTGCAGAAATCACTAGGTAACAGACAACCTATAGTTATATCGTACAGTGCAGAGAAGGAAACATGAAAGGATTAATTATAGCATATTATGTGTTCAGTGACATCTTTGTCTACTGGGGGGGAAACTGATCGTGTTTAAAGTTGCTACTTTTCTCCTCTCTTCCTTTTTTTTAAAAAAAAAAATAAAATAATAATAATAATGCTGCAGCTTAATTATGTCTCTTCTGTACTTGTGTGCCCAGTCCAGCTAAAAAAAGGAAATAATTTGATTTTATTAAAAACAACAACGCCGTGATGAAATATATTATATTACATGTTCTCACACTGCAATTCTAAGCATATTTACTCAGAAATAAACGCTGCTGCATTCAGTGGGGCATATTCCCAGGTATTTGTGCCTAAGGCCTCATAGGAAAGGCAGATCAAAACACAGATCAGTCATACCCCCCTGAGCAACACACTTTAAACACTTCCATCCTTACAATTAGGGTGATTAAAGAATGGCAGTGACATGGGCTACATTCCACTCTTGTGTACAGTGGTACCTCGGGTTAAGTACTTAATTCGTTCCGGAGGTCCGTTCTTAACCTGAAACTGTTCTTAACCTGAAGCACCACTTTAGCCAATGGGGTCTCCTGCTGCTGCTGCGCCGCTGGAGCCCGATTTCTGTTCTCATCCTGAAGCAAAGTTCTTAACCCGAGGTACTATTTCTGGGTTAGCGGAGTCTGTAACCTGAAGCGTATGTAACCTGAAGCGTATGTAACCTGAGGTACCACTATATTTGTTGAGTAAAAATTCAAATCTACACAAGTGATTGTGAGTAAATAACAGAGGGAAGTAGTTATTCTACACATGGCAGAATAGTTATTATCTTATAGGTATGACATAAAAGACCTGAATTCCTATTAGTGTCATAGGAAGTCACCTTATACTGACGTCCATCTAGTTTAGTATTATCTACACTAGGGTCCTCCAGGACTACAATTCCCATCATTCTGACATGAATTCTACTCAATATTGATCCAGAGCAGATTCCAACATATAGTTACCGGTAGCTGAGTAAATACTTTAACATGTTGCAGGATTCCCCCCCAAAACAGACCAAAGGCAATTAATATTTCATCCAGCAGAGCTTTACTGCTACTGGAGTTTCACAACTTTGAATGCTACCAGTAGCTTGGTTACTTATAGGTGTTTATTATTTACAGCAGTTACTATATACAAGAACAGAACAGATACGGATCTTGACTAGCTCTCTCTTAACAAACTCCAAATGACTCTCTTCTCTCAGAACACCACACTGACCAACAAACTATCCAGTCAGTAAGGTCATAAGTCATCATGCCTGTGTGAGACCTCAACCAATGGTAGAGGTGTATCCAAGGTCCCATATCTCCAGGCGGAATAACTCCTCTGCTCAGTCATCCTTGGCTTTTGGCCAACGTCTAATTGCTTTGTGTGAAGCTGCACAGAATGGCACATAGTCAAAAATCCCAACAGTTCCATAGATTAACTATGTGCTGCATGCAGAATTTTCTTCTAGCTGTCCCAAATCTACTAACAGACACAGGGGCCATTATGATAAAGCACATGTCTGAGTATCATGTTGAAAGATCAAATGGGCTTCCTCTTCCTGCCACCCAACTCTACTCATTGAGAAAGCTTGAGAAGGGTGAGCTGATTCAAAATCAATCTGAGGAGAGTTCACCCACCATTGTTCTTGGTGATTCTGAATCAAACAATTATTTTTTTAATCATATCTCCGATGAATAAATTATTACCATGAATCTAAATAAAACAACTGAAACTTTACACCAACACCCACCCATCACCCACCCACATATATAAATAAAGTATCTAGAAAATGGAAGTGGATGGACTGTCCTTTTAAACTGATAATGAAGAGCAACCACAAAAGAAGATTTCCATGGCCTGAATGTTCGAGGAAGATAATCATGTATCGATTGCACCGCTTTCCTAAGAGATGCAGTCAATGTATGGCATTTTGCAAAGGAGGTACAAGCCTTTTGTACACATGGTATTTAGCGGAAATCCATTCAAAAACTGCTTGATGAAGCTGGTCTTTAGAGCACCGGGCTGCAGATAAATAATAATCATTATTTCTTTTTTCTTTTTAAAATAAAAAAATGTCACTACCTATGTGAAAAATTCATACTAGGTAGACAGCATTTAATAAGGAGATCAATAATGCTCATTTCAGGGGGTAAAGAATTAGGTTTGGAATATGGTGAAGGAGAGAAAATAATAAAAGAACATCAAATGCTTGATCACAGAAGTGATGACCCATTAGGGGGAATGCAATTTCTGTGTGGCATTTCATGCTGGAGTACATTAGGCAACTTACATCATAAAACACTGTGCAAAGGCAAATTCGGGCACCGTCTGCTCTATGCATTTCAAGTGGTATCATACCACTTTAAAGAGTCTTGGTTTCCCTCAAAGAATCTTGGGAAGTATTGTTTATTAAGGCTGCTGAGAGTTGTTAGGAAACACCTATTCTCCTTGCTGAGCTACACTTCCCAGAGTTCCCTGGGGAGAGCAATTGATGGGATTGACTGTTAAATTTGTAGCTCTGTAATTTGTAGCTCTGTGAGGGGAATAGGAGTCTCCTAGCAATTCTCACCACCCTTAACAAACTACGCTTCCCAGGATTCTCTGGGGGAAGCCATGACTGTTTAAAGTGGCACAGTGCTGCTTTAAATGTATAGTGTAGACAAGGCCTAGGGCAGGCATCCCCAAACTTGGCCCTCCAGATGTTTTTGGGACTACAATTCCCATCATCCCTAGCTATCAGGACCAGTGGTCAGGGATGGTGGGAGTTGTAGTCCCAAAACATCTGAAGGGCCGAGTTAAGGGATGCCTGACCTAAGGGATAGAGCAGGATTTAGGAAAAGCAGAACCATGAGGCACATCCATACACTTGGAGTCTGTATGGATTCCCTCAAAGAATCCTGGGAACTTTGCTGAGGGTGCTGGGAATTGTAGTTCCCTGACAGGGAAGCTGCAGTTCCCAGCATTCTTTCAGGAAAGATGTGTGCCTTAAATGTAGAGAGGAGACTAAGAGGAGTTATGAAAGGAGTTTTGAAAGCCATCTTCAAGCATCTTAAGGGCTGTCACATGGAAGATGGAGCAAGCTTATCTTCTCCTGCTCTGGAGGGTAGGACTCAAACCCAATGGCTTTGAGGGTCAAGAAAGGAGATTCTGACTAAACATATGGAAAAAGCTTTCTGACGGCAAGAGCTGTTCAGCTGTGGAACAGGAGGTTGTGGGCTCCCCATCCATAGCTGTCAACGTTTCCCATTTTTTTAAAGGGAAATTTGCTTATTCCAAATAGGATTCCTCACAAGAAAATGGAAAAGTTGACAGCTACAGCTATGTCCCCATCCTTGGAGGTTTTTAGCAGAGGTTGGATGGTCATCTGTCATGGATGCTTTAGCTGAGATTCCCGCATTGCATGAGGTTGGACTAGATAGCCCTTGGGTCCCTTCCAACTCTATGATTCTGTGACTAGACAGGCCATTGGCCTGGCCCAGCAGCCTCTTCTTATGCTTTTATGTGCAGACAGACACCTGAATAGGGCCGATGAGTCAGCCATCCTCAAACGCTGCTCTGTCGACATTCTGCTATAAAGCTCTTAGAATTCCACAAGTCCTCTCCACAACAAAAGGGGCGCCCCGACGTGCAGAGGAGAGAATAAAACAGAATACCCCTCGACCTTGCAAATGTTACCTTTTCAGCAGTTCATAATGATGGTTTGTGTGGCTAATCCAAACCAGCAGTTGGTAATTTACGAAGTGGGGGTAGCATCGTCATCAAATGCATCATTACCCTGTCCAAATGCTACAGGGGCATCCATGATTCATTTTCTACGTACAGTAGTCATGGAATGAAGAAGACGATGAATGCCAAAGTGGTAGTTAATGCCTGCAATCTTCTCTCCGCAGTATTAATTACCGACGATACCTACGTGCCACAATGTTCATTTGTTTTCCCACTGCGATTTCCCTTATCTGTTGTTCAGCCACAGAGCTGAGCAGCGAAGCAGCCTCCGGGCATTTTTTTCCAATCTGCTTTTTCTTTGCAGCACTGATAGTAAACACAAAGAAGCGGTCCTTTCGGTGCACCCAATGCCCCTTTAAAAGACATTTGCGATTCGGTGGTCCTCATTTGGTCACCTGACAACATGCTATGCATCATTATTGGCTGAAGGTCAAGCTGGATGAGACATCACAGAGATTATGAATGGATTTCCCCGTCTCTTCAAATTTCTCTGAAAAGCAACTTGGGGGAGGGACGGATCAGGACCCAGGGTGGTAGATAAGTGCTTGCTGCTGTCAGTCATGTTGGTTGACCAACCCTCCACCCAGACTAGCTGGTGGTGGTGTTAGGAAAGCATATATGAAAATGTAAATATATTTTGGGATAATGGTTAAGAGATGAGGGTTCAAATCCCCAGTCAGTCATGAAGCTCACTGGCTGACCTTGGGCCTGTCATTATTTCTCAGCCTAACCAACCTTCCAGGGTTGTTGTGAAGACAGTGGCGTAGCGTGGGTTGTCAGCACCCGGGGCAAGGCAAGTAATTTGCGCCCCCTAACCCGTGGATTTTAGCACTGATTTTAGCACTGCGAGTGCGAGCGCCCCCCCCCCCCCAGATGTTGCGCCCGGTGCGGCCGGCCCCCCCGTACCCCCCACGCTACGCCACTGTGTGAAGATAACATTGGGAGTAGGGAAGAACCATGTATATGACATTATGCTCCTTGGAAAAGGTGGGGAACAAATGTAATAATAAAATAATAAACAAATAGCTGTGGGACTTTTGGCTCAGGAAAAGGGGCTAGCTCTCACTGTAAATGCCATGGTCCCAATTCACTTGCTTCCTGCCACAGTGGCTTGAGATGGGAGATTTGTGATAGGATCTCTGACGTATTTACAATGAAAGGACTTTTTTGATGCTTTTGCTGCAAAGGATGAACATGTCCACCTCTTTGGTGATTGTTTACAATGAAAGCACGATGGGGGGGGGGGGGAATAGGGGAGGTAATGTATTTTGGAGCTTGTCCCACTTACAATGCCAATTCCTACATTTAGACAATGGTAGGGAAGGTGGGTAGACCACAGGAATATAGGAAGATGGTCATTTGTTTGTTTGTTTGTTTGATGCCCATCTGTCTGTGTTACCCCAGCCACTCTGGGCAGCTTCCAACAAACACAGTAAAACATCAAACACTAAAATCTTGGGCTGCCTTCAGATGTCTTCTAGAAGATAGTTGTTTATTTCCTTGACATCTGACGGGAGGGCGTTCCACAGGGCGGGTGCCACCACCAAGAAGGCCCTGTGCCTGGTTCTCTGCAGTGCTTTTTTCCCTAGAAAAAGTGGTGCCAGAATTCACCATGAGCCCCTCCCTTGTTCTCTTATAATGGCGCCCGCCTGAGAGGTGCTGAAACTGAGTTTCTGCAAGATCTTGCTGGGGAGGGGGGGACCCTGGTTCTCTGTAACCTCACTTCTCGCAATGAGGGAACCGCCAGAAAGCCCTCGGAGCTGGACCTCAATGTCCGGATTGAACAATGGAAACGCTTCTTCAGGTATGCAGGGCTGAAGCCTTTCAGCCTTATAGGGAGTTAGGCCCTTGGTCTATCTAGCTCAGAGTTGTCTACACGGACTGGCAGCAGCTGTCTGGGGTTTGAGATGGGAGACATACCCAGCCCAACCTGGAGATGTCAGGGATTGAACCCGAAGCTATCTGCATGAAGAGCAGAGGCGCCACCACTCAGCTACGGCCCTTTCCCATCCCTTTGGTGGGTCTTCTTGGAACTGTGGCAAATTCATGATAGGCCCAAGGGCATCCTGTCAGTGATATGCCTGATCAGAGTTCGAGCTTCTGGTGTGACCCAAATTTCCTTCTCCGCTTCCTGCCCCAAATGAACTTGAGGAATTCATTTTGTTCAGTGCTTAATAACGGCTCCAGTTTTAACAAAACCTCCAGATATCAGCTTTCTTGCCAGGGCACTGTTAATAGCAGGTGAAGCAATTTATTTGGCATCATACCTGCACAAGATTCCCTACAGTATGTGGAAATTGAAAAATGAATTAAAATAAAGACACCTTCCTTCATATCCTCCCCTCCCCCACCTTTCCTATGTGGTGAATACCAAGCTGAGCAAATACATGATTAGCCTGGTGCAAATTTAAGTGATTACTTAATAAGGAAGCCCTGGGTCTTCAAAGATCGTGGCGGGCTTATAATTATAATTTAGTTTGAATTCCAAGCCTCCCCTGAGTTCCAGGTGCGTTCCTGCTTCATCCTTGTGATATAGCATGGACCATATTACAGAACTCTGATTTGAAAGCAGAGGCACCGTGGGGGGGGGCTGCAGAATTATTGCTATAATGCTGTAATGAAGGCAGCTCCCTCGGAAGGGGATTATCAGAAAGAGCAGGGCAAGACACAATCCAGAGACGGCAAGAGGGGCATCAGTTGCCTAATCCCATCGCCAGGTGTGCAGCTTACTCAGAGGTGAGAACAGCAAATAGTTCAAACAGATACGCTAATACAATGGACCAGAATCACCCTAGTCCTGGGATATAGATCACCCTGTGGCATGAGGGCACGCTGAATTTTTCAACTTTAAAATTACAAAAATGAGGGGTGCTAAAAAGTTGTAGAATCATAGAATCATAGAGTTGGAAGAGACCACAAGGGCCATCGAGTCCAACCCCCTGCAAGATGACTTGTAAGATGACTTGTGAATTCAAAGTACATTCTGGTTAAATGAATATAATTTAGTTTAGCTTGGTAAGGAAAACGTGTGTAAAATTGCACAGAAATCGTTAAAGATTATGGCTGAGGACTTGCAGTTATATTCCATATTCATATTACTATTTATTACTTCTTCTTCTTCTTCTTGTTATTAACATTCTTATTATTATTTATCATTACCTGACATTCTCAGAAGGGAAAATACTTTGGTTTTCCAAAAGCTGTTGATGTGCTTCTTCATCAAACGTAGACTTATCAGGCTAAATAGCAGAATTTAATTCCTCACACCCAAAAACATTTTTAACACCCCTCGCTGAAGAAAATTTCCAAAAAATAAGTTTTACTCCGTTAAATGACACACCCTACTACAGTAAATAGCATGGGTGCACAATCAATTACCATTATTTAATATAAGTTCACATATTGTGAACCACCCTGAGACCCCCAGGTATAGGGTGGTATATAAATTCAATAAAGCAGCAGCAGCAGCAGCACATGACAATTTACAAGCAACATATAAAATGAGGAAGAGCCATAGCTCAGTGCTAGATCATCTGCCTTGCATGCTGAAGGTCTCAGGTTTAATCCCTGGCATCTCCTGGTAGGGCTGGGAGAGACCCTGTTCCTGCATTGCAGGGGGTTGGACTAGATGACCCTTGGATCCCTTCCAACTCTATGGTTCTATGAAGCCCTGGAGAGTCGCTGCCAGTCAGTGTAGACAGTACTGAGATAGATGGACCAAAGGCCGGTTTCAGTATAAGACATACAGTGGTGCCTCGCAAGACGAAAAGAATCCGTTCCGCGAGTCTCATCGTCTTGCGGTTTTTTCCGTCTTGCGAAGCAAGTCCATTAGCGGATTAGCGCTATTAGCGCTATTAGCGGTTTAGCGGCTATTAAAGGCTTAAGGGATTAGCGGCTATTAAGGGATTAGCAGCTATTAAGGGATTAGAGGCTATTAAGGGATTAGCGGCTATTAAGGGATTAGAGGATTAGCTGCTAAAAGGCTATTAGCGTCTTAGTGGATCAGCTGATAAGCAGCTTAGATCAGCTGTTCAGCGGCTTAGAGAACAGCTGTTAAGCGGCTTAGGGGCTGGGGGAAAAGGGGGGGAGGGGGAAAAAACCCGCAGAACTCGCAAGACATTTTCGTCTTGCGAAGCAAGCCCATAGCAAATTCGTTTTGCGAAGCACCTCCAAAACGGAAAACCCTTTCGTCTAGCTGGTTTTCCGTCTTGCGAGGCATTCGTCTTGCGGGGCACCACTGTATTCCTATGTAACAGTTTTTTAAATGGTACAAAATGAACACATGAATAATCATAGTTTAGAGGTCCCGGGCCCTAAGGAAGTCAGATTATCCTCTACCAGAGCCAGGGCTTTCTCAGTGATGGCTCTGACCTGGTGGAATGCTCTGTCCCATGAGACCAGGGCCCTGCAGGATTTAACTTCCTTCCGCAGGGCCTGTAAGACAGAACTATTCCGCCTGGCTTTCAATTTGAACCTAGCCTGATCTTTTGTTCCCCTTCCTCCCCCCTCCCCTTTTTGTGAAGATTGTCCGCTCTGGGATCCCAAAGCTGGTTCTCCCCTGGTCTCCTCGGTGGCCCAAGTGGGACTAATTTAGTCAGCTAGCCCTGGTGATCATCTAATGTTTATTGGATGGATTTCCCCCCTAAATTGACTTTTGATTCTTGATTTTATTGTTATTTATGCTTTATATCATATTTTATCCTGGTGATTTTTTTGGTAGCATCAATTAAGTGTTTTAAATTTGTTGTTAGCTGCCCTGAACCCGGTTTCCTGAACCGGGAAGGGCAGGGTATAAATAAAAATTTATCATCATCATTATTATTATAAGACAGAGATCTTTCCACCCAGCTGGAAAAAGTTGCTTCTGGGAAGTCCAGACAGTGGGTGACCCTCATACCTTTTCCTTCTGCTGGCAGGTGAAGACCTTCTTATTCCCAGCGACTTTTGGGAAAGGACTGCTTTTAATGAAAGGACTGGTGCTGTGCTGCTTTTATTGGAATTATCAGTATGTTTAAATAGATCTCTCCCATATATATATAATTTCGATTTTCAAATTTTTAAAATTATTGTTTGGTGCCCCTATGTTTTTAGTTGTTCCCATTTCATCTGTAAGCCATCTTGAGTCCCTGTCAGGGAAAAGGGTGGGGGATATAAACAAATATATAACAATCATGGTGGTGGTGATAATAATATCTAATGAAACAAAGGTTGGACCAGGGAATAAACAAATCACTTTTGATATTATCTTAGAGGAAAATGTCTGCAGTGCCTTGGCAATGCATGCTTTGGCTGCAGTTCTATACACATTTACCTGGGAGTAAATCTCATTGAATTCAGCGAGGTTTGCCGCTGATACTATAGGATTGTATATTTTTTTTAAAAAATTGTAATAGGTAAAGCCAAGAGATAAATTTTGTTGTAGGAGGCATAACAGAGGTTATCCTTTTTAACCCTTGTTAAATCCTTCCAGCCAACCAAACAGGCTAGAGCTATATTTCAATATTTACCCCTTGCATGAGAAAATATGGCATTACATCTAATCAAATTGGCCAGAGCTGAAGATGCCACATTAAATGTTTGCTCTTCAGCTGTGGAGTTCATTCATTCTGTCACTCTAATTCTTGAACCCAATTTGAAAATAGTTTGCATTATGTGCTATCTCGGAGCTTGATGTGTTTGCCCAATAAACATGGGTTAAATGACCTTCTCCCTGAATGTCACATTGTCACACACACAAAAGTAATTAAGGTGAGGTTAATATGCTTGGGGTGTGTGTGTAAAAAGAGTGAGGAACAATTCCCTTTATTTCTGAAGATTGGAGATGAGCATGAATTGTTATGTAGCCAAAACAGCACCATCTATGCACAAGGAAGAGGTGTGAGCAGATTTTGGGAAACTCCCAAACCGATAAAGAAATACAAAGCCTTAACTGCCTAAATATAGTCCACTGGCCAAGAGTCCAAATGGTTTTACCTTGACGTAAAACACAGCAGAACCTAATCCCACAATTCTTCCAGGCTGGTGTATCAGCTAATGATGGCCCTAACACGTCATATTTCTGAATTATCCCCCATATCAAAAGCTCCTTGCATGTAGCAAACTAACCTATCAAGGACAAGGCAAGAGTAATCTTTGCAAAGTCCGGTTTCATTCAAGGCAGAGCAATGAAAGGTCAAAAAAAGAAAAAAAGGAATCAAAGTTCCTTTCAAAGTTCCAAAGTTCCATTCCCAGTACGTTTCCGAGCACAACTGAAAAGTGTTGGTGCTGACCTTTAAAGCCCTAAATGGCCTTGATCCTGTATACCTAAAGGAGCGTCTCCACCCCCATCGTTCTGCCCAGACACTGAGGTCCAGTGCCGAGGGCCTTCTGGCGGTTCCCTCCCTGCGAGAAGTGAGGTTACAGGGAACCAGGCGGAGGGCCTTCTCGATGGTGGCACCCCCCTGTGGAACGCCCTCTCAGCAGATGTCAAGGCAATAAGCAACTATCAAAATTTTAAAAGACATCTGAAGGCAGCCCTGTTTAGGGAATTTTTTAATGTTTAATGCTGTATTGTGTTTTTAATATTTAATATTGGGAGCCGCCCAGAGTGGCTGGGGAAAAAAATTATTATTATTATTATTATTATTATTATTATTATTATTATTATTATTATTATCATCATGGCATCACCAATTTGATGTTTAAACTCTTATGTTTCAGGAGACAGGAAACCCTTCTCTGCCCCAGACTCAGGAGAGGGGCTGCCTGTCAGAGTAGACAACACTGGGCATGGGGTACAAATTGTCGAACCTGGTGTAGGGCAAATCCCTAAGCCCTTATTGCAGATGATGCCATTGTGCCTTAAGGTAAAGGTAAAGGTAAAGGACCCCTGGACAGTTGTTGTTGTTGTTGTTTAGTCATTTAGTAGTGTCCGACTCTTTGTGACCCCATGGACCAGAACATGCCAGGCACTCCTGTCTTCCACTGCCTCCCGCAGTTTGATCAAGCTCATGTTGGTAGCTTTGGGAACACTGTCCAACCATCTCATCCTCTGTCGTCCCCTTCTCCTTGTGCCCTCAGTCTTTCCCAACATCAAGGTCTTTTCCATGGAGTCTTCTCATGAGGTGGCCAAAGTATTGGAGCCTCAGCTTCAGGATCTGTCCTTCCAGTGAGCACTCAGGGCTGATTCCCTTAAGAATGGAGAGGTTTGATCTTCTTGTAGTCCATGGGACTCTCAAGAGTCTCCTCCAGCACCATTCAAAAGCATCAATTCTTCGGCGATCAGCCTTCTTTATGGCCCAGGTCTCACTTCCATACATCACTACTGGGAAGACCATAGCTTTAACCATAGCTTTAACTGGACGGTTAAGCCCAGTCAAAGGCTACTATGGGGTGCCGTGCTCCTCTCACTTCAGGCCGAGGGAGACGGTGCTTGTCCACAGACAGCTTTCTGGGTCATGTGGCCAGCATGACTAAACCGCTTCTGGTGCAACTGAAAACCGTGACAGAAACCAGAGCACACAGAAATGCTATTTACCTTCCTGCCGCAGCGGTACCTATTTATTTACTAGCACGGGTGTGCTTTTGAACTGCTAGGTGTGCCCTATGCAAATCCCCTTCTCATGGCCACTGAATCAGCAACAAAGCTGGCACAGAACTGAAACAGAGAGCTGCACTTCCATTTCCTTTGTGTAGCTCTCCATAGCCCTTTTGTGTGTGGAGACCCTTTTGTGTTGCATCTGCTTTCTTCCTTTCTCTCTCCCTCTTTCTCTTCTCCATTTCCAGGACGCCTCCCTATTGAAACACTCTGGGAACATTTCCGTGCGAACCATTTCAGGGCCGAGATAAATGGCGGCCTGGATGCTGACGCAGCAAAGGCGCGCCCAAGCGTTAGCCCTGTTAAATGGTTTCTGAGCCGGCGGAGCATAGCCGTGCCGCGATAAAAGAAGCACTCCCTGATGGATTGTTAGCGGCGCCCTAACTCTTTACAGGACGATAATATTGACTTCGCATTAGATAAACATGAATCTTCTAAACAAGAAGAGAATGCCTTCGGATTGGTCTCCGAGTTGCGTCTCGCCGTTAAAAGGCAGCAGGACACAGTCGGCAGAGTTTAATTTTAACTGTAATTACCTTTCCCAGTGATGTGCGGAAAGGTAACAAATGAAGCGCGGTGCTGTAACGCAGGGCTCTAAGCCGAGAACCGGGAAGGTCAGGCCCTTCGGCGAGACAATTTTCCTTTTTAAGGAAATTCATTAGCGCCTATCCATCGACATTAAAGAGCCTCTGGGCTTTCAAAGAGGGCGACAATTGGAGCTGAGCTCAGCAAGGTGTTTATGGAGGGAAGAGGGCAGCAGGTACTTGAACTCAGGGTCGTGTTGTGGCACAGAAACGGGGCAAAAGGGAAGGAACAAAAGCGTGTCCATTGTACTTCCAGACCATTGTGTTCCTGGAGAAAGCAAAGCACATCCCTGACAGCCTCCAGCAGTATTTCATGTATATGTGCCAAGTCAATGGTTGAGGCTGGCGTTAGCACTCAGCATCCTTGGGCATCTGCCAGGATGAAAGATCTGGAGAGAAGCCAAAGGAATTCCACAACCACCCTCCACCATTTATTCATTAGTGTTTGTATTTTACCTTTCCTCTGTAGAGCTCAAGGTGGTGTATGCAGGGCTCCAAGGAGTTGCACACACTTTGCAGAGTTCGAGCTGCTTCAAGGAGGTTGCTGCATCAAGCACCTTCAAACAATGTGTCAGAGACCAGCAGGATGAAGAGGAGGCAGAAGCTGGGGAACCCCCAAGGGAACCCCCAGAGGAGGAAGGTTCAGAGCCTGGGGTTTGGTGGTGGGACACTGAGGAGAGGGCAGAGGCAGAAGATTGAGAGGAGGGGCTGGGTGCTGAGGGGAAAACAGGTTTAGTGAGCAGGGAGAGCCCGTGACAGGGAGCAGTTCAGACTCCGACGCTGAAGCAGAGGTGGGGGCTCAAGAGGCTGCTGCAGAATAAAAGGATTCGCCCCCTCCTGCTGAGACAAACTTCCCTCTTCGCTGATCTCCAAGAACATGCAGAAGAATGAGGGCAGAGCAGGTGCACAAATGCAGTTTGAGACTGCTTGGGAAACATCTAGGAGAGAGGGAGACTTTGGAAGGGTGAAAGGCAGGGACCTCCAGTCCTGGCAACTGCTCCACAGGGGCAAGACCTACTGGGAAGTGTTGCTGAGTTGTATGCCGTTTCCTTGAATAAAGAGTTGACTTCACTGACAAGAGAGCCCTGTTACTTTCATGCTGACCTGCGTCTGACTCCAGCCCTGACACAATGTTCCAACCAAACATCATTCAGAGTGAAGTCCTTCCATCCATATGTCTTGTTGCTGCTGTATCACATGCACAACCCCCAGACTAGACTTTGCTAGCCTGGTGCTCTGCAGATGATGATGATTACTATTGCACTGATATCCCACCTTTTCTCCAAAGAGCTCAAGGTTGCAGAGTACGTAGTTGTCTTCCCCGCCATTTTACCCTCACAACAACCCAGTGATGTAGGTTGGGCCGAGAAACTGCGACTGGCCCAAGGTCACCCAGGGAACTGTATGGCCGAGAGGGGATTCAGTCCCTGGCCTCGTGGGTCCTAGTCTAACGTTCTCGCCACTACATCGCATGGGTGTTTGGGAGTTGGCAACAGGTTGGTCAGGGCCTTCGGGCCACTAAGGGGCTGATGGGAGTTGTAGTCCAGAACTTTTGGAAGGCCCCAGGTGGGGGAAGGCTGCTTTAGGCCATCTCTAACCAGCATGGAAGCAATCCTGGAAACAGCAGCATATGAGAACATTTCAAAGAGGACTGAGATCAATTGAAGAGAACGTGGCAGAATATCATAATGAGGCTCTGTTAAACCCAGTGGGGCAAGATGGCGAGGGACAAAACAGAACAGCACAAGTATTATCCTTCCCCAGCGGCCATGCTAGAGGCAGCACACAATTCTTCACAGGCATCAATTAATTAAAGCTTCCAACACCCTTGGGAAGGGAGGATTATTAAAGCACACCAAGAGGCACAGCAAAGTGCATACAACAATCACATCGCTTTGTTATTAAATATTGATTTATGTATTGAACTCTGCATTGGTCAGAGGGGAGAAAAATCCCTGAGTCCTGCCATCTCCATAATACGAATAGTGGGTTGTTGTTTTTCCCCATCATTGGTATATGGGGAGAGGGCTCGATCCTCAGCTGTTTTCACATTCAGAGTCCCACTAAATGAAGGCAAGAGTTTACACCAGATGGGCGAGGGACCCCTTCCTTAATTATTTTCCAGGTGGCATCCACATGCTGCAGCTGCCTGATATTTAAACAGGAGGAGAAAAGAGAATCAGATGTGCAGGTTGGGAAAAATACCAGCTTCAGATATTACAGGTAAAAGATCCAAGTGTGAAGAATTATGAGCAATTATCTATCTCACATATCCTGCTTGGAACTGGGACTCAAGCCGTACAGTCATCAGAAAAACATGGTGCTACTTTTACTTTGACAACAAGTGTGAGTTTGTGATTTTGCATGTTCCCTCGTTGTTGCTTTAGTTCTGAAAGAAGGGGCTAGGCTGGAATCCTTTTCAATGCTCTGCCAGCCTCCATTGCTGTGGGCAGTGTAGAATCATAGAACTGAAGAGGTGGTTGTTGTTGTTGTTTAGTCGTTTAGTCGTGTCCGACTCTTCGTGACCCCATGGACCAGAGCACGCCAGGCACTTCTGTCTTCCACTGCCTCCCGCAGTTTGGTCAGACTCATGTTTGTAGCTTCGAAGACACTATCCAACCATCTCGTCCTCTGTCGTCCCCTTCTCCTTGTGCCCTCCATCTTTCCCAACATCAGGGTCTTTTCCAGGGAGTCTTCTCTTCTCATGAGGTGGCCAAAGTATTGGAGCCTCAGCTTCACGATCTGTCCTTCCAGTGAGCACTCAGGGCTGATTTCCTTCAGAATGGAGAGGTTTGATCTTCTTGCAGTCCATGGGACTCTCAAGAGTCTCCTCCAGCACCATAATTCAAAAGCATCAATTCTTCGGCGATCAGCCTTCTTTATGGTCCAGCTCTCACTTCCATACATCACTACTGGGAATACCATAGCTTTTACTATACGGACCTTTGTTGGCAAGGTGATGTCTCTACTTTTTAAGATGCTGTCTAGGTTGGTCATTGCTTTCCTCCCAAGAAGCAGGCGTCTCTTAATTTCGTGGCTGCTATCACCGTCTGCAGTGATCATGGAGCCCAAGAAAGTAAAATCTCTCTCTGCCTCCATTTCTTCTCCTTCTATTTGCCAGGAGGTGATGGGCCCAGTGGCCATGATCTTCGTTTTTTTGATGTTGAGCTTCAGACCATATTTTGCGCTCTCCTCTTTCACCCTCAATAAAAGGTTCTTTAATTCCTCCTCACTTTGTGCCATCAAGGTTGTGTCATCTGCATATCTGAGGTTGTTGATATTTCTTCCAGCAATCTTAATTCCGGCTAGGGATTCATCCAGCCCAGCCTTTCGCATGATGAATTCTGCATATAAGTTAAATAAGCAGGGAGAAGAGGTGGAAGTGATGGCAAAGGGTCATCTGGCGAGATGCATTGCATTTCTCTTGAAACAGTAGCTATTTCTGGATTTGTATCTATATGTGAAAATTACCATATGCAAATTTTACACAATTGTGACCTGTTTGGTGATGTGTCTGCACTTCTTTTTGTTTTGCCAGTGCACAAGGGAGAGACAGTGTTTTGTAATGGCTGGAGCAAATGCTCACCTGCCCATGAAGCTCAATGTGGGAACTTGGGCCCTCACAGAAAAAGGGAAGAGGGCAGAACTACATACCTTGAGCTCCTTAGATAAGAGGTGGAATATAAATCTAATAAAATAAAATAAAATGTGGTCACTGTGGTGTAGAACCCATAACGTCAGAAAAACTCTTGCAGTGAGGTTGGAAACCAGTGCTGGGAATTACCTGGTGTGTCTTGGTCTCTCACTGTGATTATTAAAGTTTCTAACTGGTAAGAAGACTCCTTTTCCTTTGTCCTGGTTATATATATATATATATATATGTGTGTGTGTGTGTGTGTGTGTGTGTGTGTATATGTATATATATTTATATATATATATATATATACATTTTATTAAATTTTCCAACAATAACAAGAATAAAACAATACGAATAAAAAATAAAAAATAAAGCAAAACAAATTGACTTCCCCCTAGTCCCTTCCTTGGTTCCATTGTTTGTCAACATACCGCATGTCCATTTTAAAACTATAAACCATTTAAATACTTATTGTCCACTCATAGTTTCAGTACAAGTAGTTTTAAAACCCTGCTAATGTATTAACCTGTGTACATTGCTTCTGTATTCAGGATCACAATACCTCAAGGGCCACCTCTCCCCATATAAACTGACCCTGGTCCCTGCAATCAGCATCTGAGGCTCTTCTTCATATGCCTCCTCCATGAGAGGTCTGGAGGGTGGCAACACGAGAACGGGCCTTTTAGCAGCGTTGCATGAGCTGAAAGGAATGAGCTCCCTTGGTTTGGAGTCGATGGAGCTCGTTCCTCCCTCTGTGTGCCAGGCACATGGAGGTAGAAATAAGATCTATGGGGTCCACAAAGCATAGTGGTCAATGAAGCTCGTTCCTTCCTCGGCTAAAGGCCCCCCCAAATGTGCTCCCTTGGCGTGGGGCAGCACCGCCGCCTCTGACGCTTCCACCCCGGGTCACGCCTGAAGTTGCTGCTGCTGCTACACAAACCCCAGCCCCAAATGCCAGGCCAGGAATAGCTTCACTCAATGAGGGAACTATCGTAGGGGCACCTGGTTGCGGCCTCTCCAGAAATGTGCCCAAGGCAATGCCCCCCCAGCCCCTCCCCCATGCTATGCCACCGGGGCCTTTTCTCCAGTGGCTCCCCACTTGTGGGATGCTCTCCCCTGAGGGGCTCGCCTGGCACCTTCATTACATATCTTTAGGCACCAGGCAAAAATGTTGCCCTTCATCGAGGCCTTTCACTGATAAACATTCTACGCCTTTTAAATATGCAGGTTTCTTTTTGTTTTGTTTTGATTATGTATTTTGTGTTCTCATTTTGTAGTTTTGTTGTTGTGAGCTGCCTAATAATAATAATAATAATAGGTTGAGGTTAAGTTGCCAGAAACTTCATGTGAGTAGAATTGACACAAAATACGAATATTGAGAGGAAATGGTTGCTGGAGTTTACGTACGTGTTACGCCTTATTGATCAGGGAGCGTCCCAAGGGTGAACGTAAGGAACGGAGCTGTGAAATTCAATTATCATGGTTAGCACCATTTTGGTCTCTTCAACAATACGGAATATAAAGCTAGGATCTCATTTTCTTCAGTCTATGAACCACGTGACACACACCCTTCAGTTTCCTTCAAGGAAAAGGACTGAGAAAGCTTTGAATATTCTGCGCTTCTACAGCCCAAGAAACAGAATGATGCTTCAAAAAAACTGAAAAGTCTTCAATCCAGCCCTTTCCTATAGATAAAAATCCATTATTTCATGATAACTTATTGGCTGGTGTGAGCAGTGGGGGGAGGGGGGTAACCAGGATGTGATTGGAACTGAAAGCCATCCACTTTTATTTATCCCTGCTTCTCTGATTTAAAACGAAGCCTGGCTGTGTGCAGATGATAACTGTGAGCAAAGGTTGACATCAATTGGGAACTCTAGGACGAGCTGTCTCCGTGTGGGGGAAAATATCACCTTCTTTAAAATAAAATAAAAAAAATAGATGCTGAGTGACACTGACGAAATAGACAAGGCAGCCTAGATCAATGACATAAAAAATAGTTGTCACCCAGTGATTAGCGAACTATCACTTATAATAATCTCCTTCAATATGCTCCTTGGAGGATAACATTTGATTATTTGAACACATCAGAATGTTAATTATGGCTGGAGCCTGCATTTCGAGACTCATTTGTATTTTTTACAGTATGTGACATTTCAAAGCTTGAGGTAATTTTCGACATCTTATTAGGTGTTTGAAATTCAATTTGTAGCCTTAGCTTCAAACAGCAGACTTTTTAATTTAGCAGCTCTTTAGTTAGAGTGGGCTGGATATGGAATAATCATTAGGGAAGTAGCCACATAGATGTTGGAAAACTCCTGGGAATAAGCCTCTCAATCGATCCCCCTTGAAAAGACAGATACATACATATGCATACATTTAGTCGCAAACTGAGATATTAACTCGGCTCCTTCTTGATTTACAAATGATTTATCCAAGAGGTCTGTGGATGGTGGGTTTTTTTATTTAAAAAAACACTACAAAAATTCCACAAAGTCAGTAGACTATGACTGGTGAAGTGATAAAATATCTGAAACACAAAGCACCATTATCTTACAATATAAATTTACTTTACTCAAGTCATGGTTACTTTACTCTCTATCCATCTCTATTTTTTTTAAAAAATAATTCATATTCAATTATCATACACATACGCACAAACTAACACAGAACCCTACACAAAGCGTGTTCAGTATTTTAAAAACTAATTGCAGAGATGCAATTACATATAGCCGCATTTTAAAGATGAGTCTATATAGCTCAACCACAATAAGGAGGGAGTCAGGGGAGAAGTATTTTTATGATTCTCCCTTTTCATGTAATATAAAAAAGGAGCCCAGTCCACGTCAAAACTGTCCGATATGGTTTCACCCCGGACTACATCTCTATGTCTGACTCTAGACAAACAGATGAAGCAATGTTTCATACATTAATAAACCATGCCTCCCTCATAGGAACTTTTGATGATTTCCAGTATTTCCAGATGATTTCTATTGCCAATCTGGTTGCTGATAGTAGTGCAGGCACTAGATTTTTACTAGTTATAGAAGGATTGACATCATTCTCTAACATTTGCTAAAGATTTTGCTCAACCTATTTACTTTCCTACAGAGAACTTGGAACAACTAGTGCTATTTTTCTAGAAAAAGAGGTGCCGAAACTCACCATGTACGCCTCTCTCTTTCTCTTAGAGTGGCAATGACACACACCTGAGAGGTGCCAGAGCTGAGTTCTGGTTGGGGAAAGGAAAAATAAAAAACCCTGTGCAGTCTCACCAAGCTTGGCTACATCTCACGAACTATGTATGGTAGCCAGTAAACCTCCTGCTTTTATTGCCTACTTTGGACTACAAAAACTGGACCAGAGAGCTGGGGTGGCAGGAAAGAGTCAAGCAACTAACAGGTCACTTGGTACGTCAAAAAAACATTCCAATCCATTCTACAGGATTGTGGCACCATGGAAGCACAGTGTGAAACCTCACTACAGTGGAACCTCGGTTCTTGAATGTCTCCATTGACGAACGTTTTGGAACCCGGATGCCGAAAACCTGGAAGTAACTGCTTCAGTTTTCAAATGATTTTCAGAAGCTGAACATGCCATGCGGCTTCCATGTTGAGTTTCCCTATTGTATTAAGGCTTCTGCTTTCAATTTTCGGTTTTCGAACGTTTCAGAAGTCCAACGGTCTTCCGGAACGCATTACGTTTGAAAACCAAGGTTCCACTGTATTATTTTCCCTCAGACTGTGCAATGTGGCCAACTATGGCCACATCAACACCATGCATTTAAAGCACTACGATACCACTTAAAATAGTCATGGCTTCCCCCCAAGAAAAATAATAATTCCGGGAGCTGTAGTTTGTTAAGGGTGCGGAGAGTTGTTCGGAGACTCCCTGTTCCGCTCAGAGAGCTACAGTCAGTGTCTCTTCCCAGGAAACACTGGGAATCGTAGCTCCGTGAGGGGAATAGGGAACTCCTGTCAACTCTTGGCACCCTTCGCAAACTACAGCTCCCAGAATTATTTAAATTTATAGTGTGGATGGGGCTGGGGCAAGGAAGAATTGGGCTTGTTGCTGAGTTTCACAGTCTGGCCACGTGGCTGGTGCCTAGAAGTTCTAGAACTCATTTTGCTGGCAAAAGCAGAGAAAGAGAGAGAGGCTCGCTTCTGATCGACACTGATTTTACCAGCAGGTGTTTCTATGGTGATGAAAGTAAGTGAGGATTTACGGATTAGGAGGATAGAATCTGGACAGCTTTAAAAAAGGCTATGAACAACATATTAAAAGGGAATCTTTCCAGTTAAAAAATATTGATTTTTAGGCTGCGCTGACCTTTCGCGTTTTCAGCACAGATTCTCTTAGAATGAGCTCCCCCTCCCCATATTATTATTTTTATATATAAAAAAACGGAACTGGATTTACTAACCTTTTAATTTAACATTTCATATCGAGTTGGGAGAAACAGCAAGATAAAGAGCTGTTAAGGGAAAACAGCACAAAAATAAAGCCCCACATGGCAATGCTTGGTTTAGATTTTCCTCCTTTTATGTATATCTTTCCATCATAATTCTATTTGTGTGCTGTGGTGGGGGCTGGGGAGGATTTTTGAAGGTTATTCTTCCAGCAGATTTCATGTGTCTCACAATACTTTTGTGCTTAGCAACGTATAATATTTATTGCATTTACTAAGGCTGTTAAAATAATTTTGGCATTCATATGAAGACTGATCCTATGCAGTACGGTTGTACCTAAACCTTCTGAATTTTTTTTTTTTTTAAATGCCCGTTTTAATTTTTTTTTTTTTTTAAGTGCTCGAAACACTACTGATACATCATCCCTGTATGGAGTAGCTAGCTAATTGTGGTGCGATGGCTAAAGTGCTGTTGGACTAAGACCTCAGAGCACAAAATCCTGACCCCCTGATAAGCGAGGTGCTCTGCCTCGTTTCCAGGGTCTTGGGAGGTTGTGTGAAGCCTCTGAAGGCCTCTGTGAGGTTTTGTGGGGCTTTCGAGATATCTTGCTGGAACCCAGAAGCTGCCGAAGCCACTTCTCCTTGTGGGAATGTTCAGTGTGGCAGGAGGTTGTTGGGATACTGCCAGGGAGACAAAGTCCATCTTTACCTCCACATCGTCTCCGGACGTCCATTGATCTCCCGTAGACACGCAGTATCAGCAATTAGCGACACGAGCTCTAGAAATAGCTTCCCACATTCTAGAGCCGATGCACTCTCTTATCAGCAGAGTTCACACAGCAAAAGATGCGGTCAGGAGAGCATGATTTACATGATCAGAACAAAGAAAACCATGACTGCCTGCTTGAGAGTTTCCGGCAGAGAGAGGGGAAACGAAAGCAAAGACACACCATAAACATCCTGTGAAACAGGAAATACGCAGGCTGTGACAGAAACATCCTGCTCTCTTTTAAGGTGGAACGGAAATATCCTAACAGAGATGATGTATTGTTTATTAGTATCCTTCCTAACTGGAGCTAGCAAGTTCCTTTACTTAGCAGAGTTTACATTCCCCTTCTCACACACAGCAGAAAACTAGTTGCAAACTTGTGTGAGTTTCTTAAGACAGTCCGCAATTCAATCTGGCTTGTCCAGATTGAAATGTGTTCTAATATTTTCCTGGTAAGACCCCTTGAATCTCTCCTAAAAGAATAAAGACACCACAGTCTTATTCATAAGCAATAAAAAGAAAGTTTACTGACCATCATGCAGAGCACAGTGTGATCCCTAAAGGCAGGTTTTAGGCTTAAAGTTACAAGCATATACAAACAGGTTTACCCCATATGTGGGTTGACCTAGTGACTGTAGTTAGCAGTTCGGGAAGTTTGCAGGACGAAAAGAAGATGGAAAAAATAGAAAGTGGCAGCATGCCTTGTCCTTTTACCAGGTCTGGAAAAGTCATGCCCACCCACTGGTCACATGCAAGGAAGGATGCTCCAGGCCAGGAGGAACAGGAAATTTCGACTGGCTGGACCAAACATTTCCTTGCATGTCCACTCTAGGAAAACAAGGAATGTTGTACTTGACTGCTCTCAGTGAATTACATTCCACACTCCTCACTTCTCTGGCAGCAGCAGCGGCCCGCTTACAGAGCTGCCCCTTGGATTCCGCCGCCTGAGGCAGCTGCCTCAACATGGATGGACCAGCCCTCGGCTTAGCTGGAGTCCTGATAATTGTCTAAGGATGCTATTGCCGGGCTTGCTCACCGCACCTGTATAACAAACACCAGAATTCAGGCAGATATTTCCTGATTCACATGGGCCTTGTGTGTGTGTGATTAGCCACTTGCCAGCTGCCTAGCTGTGTGGGCTTCCATTTTTCATTTAGGTAAGTGTGCCTCTGGCAAAGGAGTGATCTGAGTGCTTTGTTATGGGCAACAAACCATGATTCAGCAGCTCATCCATCCTCCCAAATTGTTTGAAGGCAGTTTTTCCGCCTCCAAGCATTACCTCCATGCCAGCAAAAGTTTCACCAGCTTAATTTCTCCACATTGAGGCACAAGAGGAAAGCTTTCTTACAGACTTCTCTCTCTCTCTCTCTCTCTCTATATATATATGTACACACACAGTGGTACCTCGAGTTACAAACGCCTCAGGTTACAAATGCTTCAGGTTACAAACTCCGCTAACCTGGAAGAGTTACTTCGAGTGTCGGCAGTGCAGCGGCAGCAAGAGGCCCCATTTGCAAAAGTACGCCTCTAGTTAAGAACAGTTTCAGGTTAAGAACTCTGGAATGAATTAAGTTCGTAACTAGAGGTACCAGTGTGTGTGTGTGTGTGTGTGTGTGTGTGTATGCTGCAAGGAAATCAAGAGAGCTGGCCTGTAACATAGCGGTTTGAAGGTAGGATTGCAGATGTTCAGTCAACCTCTCCTTCCTTCTCGTGAGAGCTAAAGGGGAGTCGAAAGCCAATGGGTTGGATCCAGACTTCATCATCCTTACAGCAGACTCAGGGAAATCAGTCCCATTGGGTCTACATTTCCAAGCACAATTCAAAGTGTCGGTGCTGACCTTTAAAGCCCTGAACAGCCTCAGCTCAGTATACCTGAAGGAGCGTCTCCACTCTCATCATTCTGCCCAGACACTGAGGTCTAGCGCTGAGGGCCTTCTAGTGGTTCCCTCACTGTGAGAATTGAGGTTACAGGGAACCAGGCAGAGGGCCTTCTTGGTAGTGGCACCCGCCCTGTGGAACGCCCTCCCATCAGATGTCAAGGAAATAAACAACTATCTAACTTTTAGAAGACATCTGAAGGCAGCCCTGTTTAGGGAAGTTTTTAATGTCTGATGTGTTGTTGTGCTTTTAATTCTGTTGGAAGCCGCCCAGAGTGACGGGGTATGTATAAATAAATAAATAAGATGATGATGATGATGACGACGACGATGAAGCACTAAGCTTGGATCCAATTCAGTGCTTTGTGGACCTGGGTCAGCAGACTACCACAGGCAAAGAGCATTGGCCTTCATTCCCAGCCACCTTGCATTACAATTGTATATTACTGTCATTTTATTTTCCCATCAGACTGACTGCACATGTAACATCGAAAGCAAATAGAAGAGGAAGCAGAACTGTACCTGCTAGACCTGCCCCAAAGTCTGCAAAAGAGCCTATGTGTATATAGATTCTGGGTGGGGTCAGGAAGTTACCACATAGCAAGTCAGATAATTGCCTGCAGTGACTGGCTGTGGGTCGCCAGGGTTTCTGATGGGGGACCTTCCCAATCATGCCTGGGCATTGAGCCTGGGAACTTCTGCATCTGCAAAGTAGGCACTCTGCCACTGAGCTGAATCCCTTCAAGGACTTGTCCGGTTTAAGGGGACATGTGAACAGACCTACTGTTTCATTTTGATGAGATCTGTCCAGCATTGCTTATGGGAGACACAGGCAGAATCCACATCTCTGTGTATCAGAGCAGTAAAATGGCCTCTGTGTGACACAGTGCCTTCCACGCTGATCTTCACTGTTTGCCTCCCAGATTTGCCTGGTGAAAATGCCAATTTGCATATGAAACGGCACGTTTCCCATCTCACATTAATCGCTACTTCATTTCTGCTCGATTTCACCCGGTTTCATGGTGCATGCCTTTTTGTCACAGAGGAAACAGTTATACATTTTCTTGTGGTGCTTTTTTAAAGCGCACACAGACACATTCTTCTCTGGGCCCCTCTAGATGTCCTTCCCACTGCGCATTCATGATGATTTAGGTTCTTGATGACAGTGACGTGATCCCTCTTTCAGTACAGTTTGCAAAGGTTTTGGGGCGGACCTGCTGCTTCATTTCCCACCAGTTCATGTGTCAATCTGGAACCACCTGCTATAACTTTTCATACCACAAATGTTTATGCGTGTTTGTTCATTTCTTCTGTGGCATCTTAGTGCAAGGGCTCGCCTCCAGAGGGCAATAAGGCAGTAACACCAGGGATGCATAGCAGAACAACTAATACAGTGTATCATTAGTTTTGTGTATGGGTGTCACTGCATAATGCATCATTATTGCATCACTGACATGTTGCCGAATACACCTTTTACCTCTACTCCGTGGAGTGGCTCAGTGTTAGTTTCTGTTTGCCACTGTGCAGCTACTTTGGAGTCACAAGACTCTGATTACATTCCACACATTCCATACTGTTGGAAGTCTCAGGGGAGACAGGAGACAGACGTGACGTTACTGGTTTCCTGTTCCTTCCTTTGTTTGTTTCAGTTGCTCTCTGCTCTCACAGAGAGAGGATGTGTTTGCTGTCTGCGTAGTTAGTAATAAAACTCCTAGCAATGTAGCCCAAACCTCTCGTCTCTTCCCTGTGCTGGAAACTCTGCTGAATGGGGGATGTGCCTGGAGCCTTATCAGAGGCTCAGGTCATCAATCACATCGAAGACGATTCTGAAGGACTCGGCCGGAGGAAGATGAGCTTTATCAGCTCAGAAGAATGGAGATCCCGACACTCAGTACCTGAAAACAAGTTATGGCTAAGTGGTCTCAGTCCAACTGTGTGCATGTACAGCAGCCAGAGCACCCTCCCTTTCAGACAATCTGCCATTGTACCAACCAGCTATTCAGCAAGGTGGAACATAAATACAAGTCCCAGCTCCAGGACCGGTTGGTGCAGGTAGGGCAGGCATAGGCAAACTCGGCCCTCCAAATGTTTTTGGACTACAATTCCCATCATCCCTGACCACTGGTCCTGTTAGCTAGGGATCATGGGAGTTGTAGGCCAAAAACATCTGGAGGGCCGAGTTTGCCTATGCCTGAGGTAGGGCCACAAAGTAACTGCTGCCCCATCCAAATAAGCAGCAGCGATTCCTGTGTTGGTGACATAACTCCATTCCTCTGCCCACTGCTAGGTATTCAACTTTATTATCAATGCAAATTTTTGAACATTTCAACCAACTTCAACCCTTCCCAGAATTAATTGTAGGTTTCGCCTCTTAAATGACATTTTAAAATTTGTTTATTATATTGCAGTAGTATCTTTCCATGAAAAAAATTGCAGCTCGCCACTGTAATGGTGTAGAATGAGCTCCCAATTTGCATGGAGCTGTAGATTATAAGGGACGCGGGTGGTGCTGTGGGTTAAACCACAGAGCCTAGGGCTTACTAATCAAAAGGTCGGCGGTTTGAATCCCTGCGACTGGGTGAGCTCCCATTGCTCGGTCCCTGTTCCTGCCAACCTAGCAGTTCAAAAGCACCTCAAAGTGCAAGTAGATAAATAGGTACCACTCCGGCAGGAAGGTAAATGGCATTTCTGTGCGCTGCTCTGGTTTGCCAGAAGCGGCTTAGTCATGCTGGCCACATGACCTGGAAGCTGTACGCTGGCTCCCTTGGCCAATAAAGCGAGATGAGCACCGCAACCCCAGAGTCATCCGCGACTGGACCCAATGGTCAGGGGTCCCTTTATCTTTATAGATTATAAAGGACTTTAGTTCCTTCCCTTGTTACTTCACTTCCTTAGAGGGAAACTCAAGTCTGTCTCTCACTCTGGTGTTTTAAAGAGTCAGGCTTGATCTACCCATGCAAGAGAACAAGGTAGGGATTATTTATTTATTACACTTATATTCTACCTATTCTCCAAGGGGCTGAAAGGAGCTACATGGTTATCCTCTATTTTAGCCTCACAACAGCCCTTAAGCTGGCAGGTGGTGACTGGCCCATGGTCACCTTGTGAGTTTCCTGCCTGAGGAGTGATTTGAGCCGACTTTCCCATATCCTAGTTCAACACTCTGCACCACACTGGCACTGAATTATGTGGTAGAGACCTGAAGTAACAGGAACCAGGCACTTTTTGTTATCACACTATGTACATACATACATAAAATGGCTTGAAGCAGAAAGCTAGCATAACTGGGACTCTCCTTGACACACTCATCCTCTACTTTCGGGGAGTTTCTTTATAGCAGGAGAAACATGTTGTCATTTCCTAAAGGCCATTCCTCCAGCCAGATTGTGTAGCCTACCATGCTACCCCAGGGCTCTGCCGCCTCGTTCTGCGGCTAGTCATCCATCTAGCCTCAACAGCCAGCTGGTCAACTCTTTTTTCCTGGCAAGCGCCAAGGCTGGCTCTGTCAACGTTTGTACATAATGTAGAAATATGGTTCTTGTATATCCCAGGAAATGTGCACAAGTCCCCTTCCCCCCTTTGTGGACGGGTGATGTGCACATTCTCCCGGCGGATGTGCACAATGGCTGGTTATTATGCACATTAACCACTCCAATTGTCTTCCCTTTTAGAGATATATATTTTGCTGTGACTTTCCCTCCTCCCTCCCAGTGGGCAGTTTGAAACGCAAGGATTTCCATTCATGTGGAGGGTAGCCAAAGTAGCGACTGTACTCCTCTGTGTGACATTTCATCCTCTCTCTCTCTCTCCCTGGCACAAGCAACTCCATGGAACTTGAAAGCCAAAGTACCTCTTTCAAAAGCGGCTTTCATTTTCCCCCCTTTGTAGGCACGGTGTCCCCTCACTGCTCCGTATAATAAGCGAGCCGTCCATGACCACCCCTCCAATCTGCCAAGCCACAGCGCCGGAGCCGGCTGAGCTCTCCACACCGCCAGGCCTCGGCCGTGCTCCTCGCTCGCTGACCTGTGCCTCGCCGCTATTACAACAGCACATTACATCCCTGCACGGCCAAACCATTTCCTGCACAGACACCGAATTTATATAAAAGGCTTTCCTGGGCTTTCATCAAAATCTGGGTTGCAGGCCTATTTCATAACATTAATTCTCTCCCTCGCCGGCTGCCACATCAATTCGGTACTTTATAAACTATTTCAGGGATCCGATTTATCAGGCCTGACAGAGCCTTGCGCCGAAATAAACAGCCAGTGCCTCAGCCAAGCTCGCTCGGTGTCTCCTATTTATCATTATTTAATTCAAGGGCCTAAAATTCTCTGACATTATTAATAGTAAGATGAATCGCTGGGAAACTACAGAATCTGTGACCAACCAGGCTGAAATAATCCATTTTGGGGGAAATGTCTACTTGGAATTGCATTCCCTGATGGGTAGGCCTCTCTGTCATTAGCAACTCTATATGCATGGGTGGGGAGGTACTGAAGCATGAAGTCCCCATAGAGTTGAAGACTTCAAGTATGATTCTCTCCTCAGAAGCTAACACCCAAAGAAAGTGGGGGTAGCGGGTGGCAGTGGAGGGAGAGACAAGGAGAAGGGGGGGAAGGAAGTACAGCTTGCTTCTAATGCCTCTGTCACTTGAATTCAAATGTACTAATTTAATCCTTTTTTAGTACGTGATTAACTTTAACTTGTCTATGATTGAACTTTGGGTGTTAACTGGACCTGCAAATCCATTAGTTCATTATGAGGGCTATATTACTTAGCCACCTTGATGAAATATAATCAGCTGCCTAGGATGTGTACGAACACTTGCCACTATAATTTGGCACCTCATTAGCGGCTTTTTATTTTTTTTATTTTACTCTCAATCTCCCCCCCCCCACTCCCAATCTTACTTAAATGAAAGGGACTTAACTGAGGTAAAGTGTGTTGCAAAAGCTTGAGGCGTTCTGTTCCTAATAAATGTGTGTCCTCCTATCTCTGCTCCTCAGAGTTTAGGAAGCAAGACAAGGGCCATTTAGAGGTGGGACAGAAATTCAGTTCAGTTGGTGAACCTACCTTTATTTGCAGTTTCCGAAACATTACCTGGACTAAAAGATGGCCGTCCTTCAAAATTCATCTTTCTCTGAATTTTGCGGTGTAGTTCTCTAGCCAAGTACAGTGGTACCTTGGTTCTCGAACTTAATCCATTCTGGGAGTCCGTTCAACTCCCAAAACTGTTCAAAAGCCAAGGCACAGCTTCCGATTGGCTGCAGGAGCTTCCTGCACTCAAGCAGAAGCCGTGCTGGAAGTTCGGCTTCCGAAAAACATTCGCAAATCGGAACACTCCCTTCCAGGTTTGCGGCATTCGGGAACCGATTTGTTCGGGAGCCAAGCCATTCAAGTACCAAGGTACCGCTGTACTTTAGACAAATAACATTATTATTATAATTACATTATTAATCACTTTCTACATGTTTTTCTCAAGGCGTTGTAAAATAAAAACAGAAAACAACAACAACACCAGATAAATTTGAAACAAAACTAAAACAATGCAAAATAAACATTTGTGGCAAAGTCCCGTTTTTCCGGTTGGGAGAGTCTCTCAGAATCCTTTTCTTAAGTAAAGCATGTATAGAAATGCATATAATATTAAAAAGAGCAAACAGAACTGTGTTTACATTGGGGGAGATGGCTTTACAAAAATGAGTATGTTAATAGAAATTTGCACTAAAATACTGGTGAATTTTCAAAAGGAATATTTCTTCTTTTTTTAATGCACTCTTATGTACAAATGTGGGGAACTGGGGAGAGATGAGAACCTGAGAGCAACTGAAAGTGACACATTTTCTCATCCCTGGTGCCATTGCAAGGCCCTTCTTCCCACACCATCCTACGTAGTGAAGCCTAAGTACATTGCATGGCTACAGTGTAGCCTACAGGACAAAGGTAAGATTTGTATCCACTGTTCTATCCACACTTGATTGTGGGCATGTCCCATGGCTCCTGCAAAGTCCCCCAGGCAGAATACATCCTACAGGCTGAAAAATGCTTCCCGCCCCTGCTGCAAAGCAACATGGGCACAGATGGAGAGCTAAAAACAAAAGCAGACGCTCATCTCACTTCTAATCTTACCATCATCTTCCTAGTTCAGGACCTTCTATAGAACATTTCATTGTGAACACCGTGATGAACAGGCCCAACACCAGTAGTTGGCCAGATCAGGCATTATTGGCCAAGGACACCACAACTCAGAAGGGCACCTTAACAACCCAATCTGCTCTCTGCTGCACCTAGCTGTCACCTGAAGTGGTTCCCTGCACACCCACCCCCATGCTACCATCTACCTACCTCAATTGGGCTATTGGAAAGAGCTAAGGGCATGTCATGGTGGTGGCACCCAGCAATGGGCATCAGTAGATGACCTCAGCACAGAGGCAGGCTACAGCTCAGGGCAGCCTCCCCCAAGCTGGAGCTGTTGAGAGTTGCAGTTCAAAACATCTGGAAGGTTGGGGATGGTTGATTTAAGGTTTCATTGGTAAGAACCAGAGCCTTGAAACAGGCACAGAAACTGGCCAGCTGCCTGTTGAATCCTGAAACTGTATGTGTTTGAGAGTAGGGGGAATATGATCACCTCAGATGGTGACAGCAGTCACAAAATTAAAAGACTCCTGTTGCTTGGGAGAAAAGCAATGACAAACCTAGACAGCATCTTAAAAAGCAGACATCACCATGCCAACAAAGGCCCATATAGTTAAAGCTATGGTTTTCCCAGTAGTGATGTACGGAAGTGAGAGCTGGACCATAAAGAAGGCTGGTCGCCGAAGAATTGATGCTTTTGAATTATGGTGCTGGAGGAGGCTCTTGAGAGTCCCATGGACTGCAAGAAGACCAAACCTCTCCATTCTTAAGGAAATCAGCCCTGAGTGCTCACTGGAAGGTCAGATTGTGAAGCTTAGGCTCCAATACTTTGGCCACCTCATGAGAAGAGAAGACTCGCTGGAAAAGACCCTAATGTTGGGAAAGATGGAGGGCACAAGGAGAAGGGGATGACAGAGGACGAGATAGTTGGATAGTGTTCTCGAAGCTACCAGCATGAGCTTGACTAAACTGTGGGAGGCAGTGGAAGACAGAAGTGTCTGGTGTGCTCTGGTCCATGGGGTCACAAAGAGTCGGACACGACTAAATGACTAAACAACAACAACAAATGGTTCAGGATAAGGCCACTGTGCCTTTTAATCCAGCCCCAGGCAGAATTGCTAGCCCATCCCTGGTTATCTCTACAGCTGTGAAGCTCTATCAGGGAAGTGTGTGGGCAATGGGCTAGGCTCAGGAACATTGATCTTGCTTGTATTTACCTGCCTTATTGCTCGCTTTAATCCCTTTACGTTCAGAAAGATGCCCGCAAGGTAGGAGGGGGGAATCGTGCTTTATTCAAGCCGATTCTTAAAGAACATAATCTTCAGAGTGATTTGCCATAATAAAAGCAGTCTGAGAAGATGAGGGGCTGAATTGAATGTAACAGGAGGGAATGTATGTTCCCGCAAATACTGGATGAATGTTGGCATCGTGTCTGATATACTTAAGGCACAGAATACGTAGATGGCGCCTGAGGCTTGGCACCTGGACCAGCAGCTCTGCAGCTCTGCCTCCTTTTATAATTATTGGCATTTGTGCACCTTATTTGTTTTATTGGGGTGGGGGTGGGGGAATCTGTTTGGAGGAGAAAATAAGTTTAGGCTTTATGCATCGGCAAGGTGCCTAATTGCCTTCTTATGGCTGATCCCTCTTAAAGGGTTGACTTCACCCACCCACTCTATCAGCTATAATAGCCAACTGACAGAATCCCTATCTTCTCATTTCCTTTCATTCATTCCATGGGCTGCCACTTAAAGCGAACCAGGGACCAGCTCTAGGACAAACCAGAAGGGTGAGTCAGAAGCAAAGGATGAACCAGGGTCAAAGAGGAAAGCATTGAAGTCAGTGCCAAAGAGCTCAGAATACTATGCTGGTCCAGCAAAAGCAAAAGCTCCACTGGAACAGGAAGCTCTCTTAAAATACTTCCTGTCAGGGAGGATTTCATTGGCTAGCTGGGAACAGGTACGTCATTGAGGAGCCTAAAACAGCGCCAGCAGCAGCAATAACAATAAAATTATTATTTATATGCCGCCCATCTGACTGGGTTGCCCCAGCCACTCTGGGCTGCTCCCAACAAAATATTAAAAATACAATAAAGCAATATGACAAGAGCTTGTTTTTACAGGCATGGAGAAGCACTCTGGGGTTTAAGGTATGCGTATGTTTGCACATGGCTTCTTCTGTATCTGAACCAAAACTGAAATTGTTGCAAGCTTCAAGTTATGCATATAGTAGGATTACCCCCCCCCCCAAAAAAAAGCAATTCATGGCACTCTGCTTTAATCCATACTAAGAGGGTGACCAATTTAGAGTGCCGGGTGCTCGTATATACTGTATGTATTTGAAAAATCCTGATTCCTGCAAGAGGGATATCTAAAACAACAACAAAAACTATAAGGAATAAGACAAAGAATAACAGGTTGCTCCCTACACTGAGGGAGGGACTTTTTTTAGTCTGGGAGCCGCATTCCCTTCTGGCAACTTTCTAGGGGCCAGATGTCTTTGGTGTGTGGACTCAGAAGCAAAGTGAGCAGAGCAGCAAATGTGAATTTTACTTTTGAGCAGAAGGGTGGTCCTGCACACACTCACATTTATCTAGTGTCTATCCAGGCAAGCATTTGGTTGGTCACTGTGATAACAGGAGGCTGGACTAGTTGGGTCATTGGCCTGATCCAGCAGAGCTCTTCTGACAGTCTTAAAGATAATAGGATCCCTATAACACGCCCCAGCCAGTAGTTTGGTGGCTTCATTCAACAGCAGCTCTAGACAGTGGTGTACTGTGGGTTGCCAGTGCCCGGGGCCATGCAGAGGGGGGAGAGAGGGAAACGGACAGAGTACACATGCGCATTCAACTGCCTAATGGCACCCGCATCACCCAGGGGATCGCAGCTACAGAGATAAGAAAATAAGAGTCATTCTGTTGTCTGGAGAGGTTACTTCCTGGTTCGCATAGAGAAGCTTTTTTCAACAGAGCCCAGCGCCAGAAACATGCAGCTGTATTGAGGCCCCACAGGGTGTTGAAATGTTGTGCCCCTAACAATTTTGTGCCTGGGGCAACTGCCCCTGTGCTCCCCCACACACATACACCATGCCACTGGCTCTAGATCTACACAGTAGTCCAGTTCAGCCCCACGGGAATGTACATTACAGGTATTTGCCATCTATTCCTTTGATACTTTTGTTGAAATGCACAAACAAGTTTACTTTCCTGGTGCTGAGTTCCAGCTCCACCTAATTGTCTTATAACCAGATGACTGTGTGCTTCTTTTGGGAAGGCGGTAACAACAGCCCATTTTTCCCAGGGAGTCTTTTGGTCTTAATAGGACAGAAAGTCAAAGCAGAGCATTTCATCTTGTGCCACAGTCTTTCCCAGAGCTTATTGTCTTTGGGGTTAGCTCAATAGCAGCTACTTCCTTGTGCAATTTAACCGGAGCAAAGGAAAGGCGCTTCCTGATGTTTAGATCTGCCACTTCTAAAGCATCTTTGGAGAACCAAGTGATGTACCTGGGAGCCCAGTATCTGGCTTTGACTTTGTGTGCTGCACTGGTGACATGCGGCGGTCCATTAAGGTCTTTCAATATGGAAGATGTTTTAGAAGGAGAGGTGTGGATTTTTTTTTTTCCTTTTCAGGGGCTGCTTTGCTTACCAAGATGAAAGGGAGCAAAGGTTTTCTGGAAAAGAAAATTCTCAGCGCCATTTGCTTGGTAACAGTGAAAATGAGCCCTGGATGCAGAGAAAGAGACTGTGTTCTTTGTACTTGTCTGCTGTTAGTGGCAGCCCTGAAGAAAGGATTGTTCAGATGAGAAAGCACTCTCTCTCTCTTTCTCTCTCTCTATATATAACAAAATGAGAAGCGTATCTACCAGGTATGCTTCCTAATTTCTCTTCATCTCATTCCCACTGCCTCCCTATCCCACACCCAGATAATGACTGCCAACCAGTGCTATTTTTCTAGAAAAAGAGGTTCCGGAATGCACCCCCTCCCTTGTTCTCTTATAATGGCTATGGTGCCCACCTGAGATGTGCCAGAACTTAGTTCCAGTGAGTTCCAGCTGAAAAAAGCCCTATGGTGTTAAGGTAAAAAGATAAAGGGACCCCTGACCATTAGGTCCAGTCGTGACCGACTCTGGGGTTGCGGCACACATCTTGCTTCATTGGCCAAGGGAGCCAGCGTACAGCTTCTGGGTCATGTGGCCAGCAGGACTAAGCCACTTCTGGCAAACCAGAGCAGTGCACGGAAATGCCATTTACCTTCCCGCAGGAGCGGTACCTATTTATCTACTTGCACTTTGACGTGCTTTCGAACTGCTAGGTTGACAGGAGCTGGGACCGAGCAATGGGAGCTCTCCCCGTCGCGGGGATTCGAACCACCAACCTTCTGATCAGCAAGTCCTAAGCTCTGTGGTTTAACCCACAGTGCCACCCGTGTCCCTTATGGTGTTAAGGTAGGTACAAGGTAAAGGACCCCTGGACGATTAAGTTATGTCAAAGGCGACGATGGGGTTGCGGCACTCATCTTGCTTTTAGGCCGAGAGAGCCGGTGTTTGTCCACATACAGCTTTCCGGGTCATGTGGCCAGCATGAATAAACTGCTTCTGGCACGATGGAAACCAGGGTGCATGGAAATGCTGTTTACCTTCCCACTGCAGTGGTACCTATTTATCTACTTGCACTGGCGTGCTTTCGAACTGCTAGGTTGGCAGGAGCTGGGACAGATGTATGCTTGAGGTAGCCATTGATGTATGCAACTCAATACCAGTAGCTGGGGAACAACATGATGCTTGTGTGGTGCTTATTGGCAGAGCCAGCCCTACTATTAGGCAAAGTGAGGTGGCAACATTAGACAGCTGGTTTTGAGTGTCATGAAAGGGCAGTTGTTTAATGTATTACTGCTGTATTTTCACTTCCAGGGAAAGGGGAAGAGGTATTTGTGGGATTTTCTGTTTCAGGTCCCAGGAGAACTTGGCTGACTCTGATTCCCTTGATTATCTTGTGAACCACCCTGAGGTTTTGTGGTGAAGCTTGGGGTGTAAATCGAATAAACAACAACCACAACAACTTCCGCCTTGGGTAACCTTGACCTGGAGTGAGGACATCATTTTCTGCTCTACTTCACGCATCAAAATGTCTTAGGTCACAGTCACATCATACATTTCAAGCACTGTCATATCATGTTAAACAGTCAAGGCTTCCACAAAGAATTATGGGAGCTGCAGTTTGTTAGGAGATGCCCCTATTCGCCCTCCAAAAGCTACAGTTCTCAATCCCTCTTCCCAGTAAACTCTTGGAACTGTAGCTCTGTGGTGCATCCAGACATAGACAACAACCAACTCTTTGATCTCAACATATATCATGCACAATTTTGGAACAATATCTTAAGAACTGTCCAAATGCAAAGCAAGCAAATAACTTCCCAAGATGTGTACTAGATTGGGAGGTGCTGTCCAACAAACTTGCTTTCTCAAAAATGTGGGCTTTTTGAGATAAGGAACGTGAAAGGGGAAATGCACAGGGAAGTGTGGGATAGCTCTTGTTTTGACATAACACCATCTAACCTCCCCACGAACGAATCAGAGCGAACCCACGTTACATACCCAATGTCATCAAATCCCCCTGCAAACAAATCAGGGTGAACACGTGATACACACGCCATCTCTCCTCTTGGGTGGCTTCGTAAAGGAAACTGTAATCTGTGACCAGAGATTGAATTAATCTGCTGAAGTATGTGACCATATTTAACAACCTTGGCAACTCAGCTCCTTTTTGGTCTGAAGCCAAGATTTACATATTCATTTGTAATTTTGAGCAGTCAAGTCTGACATTTTTCCTGAGAGTCGTGTGAGCTCACATTTGCCCCAATAATGCCCTTGCTTTATGGCGCTTTATGGAGCACAGAACATACTTGCATATTCCCCCCAAAACTGCAAACTACTTTTGCCCTTAGGTGTTACTGGATAGGTCCAGTTAGACAGGTTGATATTGGTGGAATCCACACACACACATATATACAGTGGTATCTCTGGTTACGAACACTTCTGGTTACGAATGCTTCAGGATACAAGCTCCGCTAACCTGGAAGTAGCTGCTCCTGACTGTGAACTTTGCCCCAGGGTGCGAACGGAAATCGTGCACCAGAGGCACATGTGCAGCGGGAGGCCCCATTAGCAAAAGCACGCCTCAGGATAAGAACGGTTTCAGCTTAAGAACGGACCTCCAGAATGAATTAAGTTTGTAACCAGAGGTACCACTGTATGTAAAACATTGTGAATTTTTTTAAAAAAAAACTTTTGAAAAAAAAATATTGAATTTGCTATAGCTCACCATCACCATCTAGTGTCACATTTGTATAATGTACTTTACAACACACTTAAAACACGCTTTTCTTTTCTTTTCGCAGCGGTATAGGTGAGTCCACAATTTGACATCCTGAAAACCTCCTTCTACATGTTAAAAGGTTTCTACATGCATTTAGGAAAATGAGGCTGAAGACTGTAATAAATGACATAAACTCAGGCCCCATCTACACTATACAGTATCTTTAAAGCCATATCATGCCACTTTCAACAGCCTTTGCTTCACCCAAGGAATCCTGGGAATGTAGTTTGTTAAGGGTGCTGAGAGTTATTAGGAGGCCCCTATTCCTTTCGCAGAGCTACAATTCCCAGAGTTCCATGGGAAGAGGGATTGAGTGTTAAACTACTCTGCAAGTATGCTGAATCTCTTGCATTTTTGGTAATGGCCGGCTTTCAGCCTGTGCGTTAAACTTCTTACATTGAACTCTGTGGGCCTGGGGGCAGCCTAATGAGAGTGTCATGTCCATTTAAAAGAAAGAATTAATCTATAATGCAAAGCAAAACAAAGCCATAACTAGGGCAATTAGAGGACACATTCACATAAAAATGAATATTTAGCAATGACTTCTAACGGCAGAGATGAAAACTAGAATTTTATCCAGGATCATTGCATGGCCTTTGGCAAGTTACTGTACATCCACATCTCTCAGAGTCATTTCCTGCAATCCTTTTAACTTCTACCAAAGTGAAGCAAAAATAGTAATTGTTTCCGATGTTGCTGTGCCAAAACCTGTCCTCCAGTTTCTCAAAAGTTTTCTTCCTTGGCAAAAGAGGCTTCATTTTTGAATGTCAGTGGACCCAGGGTTCTGAGTTTGCCTTATCATGGTGAGGTGGCTCAGGGTGGTGGGGTTTTCTTGCCCCTCACTGAATGTTTGCCCAGCACTCTGCAGCCTCCCCAGCTGCCCACAGTTTCTGGTCTGCAAAAGCCCCACACAAGGAGTCAACTGAATGGCGGGAACCTGGAAAGGCTGCAAAGTGCAGACCCGTGACATAGCGTGGGTTGCTGGCTCCCAGGGCAAGGAAAGTATAGAGTCTCCTAAAGCATGTATTGCGCCCCCTAACATGTGCCTACATGTGGTAGTGCTGCTGCTCCCAGGCAAAACTGAGGAGCAGTAGCAGGCCACACAAGAGCACCTCCTCAGGCTAAGGCACCACCAATGCCACCGCCACAAGTGTCTCCGTCTGCCCACTTACCCCACCAGTGGGAGACACCGCACAGCTGAGGGATGAAGGGCCCATCCTCTCCCAGCTCCTTCTCTGTGAGCTGCTTAGGTGAAGTGGGCAGGTGGGATGGGGACCACCTCTGGCCTGGGCGGCAGTTGCAAAGGCACGTCCCTAAGAATTTGTGTCATTTTAGTAGTAACACCAATGGCATCAACTCATTGCAAAAGAAAATTTGAAAAAGGCCCTGAAAGACCTACATTGGCTCCCAGTACGTTTCTGAGCACAATTCAATGTGCTGGTATTGAGCTTTAAAGCCCTAAATGGCCTCGGCCCAGTATTCCTGAAGGAGCGTCTCCACCCCCATTGTTCTGCCCAGACACTGAGGTCCAGCACCGAGGGTCTTCTAGCAGTTCCCTCCCTGCGAGAAGTGAGGTTACAGAGAACCAGGTGGAGGGTCTTCTCAGTAGTGGCACCTGCCCTGTGGAACGCCCTCTCAACAGATGTCAAGGCAATAAGCAACTATCAAAATTTTAAAAGACATCTGAAGGCAGCCCTTTTAAGGGAATTTTTTAATGTTTAATGCTGTGTTGTGTTTTAAATATTTAATATTGGGAGCCGCCCAGAGTGGCTGGGGGAATAAATTATTATTATTATTATTATTATTATTATTATTATTATTATTATTATTATTATTATTATTATCATCATCATCATCATGGCATCACCAATTTGAAGTTTAAACTGTTAAGTTTCAAGAGACAGGAAAATTTTATCTGGATGCAGCCCTGTTTAGGGAAGTTTTTAATGTTTGAAGTTTTATCGTGTTTTTAATATTCTGTTAGGAGCTGCCCAGAGTGGCTGGGGAAACTCAGCCAGATGGGCGGGGTATAAGTATTATTATTATTATTATTATTATTATTATTATTATTATTATTATTATTAAAAATAAGTGTTTTGGATTTGTGATTAGATTTATTTAACTGATGTGTCACCTAACACAAAAGGGTATCTCTAGGTGATTTTCAATATGGACAAAAATATGCCACAAAAAGAATAAAAATAAAATAGAATACATTAATCAGAAGTAATAAAGACACCCGCTAAAAATGAATCACAAACTGCTCCTGCTCCTTTGATAGTCTGGCTAATCAAAGAATCTATGGCATTTTAAACTGTGGGGGGTATTGTTTTTGTTTGTGACACATATATTTTTGTATTTTTATATTATAAACTGCCCTGTGGTCATAGATTAATTAATAGAATGATAGAATTGTAGAGTTGGAAGGGACCAGGAATTTCATCTAGTCCAACCTGTCGCAAAGCAGGAATCTTTTGCCCAACATGGGACTTGAACCCACAACCCTAAGATTAAGAGTCTCATGCTCTACTGACTGAGGTATCAACAAGGACTATACTCAGATGGAGGCTGGTATAGAAATTAATTATAGTATAATAAGTCTAATCTAAAGTAGGGGGAGGCTTTTAAAAAAACAACAACCCTCAATTTGAATACAAATTTAGAAATGACATTTACTGAAATAATAAATCAGGACATGAAATCTTTCAGAAGTACTTATTTATCCTTCACTCACACTTACGCATTGTGTGGCTGCGATGTTATCTACATACATGCAGTAGAATTACGGTTTTGGCCGCGTGACAACTTGCGTACACAATATGCTAGCAGTGTGCTCAAATGACTATATAATGTTTCATTAAGGACTGTAAATACCTATCAAGCTAATCACAAAATTGCTGTTTCAGTGGTTTTAGGGCTATTTAATCTTGGGTTATGATGACAGGGATGAATGACTTTATTATATTAACAGTTGCCGTTGGCTGTAACACGGAGGGAAAGGGCTTCTCTCTTCCTCTTCTTCCCGCCGCTTCACCCCACCAAATGCCATCCTCCCTCTTTCCATGCCACAAATAATATGATGCTCAGTGCTAAGCAAACGTGGGTCGATGTCTTGAGCGGCTGCTTTGGCGTCACCGTAGAAGAAAGAGGAGAGATATTCATGTGAATATTCATGGGGTGAGAGAAGGACCAGTTCTGCTGACTACTCTCTACCAGTGCCATTATAGCCACTGGCCACATGCTTCCATAGCATCAGCACTGCATCCTAAGGGGACCTTTTCCTCTCATGCCAAATTTGCTGCCTCTGGGGCCAAAGCCCGCAGAGACTGGTCCACTAGGGTGAATGCACCAAAGTCCCACCAATGCATCCAAGCGCTACAAGGCTGTGGCAACTGCTGCAACAGGAGCAAGGCCTTACAGACATAGAGTGGAAGCGCTGAAAAGGAGGTGCAGTAATTGGGAGTGGAAATCGGGTCCTCCCTTAAAGAGGGCACGTATTGTGGTGAGACCTGGAAAACTGACACCCTGTGTTGTGGGTGAGTACGATTGGTCAGCCACAACACCCTATTGGTGGGTTCCTCGTAGCTGGGTGCAATCTGGCCAATGGGATGCAGTCCAAACGGTTCGAGGGACCTATTTATGCCCATGCACGTGACCCAGAGCTTCCTCTTTTAGGCACGTGCATTCAGAATACCCGCCTACCTCTCCCTACTTTTAGGGCTTTGCACTTGACCTTGCTATGCCATCGTGTGTCGTCTGTCGTTGGGGCAGGGGCACGGCAGGAGTTTTCCCCACTTGGCTGGTTGGCTGGTGCCATTTGGGTTTCGCCCGCCATGCAGCAAATTGCCACAACTTGTAAGGTTGCGGATAGGCTCTGGTCCAGGTGATAGGGATGGGAGAACGCTCTCGCCATCCCTATGAGAAGGGTATTCGGTTAAAGGAATCCAGTGTCTCAATGGTTTGGTGACCCCTGAGAGGGGGTTGTGCTTGTGCCTGAGTCCAGGGGGACATTTGGGTGGCAGAGTTAGCCCACTCCCAGCTTTCCGCTTATCCAGGTGTTCACCCTTGGCTGACCTATGCTGGAACCCTGGGTCAGCGCTACCTGCATGGCAGGGAGCTAGTCCAACCAGAGCCACTCACTTTCTGTGATCAATAAAGTTGCGGCCTAAATTCTGCCAAAAAAAAACTAAAATTTGAGTCAAGTGTGAATTTATTTAGGGGGGAGGTTTCTGGGTCTGAACACGCAAATGGAAGCAGACAGGACAGGAAGTTTCAGCTGTGCTGTGTTGCCCAAAAGCCCTTTCTGAGCAGATGGATAGATAGATAGAAAGATGATAGATAGATAGATAGATAGATAGATAGATAGATAGATAGATGATAGATGATAGATGATAGAT